>NC_136146.1:4483785-5083785 GCF_965212315.1 Lampetra planeri | reverse complement strand
GAACCCCCCAACTCGTCCTGCAGGCGAGCGAGTTCATATCACGGCGCCCAAGTCAGACACAAAGACACAGGTCCCCCCGTGTAGCCTTCACAGACTGCTGGGGCAAGTGCTGTTAGCGAGTAGCACCTATGAAGGTCGGAACGGTGCACGAGGAGGTGGGTGGCCAGCACCACGCCCGGCCACCTTTGTCTCCCCAGTGGCGATGTTTACACTCCGCTCCAGGTACCTATTGAAGGCTGAGTCGACCTAGGGGAGGCTCATGACCGGTTCACTGGTGTTGGCCGTGAGTGGGTAGCCGGATTCGTAGCGGAGTGTGCTAACCGCTACGCTACCGATTACACGCACACAGTACACACAGTACACACACACACACAGTACACACACAGTACACACACACAGAACACACACAGTACACACACAGTACACACAGTACACACACACAGAACACACACAGTACACACACAGTACACACACAGAACACACACAGTACACACACAGTACACACACACAGTACACACACAGTACACACACACAGAACACACACAGTACACACACAGTACACACAGAGTACACTCACAGTACACACACACTGTACACACACACAGAACACACAGTACACACACAGTACACACACAGTACACTCACAGTACACACACACACAGTACACACACAGTACACGCACACTGAACACACACAGTACACACACAGTACACACAGTACACACACACACAGTACACACACACACAGTACACACACAGTACACACAGAGTACACTCACAGTACACACACACAGAACACACACAGTACACACACACAGTACACACAGAGTACACTCACAGTACACACACAGTACACACACAGTACACACACACAGAACACACACAGTATAGACACACAGTACACACACACAGTACACACACAGTACACACAGAGTACACTCACAGTACACACACAAAGTACACACAGTACACACACACAGAACACACACACACACAGTACACACACAGTACACACACACAGTACACACACAGTACACACTCACAGTACACACACACAGTACACACTCACAGTACACACACAGTACACACACACAGTACACACACACAGTACGCACATACACAGAACACACACAGTACACACGCACAGTACACACACACACGCACAGTACACACACGCACAGTACACACACAGTACACACACACAGTACACACAGTACACACACACAGTACACACACAGTACACACACACTCACAGTACACACACACAGTACACACTCACACAGTACACACAGTACACACACACACAGTACACACTCACACAGTACACACAGTACACACACACTCACAGTACACACTCACAGTACACACACACAGTACACTCACCACCCAGGGCCCACAAGGCGCCCCAGACGTGACGAGGATGATGAAGCAAGTTGGTGGATGAGGGTTTGAAACCTCCCCTCCTCACCCCGCATCCCACCCCTCCCCTCCTCACCCCGCATCCCACCCCTCCCCTCGTCCCCATCCCACCCCTCCCCTCCTCACCCCGCATCCCACCCCTCCCCTCATCCTCCCACCCCCCCCCTCACCTCCCCCCACCTCAGCCCCCGCTCTCCACGTGTAGAGCAATGCCCTTCGTCTGCTTCGTCTGTAACCGAACGTTGGGATGCCACTTTCCGATGGAGCCGTGAGTGCAAGAGGCCCGCGCCTCCATCGCTGGGATTCTCATTCCACGTCCAACACAATCGACTCTGCCCGTTCCGGGGGCTCTGACTCGTCACTCGGGGGGGGGGGGGCTCCTGGAAGTGACTGCGATTCGCGTGCCTATTGAGCACATCCTGATCATCAGAAGACACGTGCACAAATGTCATTCAGAATGAGAATATTTAGTCATGCTGTAGGAAACCGATGAGCTGCATGGGTGGAAAAAAACCCGATTTCTCCAGCGGCAGGCATCGGGTATTTCCTTTAATACAATTACACCCGATTTCGGGGAATTACAACCTGGTTTAATGAATACGAAACTCTGATCCAAGGCTTAGGCTGCTTCCTCGTCGGTGCTGCTATCGTACTCGGGGGGCCGTCGGGCACGGGGTAGTCGTAGAATGCGGCGGGCAGGTTGGTCGTGATGAACACGAGGAGCTTCTCCTCCACAATCGTGGGCGCCAGTGAGTTCCTTAGCTTGGAATGGATGAAGCCCATCGTTGAGAAGTGCGGTTCTGCAATTAGAACCAATTAAACCGGATTTCTCCCAATCTCAGGTGATCGGGTTTAATATAAAAAGACAATTGAACCCGATTGTAAAAAACCCGACTGTGCCACCCTTGTTTTTCACAGGTGCCCAGTAGGGTTCTCACGAGGCGCCCACGGGGTAATGTCCGCGTCACCTCTGTGACCACCCTATTTAGGTGCTTTGCAGAAGGGCCATTGCCCAAAACGTCGCCTATTACTGTATATATGTCCCCCTGTTCAGGCCAGAGTGCTATCGACGACCGCGTTGAGCAGTGTAGTTGTTGACTCTTGCTTGTGCAGCTGTACCACCACCACCACCACCACCACCCCAAATCATTAATTAGTTTAACTTCGAAATCGCAGTGCGGCTGTTTCCCATTGTTGTCGATGTGTTTCGTGCTGTGTTGGTATTTGGCATACGAAGTTTGGAATATTGTTGTCACATCTGGAGCGTAGCATCTGGTTCCTTCCTCACTGCAGCGGGGATTGAATTAATCGCAAAGCAGCGGTCAGGGGCGACTGATTGATGAACCACGGCCGATTCACTCCCTCGCTCGCTCCACGGCGACCAGTCGCCTCCCTGCCACTCTTCTATCGCTACTGCTGCTGCTGCCGTCACCGCCATGGTCGCTGTTCCCGTGAACTTCACTCGGTCATTCCTCCACCCGTGTTAAGGACTCGGTCTGTACCAACCACTCGCTGCTTCGTGTAATCACCACACTGCAGGTCACAACACACTCACCCACTCACCACACTGCAGGTCACAACACACTCACTCACTCACCACACTGCAGGTCACAACACACTCTCCCACTCACCACACTGCAGGTCACAACAACACACTCACCCACTCACCACACTGCAGGTCACAACAACACACTCACCCACTCACCACACAGCAGGTCACAACACACTCTCCCACTCACCACACTGCAGCTCACAACAACACTCTCACCCACCCACTCACCACACTGCAGGTCACATCAACACACTCACCCACTCACCACACTGCAGGTCACAACAACAACACTCACCCACTCACCACACTGCAGGTCACAACAACACTCACCCACTCACCACACTGCAAGTCACAACACACTCACTCACTCACCACACTGCAGGTCACAACACACTCACCCACTCACCACACTGCAGGTCACAACACACTCACCCACTCACCACACTGCAGGTCACAACAACACTCACCCACTCACCACACTGCAGATCACATCAACAACACTGACCCACTCACCACACACACACACCATACACACCACACACACCACACACCCCTGCCACACACCACACACACCACACACACCACACGCACCTGACACACACCATACACACCACACACACCACACGCCCCGCACGCAACACACACACCACACACACCTGCCACGCACCACACACACTACACGCACCACACACACCACACACACACACACCACACACACCACACACACACCACACACCCCACACACACCACACACACACCACACACACCACACACACAACACACACCACACACACCACACACACCTGCCATGTACCACACACACCACACACACCTGCCACGCACCACACACACTACACGCACCACACACACCACACACACCACACACACCACACACACCTGCCACACACCACACACACCACACACACAACACACACCACACACACCACACACACCTGCCATGTACCACACACACCACACACATCTGCCAACCCCCTATCAGTGCCCTACCTTGTTACAGACCAATCCAGACCTTATTGGTCACCCCGTGCCTTTATAAATCTCAACGTTCATCCCGCAAAGTTCCATCACAAGGGAGAAACAGAAACAGACACAAACATTGTGTTGCCCGTATTGAAACGGCTGTACGCCGTATGGAGCTGGAAACTCAATGTCCCCGTACAAGAACACTGGGAAGTGAACCGTGACGGGTTCTGACAGCTATTAAACGGGGGGCTGACCGATTCCACCAAACTCGGAGTGAAAAGAGCCCCGCGGCCCGGGAGCCCAGACACGAGGTCCCAGTGGCGAGGACAATCTGACGACCCATCGAGCAAACTACGCACAGAACACACGGGGGGGGGGGGGGGGCTCCTGACGAACATTCTCGCCAGATGCTCGGCCGAATGTCGAATGCCCCCGTTGAGGTGTCGAGCGCGCCACTCACGGGGTTGACTTCGTATCGTGAAGCCGAAAGGTAACTTTAGATGGAGTGTTTGTTCGCTCTCGCACCCTTCTCTCTCTCCCCTTCCCTCGATCTCGTCACTCACTGCCCTATTACCTCCCTCTCACCCCACTCACTGTTCTCTCATCTCCCTCTCAACCCTCTCATCTCCCTCTCATCCCTCTCACCTCCCTCTATCACACCTCGCTCACTGGCCCCCACATCCTAAGTCACTCCACGCTTTCACCTCTCCCACTGCCCCTGCAGTGTGCTGTGATTGGGCCATCGTGTGCGTAGGGGCACAGTGCGTTGTTTTAAAATAAATGTTTTTAAAATATCCAGAGTTGGGTTTTGTTTTTAAGGACCTATTTGTCCTGACACTAGTTGAGCTAAATATACCCCCAATGATAAATGCGTGGCAACGCCATCATCACTGGAACTGCTGTAAGTTTCAACTAAAAAACAGTGAGCTCAGTGGAAAGCCACTTCAGCGAAGCACAAAACAGTGGCGTTTAGACCTGAGCGCAGCTTTTGGAAGATGCAACGTCTCCAACACGTGGCAAGTCGCATCAAGTTTTGACTCCTCTCGAGATGGCATGGAAAAGTCGCTCCCTTAAAGTGGGGGCCGACGTTGCATTGACGATGGAACGTGAGAGAGAGTGAGCTTGGCATCCCATCCCACTCACTTGGAGGCACACCACGCCACTGGGAGGCACACCACACCATGGGGAGACACCACACCATGGGGAGACACCACACCATGGGGAGACACCACACCATGGGGAGACACCACACCGTGGGGAGACACCACACCATGGGGAGACACCACACCGTGGGGAGACACCACACCGTGGGGAGACACCACACCATGGGGAGACACCACACCATGGGGAGACACCACACCATGGGGAGACACCACACCGTGGGGAGACACCACACCATGAAGGCGTGAGTTGGTCTGTCTCGATCAGCACGGTTTGTTATGTGCGGTGTGATAGAAGTTCAACATAGATACGAGGAGTCACACCAACTACGTAACAAAGCAGCACACCACTGACCACACACAGTAGATGAACACGCCACACGGGGGAATCCAACAACCACGGAGGCACATCGCACCACACCACGTGGGGGCACACCACACCACGTGGGAGCACACCATGTGGCGTGGAAACACACCACGTGGCGTGGAAACACACCACGTGGCGTGGAAACACACCACGTGGCGTGGAAACACACCACGTGGCGTGGAAACACACCACGTGGCGTGGAAACACACCACGTGACGTGGAAACACACCACGTGGGAGCACACCACGTGGGGGCACTCCACGTGGAGCACACCACGTCACGTGGAAGCCATTGGCGCACACCTCAATCCATGGACCAGACGGAGGCTTGGCGCAGCTCAGTGCTCAGGAATGCCGGGGGGGAGTGGGAAGGAATTGGGGGGGCGGGTGGAAGGATTCGTGGGGGGGTGGGCGTGAGGAGGGAGGGATGGGGGGGTGAAAGAGCAGAAAGAGGGAGAGGAGGGTGTGGGATTCGAGGGAGGTGAGGAGTAATGGGGGTGGTGGAGGGTGTGTGACTGTGTGTGTGTACGTGGTGGTGGTGGAGAGTGGTGGTGTGTGTATGCACCACCAATAACAGTGGCGAATATTTTAAACTGGTTCTGGGCCTCTCATAGGTCGACTCAGCCTTAAACGAGTACTTGGTCCGGCGTGTAAACATCAGCACTGGGAAGACAAAGGCGGCCGGGCGTGGTGTTGGCCACCCACCCCCACGCGTGTGTCGTGACCGCCTTCATAGGTGCTCGCTGAACGCACTTGCCCCAAAAGTCTGTTCGGCTACACCGGACATCTTTGTCTTTGTACGTAGTGGTGGAAGAAGGAGGAGGAGGAGGCTTATGGATTTAGGAGGGGGTCGGATGGTGGTGGAGGTGGGGTGTGGGATGGAGGAGAGAGGGTGTGTAGGTGGTGGTGCTGGAGGAGGTGGGGTGGGGTGGGATGGAGGAGGAGGAGGGGTGGAGGAGAGAGGGTGTGTAGGTGGTGGTGCTGGAGGAGGTGGGGTGGGATGGAGGAGGAGGAGGGGTGGAGGAGAGAGGGTGTGTAGGTGGTGGTGCTGGAGGAGGAGGAGGTGGGGTGGGATGGAGGAGGAGGAGCGAGCTCTCTGCGCGATGGACCCGTGAGCTACTAAGGCCCCAGCGGAGGACCGGGCCGGGTCGCATGGAGCTTCGGGAAGGGCGAGAGGAGCCATCATCATCATCATCGGACTTTCATCAACATCATCATCTACATGGCGACTAATCATCATCATCATCATCATCATCCACAATGGGCGTCCAGTGTCAGCACCATGAGCGCCCTCTTCATCGTCATGTCCTCCCCAAGCAACCGTCGTCACGATCATCACCGAACCTCGTGACCGTCCTCACCCATCACCCAACATCATCAACATCACCGACCACCATCGTGATCATCGTGGACACGAACACTTGCACGGTGAAACCTTCAACATCGCGCAGCCACTCGCTCGCTGCTGCCGTGCACACGCAACGCATTACGCACTCGTTTGTAGGCGCGCGTAAATCACACGAACACCCCCCCCCCCCCACACGAACACACAGCCCCCCCCCCACACAGCTGGGATGACCCCCACGGGACCGGGGTCAGCGTCAGCTGTTCCAGCGCCAGAGCACGCGGGCGGAAGCGCGGCACAAAGCCTGGCACCAATCGACCCCTCCTCCTCCTGCCAGCCACGTACACATCACCATCATAGCACACACACATCACCATCATAGCACACACACACCATCATCATAGCTTACACACACACCACCATAGCACACACACACCATCATAGCTTACACACACCACCACCACCATAGCATACACACACACCATCATCATAGCACACACACACCATCATAGCTTACACACACCATCATCATAGCTTACACACACCATCATAGCACACACACACCATCATCATAGCACACACACACCATCATAGCTTACACACACCATCATCATAGCACACACACACCATCATAGCACACGCACACCATCATCATAGCATACACACACCATCATCATAGCATACACACACCATCATAGCTTACACACATCACCATCATAGCATACACACACCATCATAGCTTACACACACCACCACCATAGCATACACACACCACCATCATAGCATACACACACCACCACCATAGCTTACACACACCATCATCATAGCATACACACACCATCATCATAGCATACACACACCATCATAGCATACACACACCATCATAGCTTACACACACCACCACCATAGCTTACACACACCATCATCATAGCTTACACACACCACCATCATAGCACACACACACATCATCAGAGCTTACACACACCACCATCATAGCATACACACACCACCACCATAGCATACACACACCACCATAGCTTACACACACACCACCATAGCTTACACACACCATCATCATAGCATACACACACCACCATAGCATACACACACCATCATAGCATACACACACCATCATAGCATACACACACCATCATAGCATATACACACCACCATCATAGCATACACACACCACCATAGCTTACACACACACCATCATAGCATACACACACCACCATCATAGCACACACACGCCATCATCATAGCTTACACACACCACCATCATAGCATACACACACCACCACCATAGCTTACACACCACCACCACCATAGCATACACACACCACCATCAAAGCATACACACACCACCACCATAGCTTACACACACCATCATAGCATACACACACCACCACCATAGCTTACACACACCACCATCATAGCATACACACACCACCACCATAGCTCACACACACACCACCACCATAGCATACACACACCACCATCAAAGCATACACACACCACCACCATAGCTTACACACACACCACCACCATAGCATACACACACCACCACCATAGCATACACACACCACCATCAAAGCATACACACACCACCACCATAGCTTACACACACACCACCACCATAGCATACACACACCACCACCACCATAGCATACACACACCACCATCATAGCTTGCACACACCACCATCATAGCCTTCACAGACTGTTGGGGCAAGTGCTGTTAGCGAGCACCTATGGAGGCCGGCACGGCACACGAGGGGGTGGGTGGCCGGCACCACGCCCGGCCGCCTTTGTCTCCCCGAGTGGGGATGTTTACCCATGGCACCAGGTCCTCATCGTCTAAGGCTGAGTGGACACAACAACACTCACAACTCCCAGGCGAACCGGGAGCGCAACCATCAACCCGCATTGCGGCATCACCCCGGGCCGATGGCGGATAGGAATCTCAATCGGGCATTTCTTTAGAAAACTCATTGATAAAGAAATGAAACCCAAACTATGGACCCCACAGTAAGTCCACTGTAGTCTGCCCGTCGACGAGGGAGGAGGGACAGCGACACGACACAACCCCTCTCGTGGCGAGCAGAGAACACCACTGCTACGACCTCCTGAACATCCAGCTGCTGCTAATGCTGCTGCTGCTTCATGCGCAAGAAGAGACCAGCTGCGTCACAGGCCTTGCCCACCTGTCCCATTAACATCACCAGCCATGGTCTATCCACTGCCGGATGAAGGCTTTCCCAATCCGCAGCCGTCTCTCTCACGGCCCCGTGATATACCGGGGAAAACCCCGACCTGGTTCCTGGAGGTGAATCATCGCTCCGTCTCCTCGGCACACGTCTTCTTGGGCGAGTGTGTGTGTTCTCTGATGGGATGCATGCTATGATGATGTGGATGCTATGATGATGTGCCGACCTTCATAGGTGCTCGCCAACAGCACTTCCCCCACCCGTATGTCACAAGGTATGTACAGGGGATCTTATCATTGTCCAATATTGATCGATGCCCAGATACGATCGAGGGATGGCTCCTTACCGGTTGACCACATGATGTATGCAGACGACTCAGCCGTTGCTGCTGCCTCTGAGAAGGACTTGGAGACTCCGCTGCTGAACCTGGAGTGTGCCACCAAGAGGTGGGTGGGGTGGGGCCTTACCATCAGCCCCATTCACAAGCCCACACTGACCAGCGTGGTGAAGTATGGTCAAACAACCGCGACGACCGACAAAGCGCTGGCAGTCCTTCACCCAACGGCGCATTGACAAAGGGCTGCAGATTATTGAATCACTCTTGCACGTTTTAATGCACTGACGGAATATTAAATGGCACATGCCACGCCGTAGCGATGAAACAAGAGCGTCCGGCAGCGAGAGATCAGTGCCAAGCAGAGCGGGGCGTCTGGCGGGTACAGCCGGAATCCCCGAGCATTGCGACGAATCACGCCGCTTGCGATCCGATGAGTTCTCACGACTCAGCGGTACAATGCAGACGCAAGTCGCAGAAGTTGTGGCCATGAAATCAAAACTATGGAGCCCACGGTAAATCCACTGTACTGTAGTCTGCCCTTCAACCAAGGAGGAGGAATCGCAGAACGACACAAACACTGTCCTGAAGCCCTCCCGTCGTTCAAGCATTCCATCCAATCATTTATTTTAAAACAAACGCGGCGGTCGTAGCGGCCTCCAGCGGCTGCTGGGGCGACGTGCAACCCAGGTCGCAACGCGGCAGGGACCTGCGGAATGGCTGCAGGACGAGAGACGCGAAACGCCGAGGAATTCAAGAAGGCGAGCGCCACCGTGCGTGCGAATCCGTAGCGTCGCGCTCATCCCGTGGCCGCCCACGCGGTCGTCACCGCACATCATCAACCGGGGATTCTCATTAGCTCGTGGCGGCGGTGGCGTCACAGTCGGCGCCATCGGCATCACTTCTCGTAGACGACGTTGCCCTGAGTGATCACGTGACTGATGATGTCGCCGTGGCAGCCCAGCTGGTAGATGATGTGCTCCCACCTGACGGAGGACACGCAGACGCGCACGAGCAGACACACGCGCGCAGTCATGGCCGTTACCGAGCATGAAAACTGGAACGGCGTACCAAGAGCGCAGCCGCCTTTGTCTCCCGAGTGGTGAGGTTTACACACCGCACCAGGTACTCAGAATCAGAATCTTTATTTATAGATGTCTAGTAGAGGCTGAGTCGACCTAGGGTGAGGCTCAGTTTCGGTTCAGATAACTGTCACTGGTGTTCAAACTCAGGTTTGCAGGTTCGTAGCGCAGCACGCTTACCGCTGCACACACGCGCGTGCCCGCACGTGCCCCACGTAGCCGCGTACCTGGGCTCGGCGATGATGACCATGTCTCCCTGCTTGCCCGGCTCCAGGGAGCCGTGTCGCTCCTCGCAGCCCAGAGCGTAGGCCGCGTTGATGGTGGCGGCCACCAGCGCCTCCGGGAGCGACATGCGCAGGCGCACGCACGCCAAGTTCATCACCACCGGCTGCGCGCACACACACACACACAGGTGCACAAAGACAAAGACCCCCCCCCTCACCATATAGCCTCTAATAGACTGTTAGGGCAAGTGCTGTTAGCGAGCATTAGCAGTACGCGCGTACACACGCACGCACGGCAGCTTCACTACCGCACACGCACACATACACAATTTCAGCCTTACTCTGACACGTGACAACACAGAAACGGCGACACACAAGCGCCGGGCGTGTTACCATGGCGATGCAGTAAGCGTTGGGATTGAAGTCGCTCCCCAGCGCGACGATGACGCCCGCGTCGATCATGGCCCTCGCTCGCGGCTCCTTCAGCCTGGGGCGGAGGTCAAAGGGCGAGCGACAAAGCGGGGTCAAGGGGGCAACTCGGGGTCAAATGTGTCATGACGTGTATTACCAGGTAAGGCCCAATTAGCTATAGAGCTCTTTTTCAGAAGCGACCTGACATCAAATGACAGCTCAACGAAGTGGCTTATCACGGGGAAAGTTATAGCAGTAGCCAAATACTCTAAACGCGTGTTTCTAAATGTCGAGGGAAAACCCGGAGGACCCGGAGAAAAATCCACGTGACCACGGGGAGAACACGCAAACTCCAAATATACAGCAGCAGGCGGCAAATTCAAGATTGCACCTACGACCTCCTGTATACCAGGCAAGGTAATTCGCGTCTCGCCACTGTGGCACGGCTATTCTCACTTCCCCGGGTTACGACCTGGAGATGCTCGGCGCAGTTTCAAGCGCTGCTGAATCCGGCGGTGAGAATCGCTCTTCAACTTAACCGGCGAGAGAAAGCTGAAACAAAAATTAGCTTTGCATGTTAAACGCTCGTACACGAGACGATTTGGTTTGATTGGCTGTGTCGGTTTGGTGGAGAGTTTCACGATGCAAATATGGCCGCATCATGACGTGCCCTCACCCAAAAGAATCTATGAACAAGCACGATACCGCCTGCGAACACCTACCAGTTAAGTTACGTGGAACGGGGCGCTCACTCGTATCAATGACCCCACCTAGCCTCGGTGACCCCACGTGACCTCGGTGACCCCATCTGACCTCAGTACGTATGCGGTGGAGGGCAGCAGCACGGCAGCGCAGCGTGCCGTCGCCATGGCCGCGATGCCCTGGTCGCTCGTCTCCTCCAGGTGGCTCACGGCGCGAGCGCCCAACTCAGCGGCCAGCTGCAACAGCACGGCAACACGCGGCTTGCTGAGAAGCAACACGGCTGCCAAGCAGCGCATCATAACGCAGCTACGCGAGTCTTAGTGACGCGGTGCGAGATGAAATACTTTTGATTTAGTTTGAAGGCGCTGGGGGGGGGGGGGGGGGCCCACGTGGTGTAAATTTGCCCCGGGCCCCGCACCCCCCCTAGGGACGGCCCTTCGCGGTGGCACAGGCAGGCGCGCTTGCACTCGACCCCGCCGGCGACGGAAAATCAGCGGAGGGAGCGGAGGGCTCGCGGCGACTGAAGATGACGCGGGGCAACCTGTGGGTCGAAGCGGACGGGGCGGCTCACCTCGCCGGCGCCCATGTCGGTGAACTCGTCGCCGTGGAAGTTGAGCAGGAAGCCGAGGTCGCGCGCGGCGCGCAGCACGGAGCGGGCGGCGTCCCGCTCGAACACGCCGCGCTCCAGGAACACGTCGGCCAGCTCCACGCGCAGCGAGCCGTCCTCCACGAGGCGCCGCACCGCCGGCAGATGCTCGCGCACCACCTCCTCCGCGTACCCGTCCGCATCGCGCCCTCTGGCGGGCGCGCCACCGGGGTCACGGGGGGTTGAGGGATACGAGGTCACGGGGGGTTGAGAGATACGGGGTCACGGGGAGTTGAGAGATACGGGGTCACGGGGGGTTGAGAGATACGGGGTCACGGGGGGTTGAGGGATACGGGGTCACGGGGGGTTGAGAGATACGGGGTCACGGGGAGTTGAGAGATACGAGGTCACGGGGGGCACGCAGGAACGGGGGAGGCGCTCTCGCCCGCCACCTGCTCCGCACGCCCGCCGCGTCGCGCCCGTCTCGCGGGGACAGTTGGACGCTCGCGGAGAGGACGCGGGGACGCCGCGGGCGCCCGCGACTCGCCTGGGCACGGCGTGCGCGCCGCAGTAGGAGCTGACGATCTTGAGCGGCAGCAGCGCGCGCGCCCGCTCGAGCGTGCGCAGCATGCGCAGCTCACTGGCGAGCTCCAGGCCGTAGCCGCTCTTGGCCTCCACGACGGTGGTGCCGGCGCGGAGGGCGCGGCGCAGGCGCTCGCACAGCGACGCCAGCAGCTGCGGCTCCCCGGCGGCACGCGTGCTCTCCACCGTGGAGTGGATGCCCCCGCCCGCACGGTGCACGTCCAGGTACGAGGCTCCCGCCAACTGGGGGTTGAGGGCAGGAGGGAGAAAGAGGCGAGAGAGTGGGAGGGAGTGTGGAGAGGACGGCAAGAGAACGAGAGGGAGGTGAGAGGGAATAAGGTGGAGGGAGCAGTGTGACAGGGTGCAGAGATGAGGGAGGCGAGAGGGAGGGAGGAGGGTGAAAGAGGTGAGGCTGTTAAAGAGGTGATAGAGTGGATGGGAGAGAGAGAGGGGTGAGAGGGTGAGTGATGGGAAGGTGAGCAGTGAGAGGGTGAGCGGTAAAGTAGAGAGAGAGGTGAAAGGGAGAGTGACGGGGTGGGTGACCGCTGAGAGGGTCAGCTGTGAAACGGTGAGCATTGAGGAAGCTGAGCGGTAAGATGGTGGCCGGCAAAGGGTGAGTGTGTATAGGGTGAACAACACACTGGGTGAGTGTTGGCAGAGAGAGTGAGTGAGTGAGCGCGTGACCGGGCGTGCCAATGCCGAGAGGGTGAGCATCGCGTTGAGCAGTGGGCGCGTCGCTCACCTTCATGGCGAACTCGTGCACGCGGTCTCCCGCCCACACCGGGTGAGTGTGCGCGTCCACCAGGCCTGGGCTCACCGGGTGAGGGTGAGGGAGGGTTATGGGACCGGGTCACAAAGAGGGCAAGGGTTCGTGAATCAGTGGGGGAGATGATTGAGAGGGAAGCTGTGAGTGAGAAGAGGGAGCTGGGGGGGGAGGGAGCTGGGGGGAGGCGGGAGCTGGCCACCTGGGATCACGCTGTGTCCATGCGCGTCGATGATCTGGTCGAAGGAGCAGCCCTCGAACTGCGCGGCGATCTCCTCCGCCGGCCCCACCGCCACCACGTCCCCATCCCTGCACGCCGCACGGCACCACAAACTCTCTTTGCTGAAGCCCTCTCATCATGGCCAGCAGGAGACCTCGACTTCGGCCTCTTAGCTGTGGAACTTGCTGCTGCTGCTGCCACACGCAAGGATGGCGTAGAGAGATTTAACTCGTTTCGAGGGACGGTGCCAATTCCGCAGGAGTCTCAGCCGGGGGCTTGTGGCGAGCCGCATGCCACAGCCAGCCCTCTGCTCCAATAACCGAGGGATTTCGTGTAAGTCCACAAGTCAACATTTGCTCCTCTGCAGCCCCCATTGTTTGGAATTCCCTGTCCCCTGCCACCACTGCTGTTGCCTCCCTGCCCCCCACCCATTCAAATCTCGGCTCAAGATGTAAAGTGTTAAGTCTGCCTGTTATAGATGCACACTCACACGGAGACCCAGAGACTCACAGAGACCCAGAGACTCACATAGAGGCCCATAGACTCACATAGAGACTCAGAGACTCACATAGAGACCCAGAGACTCACACAGATTCCCAGAGACTCACACAGAGACCCATAGACTCACAGAGACCCAGAGACTCACAGAGACCCAGAGACTCACACAGAGACCCAGAAACTCACATAGAGACCCAGGGACTCACAGAGACCCAGAGACTCACAGAGACCCAGAGAATCACACAGAGACCCAGAGACTCACAGAGACCCATAGACTCACATAGAGACCCATAGACTCACACGGAGACCCAGAGACTCACACAGAGACCCAGAGACTCACATAGAGACCCAGAGACTCACATAGAGACCCAGGGACTCACAGAGACCCAGAGACTCACAGAGACCCAGAGACTCACAGAGACCCATAAACTCACATAGAGACCCAGAGACTTATCGAGACACACAGACTCACGCCTCGTTTACTCTATAAAATGATCTTAGAATGCGTTCACAGTGATATAAATCCACCACTACTGTATCACTGCGTCGAACCGCGTTGGGCTGGGGACGGTGTTTAATCTCCATGATCGTGGTGACCAGCCTGCAACCCGACAGAATCAGATTGACTCATGCTGGAGGAATCCGATGAGCTACAAAGCTCTTCTTCACAGATCGTCTCCCACTGGGGAGCCGGCCGAGTGTTCATTGCCACGTGACCCTGTCGATCCCAATTGTGACGACCACGACCGGCACCGGCCCGACGTGACACCAACACCAACACCACCACCACCACCAACACCACCACCACCCCCACCACCATCACCACCCCACCACCACCACCCCACCACCTCCACCCCACCACCACCACCACCCCACCACCACCACCAACACCACCCCACCACCACCACCACCAGCACCCCACCACCACCACCAACACCACCCCACCACCACCACCACCCCACCACCACCACCAACACCACCCCACCACCACCACCACCATCACCACCCCACCACCACCACCACCCCACCACCACCACCAACACCACCCCACCACCACCACCACCATCACCACCCCACCACCACCACCACCCCACCACCACCACCACCATCACCACCCCACCACCACCCCACCACCACCACCCCACCACCACCAACACCCAACCACCAACACCACCACCACCACCACTACCACCCCACCACCCCCACCACCACCCTACCACCACCCCCACCACCACCAGCACCCCACCACCCCACCACCACCACCCCACTCCACCACCACCCCCACCCCACCACCACCCCACCACCACCACCCCACCACCCCCACCACCACCACAGTCTCACCGCACCTGCCGACCACCACGCTGCCGTTCGGGACGATGGCCACGTCTGCCATGTCCGCCCCGGCCAGGTAGCGCTGCCCGCCCCGGCAGACCACCACCACCTGCGCCGCTCCCCGCACCAGCAGCCGCTGGGCCACCCGCACCGCCACTCCGCCGCCGCCGCCGTCGCCGCTCATGATGCCGCCGTGCTGAGAGTGGAGCGAGGTCCCCGTGGCGAATGTTGAAGTGAGTGCCCGCGGGTCACCGGCCCTGGGAATCATTAACCCTGGTTTGGTCGCAGTTGAGAAGGCGGTGATGGGCACGTCCCTCCGCCTGTGCCAATCAGGCAGAACGCCGATACATACAAAGAGCCCCCCCCCCCCCGTGTAGCCTCAATGTTGGGCCAAGCGCTGTGAGCCGAGCACCTTTGAAGGCCCCCACGACGCACGAAGCGAGCGGTGGCCAGCACCACGCCCGGCTCTCACGTCTCGCTCGTGGCGATATTTACACACCGCACCGGCTACTCACTTGATATTTACACACCGCACCGGCTACTCACTTGATATTTACACACCGCACCGGCTACTCATTTGATATTTACACACCGCACCGGCTACTCACTTGATATTTACACACTGCACCGGCTACTCACTTGATATTTACACACCGCACCGGCTACTCATTTGATATTTACACACCGCACCGGCTACTCACTTGATATTTACACACTGCACTGGCTACTCACTTGATATTTACACACTGCACCGGCTACTCACTTGATATTTACACACCGCACCGGCTACTCACTTGATATTTACACACCGCACCGGCTACTCACTTGATATTTACACACTGCACCGGCTACTCACTTGATATTTACACACTGCACCGGCTACTCACTTGATATTTACACACCGCACCGGCTACTCATTTGATATTTACACACCGCACCGGCTACTCACTTGATATTTACACACCGCACCGGCTACTCACTTGATATTTACACACTGCACTGGCTACTCACTTGATATTTACACACCGCACCGGCTACTCACTTGATATTTACACACCGCACCGGCTACTCACTTGATATTTACACACCGCACCGGCTACTCACTTGATATTTACACACCGCACCGGCTACTCACTTGATATTTACACACCGCACCGGCTACTCACTTGATATTTACGCACTGCACTGGCTACTCACTTGATATTTACACACTGCACCGGCTACTCACTTGATATTTACGCACTGCACTGGCTACTCACTTGATATTTACACACCGCACCGGCTACTCACTTGATATTTACGCACTGCACTGGCTACTCACTTGATATTTACACACCGCACCGGCTACTCACTTGATATTTACGCACTGCACTGGCTACTCACTTGATATTTACACACTGCACCGGCTACTCACTTGATATTTACACACTGCACCGGCTACTCACTTGATATTTACACACTGCACTGGCTACTCACTTGATATTTACACACCGCACCGGCTACTCACTTGATATTTACACACCGCACCGGCTACTCACTTGATATTTACACACTGCACCGGCTACTCACTTGATATTTACACACCGCACCGGCTACTCATTTGATATTTACACACCGCACCGGCTACTCACTTGATATTTACACACTGCACCGGCTACTCACTTGATATTTACACACCGCACCGGCTACTCACTTGATATTTACACACTGCACCGGCTACTCACTTGATATTTACACACCGCACCGGCTACTCACTTGATATTTACACACTGCACCGGCTACTCACTTGATATTTACACACCGCACCGGCTACTCATTTGATATTTACACACCGCACCGGCTACTCACTTGATATTTACACACTGCACCGGCTACTCACTTGATATTTACACACCGCACCGGCTACTCACTTGATATTTACACACTGCACTGGCTACTCACTTGAGGGCGAGTTTCGACTTATGGGGAGGCCCAAAACCGGTTCAGATCATCGTGAGCGGGACTCGAACTCGGGTCGCCGGGGTAGCGTCGGGGGCTTGTCGCGACTCGTGAGTTGGGAGCCACTGACGGCGATCTGCTGCTCCCCCCGTGCTGCTCCCTGTGCTGCTCCCCGTGCTGCTCCCTGTGCTGCTCTCTGTGCTGCTCCCTGTGCTGCTCCCTGTGCTGCTCTCTGTGCTGCTCTCTGTGCTGCTCCCTGTGCTGCTCTCTGTGCTGCTCCCTGTGCTGCTCCCCGTGCTGCTCCCTGTGCTGCTCCCTGTGCTGCTCCCCGTGCTGCTCCCTGTGCTGCTCTCTGTGCTGCTCTCTGTGCTGCTCCCCGTGCTGCTCCCTGTGCTGCTCCCTGTGCTGCTCCCCGTGCTGCTCCCTGTGCTGCTCCCTGTGCTGCTCCCTGTGCTGCTCCCTGTGCTGCTCTCTGTGCTGCTCTCTGTGCTGCTCCCCGTGCTGCTCCCTGTGCTGCTCCCTGTGCTGCTCCCCGTGCTGCTCCCTGTGCTGCTCTCTGTGCTGCTCTCTGTGCTGCTCCCCGTGCTGCTCTCCGTGCTGCTCCCCGTGCTGCTCCCTGTGCTGCTCCCCGTGCTGCTCCCTGTGCTGCTCCCCGTGCTGCTCTCCGTGCTGCTCCCCGTGCTGCTCCCTGTGCTGCTCCCTGTGCTGCTCCCTGTGCTGCTCTCTGTGCTGCTCTCTGTGCTGCTCTCTGTGCTGCTCTCTGTGCTGCTCCCCGTGCTGCTCCCTGTGCTGCTCTCTGTGCTGCTCTCTGTGCTGCTCCCCGTGCTGCTCTCCGTGCTGCTCCCCGTGCTGCTCCCTGTGCTGCTCTCTGTGCTGCTCTCTGTGCTGCTCTCTGTGCTGCTCTCTGTGCTGCTCCCCGTGCTGCTCCCTGTGCTGCTCCCTGTGCTGCTCTCTGTGCTGCTCTCTGTGCTGCTCTCTGTGCTGCTCTCTGTGCTGCTCTCTGTGCTGCTCCCCGTGCTGCTCCCTGTGCTGCTCCCTGTGCTGCTCTCTGTGCTGCTCTCTGTGCTGCTCTCTGTGCTGCTCTCTGTGCTGCTCTCTGTGCTGCTCCCTGTGCTGCTCTCTGTGCTGCTCTCTGTGCTGCTCCCCGTGCTGCTCTCTGTGCTGCTCTCTGTGCTGCTCCCTGTGCTGCTCTCTGTGCTGCTCTCTGTGCTGCTCTCTGTGCTGCTCTCTGTGCTGCTCCCTGTGCTGCTCCCTGTGCTGCTCTCTGTGCTGCTCTCTGTGCTGCTCTCTGTGCTGCTCTCTGTGCTGCTCCCTGTGCTGCTCTCTGTGCTGCTCTCTGTGCTGCTCCCCGTGCTGCTCCCTGTACTGCTCCCTGTACTGCTCGCTCAGCGCTTCTTTCTGCACGCTGCACGGAACCGGGTCGGACGCTCTCGCTGTGCCGAGTGGCCGCCGTGACCCTTGGGGCAATTCTGGGGGTTGATGTTGTGCTCAGGGACAGTGCTCATTGGCACGGGCGTCATGCGCAATCTGTCGAGATGATAAAAAAACCTAATCAAGGTCCCATGATGTAAAGTGCAATCCCTTGTTATCTACTCTTACCTCTCTGGCCTCTCTATTGCTGCACTATGAAGAAGGGGCATTGCCAGAAATGTAACAATGTATAGTTATTAAGGCCACCGTGTTATTAACTACCGTGTGGACTATGGTAGCTTAGTGTTTGATACGATGGTCCATTGTTGGTTCAGCCAATGGACTCTACGGCACAGACATCCAGATTCTCTGCTGAGGAGGTGTGAAGAGCGACCCAGAGCCTGAGACCGGCTAAAGCCAAGCACATTCGCTGCAGGCTGCCCTAGATGACATCATTACAATTGCCTGGGCAACAGGATCGGTTCTTTTAAGAATGCAAGGATGCCCTGGTGATTGCAGCAACTACATCAACCTCTTCAGTGCGAGGCCGGGAGAGATCCTGGCAAATAACACGATCCTTCAGAGTGGGCAGGTAGGAACTCAATTCTAGATTTGAAGTTTTCGTGACTGCAAGGGTCCATACTCTTTGGGTTTTTTCGGTAAAGTGACGTGGGTGAAAAAAATAAATAAATAACAAATAAATCACGACGTTTCGGAGACGGAAGCTTGTGTTGCCTCCGAAACGTCGTGATTTAATTTATTTTTAATTTTATTTTTTTACCTCTACGTGACTTTACCGATAAAAAAACAGAGGTAGGAACTTGGTTGGACAGCGCAATTCGTGCGATCCGTGTCACGCGGCGCAAGCTGCGTGGGGCGGCGCGTCACGTGGTGCTGAGCCTGCCCGAAGTGCTCTATGAAATACAAATCAAGGGCGTGGCTATGCACGACAGACAGACAAATAATCCCTGGTGGGCAGTGTGGAACTGTTGTTTCTACCTGTATTATTCAACATCACTGCCTTGCCAGGCACGCCAAGGAGAAGCTCATGGAGAGACATTGCCGTTTCAGGCTGGGGCGGTCCTGCACGGGCACCCTGTTTTCTGTCCATCGGCTCCAGCAGGTGTTGGGAATTTCAAGGAGACCTCCATCTCTGCTTTAAGACCTACGATCCGAGTGTTACACGCCTAAACCTCGACATGTGTCATTCTCACCAAACACAGACATTGTACACGGACTGCAGGCCGAACTCAACAATGCAGCATATTTCGTCTCAAGTTTCTCAAGGCATATATTTATTACGCTTTACAAATTGTTCACATGGTTCATATTTTTTCATCTCACGTGCTTCACCGATCCAATCACCTCCATACGATTGCTAAACCCCCCAAAAAACTATGAAAATAATAAAACCCCATTAAGGCGCTGCGACGTACGGATTGATATCTCCGTCCGCCCCGAATGTCCGTTCGTCACGGGGGCCACCGTTCACTCGCTCGGGGCTCCGGCAACGGCGCAGAATGCATTGGCGGGTGCTGCTGGTCCCGGCAGAGTCACCATAGCCATGCGCGGCAGGCAAGGCAGCAGAACCAGGTAAGGCCAGTGAGGTGGGGGAGGTGTGTGGAGGGAGGGCGGAGCGAGACGGGGAGGAAAGAGATGCGGGGAAGGTAGAGGGAGATGGGGAGAGGGCGGGAACCAGGGGGAGACCGGTGGAGGAAGGGAGAGGGAGGTTTGGCAACCTGTGAACCCCCAGCAGTATTTCGGATGTGAGAGCGGCAGGGGTGGGGGGATGGTGGGGGAGGAGGGGGTAGGGGGCGTTCACATGTTGGGTGCGAGCCAGTTGAGGCACTTCATGGCAACCTCGAACCCCAGGAAGCACGCCTGCGGGGAAACACACAGCGTCAGGACGCTTCTCACCGACACCACAAAACACGTTGTCTTCACTCATTTGTCCTCTGTCCCGTCGCGAGACAAAGAGTCCACTGAGAATTCTCCCAGTGCAGTGCGGCAACCCGCCTGCTAGAGAGAATGGCCCACTGAACGAGACGTCGCAGACCTACTTCTGAGATCCCGTCAGGTGACCCCTTCCCACACACCCTGCTGCTACAGAGAGATTTGTTGCTGGGCGGGTAAAAGCAGCCTCTGCATTTTTATTAATTCTCAGAATGAGTGTCTAAACTAGAATGAAAACCGAAATGATCAATTTGACCTTAAAATCGCAACACAACCCATTTAATAATTACGGTTGAGCAGTTACAACCCAGATTCTCGCCCCCGATCTCCATCGGTGCCAGCTAGGCAACGCTCCGACCTCTGTGCCATGTGGGCACCTGCCAACAAGGGCATTTACAAAGGCAGCCATACTGGCACGAGTTTGCATTTAAATACATACCACACCCACCCACGCATGTGATCCACAGCAGGGGTTGGCGATTCACGCACACATTTTTTAAACTACAAAACACTCGAGCTTGTTGCTGGGCTGTAAAGTGGCCAGGAGATAGATTTAAATCCATCTGTGCGGAGAGATTTGAGAGTACTACGAGCCCCTTGTTTTTCCACGTGCTGGGAGCTACAAGTTCAGTTCCTGAAGATGCTCCCAGCACGTGGTGTGAAACGTCAGACATCGTGCCAAACGCCATGCGGTACAACCCGTCGCCTTATCCACCACACTGTGTTCAACCACCGCACTGCAGATCACAACACTCCTCTTTCTGCTTCTTCCCACGCACTGCTGAACTAAGCAATTCCCTCCTCCCACAATCTATTTTCTCTCATAATAATGCCCTTGCTCAATTCAAGAAGCGTGTTACACGCTCATCGATGACAGCTTTGATAATAGCGCTGGTCGTTCGTTGCTGGTCACTTGGCGTTTTGGACTTTTGGGTTTGTGCTTAGCAACTGTGATATAAATAATACACAATGGAGAGCTGCTTCTTCTCTCGTACGGCTGATGTAGATGCAGAGCAACAACTACAATTCCACATTCAGGTGGTCAAGCCAGATAACCGCGTGTGTATTGCCGTGATGTCTCCTTCGTATTTGTGTATCGGGCACTGCATTGTTGCCATTATCATGGGAAATGTGGCGGAGACGTGGTGGTGACTTGAGGACTGACATGAGGGTTAGCGGTGGGCGTGATGTGCTGCGCGGGTCTCACCGCATTGGCTGGGAATGCTCTCAGCATGACGGCCGTGAATCCCTTGTAGAGAGAGAGGACTCCCTCCTCCCGCACCAACTCCCTGAGCACGTCACGGAACCCGTGCGGGTACTTCCCCTCCGGTGCTGCGCAACAACAACAACAGCCGCCATTCACCACTTACACTCCTACTTTTCCACTGGCACATCCGAGCCGAGTCAGCGCAGGTTACCACTGGCTATTTGCCACACTGAGCCGGGAACCAGGAAGACATTTGAATCTGGCCCGGGACTAAGCAGGGCCAGGGACAGGGCTGATGATGACGCGTTCATTTCGTGCGACGTCAGCCGCACAGCTCGGCTTCTGCAGTGGAAGAACAAGCGTGCGTGTCGTCATGACTCGCACGGGGCTGGACTCGGTACGGCCATGGCACGGCTCGGTTATACCACGGCGTTTGTGCCAGGCTCGGGAGCACTTCAGAGCCACAGCAACAACAATCGCAAGTCACAACGACACTTGTGCCAGGCCAAATGCACTTTAAGGCCATCATGTGAAGTTTCGGAGGCTTGCCGGCAGGGGTTAACAGACCGAGTTGACTGCTGTACACGCACGCACATTGTGTACACACAGTGAGGGAGTGAAGGAGAAAGGAGGTTAGAGAGTGAGTGTAGGGTCTCAAGAGGAAGTGACGGGGAGAGGGAGGGTGTGAGAGAGTGGAGCGAGGCAGGTAACTAAGACACGAGAGAGGGAGTGACGGAGAGAGGGAGTGAAGGGATGAGCGAGTGGGGAACAGAATGATTGGTGACCGAGTGTGGACCGAGTATCCAGATGGGTTGTACCGGTTTGGAAGCGAGACTTGAGGGTGTCAGGCGGGATCGCCACCGCCCAGTTGAAAATTCCAGCCATGCCTCCCGCAAACAGGATCTTAGGGACGCTCAGGTCAGACACACTGCACATACACGCACACAGAGAGATTCCGCATTCAGCCCGAGGGCAATCTCTGTCAGCAGGCTAAGTTACAGCACCGACGGGTGTGTTGAGTTTTAAGATTCAACAGAGCAGTGCAGCGGTGAGCATACTGCACGACAGTGGGGTGCGGGGACGAGTGGGGGGGGGCCATGCCCACGGACCTGCCCCCCTCCGGCGTGAGGACGTTCTTGAGCCACTCGTACGTCATGAAATACATCCCGCTGGCTGGGACATCTGGACACGCGCACACGCGCAAACGCACCAAGGTTAAAAATATTCACGCCCGCACAGCACTGCGAGACAACACCCACCCACCACTGTACTCCCGATTCCCCAGTTAGAGAGGAAAGCGTTAACTGCCCAGGAGAGGGCGCCGTAGACGCTGTCCCTTGCAGCCTTGTGCGGGCAGCGATCTGGTGCCTGTCCCGAGAAATGTGGCTTTTGACCCAGAGCCCAAGGGTACAGGTGAGGGGTTAATCTCATTCCGTCAGGTTTGACGAAGCCCAGTCATTATCATTCCACTGTGCAGATGGTGCATCCTTGTTATTATCATTGCTTGTTTACCCAGGAAAGCCTCGCCGAGTCCAAAGACTCATTCTCAGAAGGTTGCTGCCATTCTTTTTTGTGGTGGAAGGGTGGAGGGGGGTGATGTTGTCGCTGTGCGTGATCCAGTTTTTGAGCACTGGGGTGTGTGGCCAATACCGGTGACAGTATTTGTTTTATTTAGCCAAAGGGGAGAACATTGGAGAACCTGGAGGAAACCCATGCAGAACAGGGAGAGAACAAATACAACTCCACACAGATGGACACCAGGGTTGGGAATCAAACCTAGCCCATCTTGCTGTGGAGCACAAGCGTCACCACTGCCCCACCCTGCTGCCCAGCCTCACTCTGTTGAGGTGAAGGTGGCGGCGTGGTTTAGGTGTACAGCTTGAATTTCTCACTGTGACTCACTTTGTTCCGTCACATTGGTTAAATTTTTTGGTTTAGCATTAGCAAATAGCATACATAAATGGTAGGTCACCTATTCTTACACAATTTTCGTAAGAATAGGACGAGCACGTCCCATTTTAACACACGCTGTTCTGAGGAGCAGCTGCATTTAAACACTAAATATCAACCCTCGAGGTGAACGGTAAATCTTCCTGGCGGCGACGTCACGTCGACGATGACTGCCGACGAGATTGGCACGCGCGCCGCGAGCGCGTCACACAGCGGCGCACCGGCCATGTGACGCACGTGAAGCCTGGCCCGCAGCTGCTGCTGGCGGCTGGTGGGTGGTGCCAAGTTGCCCGTGGCCTTCCCCTTCTCTCACCACAGCCACAGTCACGTGTGCGCGCGGCTGGCAGCAGGAATGGGAACCTGGGCTCCATTTCAGCCGGGTTTGACCGGGTCAGTGACCGGGATCATATGGCGGGTGACGTTTGCAGCCCTGTTTCAGAGGTTCGTGTTTCAAGACGCCCTGATTAATATTTCTGCTGTGTTTGAACCGTAAATATTACGCGCTGTCTGCATCGCAGTGAGCGTCTTAGATCCAATGACGTTATTTGAAAGGGAGTATAATGTGTGTGCCGGTGTTCATGGCCTAAAAATGTGAAACAAAAACTACCGCAAATTACTGGCCAGTGCTGCGTCACCTTGTAGGAGGGAGACCCCAGCCTAAAAAAAAACTACCACTGGAAATTCGAATTATTGAGACGAGATGTCATGATGTAAGGCGATTTAGCATTATGGGGCAAATGTAAGCACAAAATAAATGCAAATCTTACTTCAGCACCCGGAAGCACCACGTTCAGTACCGGTCACGTGCCACCGTCCGGTCTACCAGCAACCCGGGAATAAATTCGGTGAGAAATAAATCCGTAAACAAACAAAGTTCGCACCGCGCATGAGCGTGAGGGCGGTGCCCTTGTAGACGCCGCGAATGCCGGACTCGCGGTAGATCTGCTTGACGCAGTCCATGGGGCCCGCGTACTTGATGCCGCCCGTGTTGGCCTGCACCTGCAGGAGGCACTTGATGCGCTCGCCGGGCGCCATGATGACCGTGGTGAACACGCCGGACAGCATGCCGGCCTTGAAGAGCTGGATGTACCTGTGGGTCGGCACCGCGGGCACCGTTTAGCCTCCGTCCGGACTACCGCGAGAACTGTTGCACGCACAGCCACGGCGAGACGGTAACTACACCGCAGTGGGTTCGTGAATCGGATATGCAATGAATAGCCACTACGACCAGCACGCACACCAGAGCCACTGCTAGCCTCCAACTACAACAACCGATGGCTTGGGTATGAGAAACGCGACACACGTGCACACTTGCCACAACCGTCAGAGCCACCGTCAGCTACACGTTTGAGGGCCTGTGCATTACGAACGCTAGAAACTGCCAATACATCATGCATGCATGCACCGCACTTTCCACAACCACCGCCAACCTCAAACTACACTCCTGAGGGCTTGCAAACGATAACCAAGACACAACCGCTACACGCAACACAGTGCACCACCACACAAGATGACATCACGCTATGTCGTGCAACAAAGCCGAACACAATGAAACACAACCACAACACACCACCGGACAAAACCACAACACACCACCGGACAAAACCGAAACACCGCCCCACACTACGAAACACCACTGCCACACTCGCAACCGGCAAACACAAGCCACAGGGATGGATTCCGTACACGGCCTTCGCTCAACTACGCACGTCAGAGAGTCCTCGGGGTGTGTCTGCTGAAACTTCTTGCCGAGGCCGAATCCAAAGAAGCAAACGGCGAACATGGGCGCCACCCCCACCAGCGGCGCCGCCATGCCCTTGTAGAGCCCCCGCAGGCCCTGGCGAGACAAGCGACGGACGAGAGGAGGTGGGACCAACACAAGCGGCCTGTGGTATCTGTAGGGACTGCAGGCGAAGGCCATTCACATCCATGTCTTGCCTCGTAAAGGCCACGATTCACCAAGGTAATTGAATGCGTCTTCTCACGACGTGTTTTCCCAATAACACGGTTCTTCTAAAAGGGAACAGTTTTTGCACAACGCAGAACGTGCCCGTTATAACGAGGTTCATGAGCGGTCATTGACGAACTACTTTCTTGAGCAACGTGGCCGAGCGGTACAGTGATACAGTACGCGGAACGATACAGTCACGTGGCGGCGTACCCTCAGCCAAGTTTTTTGTCCCACCAGGAGATGACTGCAGGCTGAATTTACCGTGCAGCAATTCCTCGCTTAACGTGACACTTTTCAGGAACGCATCTACTACCGCATAGAAATAGGAATGGTTGTATATATGTTTATTTGAAAGATAACCCATACTTTACAATATTTACAATCACCAATTGATCTGGCTGTTCTCAACAAAAATGCCCTGTCTGGGCCTTTGTGTTTTGGGTTATAAAACTGCGACCGTTAACTCTCAGGAGATGGAATTTTGGGAAAATTAAGTGCAGAACCAAATTTAGCGTGACCTTTCTTTATGCGTGCAAGCCACTTACCTGACTGAGCCCATAAACGTCCCACACCCGAGATCCCGGTTTTAATCACAGACGGCGGAAACTCGCATTCAAACCTCGGACCTCAGCAGTGCCAGCTCAGCACTCTGACCTCTGAGCTGCATCGGCCACCTCACAACACTCCGTACGTTGAGCTCCTTCGGCACCGTACGTAGCCAGCCAACCGTGCAAATCGTAGGTGCGGGCAGATACGGAGCGAGCCGGACGCACGCACCTCTTTGGCGAGGGTCTTGCGGCAGCAGTCGAAGGTGCCGGCATAGAGGGGAGACTCGCCGGGTAGCGGTCGCGGCTGGGTCTGAAGGCGAACCTGTGGGGTCACGCACAGCGCCCGCACGGACACCCACATTAGTGACAGCAGGTCGCTGGCAGTAGCCCAAGTCAAGTGAGGTGCATGTTATTGATAGCGAGTCAGTGGATTCGTCTAAAAGGAGCACAACACATGTTATTTTGAGCAAAAATAACTGCACTGTAATGAAACAGTCGTAAATTAAATTTCACAATAAGGACAGTGAGGTACAACACCAACGAGGTAAAACAATCACAACAACCACACCACAGTCATCACACAAACAATCACACGACATAAGTCTGCTGAAATGCCTAACCACAATACTGCATCATACCACTCCACCCAACACCCTTAACCTTTGCCCTACAGCTGTAACCATACAACAGTAACACTGACCCAGCCCCAACCACGTCCATATAACCCTAAATCCTAATGCGATAGCCCAAGTCCCCGTGACTGATAACACTGTGACCAAACTCCCAGGGCCGGTGGATGCAGAATCGGACTTCCAAATAAACGTTACGGGGAGAGTGGCAAACGCATCAACACACGCAGACCTGAGCCTCAGTTAATACAATAATCACGGCTCACCTTTAAGTTTTAAAATGCCAGGATTATTTTGTTTGGCCTGGCAGGAGAACTCAAAAAGGCCAGGATGGATTTTGTCAATTTTTGCAAGTGACACCTGGGCCACCATAATGGCAAAATGACAAAGGCAAAGCAAATAAAGCAGAGCAGTGACGTGAATAGAAATCAGCACAAAAGCAACTACACGACGCGTATCGCGCACATTTTAAAAGATTGTAACAAAGTTAAATATAACGTTACCCTGCAGTGCAAATCCGCTGAATGCAATGACATGTGCCTGCTGGTTTTTTTTCACGAACATTTCCACGTATAAATGTGGTTTGCGGTACATTTCACACAGTGGTCAAAGGACACGTGTGAAAAATATGAGTAGGTTTTACCCTTTCTGGCAAAAAAACAGGAGGTGTTAAGATGTTCAAACACCAAATAGGAACCTTTAGCAAGGGATCAAGTCCGCATCAACCACAAGTACGTGTGGTGACCATGCAGACACTCTGATAATGTGGCATTGACTTTGAGACTGTTAGGCCTAGACCAGAGACAGCCTTCTTGAGACACGTTTCAAAGGCAATGCGTAGATTATTCATGATCAGAGCACGTCTGTTTGCATGTCCACCGCAAGTACGTGCGGTTTGCGCAGTCTTATATTCCTTTTCTTAGGTTTTTTCGGTAAAGTCACGTAGGTAAAACATACAAATTAATAAAAGTAAAATAAAAATCAAGACGTTTCGGAGGCAACACAAGCTTCCGTCTTCAGGTGGAACCGTCACAGCCACGACAGCTGTATCAAGTAAATGATACAAGTAAATGATACAGCTGTCGTGGCTGTGACGGTTCCACCTGAAGACGGAAGCTTGTGTTGCCTCCGAAACGTCGTGATTTTTATTTTATTTTACTTTTATTAATTTTAATGTTTTACCTACGTGACTTTACCGAAAAAAACCTAAGAATATGAATCCTTGCAGTCACGAAAGCTTCAAATCTAGAATTCTATTCCTTTGCCGAAGCGATCTGTTTGGTGCTTGAACATCTGAACACCCGGGTCCCTGTTGTGACTTTGATACTGGCAGCAGCAGCAGCAACACCACATGTTCTCGTGCAGGCCACGTGTGGGCGCCACAGGGCTGTGAGATGAGAGTGAGATGAGAGGGGCCGGAGTCAGCCGTAGCCCGTGAGGCCCTGGCACATTAACCCCCCCCTGTTTCGTGTGCTGCATGTCTACACAGCACACACACACAGCACACATACACACAGCGCACACACACATACACACAGCGCACACACACATACACACAGCACACACACACACAGCACACACACACACAGCGCACACACACATACACACACACAGCACACACACAGCACACACACACACCACACAGTACGCACACACACAGCAAACACACACACACAGCGCGCGCGCACACAGCACATCACACACAGCACACCACACACAGCATACACACCACACACATAGCATACACACCACACACACACAGCACACACACACACAGCACACACCACACAGTACGCACACAGCACACCACACACAGCACACACACACAGCACACACACACAGCACACACACACAGCACACACACACAGCACACACACACAGCACACACACACAGCACACACACACAGCACACACACACAGCACACACACACAGCACACACACACAGCACACCACACACAGCACACCACACACAGCACACCACACACAGCACACCACACACAGCACACCACACACAGCACACCACACACAGCACACCACACACAGCACACCACACACAGCACACCACACACAGCACACCACACACAGCACACCACACACAGCACACCACACACAGCACACCACACACAGCACACCACACACAGCACACCACACACAGCACACCACACACAGCACACCACACACAGCACACCACACACAGCACACCACACACAGCACACCACACACAGCACACCACACACAGCACACCACACACAGCACACCACACACATACACACAGCACACACCACACAGTACGCACACAGCACACCACACACAGCACACACACACAGCACATACACACAGCACACACACACACATACACAGCACACACAGCACACACATCACACACACCACACACAGCATACACAGCACACACACGCGTGCGTTGTGTGCACGTCGCGCCGTGTTGAAGGCGGGAAGATGATGAGGCTTGTGGCGATGGACGCTGCGCGAGGGGCAAGCGGAGCTCCCCGCGGGGGCGAAACACGGGGACGCGATTCGCCATCACCAACCAGGCCTCCCTACCCCTGTCTGGGTATCCCCTCTACCCCTCAACCCCTAAACCCCTGCACATCATCACCACCACCACCACCACCCCAAGCTACACCACCACCACCACCACCCCAAGCTACACCACCCCAAGCTACACCACCCCAACTTACACCACCCCAACTTACACCACCCCAAGCTACACCACCCCAACTTACACCACCCCAACTTACACCACCCCAACTTACACCACCCCAAGCTACACCACCCCAACTTACACCACCCCAAGCTACACCACCCCAAGCTACACCACCCCAACTTACACCACCCCAAGCTACACCACCCCAACTTACACCACCTGCATCTGCAGGACCCCTCCACCTATCCCCTTGCTGCACCCTCCCTGGCAATCCCCTGCAAAACCCCTTCGCGCCCCGATAACCTGCACATCCCCTACAACCCACGTCCCTTTACCCCCTCGCCTTCCCCTATCACCCTGACCCCATAGACCCCACTGTGACCCCCGCTGTGACCCCTAGACCCCGGGGGGGGGGGTACCTTGATGGTGTCGAGGGGGTGACCGGTGAACACGAGGCAGACGCCGCCGAAGCCGCCGGCGAAGAAGTTCTTCACGGGGCTGATTCGCTGCTGTTCGGCCATGGCAAGAGGAGAGAGACAACAGGGGGGGGGGACAGGAGACGAGAGGAGACACACACAGAGGAGAGAGACACAGGAGAGAGAGGAGACACACAGAGGAGAGAGACAGCGGCAAGCAGGCAAGGCCGGCACTGTCCCCCCCCCTCACCTTTGCCCCAGTTAAGGAGGCGGAGGCGGCGATGGCTCCTCCCCCTCCTCCCGCTGCTGCTGCTGCCGCCGCCTCCTTCCCCGCGAGGAGGCGGCGGCGTCGCCGAGGAGGAGGAGGAGAAAAAGTCGCCGCCGCCTCCTCCTCCTCGACTTGTCCGCCTCGTCAGCACTTTACTCACCTCGCCTAATGTCATCACATCACCCGTCCCTCACCTCTGACTAACTCTGACTAACACATTGTCCTCCTGCGGAGGGAGCTGGTAGGAACGTTGTTGTGTTGCTCGGTCAATGGGCAGGGTCAACGGCGGCGTGGTGTATTCCGCAAATATGCCCGACTGTGAGGGCGAGCACAAGCCGGCGTGAGTAGGTTAAACGTTGTTGAGTTTTATAAGGGCACCACGGGGTGACCAGCCCCTCCCCACCCAGCCCCACCCTCCCCCACCCCTCCCCACCCTCCCCCACTCCTCCCCACCCTCCCCCACCCCTCCCCACCCTCCCCCACCCCTCCCCACCCTCCCCACCCAGCCCCACCCCCCACCCAGCCCCACCCTCCCCACCCTCCCCACCCACCCCCACCCCTCCCCACCCTCCCCACCCAGCTTCACCCCTACCACCACCCAGCCCCACCCTCCCCACCCAGCCCCTCCCCACCCAGCCCCACCCTCCCCTCTCCACCCAGCCCAAGCCCTCCCATTTTTGGATGCACGACGGACGGACACAATAATCCCCTGTGGGCTGGTGTAACCAGGAGGTTCCTACCAGTAAAACGTTCCTCAGCTCCTCGTCTTACCTTCTAACCTCACCTCATCACATCATCTCACCTTGTATTACCTCACCCCCTAACCTTTCATCCTTATCTCACCTCATTCAACTCACCATTTCCGTCACCTCTCATCTTATTCACCTTACCTTGTAACCTCCATAGTCTAATACCATCACATTCACCATCACTTTCACCGTCACTTTCACCATCACTTTTACCATCACATTCACCATCACATTCGCCATCACATTCACCTCATCTCACCTCCCTACCTGACCGCACTATCTCCTATACCTCATTACACCTCATCTCCCGGTGTATCTAACCTCAACATCTTAACTTGCCTAATGTTGTTTCCCTCATCTTATTTCCCTCTTGAAACATCACCTTATATCCCTTACTATCACCCCCATGCTTCACCTCACGTACTCGTCTCATTATACCTCGAATTACCATTTCCATCAACTCCTCTCATATTCATATCCCCATCTTCCATCACCTCGATTCGCTCGTATCCGTCTCTGCTCGCTTTTCTCCCCTCATCATCCTCTCCCTTCCCCTCCTTGTGCCCTCACACCCCCACCCCTCCTTCTGCAATCACCTCTCTCCCTTTCCCTACTATAGAGCAACGTTAGTCCGACGGTTCCAACCATCCGCCAACGCCAGCCCAACGGTGGCGGTCACCTCACCACCCCAGTTGCTAATGTAGCCGGTATGGGCTTAATGTGATGAATCACACGGAAAGTTTAATCAATGGAGTTAATGATGATACTTGGAGCATTCCTGGCAGCGATTTCAGCCGCACCACCTCTACATAACAAAAGGCTCAGTCCCTTTTACACGCACCTTTACATCAGCCTCACCTAGTTTACACAACAAAGGCTCATTCCTAGCAGCGTGCTTCAGCCGCACCGAACCTCACAAAAATAATATCCAGGGCCTACCTTGGCTCCTCCCACCCTCAACCAGTATATATACAAGGACTGTTTCCTTGGAATTTCTCTCACTTGATACAGCTAGCGCGCTGTGACGGTTCCACCTGAAAACGGAAGCAAAATTTTTTTTACCTACGTGACTTTACCGAAAAAAACCTAAGAATATGAATATTAATGATGCCCATGGATTGACCCATATACTCACGTGACTGCATAGTAGGCCACGTTCACCAGTGGAGTGATTCATTTCATGGCACAGGGCATCTATTCAGAATCGCATGGACGCTGGACAGGCATTGAGCGGTGAGTGGTTGTGTAACGTGGGGTCGATTGGTGTGCATCTGGTCATAATTACTCAGAAGAACACTTTGAAATAAAGAGTTACCGTTCCACAACCCTCTGGGTGTCCCTCAGTGGCGGAGTCACTCGATCCTCAAGAGGGCGGCAGAACAACGTAGAGTATCCACTCATCGCCTCCGAACTCGTCCGTTATTGCCTTTATTAACCGGCCTGTCCCCTCGTTACGATCACTGGTAGGAGAGGGATAGGGCGAGCCGGTTACACTCGCCACGTCACACACCAGGGCAGGCCGACCGCAGGCTCACGCATCTCAACGCCACTGCGTCTCCACCACCTCGCACACAAACCGACCGGCTTGCAAAGGAACCTCACACGCAGCAGCAATAGCAACAACGGCTAGACATTTGCCATCCAACCCGTTTATTCTATGTCAACAACACGTGAGAATGAACAAAAAATAAAACCAGGGCCCCCGCGTTTATGCTCGCCAAACACACGCAATTATAAACTCTCAGATACAAAAATAAGTGACGATGCTGAAACGTCTATCTAAACGAATCGACGCGCAACTATCTGATGCGGGCGGTGCATGCGTCGCGCTTGTGAGCTGTGTATTGGGGCCCGGAGGATTTCCTCATTGGCAGGTGGAGGGCGGCTGTGGTGACGCCGAGCCAGGAGGCCTCAGTGGTGGGACCTTGTCGGCCGACCTCGTCGTGTCGTCTGTAGAGGACTCACTGGTTCAGCGCGAGGAGCATATCGTCCTCCAGGTCCGAGCTGTCGTCGTCGGCTGGAAAGGACGGGAGAGATTTAGGAACCGGCATCCAGAGGAGGATAATACGAAACGGAGTGGTGACATCAACAAACAGAATCGCATGCATCACAACAAACGCCATCGCACACGTAGCACCATCACAACAAACACCATCACAACAAACACCATCGCACATGCAGCACCATCACAACAAACACCATCACAACAAACACCATCGCACACGCAGCAGCATCACAACAAACACCATCGCACACATTGCACCATCGCACACGTAGTACCATCACAACAAACACCATCACAACAAACGCCATCGCACACGCAGCAGCATCACAACAAACACCATCGCACACGTTGCACCATCACAACAAACACCATCGCACACATTGCACCATCGCACACGTAGTACCATCACAACAAACACCATCGCACACGCAGCAGCATCACAACAAACACCATCGCACACGCAGCAGCATCACAACAAACACCATCGCACACATTGCACCATCACAACAAACACCATCACAACAAACACCATCACAACAAACACCATCGCACACGCAGCAGCAGTACGTCACAAACACCATCACAATCATCAGACGCGACAAGCACCACCAGGTGACTCCCCCGGTGCGTGCCGCAGCCGCGTGGTACTCACAGTCGTTGCTGTCGTCGCTCATCACGAGCTCCACCTCGTCATCCTCTCCATCCTCGTCATCATCTTCATCATCGGCCCCATCCCCTTCGGAAAGTCCCATCTCCTCCCCGTCCTCGTTCTCCCTGCGCGTCTCCCCCACCTCCTCGTCCCCGTCCCCCCCATCGCCCGCCTCCGCCCCCTCCTCGTCTTCGTCGTCGAGCTCAGAGTCGAACTCGTCCATATCCAGCGCGTCGTCCTCGGAGTCATCCTCATCCTCCTCCTCATCCTCCTGGAAAACCACGGCCAAGGCTCAGCCACGACCAAATACACACAAACATATACAAACACACAAAGATCTCTCGCGTAGCCTTTAGAGGACAGCTGGGGCAAGCGTCGCTCGCAAGCACCAGTGAAGGCCAACACAGCACACGGGGAGGGGGGATGATGTGCCAATGCCATGCCCGGCCACCGGTGGCGATGGTTAAACACCGCACCAGGTACTCGCTTTTGAGGATGAGTCGACCTGGGGGATGCCCAGCACCAGTTCAGATAATCGTTACTGATGTTGGCCTTCAGCGGGCAACGAACCCGGGTCTATGGGCTCGCTCTCCGCAAACAACAGCAACCACTGTTCGCCACTCAGTGGCGGTGACGTCACCACAGCGCTTGTGCCAGGCGAGGTGCACTATAAGGCCACGTAAAGTGTTGAAGACTCGCGGACAGGTCACAGGATAGACCCAGCTGCCATGCGTTGACTGACCCAGGTGTTTTGTGGCCCCAGACTCAGGTGCTACATACAAAGACAAAGATTCCCCCTAATAACTTTAACATACTTTTTCGGCAAGTGCCGTTAGCGAGCACCTATGAAGGCCGGCACGGCACATGACAAACATCCACACACATACAAACACGCAATACCACACACAACCACGACTATGCAGAGAAACACACACATATAGCCAAACAGCCACAACCACACACGCACTCACAAATCCACATAGCCACAACAGCACACACAAGAGCATAGCCAAAAGCACCTCTGATTAGCACTGTGCAAAAGAAGTTCAACATACCTTACATGTGAAAGTGAAAGTGTATATTTTGCCTGCAATAAAGCTGCTCGTGACCATGTCATTGTCTGACTATGTCGTTGCATTTAAGATTGCATGCCACAAGGGGGAAATAAAGTTGCATTTGGATGTGCAACAGAGCAACTTTGTTCAAACAGCTCGTGAAATGTGTTGCTGTTGCACGAGTAAGATAGGCTCTGATTGGCTGGACTGGGTCATATGCTCAATATTTAAACATGGTCCAACATGGCTGAATAGTTTATGCATATGGAAGCACAGGGATGTTTGATAATAAAAATCAATTTGCCTTAATTTCTTCTCTAAAATGCCTGGATCTATTTTACTTATAGGCCGAGCAGCCACCTTTCCTTGCCTAAATGCCCTGCAGGGCTCTGTGGGCCCTCTGTGGGCCGAGCCGCCCAGGCGAGTGGGGAGGGTGGGGGGGGGTCGGGCCTCCCGGTCTCTATTCCACACCGACATAAGAGTTTCATGGCTCAACCATGCAACCGTGTTGCAAAACAAAAGCAACGGATCTTCAGTGTTTAATACAGGCGTTGCTCAACATATGAAGAAACGAATTAAGTGCAGAAAAGTTGCACAATCTATAGGCAAACAAGATAAACACAACCACCCAGCTATAACAAAACAAAAACGACACACGCACACAGCTGCAACAACATAACCACAGCTGCAACAAAACACAACCACAAAGCTACAACCACAGACACACACCAACAACCACACATTCAAATCTACACAACCAAACAGCTACAACCACAGAAACACACCAATAACCACACATCCAACGCGACACAGATACATCTACCACAACCTTACCCATGCACCAACAACCACAGGAGCCACAACCACACACCAACAACGCCAAAGCCACACAGCCACCCCACCCCAACCGCACGGCCGCAACCGTAGACACGTCTCCGCCACGGTGCCGAGTCGTGGCGCCACTGCCACTCGTGAACAGAGGACCCCACCTGCTCCTCTTCCTCCTCCTCTTCCTCGGCCAGCCTCTGCCTCCCCACCTCGTAGAGGCGGCACACGCTGTCCATGGACAGGCTGTCCAGCCCTTTCTGGTTCTGTCGTCAGCCAGAGACACGCGCGAGCACGTTACTCACCCCCGTCGTCGTCGTCATCATCACCACCAAAACAAGACAAAGATTTCCCCCGTATAGCCTGAACAGACTGTTGGGGCAAATGCTCCAAGCGAGCACCTTTGAAGGCCGGCACGGTACACGAGGGGGTGGACGGCCAGCACCCCCGTCCAGTCGCCGTTGTCTTCCCAGTGCCGATGTTTATTACACACCGCATCAGGTACTCATTTAAGGCCGAGTCGACCGAGAGGAAGCCCAGACTCGGTTTGGATATCACTCGCCAATGATATCAGCCGTGGCTGGGAATCAATTGCGAGTCGCCGGGATTGGTAGCACAGTGTATTAACCACTGCGCCACTGTTACCGAAGTACACAGACGCACGCACGCACACGCACACACGCACGCACACACGCACGCACGCACGCACACACACACACACACACGCACGCACACACACACGCACGCACACACGCACGCAAGCACACACGCACGCTCGGGCGGGCGGGCAGGCTCACCTCGATGACGGCGAGGTAGCAGTCCTTGGTGTCCGTGCACAGATCGAAGATGTTCTTCTTCACGTCGATCGTGGCTGCAATCCATTCACACGGCATCCACACGGGTGGACACGACGATCGGCCACACCGCAACCACACAACCACTTGGACACACCACATCCCATGTGAATGCGAGCGTAAGTGAATGTGAGACTGTGAGGATGTGAGTCCGAGAGTGTGCGTGAGTGTGTGGCGAGAGGGCGAGTGTGTGGGTGTGAGAGTGCGTGAGTGTGAGCATGTGAGTGTGTGGGTGTGAGAGTGTGTGGGTGTGAGAGTGCGTGAGTGTGTGTGGCGAGAGTGTGTGGGTGTGAGAGTGTGTGGGTGTGAGAGTGTGTGGGTGTGAGAGTGTGTGGGTGTGAGAGTGTGTGAGTGTGAGCATGTGAGCGTGTGGCGAGAGTGTGAGTGTGTGGGTGTGAGAGTGCGTGAGTGTGAGCATGTGAGTGTGTGGGTGTGAGAGTGTGTGGGTGTGAGAGTGTGTGGGTGTGAGAGTGCGTGAGTGTGAGCATGTGAGTGTGTGGGTGTGAGAGTGTGTGGGTGTGAGAGTGTGTGGGTGTGAGAGTGCGTGAGTGTGTGTGGCGAGAGTGTGTGGGTGTGAGAGTGTGTGGGTGTGAGCATGTGAGCGTGTGGTGAGAGGGTGAGTGTGTGAGTGTGCGAGTGCTGCACTGACCAATGGGCTTGTAGTCGGTGGCGTTGAACGTGCGAAAAGACGATCCGAAGGGGCTCTTCATCTGCTCTTCCATCAGTTCATCTTCGTCGTCCGGCTGGAGCATGGCTGCATGGATGGGTTGGGGATCACGCGTCACACCAGCGTCGCACCAGCGTCGTCACAGACGCCATCGCGTTCGGGGCGGCGCATGCCGTGTCACGCCCGACATGCCGTATGGTGGTGCGTGTGGTTGCGGAGCTGCCGAGTCTTTGGTTGCACGACACGCGGTTAAAGCGCGAAACGTTTCGGAACGATTCACAAGTGTCGTCGTCGTCATCATCATTAGCCATGATCAATCCACTGCTGGATTAAAGCCTCCCCCCCCACATGGTCCTGCGATGTGACAATCCCGTATATCGTCTAGCTCGTGCACACGGCGCAATTCCTGTTACGGGCGTAAAGATGCTCAATCGCTTCAAATCGACGGAGCCAAGGTTCACGATTGGTGGTTGAGTGGTGGTTGGCCGGTTGTCACATGGTGTCGGCCACTATCGTGTCATGTGCCTGGCGGCTGAGTGTTGTGTTCCGTGGTTTGTGTGGTGTGCCCAGGGTGTTCAGTGTTGTGTTTCGTGTCGTGTGCCTGGCGGTTGAGTGTTGTGTTCCGTGGTTTGTGTGGTGTGCCCAGGGGGTTCAGGGTTGTGTTTCGTGTCGTGTGCCTGGCGGTTGAGTGTTGTGTTCCGTGGTTTGTGTGGTGTGCCCAGGGGGTTCAGTGTTGTGTTTCGTGTCGTGTGCCTGGCGGTTGAGTGTTGTGTTCCGTGGTTTGTGTGGTGTGCCCAGGGGGTTCAGTGTTGTGTTTAGTGTCGTGTGTCTGGCGGTTGAGTGTTGTGTTCCGTGGTTTGTGTGGTGTGCCCAGGGGGTTCAGTGTTGTGTTTCGTGTCGTGTGCCTGGCGGTTGAGTGTTGTGTTCCGTGGTTTGTGTGGTGTGCCCAGGGGGTTCAGTGTTGTGTTTCGTGTCGTGTGCCTGGCGGTTGAGTGTTGTGTTCCGTGGTTTGTGTGGTGTGCCCAGGGGGTTCAGTGTTGTGTTTAGTGTCGTGTGTCTGGCGGTTGAGTGTTGTGTTCCGTGGTTTGTGTGGTGTGCCCAGGGGGTTCAGTGTTGTGTTTCGTGTCGTGTGCCTGGCGGTTGAGTGTTGTGTTCCGTGGTTTGTGTGGTGTGCCCAGGGGGTTCAGTGTTGTGTTTCGTGTCGTGTGCCTGGCGGTTGAGTGTTGTGTTCCGTGGCTGCTTTGTTTGCCGGGGGGTGGTTGGTGTGCGTGGTCCTCACCGCCGTAGATGACGGTGCCTGCGTGGTTGAACACCAGGCTGCAATGGTCGAGTGCGGGCACGGTGTGCAGGAGGTGGAACGTGCGCAGGTCCCACTGCCCAGGAGTCAAGGTCGACAGCGGAGGAGACAGACGGAGGCGAGCGTGCACGGGAAGGCGCTAGCTATGAAGACCGGTGGCGCAGTGGTTAGCACACTGCGCTACGAACCCGGCACGTTACGTTCGATTCCCGGCCATGGCTAACATCAGTGGCGTCGTATAAGAACCCATCTTGGGCCTCCCCTAGGTTGACTTAACCATAAATTAATATTTTCTGTCGCAGGTGAACACATTAGTGATTGAAGAAACACGTGGCCGGGTATGGCGCTGCTCACATCATCTGCTCAAGTGCCTGACCGGCCTGAACAGGCGCTCTCTATTTATTAGTCACGGTTTCCACATTTCCCTGCTTTCGTTTCAACGCCACCCCTGTAAACCCTCCCTTCTCAAGCAACTTGCTCATTACGTTGGCCGTGGTCGCCGTTGAGAGCGAGCTTCTTAGCCTCGACGGGCCTCGTTCGAACAACTAAACCTAACGGAACCGAGGCTTCGCGGGGGGGACCCATGTCCCCACGTGCGTGCACGCACGAGCGAGGATACGATCTCGGTGTTGATGATGATCTCCAGGCCGTTGGGGTGGAACACACCGCTGATGTTCATGTTGAACTTGTCGAACTTGTGCACGGCTTGCGCCGAGCGCACGTCCCACAGCACGCCGTCGTTGAGCACCAGCTCGTCCGTCGGGCTGAACGTCGCGCAGTTCCGCTTGTAGTGGTTCGCCAGGTCGGCGTTGTACAGCGTCTCCGTGCGCACGCCCGTCTGCACGTCGTAGATCTACGGCGAGAGCGGCGGCGGCGGCGACGACGAAGACGCTCATTAAGGCGGCGCGAAATCGCTCGACCGGACGCCTGCGAGCGCCAACCGTTCGGATCGTAAGAGTACGGACTGGACGCTGGGCAGTGGGAAAGGGACGACTAACGTTAGGGGCGGGGGGGGGGCTGGAAATCAACAGCGGCCGCCCTCGACCCTTGACCTCGTGTCTAACCGCCGGGTGTCCCCCGTGCGCAGCGGCAGTGGTGCCAGCCCTCACCCGCGCCGTGTCGTTTTCGGTGCCGATGATGCGGTCCTGGCAGAGTTTACTGAACTCCACGTAGTGATCGTTATCGAAGCCGTGCCTGCTCGAGCGGAAGGGGGAAGGGGGGGTGGAGGGGGCAATGCCGCGGTTACCAGCAACCGCACACTCGCTCGCCACAACCGCACACTGGCATCGATGCCACTGTCACATCAACCACTAGCTCATCGTCATCACGCACGCCCCACAACCGTCCAATCAGTAAGTACGTAGGGACACGGGGTCAACGTCACGAAACCATGTGAGACGAGGAAGCACAGGGAGCTGGGTCGGGTCAGGGGTCAGCAGTGGGGGGCGTTGCTTAGAGGTTGATATGACGGGCGTGCATTAGGAGGCAGGAGAGAGTGTGCACGCATTTATATTCTGTGGGGTCAAGGTTGCCGTAAAGTGTCACCAGAGGTCACAATGTAAAAGGATGAGATTGTGTTACTTTAAGTCGAACACGTCCTTCATGCCCCACAGCGCGGAGAGAGGGCGGCTCATGTCGGAAGAGGTCAGCAGCAGCTGCCCGTCCTGCAACCGCAGCAGCAGCACACGCTCCACCATCACTTGGGAATACATTTAATATAAATACATATTTTGGCAATGCTGCCACTGCAGCTGCTGCGTTGGCTGTGGTGCGCATGGACAATCAACAACAGCACTATTTGGCACATTCGTCAACAACACCTCCGTGTGTGTGTGAATATGACAGGCGACGTTTCGGGCAATGGCCCTTCCTGTGCTATGAAGGGGTACGAACTTAACCGGTGGCTTAAGACTTTCACGACCGAACGTAATCACTTTTCACGACTCAATTTTATCTGTCAGGATGCGACAGCTACGTCGCCACGTGTGAATATCTACCACCCTTGTAAACGTGACATTCTCGTCAGGGTTAATAAGAATAAGATTTTTTTTCCATAAAGTGACTTAATACGTGAGCCCAACCCAAAGGCCAAATCTGGACCGGTGCCCTGGCTATGAAAGCCACCGAGTTGCGTTCCCACTCCCTACTGGACTGTCCGTGAGAAAGAGCTTCAGCGCTCATCGGACTTCCTCCAGTCCAAATAAGGATTCTGATTCTGACGATCCCAGCCCTCGGCGGCCATCCCGACCTTCGTGGTCAACGGGCACCTTGTGGAGGGAGGGCGTCTCGAGCGACGGCTGTGGTGCCACACGACCCCTAATGTGTGAATTAGACTTTTGCAAATGTTTAATTCATTTTGAAATATACTTCATTTGACGGATGCCACCGATTTTTGCACCTGATAGGCTCACTGTGATGACTTCAGTTTGCTATGTTTAAGACCGGAAGCAGGAAGACTTCTTCACAATTCTGGAAAATCGCCTGATGAAGCTGTAATCACCAGCAAAACTTCGTACTCAATTGTAAATATTGTGGGTTTACTCTCCATCACACTGCTGTGCTAAAGTAATCACGATCGGCACGTTTTGTTCATGTGAATAAACCTTACTGGTGGCGGGTTAGCGACACATTTATATTTATGCGATCTAACCCAAAAACCTTAAAGACGAATGAAAACGTTTTCGCTTATTAATCACCCCTTGCGAGGAACACTCCCTCGGCAGCTCGCCATCGACGGCGCGTACGTTGTCGTTATTTCCGCTTGTTTTACCCCGGCAAGCCTCGGAGAATATTTTTTCTCACGACGGGTCCTACCGACCACGTGTGATCGCGAGCGAGAACACTGCGGTGTGATTTCCTTTCAAACGCGGCGGCCTTCCTCTCGCCGAAAAAACGTTGCGGGAAACTTTCGCAGGGTTAGCGCGCGGCGGTGCCGGGGGAGGGACGCACCCGCGACGGCTCGCAGTGCGTGACGGGGGAGGAGTGGCAGGCGTAGCTCGCCTCTTCCTGGCCCGTGTACAGGTTGTAGAGTTTCAGCTCCCCCGTGTAGGTGCCCAGCATGAGGAAGCGCTCGCGCGCCGAGAACGCGCAGCACGTGAAGCAGCTGCCGTCCTCATCCGACTCGCGGAACACGGACAGCGGCCGGAACCTGCGGCGGCGGCGGCAGCAGCGGACACGGAGCGCGGTAATCGGCACGCGCGGTGACACACGGCGCGAGGAGACACGGCACACGGAGACACGGCAGAACAGGGGGAGAACATACACACCACACATACTCACTCACACTCACTCTGCAGGACAGGGAGAGAACATACAATACAGAACAACGCCCGAGTCGGGAAAGGAACCCAGGCCGCGCTTGGCATGGGGGGGGGGCACGGGCGCCACCGCAGCACCACCCCGGCACGCGACGCCCCCCAGTCCCGGTGTAGCACCTGCTGAAGATGAGCTGCCGGTCGCACGACGCCCCCTCGGTGCCGCCGAACATGGGGAAGTGGGCGCGCCGCGTGAGCCGCGACGTGAAGTTGAACGGCGCCAGCTGCCGCTGCTTGGGCTCGGGGCACTGGTGGGGCGTGAAGAGCGAGAAGGGCGGGCACGTGACGATCGGGTTCTTGCAGCGCGAGTGCTGCTCGCGCAGGTACTCCGTGATGATGCCGTCGAGCGCCGGGGGCGACGGCGCCGGCCGCCCGTCCAGCTCCTTGCGGAAGGCCGGCGACTGCACGTACGCGCCGCAGTCCGCCTTCTGCATCAGCACGCGCGCCGCCTTCCGCTGGGCCGAGCCGGCGCAGGGAGACAGCCGCTCCTTGCTGAAGCTGATGCGGCCCAGGGCGCCGCCGGCGCCGGAGGGCGTCCCGGGCAGCGCCCCGTGCGAGGGCCCCCCCCCCCGGCGACGATAGCAGCCCCCCCCCCACCGCGGCGCCGCTCTGCGACGACGAGGGCGGCGGCGCCGCGGCCTGCGCCGGGCCGAGGCCGGAAGACGACGCCGGCGCCAGCGCCCGGGTCCCGCCGGCCGCGGCGCGGCCCGCCAGCCCGTTGACGAGGCGCGGCGCGCGCGGCAGGCAGGGCCCGCCCCCCGGCGGCAGCGCCATCGCCGCCGGGGAGAACGACGCCGGCTGCGGCGGCGCCGTCAGCGCCGTCGCCGTTGGCGGCGGCGGGAGCACCGGCGGCGGCAGCGGCCCGCGGGGGAGGTCCGCCTCTCGCGTGAGCGCGGCGGCCGATTCCAGCAGGCCGTGCGCCTGCAGGTGGTTGCGGATGAGCAGCAGGAGCTCCTTGCCCGGGAAGGTGATGCGGGTCTGGGCGACCACGTCGGCCCTCTGCAGCCGCGCCAGCGACACGTCGCCGCCCGCCGACATGGGCTTGCCCGACACGCGCTCCAGCAGCTGCGAGGCGAAGCGGCAGAAGCGCACGTGCTCCTGCCGCTTGTCCTGCAGCACGGGCTCGCGCATAAGCATCTGCATGTGGCCGCCGCAGAACAGCGGCAGCTTGCTGATGATCTGCCGCACGGTGGCGCTGCGCGAGAGGCCCACGAGCGCGCGGCACGCCAGCGCCCGGATCTGGTCGGCGTCCGTGATGGGCGCCTTCACCGACAGCAGCGCCAGCAGCACCTTGATGCCGTTGTTGGCGCGCACCACGCCCCACATCTTGCTCAGGACGTTGTCGGTGGCGGAGGTGGAGGCGGAGCGGGAGCCCTGCTGCTGCTGCTGCTGCTGAGCGGTGCGCCGGCGCGGAGTGCCGCCCACGAAGCGGCCCAGGCTCGGCGGGCGCCGGTCGGGACCGCACACGCAGTTGATGACGACCTGCAGCGCCGACTTCTGAATCTCGGCCTCGTTCAGAAACACCTCGCCCTCCGCCACCTTCAGCACGATGTTCATGCCTGGACGAAAACGCGCAGGGGGCAGGAGAAGGGGGGGGGGGCAGGTGACACAGGGAGGGGGTAGGTGGGGGGGAGAGGTCGCTGGTGCTGCCGGGGGTAGTGGGCGTGTGTGTGGAATGATAAAGTGGTGCGCGGTGCAGTGTGATGTGGTTGTGCGCGGTGCGGGCGCGGTTGCTGTGCAGTTGCGGTGCAGTTGCGCACCGATGGTCTTGATGGGTGGCCCGATCTCGTTGAGGACATCGATGGGCTCAGCGAGGACGACCTGCGTCTTGGGGACCACGGTGAGGATGGCGAGGACGTCCAGCGCAGAGCGCACCGTCTCGCTCCTACACACAACCACCACCGCAACCACCACAATCACCACCGCAACCACCACATAACCATCACCACAGCCAACAACAACAACCGCCATCCACCACTAAGCGGTGGTGACATCACCACGGCGCTTGTGCCAGGCTATGTGAACGCCCGCTGGCAGGTCACGGGACAGACCCAGGTGCCATGGGTTGACTGAACGAGATAACTGGCCGATGCACCGCAATGAGTTAGCGAATCCCTCCACTTCTTCCTGTCCTCGGCAACTTGTCGAGCCTCGCCCCGAGAGAGGTCGATCGCCGCCGCCAGCTCGCCCTTCGCGGTCTTGCCCCACGTGGTCTCGGCTCTCCCAGGTTTCCTTTTGCCCGGTGGTGTCCATCTTCGGGGCCGTTTTTGGTATACGGTCCTCCGGTCCATTCTGAGAACACGACGGAGCCATCGGAGTCACCGTCTCTCGATGTCTCGTGTGTGATATTAGGAATACCGGTCTTCTTGTAGAGTTATGGATTTTGTTTGGCCAGAAGATGCAGCAGATTCTCCTGAGACATCTGTTTTGGAAGGTCGAGACAACATGCCAACTCTCTGAGCCATACCACAGCACCGACTTAGCGTTGCTGTTATACAGCTGCATCTTGGTCTTGAGGATGTACTGTTTAGACCTCCAAACGACCAAACGACCACCTCAGACTTTGGATCGCCTTCCGTACTTCCTCAACAGATGGCACTAAAGCCAGCCACTCACAAGGGATGACTACTTCGTCCAATATTTGAGGCAATGCAGCCTCAGCAGGGGTCATCCCCCTTTTCCCCTATGATGTTTTCTGAGCTGAGGGATTTCCCCTCCCCCAAGATTCTCACCAAACCTGAAAACCTGTTCCTCGGGGTCAGAGGTCAAATCACCTTTCTGGTAACATGTGGCGCTGCAAGTTACTTTTTTGATGGCATTGAGTGATTTGTGATCGCGGGTTACCGAGGCAAATTCCATTTCCTCAGCAACTCACAACCAACAGTCAGCCTTGCAGCACCGCACAGCTCTCGGTGCTAATACTCCTCATTCACCAAGTGGGATGCTGTCGACAATGGGAGTGGGGCCTGTCGCTTCTTGTCAGCCAGCCAAAACAATACCTCCGTCAGCCAGGGTCTCTGGGGAAGTTTGAACTGCATATCCAAAGCAGCCATTGCAGCTGCATGAGCCACCGTCCTCAACCTCGCCCATTTCTCGGCATCAGGAGGGGGGGGGGACGATGCCAACCACCACAACAGTCACCACAACAGTTACCTCAACCGCCACCACAACCACCACCGCAACTACCACACAACCAACGCCGCGTTCACGGTGTATGCGGCTTTCCGACGTGCGTGGCAGTGCGTTGTGCGCTGCCGCTCTTTCGCGGTGCATGCTGCCCCACCGGCCATAGTAGGTGCGCCACTCGGCGGCGAACGAGACGAGCTGCAGCAGGAGGGGCACCCCGCCCAGTCGGTGCAGCGCCTCGGCTGCCTCCCAGTAGAGCCGCGTGGGTCCGCACGCCACCAGAAACTCCTGCAGCTCCAACACTTGCTGGTGGCTTAGCACCAACGCCTGTGGTGGGGCGGGGGGGGGGGGGGGCGGGCGGAGAAGGGGGGCGGCGGTTATTGGGCACCGTGGTGGCGAAATGTTAACTGCCTCGCCTGGTATACAGGAGGTCGTGGGTGCGATCCTGACCCTGATGCCTGCTGTTGTATATTTGGAGTTTGCGTGTCTCTCTCCTCGTGGTTGTGTGGATCTTTCTGGAGTCGTCCGGTTTTTCCCTCCACATTTGGAAACACGCGTTCAGAGGATTTGGCTGCTATAAATTTCCACGTTGAGCTAGAATTTGTGGCCAGGTCGCTTCTGAAAAAGAGCTCAATGGGCCTTAGCTTGTAAAACAGATGGGTAGGGGGTGGGGGCATTTCAGTGCGGGCCAACCCACACACACACAGGAGAGACAACAGGCTGTTGCGGAAAATGCCGTTAGCGAGTAGCGTCTATGAAGGCCGGCATGGCGCACGACAGGGGTGGTCAGTACCACGCCTGGCCGCCTTTGTCTGCCCAAGTGCTGATATTTTATACGCATGGCACCAGGTACTCGTATCGGCCGAGTCGACCAAGGGGATGCCCAGGACCGGTTCAGATGTTCGTCACCGACGTTGGCCGCTAACGGCACTTTCCCCAACGGTCTGTCAGGGCCACACGGAAGATCTTTGCATGAGCGTGCCTTGTAGGGTGGCTGGGGGGGGATGACGGGCCCGCCGTCCGTCCGCTGCAGCGAGCGCCGCACCGACTCGCCCTTGAGCGCCAGGTGCGCCTGGAAGTAGCGGCGCAGCGCCAGGCAGGTGTGCCGCGCCGTCTGGCGGCTCGCGAAGATCTCGTCGTCACTCAGGAGCGCTCCCTGGTCCTCCAGGTTCAGGATCTCCAGCGTGCTAACCTGGCGGTCGGCGCAGCGACGGTCACGTTAGCTCTCCCGGGGGCAGGCGAATGGGTGGCAAACAAGGTGGGCGAATGGGTGAGTGGGGGGAGAAAAGGGTGGCGGGTGAGTGGGTGGGAAGACAGGGCAGATAGGCGAGCGGGTGAATAGGTGGGAGAAAGCGTGGCAGGTGAGCGGGCAGGACACAGGGCAGAGGGCAGATAGGTGAGCGGGTGAGAAAAAGTGAGAGGGAGAAAGCGTAGGGAAGCAAGTGGGCGGGCGGGTGGACAGGTGGGTGGGTGAGTGGGTGGGCGAGTGGGTGGGCGAGTGGGTGTGCGAGTGGGTGGGCGAGTGGGTGTGCGAGTGGGTGGGCGAGTGGGTGGGCGAGTGGGTGGGCGAGTGGGTGGGCGAGTGGGTGGGCGAGTGGGTGGGCGAGTGGGTGGGCGAGCGGTCCCGTCGGGCACTCACGAGGTTGATGAGGCGGCGGAGGCCGTCGCGCGAGTCGAAGAGGTCGAGGACGGTGCGGAAGGAGAAGGAGATGGAGAAGAACATGGTGGCGTGGCAGCGGCCCGACTCGTGGGAGCACTCGAGCAGCCACAGCGCGTAGCTCACGAGGTCCGAGAGCACCGCGTCCGGCAGCGTGCACACCTGCACACAAGGGCAAAGGTCCCCCGCGTAGCCTTCAACACACCGGTGGGGCAAGTGATGTTTACGAGCACCGTCCACGAAGGCCGGCACGGCACTCCAAGGGGTAGGTGGGAAACACCGCGCTCGGCCGCTTTTGTCTCCCGAGTGGCGATGTTTACACATCGCACCGGCTACTTATTTTAAGGCTGAGTCGACCTAAAGGAGGCACAGGACCAGTTCAAATAACCGCCGGAATGGAAGTCGGGTCGCCGGGTTCATAGCGCAGCGCGCTAACCTCTGCGCCATTGCTCCCCACGCACGCACAGACACACACGGGCATGCAGACACACGCACGCAGACACACGCACGCACACACGGGCACACACGCACGCGCAAGCAGCCACGCGCGCATGGGCAAGCGCATGCATGTGCGCGGGTGCCGGGAGGCCAGCGCCAGGGCCTACCCGCTCCATGGCGTCCTGGTTGTAGGCCAGGTAGTAGAGGCAGAGTGAGACGCCCGTGGCTGCCATGGACGGCCGCGGCACCTCCAACAGCTTCTGGACGCCATCCTCCGCCACAAACTCCGCGGCAAACTTCTTGTGCAGCAGCAGCGACGCCAGGTACTGTGGGACACCACACGACACCGTCGTCACACCGTCGTGCCGTCACACCGGCGCACCGTCACACCGTCGCACCACACCATCACACTGTACCGCAGCGTCGCACGAGTGCGGTGCGCTCACCTTGAGAGCCTCGTACGTGAGCTGCGTGTCGTTGGTCTCGCGCAGGTCGATGTAGTGCATGAGCAGCTCCCGCGCGCCCAGCTGCATGAACATGGCCAGCAGCTGCACTCCGCACAGTGGCACATGGCACGCGACATGTGGCACACGGTAAGTGACACTCAATTGACCGGTGAACTCGCTGCCCTTGAGAACCCGGATGAAGCACACCTCAGTCGATGTGAGCCAATGGGTCTCCATGCAAGTCTATGGGTATGTACGCAAGACGACCAACTCTCCGCACTTAAGAGGACTCAGGTTTAATTGCGGGCGGTGGCTGAAACCGGGACTCAGCGGAGCCAACGCGGCGCGAGCCGGTGCCTCCCGTCGGCCGCGAAGCCCTCACCTCCTGGTACTCTCCGAGCGGCGTCAGGTACTGGAAAATGACCCTCTGCTGCACGCTGGCAGTGAGCGGTAGCAGCCGGTAGCTGGTGCCGATGACCCACGGCGACGTCTCGGACCAGCTGCTGTTAGACAGCTCGTTGAGGCTGCGCTCCGTCTCGAACGGCGAGAAGCTGGTTCGCTGCTTGTGCCCGGCGTGCGCCGACGGCGTCCTGTGCGCCAGCACGAACGGCGGCCGCGGCAGCAGCTCGCAGTCCTCCTCCTCCTCCGCTGCCAGGGCGCCCTCCACCACGGCGTTCTCGTCGAAGGGCAGCTCGCCGGCGCGAGGCCCGCCGGTGCCGGCGCTCGCGAGGCGCTTGGCGGTCGTCTCCGCCAAGCTAGAGCGACGGGGCGCCGGCGCCGCTGCCCCCCTGGCGCCCGCCGCGTCCTCCGTCGCCGACGCGAGCACGCCGCCACCGCCGCCGCCGCTGCACAGCTCCCTGAGCCTCGTCAGCGCCAGTGGAACCTGCGGGGGGAGGAGGTCACGAAGGTCAAGCGGCAGAGATGGGACTCGGGGAGTTGAAGAGTCGGAGGCAAGCTGGCCGGGGGAGGGGGTCGGAGGTCGCACCGCGAAGCTGCCGCAGCTGAGAGCCCGGGTTCGAATCTGCGTTTGAGCCACTGCCTGTGATTGAACCGGGTGAGTCGATAGTCTCAGCCCGGTCACCAATGACCACATTAAGAAAACGAAAACCCAGATAACGTGAAATTTGGTTCTGTACAAAATTTTCTCTGTAAAATGTACTGTCCTGAGGCTGTGATCGCGACCTACGGCGCGCGCACGCACGCACGCGCGCACACACACACGCACGCACACGTGCACGCACGCACGCACGCACACGTGCACGCACGCACGCATCCACGGCAGGAGGGACGGCGACCGCACGGAACCTCACCATCCGGCAGTTGTCGTCGCGGTAGTTTGCGGCGATGTCCTGGATCTCCATGGCGGCGGCGAGGAGGCCCATGGCGTAGCTGCGCAGGGGCTCGGCCGCGTCGCGCGCCCATTTGAACAGGTTCTCCACGATGCCCTCCTGTGTGACGGCGGTGGCAGCAGCGGCGCCACAAGCGCAGCGTTAGGCACAGGGAGATAGGGAGAGAGAAAAGAGCGGCGCCGGCGGCACCGCCTCCCAAAGGTTCCGGCCCCGTCACCGGCAAGGCCGGGGGGGGTTCGTCACTTCAGCCGAGTCGTCCCGCTCCGCTCGGAGAGCCAGCAAACATTTCCACACCCGGCGGCACAGGACGTCCACGACGGTTGTAATGGTCACATGCTTTCTGACTCCAGCCAATCAGAGAGTATGAAGCCTTTCACTGACACACGGACCCCATGGGGACGGGGGAGAGGAGGGGATGGTGGGGGGAGAGGGGAGGTTGATGGGGGGAGGGTGATGGGGGGGGAGGGTGATGGGGGGGTTGATGGGGGGGAGGGTGATGGGGGGGTGATGAGGGGGGTTGATGGGGGGAGGGGTGATGGGGGGGGTTGATGGGGGGAGGGTGATGGGGGGAGGGTGATGGGGGGGTTGATGGGGGGGAGGGTGATGGGGGGGTGATGGAGGGGGGGTGATGAGGGGGGTTGATGGGGGGAGGGGTGATGGGGGGGGGTTGATGGGGGGAGGGTGATGGGGGGGGGGGTGATGAGGGGGGTGTGGCCACACCTTCTCCTGGAAGACCACGGAGGTCTCCAGGCCAGGCAAGATGTTGAGCAGCAGGCGGCACGCCGCCGTGTTCAACGGAGGCTCCCGGCTCGTCATCATGTACGCGTTCACGAGCTGCGCACGCGCACCCACAACGAAGACAAAGATCCCCCGTGTAGCCTTAACAGACTGTTGGGGCAAGTGCTGCGGGTGAGCAGCGCTTATGAAAATTCAGCATAGCACATGAGAGGGTGGGAAGCTGGCACCACGCTTTTGCAGATTGCACCACGCCTGTATGTACATTGAACTTCTCTTGCACCGTATGTAGCCAACCACGCTAATCGCACACGCACGCACGGACACATGCAAGCACGGACGCAGCGATGCTCACCGCGTTCATGAAGTCATCGCTTTTGAAGAGCATTTTGAGTAGGTGTCCCAGCATGCACTCTGGGTCTGCCCGACCTGAGATGCACACAACAGCCAACGTTAAACATGGCAACAGCAGCAGCGGCAACAGTGGCAGCACCAACAGCAGCAGCAAGAACAGCAGCAGCAGTAGCAGCAGCGGCGGCTGTAGCAGTGGCGGTAGCAGCGGCAATCGCAGCACAAGCAGCAGGAACAGCAAAAGTGGCAACAGCAGCAACATCAGCACCAGCAGGAACAGCAGTAGCAGCAGGAACACCAGTAACAGCAGCAGAGTTGCCCACAAACTCACTTTCTGGGGAGAATTCAGGCCAACTCGAGCGGTCGATAACCACCATGGCCCACCCAGCATGGGGAGGCCATCATCCAGCAGTGGATTGCAACACAGGCTGTAAGCGAAACGTGTAAAGAGTCCAGGCTCAGAGCCTCCCCCTCCTCTCTCTTGTGGTCTGGCCTACGCTGCCTGGATGAATCAACTGGAGCGCTGGGAGAAACCGGGGCGCATCGAGTCGGCAGCTGTCGCTAGAACCAAGGTGGGTTGGTCGGTCGGTCTATTCCAGGTGAGCCCCGTGTTGAGCTAAGAAACTCTTGCAATGGAAACCTGCTATAAGGGAGCTCTGGCCAGCAGAGCGTCGCACTGGCACGGGGAAGGGGTGACCCCTTTACCTGGGTGGCGGTCGTCGAAGGGGTCGGGGTCGGCCTTGTGGTACTCCTCAGTCTCCCGCTCGATCAGATCCGAGATCCTGCACACATGCACGGACGGGCAACCGCACGCACGTACGCGAGTGAACACGCGTATACCAGTGACGTGCGGTGAGGTCAATGGCTGCGGAGGCACTGGCCGGTATCAGAGCCAGATTTACACACCGAGGGGGGCGTGTCCTCACTGAGGGGGGCATGTTAGACACATCCCCCTCAGTGAGGCAGATGTGATAGCTGCCTCCCCTGGTGCTTTTTCATTGCAGTTTCATGACGAGACCAGCGAGCCTAAATATCTTTATACACATACGTGAAATAAGTTACCTGAAGTATGGAAGGCGAGGACATGAAATAAAGGGGTCTACAAACATTACATTGGTGACATACTGAGATAGTAACGGGCACGCGCTTATTGCCCTCACTCCATCCAGTTACTGAGGGGTTGCGCAATCAGAGGAGAGGCTGAGCTCGTCGCTGCCTCACATCTCGTTTCTCCATCACTGTCTCACATCTCGTTTCTCCGTGTATTGGCAGCTGAGCTCCGTAAATTTGGCGATTTTGACGATAAAAATGATTGGAATCGTACAAAAATGACATTTATAACAGAGATCAGTGGAAAAATCTTAATTTTTACTTCATTAATTTTTACTTTTCGTAACAGCTATTTTCATTGGAGTATGACAGGTGAGGCTGTGCCTCCCCTGCCTCCCCTGACCGCACGTCCCTGGTGTATAATGTACCTACGTAGACGCATGCACGCACGCATACACACACAGAGCCCCACACGAGCGCACACGTAATAAAGATGCAAACACACACACAAGTTGCTGGTTCCAGTGGGTAGTGGGTGCTGGCGAGTGCCGGTGGGTGTTAGCGAGTGTTCGGTGTCGTTAAGTGCTGGTGAGCGATGGTGATCTCTGGGTGTCGGCGAGTGCTGGCGAGGAGTTGCCGGCCGCCCTCACTGTGAGAGTAGAGGGATGGGATCGGCTCCTGTCCCCTTCTCGCGCTCCCACTGCTCGAGCAGCAGCCCCAGCTCAGCCTTGGAATCCACCATCGACGCCGCAGTCGCCGCCGCAGTCGCCGCCGCCGCCGCAGTCGCCGCCGCAGCCGCCGCCGCCATCACGAACGAGAGGTGGGGGGGGGGGGGCGGCGCAATCAACGCCAACGCTGCCGAGAAACAGCCACGAGAGACCACTCATGACGGGGCGGTAGCCGAGGCGGGCGAGCGGTGGCGTGCTCGCCGCTCGTTGCAGAGGTTCGTGGTTCGACTCCGGCGGCCTCCCCGGTTAACACTGCGTGTGTAATCATCGGAATGATACTCCACGCCGTCTGTTTCACGGTGGGCGCATGTACGTTGAACTTATTTCGCACCATACGTAGCCAACAGTGCTAATCTCACGTTAAAGAACCCGTGATGTAAATCGCAAGAGCAGGTCGTCGTGTGCAACCGGTGTCAAGGGCCAACTATGCCAAGTTTTTAAAACTGCACCGCTCACAGTTGGAATTACAGATGCAGCAACGATCATTGCCCCAACCCTCCCCCCCCCACTGTGAAAACTTGCCAGGACCCTCCTGAAAATGAGTCATGAGACCGAGCGAGACCTTCCTGGGTGGACGAGGGCAACAAAAATGATAATCATCCATCCAGCGCTGGATGAAGGCCTCCCGCAAGCCATCTCCAGCTCTCACGGTCGGGCGGTGCGACGACTCGCACGGGCGCCTGCTGCACGAGCCCATTCCGCCGCTGCTCCGTCTCCACGGCGGACGCGCCCTCCCTTGGCTGCCGCTCCGCTCTTAGCCCCGACCCTCGCTCGGCCAACATCACTTCCAGCCGTGCGTGTCCTGCCCAAGCCCATTTGCTTTACCGAGCGGGTTGAATTGATTGATTTAACCACCGTTAGTTCTCTCATCTGCGTGCTTGCTTGCTCACTCTGCTCACAGCCTGTACCCTTTGTCGGTGTCCGTGTCCCTGCTGCACGCTACGGCTGGAGATACCCACCAACAGCAAACGCAATTCTCTAGACAGTGTTGTGGTTTATTTTCATCAAGTTAAGCGTTTTTTTAAACCTTTCACTCCCGCCAGCTGTCTGTTCATTGTAACATTATGTTCCCAAAACATCTTTCAAGAACAATGTGTCGTTATATAATGAAAGGCTAACGACAATCATGAAGTACATTTATGTTAACTCTGACGCCTCTATTTTTGGAGTTTCCATGCTCTCTCCGTGGTCGTGTGGATTTTTCTCCAGGTCCTCCGGTTTTCCCCTCCGCATTTAGAAACACGCGTTTACGGTGTTTGGCTGCTCTACATTTCCACGTGATAAGCCACTTCGTTGAGCTATCATTTGCGGCCAGGCCGCTTCTGCAAAAGAGCTATCTAGATCGGTGAGAGCCTTGCGTGGTACAATTAAAAGTAGTATTGTTTAGTTTAGCACCATATGTGTAAGGGACCAAAACACTGTGAGAGAGAGACCACAGAGACACGATCAAGCACTAGAGAGAGAAACAACAACTTGCTTGCATCTTCAGCTCATGATGCATCTAACATTCAAATCAGTTTCATCAACACATTTTCAACAACAGCAGAATGATTGAGATTTTAAACTTTCTGTGCTGTGCTTGTTCTAGCAGTTGCCCCCCACCTCTCTCTTTAGTGATGTCAAAAGGTAAACTCGTTGACCTGCTCCGGGAGTAAATCGCGTTTCATGCCGGGCAGGGAAACAGCGACCACTGCCTCTTACAACAGGTGCGACACCTGCAACTCGCATTCTCATCTCAACACCAATCACGAGTTCGCTTTGCAGGAGCCTGTGCACAAGTATTCATACAATCATCGCTCCAGCATCCCCCGTCTCAAACCGGCCATCTGCGAACTACTGGAACCTCTGTGAAAAAGCGCTTCATAGCTCATCGGATTCCTCCAGTATAAGTACACACTCTGATTCTCTTCCCACTTTTCTCTCCCCTATTCTTTAGCAAGTCTTTTTGTGGTGTCGCCAAATGCGTTCTGTCGTGAGTTACTTAACCCCTGCCCTTAACGCAACTATCCACTAGAAGCTGCCCGAACACCGAGCCCAGAGGCCACGCGTCAAGCGCCTCGACTCTTCTCGTGAGAGCTGCAAGTCGCGTCCAGGACCCGGCTAAAGATAGCAGCAGCAGCGCTCCCTCCCGTCTCCTAGCCCTCGCCTCTCACCTCGTCTTCCTCAACGTGTCTCTCTCCACCCCCTCCTCATCTTTCCCCTGCTCATGTCTCTTCCTTGAAATGGTGCAAGTTAAGGGGGGGTGGGGGGGGTGTGTGTGTGGGGGGGGTCCAGGCAACGTTACACCCCTGGCCCAGGTCCCTGCCCCTCGCGTGCCATCAAGTCGCTTGACACTGCTCAGGTAGAATGCGCCGAGTTCGTCACCACATCCTGATCCACCAATCCCCTCACCCCCCACCGCCACCACCTCCCCCAGTCGCCGTTACTCCAGACCCCGTTACCTCCGTCAGCTCCACGCCGCCGCCGCCGCCGCCGCTGCCGCCGCCGCGGGCCCCGGCGGCTCCAGTGGCCACCTCGGCGAAGGGCTTCCCCGAGCTGTCCCCGAGCGAGCCCCGAGCCGCACCGGCCTCGCGTCGCCAGCCCCAGCCACGCGAACTCGCCGCAGCCTCAACGCGGCTCCAGCCTCGGCATCGGCGTCCCGCGCGCTGCGAGCCTCGACTCGCGCCTAGAGTCGCGGCGGCGTCGTCGTCGTGGTCGTCGTGGTCGTTGTTTCACTCCGCCCGCCTCCCCCCCCCCTCCTCCACCAGCGTCTCGCCCACACCGCGCCGGACGACTCCGCCGCAGCCCGGGATCGAACCTCGCCCACGCCGCGAACCTCCTCACCGCTGCTCGAGCCGATGGAGGCCCGGGCCCGCACGTGCTCGGGGTCACGACCCCGGGGCGCCTCCCCCCACCCCCCCTAGCCCCACCCCCCACCCCCCCTAGCCCCCCCCTCCCTCGCTCAGCACCCCCCACTACCCCTACCCACCGGTCCCCGCGCGCGGCTACGGGAAGCGCGTGCGGACGAAACGCGGAAGAGCGGTAGCGGTTGAGACATTAAAAAACGCGAAACACGTGGCGCACGTGGATTTCCGTCGACGGCGATTGTTGGCGTGGTGTGAGGAGTGACTTCGTATTCACGTCGAACGCGAGAACGGGCTCTTTCGGCAATGACGCCGCGCGTGTGTTTCCCTGCGTTGTGTGGGGAGCGGTCGTGTAGCGGTTAGCGCTGCTGCGCTACGGACGACGGCGACCTGAGTTCGATTCCCGCTCACGGCAAACGCCGGTGACGATTATCTGAACCGGTCCTGGGCCTTCCCTAGGTTGACTCAGCCTCACATGAGTTCCGGCTGCGATGTGTAAACGAGCCTCCTCTGAAGAATGCTGCTGGGTAGTTGGAGGCAGTCGCCCTCCAACAGCAACGGAGGACAGGGGCGACGCTCACAACAACGAGCGGAACGCCGGGCGGATAAAATACAGCGAGTTGGCAGAATAGAGGACACAGCTGCTGCATCTGGCAGTCATCTCAAGTCAGCCAACTCATGGCACCTGCTGGGTCTATCCCTTGACCTCCTGTCTAGCGAGCCTTCGACACTTCACGTGGCAAGCCTCGAAGTACACCTAGCCTGGCACAGGTGCCGCGGTGACGCCACCGTCACTTCGTGGCGAATGGCGGTTGTATTGGTATTTCCGTGTGTTCAATGTTGTGTAGCAGCGGTTAGCGCTCCCGCGCTGCGAAAGTCGGCGGCCCAAGTTCGATTCCCGTCACCGGTGTTGTCTCAACCGGTCATGGGCCCCATCTCGGTAGACTCGGCCTCAAATGAGTGCCTGGTGTGTAAACATCACCTATGGGGAGACAAAGGCGGCCAAGCGTGGTGTTGACCACCCGTCCCCTCGTGTGCCGTGCTTCATAGGTGCTAATCGCTGACAGCACTTGTCAGTGAAGGCTATACGGGGGATCTTTGCCTGTGTTCAAGGGAAACGTTATATTCACGGAAATTGTCGACGTTTCGGGCAATGACCCTTTATAACACATCATTGACCAAAACTTTAATTTAAAGCGACACACTCATCGCCAAATAATGAGTTTTATTTATGCAGCTGTCACTACGACTTGCGATGCATTGGAAGTGTTCCCTCCTTCGGCTGCCACTCAGTCGTTAAGTCTCCACCATCGGCCATCGTCCATTCCAGCAAAGTGTGGGCTGCCCAAAGCCAACTCAGGATTCTTGGTCATTGCAAAGTCTCTCCCCTTGTTTTCTGATCCACGCGTTCCTCTTGTGTCAGTGTCATTTCCAGCTTGCGTGTATCCCCATGCTTTCATCGTCTTCGTTCTATCGACTGCCGCTTAACGATCAATGTGATGTCTCTAACCTGTGCGCGTTTTCTCTCGGTGCAGTTCCTCGCGCGCTCCTCTCCATGCTGCTGTGCGCTCCTCTCCATGCTGCTGTGCGCTCCTCTCCATGCTGCTGTGCGCACCTGTCAGTTTTGAGTTCTGTGCTTTTCATGACTGAACGTGGCGTTTCTGAAACCCGCTTCATATCGGAGCACGAGACTGGAGCAAGCCACGCTGTTCTACGAGTGCAACTCAATTGAGTTTGCACCGCACGTCAATGTACATACCTCCCTGTGCCGGCCATTGCTTTGAGGCACGTGGAGATGCAGTTGCATTTAGATGCTCTAAGAATTTGGATTGCTGTATACTCCTGTCCACGCACTCCCCTATCTGTGCCCTCCCATCTCACTCTACTCCCCTCCATACACACTCCTCTCCCATCCTACTCTACTCCCTTCCACGTACTCGCCTCTCTCGCACCGTCTAACTCTACTCCGCTCCACGCACTCCAGCCTCTCGACTTGCTCTTATCCTACACCTATGAATCTGTGACAAACTGCTTTTAATAAAAACTTCCTACGGATTCTGCAACAGCTTCTTGAGATGCGGTTGCTGTATGAACCCAGATCCGACCGTAATGCAGTGGCGTTATATCTTCTCCCACTGGAGGAGTCCTCGCACACAGAGCTCACCTGATACCCACGCGTAATGAACTCGCACGCAAAAAAAACCACACCAAGAACCGCATGTGAAGAACTACGCACGGTTGTAATTTCACTCAACACTACAACAAATCAGCTCAGTGAGGTCACTCTGACCTCACCCGACCCCGATGTGACCCGACCCATACCCATGCATTCCGATCCCCGAATCGGTCCCGAAGGGCCATCAAGATCACCAAAATGGTGATAAGATTAAAACCTTTTTTTTTGTCTTTTTCTCCCAAATTTTATTCTAACCGTGCTACCGGGGTCATGTGATACGAGAAGAAATGTACGTTCGGAACTCTCCGCCCTAAGCAGCGCCGTCACGTGGTGTGCGAGGAACGGCCAGCGGGGGATGAGGAGGAGGAGGCGGTGGTGGAGGCCCTATGCGTGCTGCACCCCGAACCACAGCGCCGTGTTGACAAAGGCGTCGGCCTCGGCCTCCACTTTGGAGAGCGCGTGGTTGTTGTCCGGGTACGACAGCAGCCTGCAGATAGAACGGACACGCGGGGGACACGCGGGGGACACGCGGGGGACACGCGGGGGACACGCGGGGGACACGCGGGGGACACGCGGGGGACACGCGGGGGACACGCGGGGGACACGCGGGGGACACGCGGGGGACACGCGGGGGACACGCGAACGCGGGGGACACGCGGGGGACACGTGAACGCGGGGACACTCAGGGATGCACGTGACGTCTGTCGTGATGCGTGTGTCGTGACGCGTGTGTCGTGACGCGGATGCCATACCGCACGGGGATCCCGCGTGCTCGCAGCGCCCGCTCCAGCTCGTGTCCCTGCTGCGGCGGCACGCGGCGGTCGCCCTCACCCAGCAGGATCAGCGCTGGGGTGCGAACCTGTTACCGCGGCAACCGTGTCAAACTTACCACAGCAACCACATTTGAGAGGCAAGCTCCACCTGCTCTACCAAAGCTCTGCCGCCTCGTTCATTGTAACCCAGGATCACAATTGCACAATCCCACGCTCGCACACACCTGTGTTGCTGCTGCTTGTGCAGGGTGAGCAACTCGGAAAGTGTGAGGTCACGTGAGTGTGCAGTGTTGGGTGAGACCTCAATGGGTGCTCGCTAACTAAAAGCATTTGCCCCTCCAACAGCCTGCGCAGGCGATACAGGGGATCTGTCTGTACTGGTGGGTGAGTGTGTAGAGGCGAGTATAAAGTTGTGTGGAAAGCGGTAGTAACTTGATGACCCGAGTTCGATTCCCGCTCATGACCAATCACGCTGGTGTTTTTCTGAACCTGTCTCGGGCCTCCCCAAGGCCTTAAATGAGTAGCTAGTGCGGTGTGTAAAACAGCTGCCCTGGAGAGACAAAGGCTGCAGGACATGTTGTTGGCCACCCACCGTGCCGTCCTTAATAGGTGCTCAGTAACAGCACTTGCCCCAACAGCATGTTAAAGGCTATATGAGTAGAGGTGCGAGTGAGTAGAGGTGAGGGTGAGTAGAGGTGAGAGTGAGTAGAAGTGTTACTAGAGGTGAGGGTGAGTAGAGGAGTACAGGTGTGAGTAGAGGTGAGAGTGAGTAGAGGTGAGAGTGAGTAGAAGTGTTACTTGAGGTGAGAGTGAGTAGAAGTGAGAATGAGTAGAAGTGAGAGTGAGTAGAAGTGTTACTAGAGGTGAGAGTGAGTAGAAGTGAGAGTGAGTAGAAGTGAGAGTGAGTAGAGGTGTTACTAGAGGTGAGAGTGAGTAGAGGAGTACAGGTGTGAGTAGGGGAGTGAGTAGAAGTGAGAGTGAGTAGAGGAGTACAGGTGTGAGTAGAAGTGAGAGTGAGTAGAGGAGTACAGGTGTGCGTACCTTTGCGATGTGCACGATGGGCGAGCGCTTGAGCATCGCGGCCAGCATCTCCGCGGTGGGAATCTGGGTTGCGCTGTATTCACCTAAACCAGCCTCCACCACGCACCTACAAAGACAACATATCCCCCGTGTAGCCTTATCAGGCTCATGAGACATGTGATGTTAGTGAGTACCTATGAAGGCTGGCATGTCCGGCCACCTTCGTCTCCCCAGTGGCTATGTTTACACACTGCACCAGGTGCCCATTTGAGGCTGGGTCGACCTAGGGGAAGCCCAGGACCAGTTCAGATAATCGTCACTGGCGTTGACCGTAAGCATCTAACTCGGGTCGCCGGGTTTGGAGGGCGGTGTGGTCAACTCAGTCATAAACGAGTACCTGCTGCAGTGAGTATGAAACATCAGCAATTGGGAGATGAAGGCGGTTGGGCATGGTGCTGGCCATGCCACCGGCCCGTGTGCTGGGCCCGTCCTTCACAGGTGCTGACGAACATAACTTGCCTCCAAGAGCCTGTTAGAGGTCATACGTGGAACCCTTTGTCTTGTGTGTGTGCGTGAGGGCCCCCACCCCCCTCACTCACCAGTCTGGGATGTCGGAGGCCCCGACCATGCTGGCGATGTTGATGACGGGGTTGCGCAGGGCGCACGCCTGGTAGAAGCCCGGGAACTGTCCAATCAGGTGCGCCGACAGGAACCCTCCGTGCGAGCCGCCCACAAGGAACACATGGGCCGGGTCGCCGACGCCAGACGCCAGCACTGTCGTGACAGCGTGCTGCGTGGCGCAAGATCAAGTGTGTGACGCGCGTGTGTGCGACGCATGCTGGCGTAAACTACGCAGACGGCGAACGTGCGCGTACACGTGTAGTGCCACCGGCACAAAGACACCCATATACACGCACGCACGCACACACACAGACAGGCTTTCAGATACACACGAACACAAAGACACATGCATACACAAAGAGATGCACGCACACACATAGGGACATACCCAAACAAAGACACACATAGATGCATACAGACGCACACACAGGCACATACACACACAGGTACACACACACATAATACCTCTACGTTTCTCTAGCCCACAGGCAGCGTATTTCCACATCCACCTTCTCCAGCTCCACATCCACCTTCTCCAGCTCCACATCCACCTTCTCCAGCTACACTCCACCATTCCTGACCTCACCCTGCAACCCAAACCGCGACCTGATCCCTGACCCAATCTCTCACCGGCCCTGAAACCCAACCTCACCTGCGGCCCAACTCCCTTGACCCCAACCAATCTCGACCCATGACCTGAGCCATCGACTCAATACCATGACCCGACCGACGACCCGTCCACTGACCTGCATGTCCTGCACGTCCTGCATCCCCACGTTCCCCGGGAGGGAGCGGATGCTGTTCTGGCCGAATCCGCTGGATCCGCGGTAGTTAACTGGGGCGGCACAGGGAGACGCGCCCCGCGGGGGCCAGAGAGAGTGGGTGGGTGGGTGAGAGGTTGAGAGAGTGGGTGGGTGGGTGAGAGGTTGAGAGAGTGGGTGGGTGGGTGAGAGGTTGAGAGAGTGGGTGGGTGGGTGAGAGGTTGAGAGAGTGGGTGGGTGGGTGAGAGGTTGAGAGAGTGGGTGGGTGGGTGAGAGGTTGAGAGAGTGGGTGGGTGGGTGAGAGGTTGAGAGAGTGGGTGGGTGGGTGAGAGGTTGAGAGAGTGGGTGGGTGGGTGAGAGGTTGAGAGAGTGGGTGGGTGAGAGGTTGAGAAAGTGGGTGGGTGAGAGGTTGAGAGAGTGGGTGGGTGAGAGGTTGAGAGAGTGGGTGGGTGGGTGAGTGGTTGAGAGAGTGGGTGGGTGGGTGAGTGGTTGAGAGAGTGGGTGGGTGGGTGACAGGTTGAGAGAGTGGGTGGGTGAGAGGTTGAGAGAGTGGGTGGGTGGGTGAGAGGTTGAGAGAGTGAGTGGGTGGGTGAGAGGTTGAGAGAGTGGGTGGGTGAGAGGTTGAGAGAGTGGGTGGGTGGGTGGGTGGGTGAGAGGTTGAGAGAGTGGGTGGGTGGGTGAGAGGTTGAGAGAGTGGGTGGGTGGGTGAGAGGTTGAGAGAGTGGGTGGGTGGGTGGGTGAGAGGTTGAGAGAGTGGGTGGGTGGGTGAGAGGTTGAGAGAGTGGGTGGGTGGGTGAGAGGTTGAGAGAGTGGGTGAGTGGGTGAGAGGTTGAGAGAGTGGGTGGGTGGGTGAGAGGTTGAGAGAGTGGGTGGGTGGGTGAGAGGTTGAGAGAGTGGGTGGGTGGGTGAGAGGTTGAGAGAGTGGGTGGGTGGGTGAGAGGTTGAGAGAGTGGGTGGGTGAGAGGTTGAGAGAGTGGGTGGGTGGGTGAGAGGTTGAGAGAGTGGGTGGGTGAGTGGTTGAGAGAGTGGGTGGGTGAGAGGTTGAGAGAGTGGGTGGGTGGGTGAGGGATTGAGAGAGTGGTTGGGTGAATGTGTGGCTGAGTGGGTGGGTTAGTGGGTACGTGATTGATTAAATGGGTGGGCGAGCGAGCGAGCACTTGAGTTGCTACTCACCAAGGAGGACGCCCATGCCGAGTTTGACCAGCGCAGCTGTGTTGAGGCTCCACTCGGCAACGAACGCGGAGTGCGGACCTCCTGTGGCGGAGAACCGAGACACGGAGATACGTGGGGACGCATGGAGAGCACCAAGACGCTGAGACAAGTGAAACGTAGACATGCACAGCCAGCAACCCTAACCCACATCCCACACGCACACACCATGGATACACAGTCACACCCCTCCGTGTGCCACATACCACGTGCTTACACACAGACACCGTGTGTGCGCACAGATGGTACACGCCTCGCCGCGTACCGTGAGGACACACGACCAGGGGAACCTTCTTGTTGGTCACCTCCACTCCGGGCTTCCAGGGGCAGACGAGGATGGCTTCATAGTCCAGCTCGGCTGCGTGGGAAAAACAAAGATTCCACAGAGTCTATCGTGCCAGACACTGTCCACCAGCCACCCCACAACCATAAAAGCAACTTCATCGTGATGGTTGGCGTAGGTTGGTGAAGGCGGGGAGCGCAGCCGTGGCGGCATAGAAGTACGCCAAGTCTTCGCTTAACGTGCGGTGTTCACGCAGCGCGTTTTCACGATGAACACGCTTCTTCCATTTGGGAACACTTTTCGCACAACGCGGTTTCTGTGCAATCGACAAACTACTTTATTGAGATGAGACCCATAAACCACCTATAGACTCGCACAGACTCACACAGAGAGGACAGACTCGCACAGACCCAGAGACTCGCACAGACCCAGAGACTCGCACAGACCCAGAGACTCGCACAGAGACCGTCAACTCGAATGTGATTCTACTAGATTCACGTGTGCTGCTGCTTGTGTTGTGACGTATCTGCGGTACTCCATTCCACTGCGCTTTCCTCAATTCCGTTGGCTCTTCTGGACTACTTGTTTTGTCATTGGCTGGGGTGCGATCTCAAGGAACATGATGATGATGATGATTCGGTGGCGACTGGAGCCCAATTAACCACGGTAACTCACGGAATTCCTTGTTCCGCTGCTCGGCAGGCGGGGTTAACCTCAGCACACTCCAGCTGACGTCCGCCAGGCCCGGTGGCGGCACCAGGAGAGGGGGCAGCCCATGGTCACATGACACGGCCGCTGGGTCACACGGTGCAGCAGCAGCGGTCGTGTCCAGCGACGCCCAGAGGACGGGGTTGTCGGGGGAGCGCGCGGGGAGGAACCCGGCGACCTGGGGCACACCTCGTCCACCTCATCAACCCTCATCGCACAGCGGCAACGTCAACCTCGCCACGTTCACGTGCGTGCGAGTGAAGCTCACCAGGTGAGAAGGGCAGCTGGGCGAGGAGCGTGCGACCACCATGAGATCCTGAGCATCGATGTCCAGCAGCTTCCAGCAGCCAGCAGACTGGTCTCCCTCTACGCATACACACAACAAGACAAAGATCCCCATATAGACAATCAGGCTGCTAGAGCAAGTGCTGTTAGTACGCACCTATGAAGGCCAACATTGCACGCGAGGGCATGGTGTGGCATGCACCAAGCCCTGGCCACCTCTGTTTCCCACAAGTTTTTGTTACACATGGCACCAGGTACTAATTTAATGAGGCCCAATAACATTTGAGGTATCGCTCGACACTATGGGATCAGTGCTGTAGGATTGGTGCCATGTGACGGGTACCTGCGGTGATGGGAGTAACGTCCCCATGTTCCGTGTCCACCACCACCAGCTCCTGCAGACACGCACACGTGCACACGTCAGCGTGGCGTTTGGTTAACTCTAGGACTCTTGGAACATGAAACACGGGACACAGGGAGTCTGGAACACCAGGACACTGAAACACTGGAAAACTAGGATGGCAGGGCACTGATATTTGGAAAAACCAGGATGCCAGAATACCGGTACAGTAGAATAGTTGGATACCAGAACACCAGGACGCCAGACCAGAGGGACACAAAAAACCACTGTGATGCCAGAACGCCGGGATGCCAGGAGATGGGAACGCCGGGATGGCGCGGGATGTCCTCACCTGGCGGCTCCTCCATGCCGTGGCCAGCACCACCCGCTGGCTGTCAGAGGCCCAGCAGCGAGTTGGCAGCTCGGCGCAGTACAGGCCCGGGAAGGCGTCCGCTGAACGGCAGCACGGCACACAGAACACACACGGTGGGAACACTTGACCACGCGCGTCAGCGGCGCTACAGTGGCGCTAGTGGCTATGTCGCACATGGCCTGTAGCTCAACACTGTGGAGGCAGCGAGGGTTGGTGGATCGCACACACACTCGAGAAAATCCTTTCCCAACCTGCGGGTGTCAAGGTCACCATATCCTTGTTTTTGGCCAGAGTACAATGGCAATTCAGCAAGTGGGTTTTCTCTGGGTACTCTGGTTTTCTCCCACGTGTGTACACACTCGTTGATGGAGTTGGCTGAGCATGCCGATATAGGACCGCAGAGCTTGGGAAATTGTTTGGAGCCAGTTCTGGTTGCCCTCCACTTCTTTGTGCTTCCCCGTGCCTCGAAATCTTTCCCTCTTAGGAGACTCAGTAAAAAAACTACTTTGTAGAACGTTACAAAATTCTAAACTCGTATGAACATTGATACTCACACGGCACAAGTAACATGCACGGAACACACATATAACTGGATACACAGCGTGAAACATGTGATACGTGCGATGCACGTGCACTTGGCACGCTTGATGTTCTTGGGACACACGACGCACACGTGGAAACACGGGACAGGACGAGCAGCCGAGACATGCGACACGCACAGAACATGCGACACGCACAGAACATGCGACACGCACAGAACATGCGACACGCACAGAACATGCGCCACGCAGGATGCCCAGTGCAGTATCAGCGGCCCGTTGCGGCGTCACGTGGCGAGGCACGGGCAGTGTCACGTGACACTCACCGGACTCCGGGGCAGCCACGATATCCACAACCACGCGCGTCTGCTTCGTGTACCAGTCGTACTGCACACACACAAAGACAAAGATCACCCACGTAGCCTTTAATAGGCTGCTTGGGGTAAGTGCTCTGAGCAAGCACCTTTGAAGGCCGGAACGACAGCATGCCCGGCCACGTTTGAGTCTCCAGTGCTGATGGTGGGGGTGGGGAGGCGGGGATCACACACCACGCGGAGCTGGCTGCATTGGTGGTGGGGGCCCCCCGCTGGGTTCTGTAGATACACCACGCGGCACTGGTCCGGGCTGAGCCGTGGCGACCACACGCACGTCTCATCCTCCTGGCCCTCGGACAGCCGCACTGCAACACACAAAGAAGCCCCGTACAGCCTTAACAACGTTAGGGCAAGTGCCGTTAGCGAGCAGCGCGGAGGGAGGGCAGCACGACGCACTAGAGGGTGTTGTGGCCGGCACCACGCCTGGCAGCCTTTGTCTCCCTCGTGGTGATGTTTATACACTGTACCAGGTACTGAGGCCGAGGCGACTGAGGGAAGGCCCAGGACCGGGTCAGATAAACATCACCGATGTTGGCCATGGGCGGGAATCAAACTGGAGTGGCCGTATTTGTGTCCGAACCACTGCAAACCACTCCGCCCCCGAAAACACACTGCACAACACACACACACTGCACTCCACACATATACACCACACACACTGCTCACCACACTGGGCCCCGGAGAGGTCGATGTAGTAGAGCGCTGAGCGGCGGTTCGTGCAGTACGTGATGCCCAGGCGGCCCGGTGCCGAGCTCCAGCCGACAAACAGCACCCCCGTGTCCGCCGGTGCCCACAGCGCCTGCACGCACACAAAGACAAAGATTCCACGATAGCCTCAATAAACTGTTGGGGCAAGTGCTGTTAGCAGAGCACCTATTCAAGCCGGCACACGGCAAGATAGGGTGGTGGTGGCCAGCACAACTCCCGGCCGCCTTTGTCTCCCTATTGCTGAATACTACACACCACATCAACCGTAACACGAGTAAGAATTTTCAGGGATGTGCCTTTACCTTTACACGTCATAATAATAATATTAAATACGAACTATAGCGAGTGCAGATTTTGCGCAGCGAGTCAATGACGCTAATCGGGTGCGGAGTGGTGTGTTGAGTGGGGTGGTGAGCATCGTGTACATGTGCTGAGTGGGGTGGTGAGCATCGTGTACATGTGCTGAGTGGGGTGGTGAGCATCGTGTGCATGTGCTGAGTGGGGTGGTGAGCATCGTGTGCATGTGCTGAGTGGGGTGGTGAGCATCGTGTGCATGTGCTGAGTGGGGTGGTGAGCATCGTGTACATGTGCTGAGTGGGGTGGTGAGCATCGTGTACATGTGCTGAGTGGGGTGGTGAGCATCGTGTACATGTGCTGAGTGGGGTGGTGAGCATCGTGTACATGTGTTGAGTGGGGTGGTGAGCATCGTGTGCATGTGTTGAGTGGGGTGGTGAGCATCGTGTACATGTGTTGAGTGGGGTGGTGAGCATCGTGTACATGTGTTGAGTGGGGTGGTGAGCATCGTGTACATGTGTTGAGTGGGGTGGTGAGCATCGTGTGCATGTGCTGAGTGGGGTGGTGAGCATCGTGTACATGTGTTGAGTAGGGTGGTGAGCATCGTGTGCATGTGTTGAGTGGGGTGGTGAGCATCGTGTACATGTGCCGAGTGGCTCACCTGCCCCGGGCTGATGTTCGGCGGGAGCCCGTCTAGCACGCTCACGGTGCCGCTCACCACGTCCAGGATGCACAGCACGGGCTCGCTCTTGTTCACCAGCGCCTCACCCCAATCCTCGCGGAACAAGAACTTGTCTCCCTAGCACCACACGCACACAGCGGAGACATGACGCACACACACACACACACAAGGGGGACATCACACACTCAAACAGCAGAGACATACACACACACAGCGGAGACATGACACACACACTCAAACAGCAGAGACATACACACGCACAGCGGAGACATGACGCGCACACACACACACAAGGGGGACATCACACACTCAAACAGCAGAGACATACACAGGAGCGAGACACCACACACACACAGCGGAGACATCACATATACACAGACACGGGGGGAGACACCACACACACACACAGAGGAAACATTACACATATACAGGGGAGGTACGACACACACACACACGGGGGGAGACACCACACACACACACACAGAGGAAACATTACACATATACAGGGGTGGTACGACACACACACACACGGGGGGAGACACCACACACACACACACAGAGGAAACATTACACAGATACAGGGGAGGTACGACACACACACACGGGGGGAGACACCACACACACACACACAGAGGAAACATTACACATATACAGGGGAGGTACGACACACACACACACGGGGGAGACACCACACACACACACACATACGGTGGGACACCACACACACACACATAGCAGACATCACGCACACACGGGGGGAATTCACCAGACACGCACACATGCGCATGTAGAGCAGCCGCAAACTGAACATTTATGCAGAATAATACTTTAGCTTTTTGTCGGTCTGTGGTACCAGGGTCTGTCTAAAGGGTATCCGTACTAAGGGGGTCTGTGTGAAGGAGGTGTGTGTTACCGGGGCGTCTGTCTGGGCGGTGTTGGCGCTGGGTGGGCGACTCTGGAAAAACGTTGTCCCCTTGGGGCGTTTCTTCTCGGCCACGTAGAGAAGATGCGACTCCGAGTTGGACCAGGCCAGCACACCAAACTGCCCTGCGTGCGGCACGAGTCACACCACACCTCCCACGGGTCACACTGCACCCCCCACCGCACGCACGCACGCACGCACGCACGGTCTCCCCTCTCCACACTCCTCGTGTTCTCACCGTCATCGTAGAACTTCCCGTGCTGCTCCAGAGCCTCCAGGTCGATGTTCTTCTCCTTGAGGTTCCCATTCCAGATCTACGGCACACGACGGCACAACGACCACGTGAGATGCTAACGGCACGCGACGGCGATGTCCCGTGTATGGTGCAACACGGTAAGGTATTTGGTGTAATGGTACGTGACGTAACGCAGCGTAACGCCGTGCAGTGACAATCACTGCCATCACCTCGAGGAACTGCTTCTCCTCTGCGCCGCCTTTTCCCCCAATCTTGCGCAGAATGGCGGTTAGAGTCCCTGATGGGGACACGCTGCGCTTGAGCCTTCACACACACAAAGACAAAGGTCCCTCGTTTAGCCTTAGTAAACGGTTCGGGCAAGAACTGTTAGCGAGCCGGCATGGCACACGAGGCGGTGGGTGGCCAGCACCATGCCCAGCCGCTTTTGTTTCCCAAGTGATGTTGACACGCCGCACCAGGTACTCATTTGAGGCCGAGTCCAAAGGGGAAATACTGGACTGGTTCAGATAATCGTCACTGGTGTTGGTGGCTGTGAGCGGAAATCAATCTCGGGTCACACACGCACACAAACACACACAAATGACGCACGCAGTCTGTGAATGGCAGACTGGGTAGGCCCCTTAGCCAAGGGCAAGCCTGCCAGGCGGATGACACATTCACCTGGGTGTGACCTCTATGGCGTGCGGTGTCAGACATTTTCCGACAACTATTTTCGTCGCCTTGTCCACTCAGTCGAGGAATTTAACCGATTACTCGAGCATGCGGTCCCTCTACCGATTGCCACTTCGATTACTCGACTTTAAATCAGAGAGTACGAAAACAGGGAAAAAGTTTCACGTCTGTTCCCCACGTGTGCCGCTGGGAGGGGCTTGGCGATGTCAACAGCGTCACAGTCGTGCTGGGCGTGGCTTGTGGGGAGTTTCCCGCCTTCGCGAGGCAGGGTGCAGAAGCGGCTTCCATTCTCACAGGGGGCCCGAGTAGTCGAGCAAAAGAAAAGTAATCGATTAGAATGTAGAGTTGATTAACAACTAACTAAATTGGCCAATCCACTCGGCTCGAGCCACTTCCTCGTGGGGAGCGCCCCCCCACACTCACTCCGCGTGCATCTCCGTGGGCCCCCCCGCTGGGCTGGTGTCCACAATGGTCGCCCCATCGCGGAACACGCTGTAGCTGAGGCTGCAGACCACTGACTCAGCGCGCTCCACGTCCCGGTAGGACCACTCTGTCGCACACAACGGAGGGGCGGTGGGGGTGCCGGGCAGCGGGTATGAGATTTGGGCGAGGTCACAGGTTGGCGAGGTCACAGGTTGGCGAGGTGAGGGTGATGTGTAGTGATGCGTTCCGACAGCTGGTGAGGTGCGGTGAGACCTGGGAGGGCCTGGGTTGGTGACGTGTGCGTGAGTCAGGTAGTGCGACCGAGCTGCGGTGCGGGTGAGTAAACGAGGGCTGGCGAGGCGAGTGCGCGTGGGTGAGTCGAGGCTGGCGGGGTAAGGGCGACGCTCTCACCGGTGTGCACCAGGCTGTAAGCCCCCCCGTGGCGAGACCTCATCTGGGGACCAATCCTGGCGCGCAGAGCGACCGGCTGCTTCGCCACGTCTCTGAACGCGGCCATCACCACCTTCACGTGCTTTAGATTCTGAGAGGCACAGAGAGACATTCACCAGGGCCACTCGCCACACACCAAAGACAATTCCCACGGCTTGGAGCTCTCTATCCAGGCTGCAGCACCCAGTTCCTAATGTACCTCACTGCACCAGCGGATAGAATTCAACGCAAAGCGGTGATCCAGCATTCCCCAGTCGCTCACTCACCAGCGATCAGTCACCTCCGTATCACTCTGCTAACGCTACTAGCACGGTTACCGCTCCTCTGAACTTCACTCAATTATTCCTCCACCCACGTTAATGACTCGAACTATTAGACACCGTTTCGTCTCATTCACACTGCGTTGGACCGCCACACTAGGTCACAACAACAATTAAGACAAAATATCCCCTTAAATACTTAATAGACTTTTGGGGCAGGTTCTGACCACACCACGAGGGGATGGTGTGGCCAGCATCACGCCCGGCCACCTTTCTCTCCGCAGTGCTGTTTACACACCGCACCGGCTACTCGTTTGAGGCCGAGTCGATCTAGGGGAGGCCCAGGACCGGTTCAGATAATAGTCACTGGCGTTGACCGTGAGTGGAAATGGAACTCCGGTCGACTGGTTCGTAGCGCAGCGTGTTAACCGCTGCACCACCGCTCCAAACTGCAGGGCACAAACTGCTCCACTTTGGAATTCGCTCTTCCGTCATCATCTTCGTCCTCTTACGTATTTTCGGTAAAGTCACGGAGGTAAAAATAAATAATAAATATTATATCATCTTCGTCGTCTCTATTCCCCAAGCTCTGACAATATTAGCCTTGCTCAATTCACAAATCGTGTTCCACTTCTCTATTTCACCCTCAAAAGTGCTGTTTGTTGCTGGCTGATCACTGTGGTGGGCCTATAGGCCTATGCTCAGCAACTGTGATTTTTTTTAAAGTGAACCGAAAGTAATGTTTTCACTCGGCAACCAAAATGATCGTGAAAAGGAAATTAGAGTAACTGGTTTGAGAATTCTACACTGCACTGTACACCCATTCGGTAATAAGGCGAAGTTGCTTTTATCTTGCTTGCTGCTCTATCCTGGCCTCTGGAGTTCTCTCCTGGCCACAAAACAAGTATAACCCGTAAAAACAAAGTTTTTCACTATAAATCCTTTATATGCGTGGCGGCTAGAGTCCTCTCGTCCTCTGGCTTGAGATGCCTGCCACCTATGGGTCAGATGATTGCATTGCACCATGAAGCAATTGGTAATTAAATATAATATTTTTGTCCTAAAAAGTGTAAAATTTTGGAAAAAAATGTTCACGAACATGAATTGGCACGCACAACGAGTCTGTGTGGAAAATGTCAGCTCGATTGGATCACGGGAAGTGGGTAAAAAAACGACCGAAAGATTTGCACGGTCCTAAGCAAGCGAACTTAATATAAAGGATTTAAAAACCCAACTGCAGCCCTGTAATTGCCACGCTAATTGTCACGGTGATGTTTACAACACAAATCTGTGCGGCCACTAACGAGCTGCTGCGCTCAGCGGCCACGGGTGGACGCGGCCACGGGTGGACGCGGCCACGGGTGGACGCGGCCACGGGTGGACGCGGCCACGGGTGGACGCGGCCACGGGTGGACGCGGCCACGGGTGGACGCGGCCACGGGTGGACGCGGCCACGGGTGGACGCGGCCACGGGTGGACGCGGCCACGGGTGGACGCGGCCACGGGTGGACACGCAATCATTGGCGGACATTGGACACAGGTGGGCACGCAAGCCACAGGTGGATACGGACGAGAGGTGGACACGGGCATAGGTTGCCACAAAGGTGGACAAGAAGCTACAGGTGGACACGGACGAGAGGCGGACAAGGCTAAAGATGGACAAACACACAGGTGGACAAGGAGACAGGTGGGCATCGACAATAAACGACAGGAAGGCCGTGGACGAGAGGTGGACGAGGCTCTAAAGGTCACGAACACAAGGGGGACAGGTGGATACCGCCGCAGGTAAGCGAGGGTTCGTGTGTGGGCCCCGCGCGCGCCCGCCGCCGCATACCTCCATCGCTTCCGAGTCGCCCGCCTGGAGGCGTCACGGGGACGACTGTCTCCACCCTCGCACGCGCATCGCGGACGCCATCTTGGTAAGGGGGCGAGCGGCTGCGACGTCTTGATGACGTCACCCCGCAGGTAACCATGGCGACATTCCCGTAGCAACATGGCCGCGCCTGGCCCCACGTGACCACACACACCACCCCCACCCCCGCTTCCACCGAGTGCTCATTTAAATAGGTGCGCGCACCAATGAAGTTGTCCGTGCCCCCCCCCCCCGCGGAAAACTGCGGTGGGTCTTTCGTTCCGGTTTCCGCCACCCGAGTTCCGGGCCGCACGTGTTTAGGCGGCGCTGCTCGAGGTCTCTCCGCGCACGACGCTTTGGACTTCCCGCGGGGGGCCCCCCCACCCCCGACACGATGGGCGAGCAGCCGCTGGGCTTGTATCCTTCCCTCGCTTGGGCAGTGGCGAGTACGAGAGAGAGCGGTGGATGCCAATCCACTGCTGGATGAGGGCCTCTTTCCCCCCCTCCCTCCCACGCCTGTGCGGCCGCGTGCGGCGGCTAGCTGAGCGCGCCTCGCCAGGAGCGTCGTTGCGAGCTTTGCAGCAGGGGGAGCCTAGGAGTAGATGACAACAGTCTGTTATATATATTATAGTGCGGCACAGACTGCCCTCCCCTGCCCGCAGTGTAGAGGTGAAGTGCCCCAGTGAGCACAGGGCATGGATCCGGCATCACCCCGGTGAAACCGGGAGAGATGGCACGGGGCAATCGGTCGCACGCGCATAGCGAGAGGAGTTTCCATCGACGTGGTGTGCCGAGTGGTGGGAGTACAGGGTGGTGCTTCAAACAGCACGTGTACAGGGTGGTGCTTCAAGCAGCACGTGTACAGGGTGGTGCTTCAAGCAGCACGTGTACAGGGTGGTGCTTCAAGCAGCACGTGTACAGGGTGGTGCTTCAAGCAGCACGTGTACAGGGTGGTGCTTCAAGCAGCACGTGTACAGGGTGGTGCTTCAAGCAGCACGTGTACAGGGTGGTGCTTCAAGCAGCACGTGTACAGGGCGGTGCTTCAAGCAGCACGTGTAAACACGTCTCAGGATGTGCAACGAGAGCACAAGAAGTGTGCCCTCTGGGCTCTGGAGACCACCTGGAGAAGATTCCAGGCCCGCGTTGACAACGATGGCGAGAACAAGTGGGGACTCGTGACTTTTTGAAGCTATTAACATCACATTCATGACGATAGTCATATTTGTGTGTAAAACATTGAAGCACTCATGTTCAGTGTGTGCAGACCCGGCTAGAAGCCCCGAATCTAGAAGAGTTACAGGAACGCGTGCGCGCGCGCCACCTTCGAATTTCGACGTCGTCTGGCAGAAGGAAGGAAGCGATGGCTTTACATTAACAGCACTCGTCTGTGGCGAATGATTTAACTTTACACCAGGAGCGTAACTCGCGTGGGGGCAGGGAGAGGGGGGGGGGGTCCCTTGATGGCCAAAGCAATGAGTCGGGCATTTGACAACCACCGTGAAATGTGTTCTCAACAAGAGTGTGAAGTAACTAACACGTGCGTGAACTAACAACACGTGCGTGAACTAACAACACGTGCGTGAACTAACAACACGTGCGTGAACTAACAACACGTGTGAACTAACAACACGTGCGTGAACTAACAACACGTGCGTGAACTAACAACACGTGCGTGAACTAACAACACGTGCGTGAACTAACAACACGTGCGTGAACTAACAACACGTGCGTGAACTAACAACACGTGCGTGAACTAACACGTGCGTGAACTAACAACACGTGCGTGAACTAACAACACGTGCGTGAACTAACAACACGTGCGTAGACTAACACGTGCGTGAACTAACAACACGTGCGTGAACTAACAACACGTGTGAACTAACAACACGTGCGTGAACTAACAACACGTGCGTGAACTAACAACACGTGCGTGAACTAACAACACGTGCGTGAACTAACAACACGTGCGTGAACTAACAACACGTGCGTGAACTAACAACACGTGCGTGAACTAACACGTGCGTGAACTAACACGTGCGTGAACTAACAACACGTGCGTGAACTAACAACACGTGCGTGAACTAACAACACGTGCGTGAACTAACACGTGCGTGAACTAACACGTGCGTGAACTAACACGTGCGTGAACTAACAACACGTGCGTGAACTAACAACACGTGCGTGAACTAACAACACGTGCGTGAACTAACACGTGCGTGAACTAACACGTGCGTGAACTAACACGTGCGTGAACTAACAACACGTGCGTGAACTAACAACACGTGCGTGAACTAACAACACGTGCGTGAACTAACAACACGTGCGTGAACTAACACGTGCGTGAACTAACAACACGTGCGTGAACTAACAACACGTGCGTGAACTAACAACACGTGCGTGAACTAACAACACGTGCGTGAACTAACAACACGTGCGTGAACTAACAACACGTGCGTGAACTAACAACACGTGCGTGAACTAACAACACGTGCGTAGACTAACACGTGTGTGAACTAACAACACGTGCGTGAACTAACAACACGTGCGTGAACTAACAACACGTGCGTGAACTAACAACACGTGTGTAGACTAACACGTGTGTGTGCGTGTAACGATGTTCTGATTAGGGCAGGAGGCGGCCGCGGTATAGAATAATAATAGCAGCTGCCCAAGGTGCCACCGTGCGAGACATTAAATATTGGGACCCCGAGCTGATGATGTCGTTCTCAACTCCGCCTTTGTCTCTCTCGCCCCCCATCCACCACTCCCACACTGGCGCAACCTTAACGCGAGGCCTCCAGCGAGCTGGAGGTGCCGTTCCCCTCGGCACGCGAGGCGCGCATCGCGTGCGCGGTCCTGAGCGTCGATCCCGAGCCACGTGGCCGCGGCGTCTCCCGCGTGGAGGAGCTGCGCCTTGGAGGAGCCACCCTGGGCGTGTGGGTGCCGGGTCCGGGGGTCCGAGTGGGGGTCCTAAAAGGGTCCGAGGGGGTCGGAAAGGGAGTTCTAGTGGGGGTCCTACAGGGGTTCTAGTGGGGGTCCTAAAGTGTTCCTAGGGGAGGTCCTAAAGGGGTTCTAGTGGGGGTCCTAAAGGGGTTCTAGGGGGGGTCCTAAAGTGTTCATAGGGGAGGTCCTAAAGGGGTTCTAGTGGGGGTCGTAAAGTGTTCCTAGGGGAGGTCCTAAAGGGGTTTTAGTGGGGGCCCTAAAGGGGTTCTAGGGAGGTCCTAAAGGGGTTCTAGTGGGGGTCCTAAAGTGTTCCTAGGGGAGGTCCTAAAGGGGTTCTAGTGGGGGTCGGAAAGGGGTTCTAGTGGGGGTCGGAAAGGGGTTCTAGTGGGGGTCCTAAAGTGTTCCGAGGGGGTCCAGGGGAAGAGTGCCGGGCAAATCAGGCGGCCTGTTGTTGGGGTTCTTGGATGTCCCCTGCGAGGAGCAATCGGCAGTCGCGAACTTCTGCTCCGTGTGCTCCGCGCCCCACGGAGAGGACGTTGAACTTCTTGTAGCCAAACACGCGAATTGGTGGTGCCGGGGGAAGGACAACAAACTAACACACAAGTGGTTGTAAAGAAATTAATTATCCAATCTAAATTAAACGTGTCTAGCTTACATTGGCTTCCTGATACAAATCCGTCAACCCGTAATGTTGTTTACCCCGTAAATTTAGTTTTCAGGTCCATAGGGCGTACAGACGTTTCAACGCGGGCAAAATAATGTTTGTGTCCATTTGTGTTTCTCCCTTGTGATGGCACTTTGTAGGATGAACGTTGAGATTTATAAAAGCACGGGGTGACCAATACGGTCTGAATTGGTCTGTAACAAGGGGGGGGCACTGGTAAGGGGTGGACGGGTGCGCTCATATAGAAGGAGCGTTCCAGACGGCACATCTGAACGCGCGAGATGCGGCGACCACCATCTTTGTTGGATGGCGAGCCACAAGCCGCGACTGCGATGATGACCCGGAGCTCGCGTGATGGTTTACGCTAAACGAGATGCGTGTGTGTCTTTGGGCGATGTGTTCTGTACTGTTGTGGTCCATATTGTGTTGGGTGTCGTGAACTGTCGTATATACGGTGTCGTTTTGTGCTGTGCGCTCTGTACACTGCGATCTATGCTAAGCTGTTCTGATGTGTAGTCTTCTACCTGTGCTGAGCTTTACTGCGATGTGCTCTGTACCGTATGTGTGCCCTACACGTGCTGCGAGTTCAGTGACCCGCTCTCTGTCTGCTGTGTGCGTGTGCTGGTGTGTGCTGGCGTGTGCTGGTGTGTGCTGGCGTGTACTGGTGTGTACTGCGTATTCAGTGGCCCGCTCTCTGTGTTGTGTGCGTGTGCTGGCGTGTGCTGCGTATTCAGTGGCCCGCTCTGTGTTGTGTGCTGTATTGTGCTGGCGTGTGCTGGCGTGTGCTGGCGTGTGCTGGCGTGTGCTGGCGTGTGCTGGCGTGTGCTGGCGTGTGCTGGCGTGTGCTGGCGTGTGCTGCGTATTCAGTGTCCCGCTCTTTCTCCGCTGTGTGGTTAGCCGCTGGAGCGCTGCAGAGGCGCGGATCTTGCGCGTCTCCGTCTCCTCGTACCTCGACCACCTCGGCCTCGTGCTGCGCACCATGGACGCGTTCGGCCCACCCCAGCCTGGATCGGCCCAAAACAACTCGGCCTAGCGCGGGACTCCCACAACCACTCGCAAGCTCAGCCGTCTTCCCTGCCGGCCCAGGAATAGCCCTGGGGCGTTCGTTCCACCTGGGCTGGGATCCGCGTACTACACCACCACCACCATACTCTGTTGGCTTAGCCCCTCCCTGCTCCATCTTCCCCTCACTTCCTCACCGTCCTTTATCACTCGAAAGATTTACGTTTACATAATATTGCACGTAGGCATGGGCGAGGTTATCCCAAGCCAACGTAAATAAGGGGTGACCCAGTTATAAACACCCCGCTAAAATAGGAAGGTGTTATAGAGATGATCATCTCAAAATTTCGACGCGTCTCACACCTATCTCCATCAATGCTACCACTTTCCTACTCTGTTCAACCGTAACAGCTTGCTTCCACAATATGTAGTCACCAGTTGAGAAGAGGTATCATTAGAAACAATGGGGTAGCTATGAATGGATCGCCATGTAATTTCTTTTTTGCACTGGCCTGGTCCAATCATGGAAACACCGCCCAGACTCAGCGCAGTCCAAGCCGACATGAGTCCAAGCCGGTCCATACACACCTTAGCCCCGCAGTCGAACTACTTTATCACAGATTAGCCCAGCCACACCTGGCAGACAGAGTAACCTCCGCCCAACGCCCAGTTAAACACAGGTAGCACATGGGGGTGCGATTGTCAGGTTTAAACGTCTCCATGTTTCAGAGCTGGGATGTGTGCGTGTGTGACCGACGAATTTAAATAAATGACGTGTTACACGTGAATCTGTCCATGCTGCCGCCTTACTATCAGGCGCAGCCGTGTGTCCCTTAAGTACACTTTCCTCTTCGCAATTAAAGGCACGCGTCCTTAAAAAAAGTCCGTCCATCCATTTCCCAACATCCTATGTACAAGCGCCCACATATGACCACGCAGATGCACAACACGCACGCTCCCCAAAACCATCATCTTCGCGTTCTGTACACTTTGTAAACTTGCTCCGTGGAGGTAACCTCGCCACGGGAAGCCCCATCGCGCTTCCAAAGTCCTCTGGGAAGGCAAGCAGCAGGCCTGCGAAGCCCAGACTCGTCGCCGCCCGCCCCACGGGTCTCGTCGGGCGATGCTCCCAGCCTCCTCAAGCGCTGCAGCCGCTGTGGCGGTGGGTGTCGCCGTGCACTCGGGGTGAGGGGCTGTAGCTGTCGGGTCCGGTGGAAGTGGTCGGGGGTCTACTCGAGGTCCTGGAGGTTGATGGTGCTTCCCGGAAACTGCGAGCTGCCCGGGTGAACGAGGCCAAAGTCGCCCACCTCCTCCTCGCCTGCAGCGCACGACGCCTGTTCCTAGAACGAGGGAAATACGCACGCTGCATTGGTGACCAGCGAGTGTGCAAGGCGTGCAACTGCACCGGGGTCCGCGAAAGTAAACCCAGGCACCGCCTCCATTTTATTTTCTACGTCGGGGCCCATGCCCACCACACTGACATATCACTATTCAGACATTGACAAACGTGTGACCCCCTCCTGTCACCACGGCACCCACATGGCAACGACGTACGTGCACCACCAACGTGAACGTGATCGCTCAAATGCACGTGGCGTCCACATCTCTGCCCAAGTGCAGCGATATCAACTTGACCCCGTCTACAACGCCAACGGGCCCCACCGTGCCCCGCCGCGGTTTAAATGCGGCGGGGTTTCGGCGAGGGTGGCCTCACCTGCAGGATGTGCACGGGAAGGTCCGTGGAGTGCGACGAGTGAGGGCCTTGCGAGCCCAGCCCAAACGACAGGTCCCCCTCGCCGCCTGCCTCGTCCTGCACACACCGCGAGCAGAACCGCACCCACCATGAACGCCACAATACCGTGAGCACCGCCACAATACCGTGAGCACCGCCACAATACCGTGAGCACCGCCACAATACCGTGCGCACCGCCACAATACCGTGCGCACCGCCACAATACCGTGAGCACCGCCACAATACCGTGAGCACCGCCGCACCACCAGCGTGCCAGAACGCGTAGCCGATATGCGTGCCGCGTGCCACGTGCCACGTGCCATACCTGCAGTATCTGCACCTGCAGGTAGTGCGCGCCAGTGCTACCCGGGTCCTGCAGCGCCAGCGTGCTCGAGTAAGCACCAGTAACCCCGGCCGTGACAGCCCGACTTGACTTGCTCTTCTTCTTGCCAGAAGCCCCTGCCAAGATGTCCCACCGTCGGTATCATCACCAGTGTCATCATCACCACCATCATTGGCGATTGTCAACACGATCATCATTGTCATCATTAACAGCCATCATTGTCATCATTAATAGCCATTATCATAAAGTTTATGATGTGCAATTCATTATACGAGAGCGCGGTGTTCTGGCACTTTGCACACTGCGCTATGAACCCAGCGACCTGGGTTCGTGTCTCAGCCAAGGTCAACATCAGCGGCACCTTCCGCGTCCTGTACTGCACTGAGCAGTATGGTGACGTTTCACCCTACTTCTGGAAAATAAAGAGGCGTGAATCTGAATCACCGTGACAAAATAAGACCGCCGGTCTGCCTGCTGCGGCACGATCGTGGTTTTAAAAACGCGACATGGGAGACCAAGTTGAGACTGAAACTGTTCTGCTGGGCGACATGGATGTAGCTACACAGGGCGACGATGCAGCCCATGTGCAAGCATCGAGACACAGAACAGCGGTGCCAGGTGCGGTACCAGCGCTGTAGGGGGCGGCACCGATCTTGCGCTTCCTGTGCTTGGCCAACTGCACGGAACGGTAGTCGGTGCGCGCAGAGCCCCCGCTCTCCTGAGCGGACGGACGAGCACACCAGGGCGACACGGACGGACACGTGAGGGCAACGTATAACAATTTTCCACTGGCAAATCCAAGCTGTGCCGGCGCGGGGCTCTTTGCCGAAGGAAGCCAGAACCAAACTGGTAAAACTCTGGGGCCGCAGAAAAAAAGTATAAAAAAATAACACACGCGGCCTCACCAGCAGCGCCTGCACCGATGCCAGCGCCATGTCCACCTCCCCTGGACTCAGCGATCCCAGGCCGCAAAACACCGGTGCGAGCGCCTTGGCCTGCTCCCCCCCTCCCCCCAGCGGCGCCAGCAGCCCCAGCGCTTGGGCTTCGGCGCAAGCGGCGGGAGGCAGCGATGACGGCAGCATCTCGAGGCTCAGCGGCGTGTGGGACAGCGCCACCGAGGATTGGCGCATGGCACACGTGTCGTGGCCGCCCGCCGCCAAAACGGTGCCGGCCTCTGCACCGGCAAAAGAAGGCGGGGGACTCGGCAACTCTGCGCCGAGCGTGGCAGTGGACTCCAGCTTCATGCACAAGCTTCCCAGCAGGCCCGGGCAAATGACACCGGTCGTCTCTGTGCTGGCGGTGGCGGCGGCGGCACCACCCTGGTCCTCCACTCCGTGCTGCTGCTGGTGCTGCCGGCGCCGTTCTGCCGGCGCGGCACCGCCCTGTGCCAGGCCCTGCCCAGCCGGTGAACCGCTTCCTCCCGCGCCCCCTCGCTTGGTATCTTGCGGCGAGGTCCGGCACAAGCGCCCGCGAGCACCGCCGCCGATCGCTGTGCCGTCCACCGTGAGCACGTCGTCCCCGTAGCTCGGCGGCGACCCCCCGCCGCTCAGGGGGTCGGAGGTTGCGGTAAGGCAGGAAGAAGAGAGGTCGGACGTCAGCAGCTTGGGGTCGACACTGCCGCCACTGGGGTCATCGTCCGGGTCGCAGGCCGGGACGAGGCAGCCGGACTGCTCGAGGAGAGCGAACTGGGCTGTGGGAGTTTGGGACGGGCACGCGCGTGGCAACGCCTCGTCAATTCACCGTCGGATGAAGGCCTCGCCGCGCCGTGTCGGGTTATGAGGGTGGTTGACTGCACGTCGCCACACTGGGTAGTGCCGGTTGGTCTAGGTTTGAACCGAGGACCAGTTATGATTTCACTCGCCACCGAGTCATGGCGAGGACTGGAAGCGAGATCGCCGGGTTTAGAGTAGAGCGCGTTAACCACTGCGCCACCACTCCCCCCATCATCGGCCATGGCCAACTCACTGCTGGATCAAGGGTTCCCAAAATCTTGGCCACCTCTCACAATCAAAATATATAATTTAGTTAATCCATATATCTGAAAGTAATAAAACATAACAGTAAAAAATGTGAAATGCGTGCTCGGCTGTGTTGCTACTAATTCAAACATTTTGACGCGTGAATCTCTAACGCAACAACCAATTCCAACGGGAGACTTAACGCAACAGCCGACCGCGCAGACGGCACCCGGTCCCCGGCAAGTCCCGCCGGCGGCGGCACGGGGTGCTCGGTGTGGTGACGCAACGGCGCACAGCGCGCCGCCCTATCTCCACTCACCGGGGCTCACGTTGTGTAGCTTCATCATGTGCGCCTTGACGCTGTGCACGGAAGCGAAGAGCTTTCCGCACGTGGCCACGGGGCACTGCGAGCGCAGCCCTTCGCCGCCCTCGCCGTCGCCGCCGGCACCGTGCTTGCGCGAGTGAACGTAGAGGCTGCTGCGTGCGGAGAAACGGGCGCCGCAGCCTGCGGGGTGGAAAAGACAACACGGCGCGGAGGCATGCCCACTCCAGTCACTCGCTTGCTCGCCAGTGGTCAGTCCCCCCCTTTTCACTCTTCTATAGCTACTACTACCATGGCTACTGTACCTCATTGATTTCTCCACTCGTAGTTGAGGACTCGGTCTCTACCGGACAATTGACCGATTTGTCTCATCATCCTTGCTGCATTCAATCACCACACTGAAGGTCACAACAACTCACTCACTCATCCACTCACTCGCCCAAACATTCACTCATTCACCTACTCACAAACCCACCCTCTCACCACACTGCGAGTCTTTCTGCTTCTCGCACTGCCCCACTTTGGAATTCCCCACCCCCATCATCTCTTTTCTCAAACTCTTATAACCTTGCTCCACAGTAAAATTACAGAGTTACAGAACCGTTCAATAGACGTAGAGCGACTATGGCAGGAACACGTGAACCCTCACCCTGCACGTCGCAGGTGAAGGGCCGCGTGCCCGAGTGGGTGATGGTGTGGCCCTTGAGGTGCTCGGCCCTCGTGAAGGTCTTGCCGCAACCCGGCTCCCGGCATGCGAACCTCCGCTCGTCGGCGTGCTTCCTGGTGACGCACGACGGGGAACGGTGGGGTGGGGGACGGTGGGCGGGCAGCATGCGCTCGGGCTGTCATGACGTGGTAGTGCGACGACAACACGCAGGCCCCATCCAAATCAAACCATTTGTGCCAAAGATGAGAAAAGCTACCACACCAGAAAAACGCGGGCAGGCTGGAAAACAAATCGAACGACGGACAGCAATGGGTGCTGAACCATTTGAAAGAAAGATGCACACCCACCTCTTGTGACGCAGCAGCTTGGACATGCAGGTGAATGTCCATCCACAGCCCTCGTGCTCACAGGTGAACGGGCGCTCACCTGAACAACAATAGGTGAGGTTAGCGATGTGATGTACAGAATCAAAACATTTATACTAGAAGGAAGCCGATGAAGCACTTTTTTTACAGATGTCCAGTAGTGCTGCGTTCTCAAGCGTGGTGTTGGTGACACCATTGCCGGTGCTGCTGCCGGTGCTGCTGGTGCTGTTGGTGGTTTGGCGTGCCCCCCACCAACCCACCCCACCGTGCGCCGGCGCTCACCGGTGTGGCTGCGCAGATGCAGCGTGAGGCGGCACGCCTTGTCGTACGTCTTCCCGCAGCCCGGGTAGGAACACACAAAGAGCTCGCGCGCGCGTGCATGCGAGCGCCGGTGCGCACCCAGTGCGTTCGCCGTCGAGAAGGTCTTCTCGCAGCCTGCCGGGGCAATGGACACCACGTGGTTAAGACGTGGTCGAGGGGGAGCCGGCTGCCCGTATCCCTCATTCACACTGGCCGGCTAACGCCACACTGGCCGGCTAACGCCACATGCATACTCCGATAGCCACATCTACAGCCACGCCATCAGCTACATTGTCACTTTCAGAAACACTGGCAGAGTACGTGAGCGACAGCGCCAAAAGCCACACACCAACTACATAGCACGTGCACACCACTGACTACACACCTCTCACACACCGCCAGATATTCCCGCAGGCATACGCCATCAACCACTCCCTCTTCTGGGCTCACCGTGCCGACAACTGCCTCCTAGTCCCTCCAGACACACTGTCACCCACATATCCCCAGCCACAGCGGCCGCGCTTCCTTGCCCTAAACACACCACACCGGCCGTTTCGCCGTCGCACCGGGGAAGTCGCACAGGTGCGGGCGGCGAGGCTCGGCGTGGACGCGTTGGTGAGCAGCGAGGCGAGCCGGCGTCGCGAAGGCAGCGCCGCAGAGGAGGCAGGCGGGCGCGCCGGTGACCCCGGCGCCGTGCGCGCGCCGGTGGGCCTTGAGGTTGTAGACGGTGGAAAAGCGCTTGCCGCAGTCGGCCTCCTCGCACACGAACGGACGCTGCTTCTCATGCGAGACGAAGTGCCGCTTCAGCTTGTACGATGAGGTGAAGGACCAGCCACAGTCGTCCCACGTGCACCTGCGTTGTGGATGGTTTGACGGGCGCATGAATTAGAACAGGAAAGGAACTCATCCTTTTGTGCATTATGCAACAAAAACAATAACCCTCCAGTATTTCATGAAGAACTGCATCGTAGTCCTGACCGCGTAAAGTTTAGCGATTTTACAATTTTCCGCCCACAATTTTGTTGACAGGCCGTGTTACGCGACAATAATTTTATTGACGTAAACCGAGATCAACCGATATGAATCGACGCGCCGCCCTGTGGGCAAGCTGCTGACTCGTGGCGGCACTGACCTGTAGGGGCGCCCGTAAGTGTGCGCCATCATGTGCACCTGCAGCTTGCGCATGCTGCTGTATACGCTGTGGCAGCAGTCGACGGTGCACGGGAACTCCTGGCCATTACAGTGCTCGTCATCCTCCTCCTCTTCCACCTCCGCTGCGTCTCCCCGACCTGCACATAGCAGTACCACAGTGACAAAGATCCCCCGTATAGTCTTCACAGACTATTGGGGCGAGTGCTGTTAGCAAGTAGCACCTATGAAGGCCGGCACAGCACGAGGGGGTGGGTGGCCAGCACTAGGCCCTTTGTCGCCCTCGTGGAGATGTTTAGTACACACTCCACCAGGTACTCATTTGAGGTTGAGTCGACCTTGTAGAGGCCCAGGACCGGTTCAGATAATTATCAGCGGTGTGGGTGGCTGTGAACGGGAATCGAACTCGGGTCGCCGGGTCTGTAGTGCACCAGGCTAACCGCTGCTTCCACCACAGGATGTGTGTAATCCCAATTGTATAATGTGCAGGTCCTTTTTAAGCATTTTTTCAGCATGTCTGGCAATTACCAGTTACGTTGCATGACTTGTGGTCGTGTCGCGACTCGCTGCATACAATTTGCGTTATAAATCAAACTTAAATCATTAACTTTTTTCAGCTTTGGGGTAGAACAAAATACCCAACGGTGTAGAGAAAGGCGCTCAAGTTCGGAATCAAACCCAGGCCCTTCTTTTGCTGCGAGGCTGAAGTGTTACCACTGCATCACCCTACCGCCCCATATCACGATCACTGTCATCTCCTGCTGGACACATGACAGGCCCAGAGTGTGAAGGGTGACCCGCGTGGACACGCTGCCTGTGGGTTCCCACGAAGCAGATCCACGTGGTCTCGTGCTACAACCGAGCCTGGAACTCATGCCCAATCAATCGTATGGGCAACTTCATGTGGCTTTAACCTCCCGTCCCTCGACGACACCTTGACCCCAATCCTCCTCACTCCTTGAACTCAGTCCTGAATGCTGGACACCAAACCTGGATCCTTAACTCTCTAATCCTGTCTACTTGACCTCAGCCCTGGATCCTTCACCTCAGTGCTGGACCGGCTGACCCCAGAACTTCAGCCCCGTAGCCCCGTAGCGCGATCCAGACCCCTGCACTTGCCGAGGGCGCCGCAAATCCCCTACCCGTCACGGCGAGCGTGCAGTCTCCGTCAGCAGCCAGGCGGCCGTCGGGTGAACGACCGAGGCGCTCTCCCCCGTCCGGAGGGTCAACCAGGCCGCCCGGCGGCCCCTTGCGGACCCCGTCACTTCGTCCGTTAGCGGGCCGCGAGCCCCCTTCGCTGTCCCGCCGCATGGCCTCAGCGCCGCTGCTCCCGCCGCCCCTGTCGGCGGCCGCGTCCAGGTCGACGATGAGGCACGCGTCTCCCACCACGGCGAACAGCGCCTTGTCCTCCTCCCCCACGGGGGCCCCCCCCTGCGGTGGTGGCTCCCCCTCCGCCGCCCCAGCATCGACTAAAGCCAGGTTCGGGTCTGAACCCGGGTGGCCGAACGGCGCCGCGGAGGCCGCGGAAACGACGCCCGCCACTCTGGCCTCGTCCGACGGCCAGACGGGGTGAGGCACAACATCGCCACCAGCGAGGTCGCAGTTTTTCAGGTCTCGAACACAGGTGGTCCCGTCCGTGGCATAGGGCGTGGGGATCACGCTGCTATTGATAACACTGCTGTCGGTGAGGCCGATCATGCCGCTACAGCTGCTGCTGAATGTGTTGACCCCCGTCCATGGCTGCGTCGCTGTGTTGGAGCTGTCAGGTGACACGGATCCACGGAAGAGAAGGGAACCAACCCCCTCCACTCCCTCTGCTCGCTCCGCCTCCACACTCTCCGCTCTCTCCAATCCACGCACTCCATCCTCCGTGCTCTCCACTCCAAAATCTTCCATTCTCAATTCCGCTACTTTCTCCGCTCCATCCCCCTCAATCCTCCCCATTCCCTCTAGCTGTACCATGCCGTCCAAGCCCTCCTCTATTCCTACTCCGTCTCCTCCTCTCACTTCCACTCCCTCGGTTCCCACCTCTTCCAACCCCAACCCATCCACACCCTCCAATCCTACACCGGCCATTCCTTCCGCTCCCTCCACTCCCCCCCTCTCCAATTCCAATCCGTCCACCCCCTCCCCTTCGTCCACTCCCCCGACTCCCTCCAGCAGCAGTGGTCCTCCCAGCTCGAGCCCGGGGCCCATCTCGTCCGCGCTGGGTCCCACGATGCTGAGAACCACGTACAGCTGCTGCTGGTGGTGCTGCTGCTGGTGGTGCTGGTGCTGCTGGTGGTGCTGATGATCCCCCGCCTCAGCTCCCTCTTGGGACCCGTCCTGGGACGCCGCCTGGTCTCCGAGGACTCCCAGATCGTCCCCTCGGTCGCACTCGCCGACCCGAGTGCCGCACAGCTCGGCGCTGATGATCACCGGAAGGCTGATGGTGCCGGAGGCCGGGCCGAACACGGAGGGCACGGCCAGCATGAGGGGTCCCGAGGAGGGGCAGGGGGACACGGGGAGACACGGAGACGCCGGAGGACGCGGCGGGGACGCGGGTGGAAACGGGGACCTGGAGGAGGGACACGGAGACACGGGCGGGCCCGGGAGACACGGGGACATGGGGGTACACGGGGACATGGGGGTCCCGGGGAGACAAGGGGATGCGTAGGGACAGGGGGACTTGGGGCATCCCAGGGGACACGATGATCCAGAGGGGCACGGAGACACCGGGGGACCGGGGAGACACGGAGACAGGGAGGCGCACGGGGATACGGGTGGACCGGGGAGACACGGAGATACGGGGGGACACGGAGACATGGGGAGACACGGAGACACGGGGGGACACGGGGACATGGGGAGACACGGGGACATGGGGGTACACGGAGACGCAGGGAGACAAGGAGACACTGGGGGACAGTTAGATACAGAAAGACATGGAGACACGGGGAGACACGGGGACACTGGGAGACACGGGGACACTGGGAGACACGGGGACACTGGGAGACACGGCGACGCGGGGGGGCAGTGAGACACCGGGAGACACGGAGACACTGGAAGACAAGGCGAAGCGGGGGGACACTGAGACACGGGGGAACACGGGGACAGGGGGAGGCACTGAGACACGGGGAGGCCCGGGGACATGGGGAGACACTGCGAGACAGGGAGACACTGTGAGACAGGGGGACAGGGGGAGACAGGGAGACACAGGGAGACAGGGGGACACTGTGAGACAGGGAGACACTGAGACACGGGGGGACACTGCGAGACAGGGAGACACGGGGAGACAGGGAGACACGGGGAGACAGGGAGACACTGAGACACGGGGGCACAGGGGGAGACAGGGAGACACTGGGAGACAGGGAGACACTGAGACACGGGGGGACACTGCGAGACAGGGAGACACTGGGAGACAGGGGGACACTGGGAGACAGGGAGACACTGAGACACGGGGGGACACTGAGACACGGGGGGACACTGGGAGACAGGGAGACACTGAGACACGAGGGGACACTGAGACACGGGGGGACACTGGGAGACAGAGAGACACTGAGACACGGGGGGACACTGAGACACGGGGGGATACTGAGACACGGGGGGACACTGGGAGACAGGGAGACACTGAGACACGGGGGGACACTGAGACACGGGGGGACACTGAGACACGGGGGGACACTGAGACACGGGGGGACACTGAGACACGGGGGAACAGGGGGAGACAGGGAGACACTGAGACACGGGGGGACACTGAGACACGGGGGGACACTGAGACACGGGGGGACACTGGGAGACAGGGAGACACTGAGACACGGGGGGACACTGAGACACGGGGGGACACTGAGACACGGGGGGACACTGAAACACGGGGGGACACTGAGACACGGGGGGACACTGAGACACGGGGAGACAGGGGGAGACAGGGAGACACCGAGACACGGGGGGACACTGAGACACGGGGGGACACTGAGACACGGGGGGACACGGGGAAGTCACGCGGAGCCGCCCCGAAGCCCAGGGCTCCCCGTGCGCCTCCATCTTGGGCTCCCGCTTGCGAAACCCGGAATGGGGTTCCACGGCGCGGATCCTGGATCGTGCGCGGATCCTGGACGGGACGCGGAACTCGGACCGGAGTACGGACTGGAGCGCGGTGCAGATTCGGGTCTTTGTGCAGATTGGTGCAAGTGTCGTGACGACGCCGCTGCCGCCTCCACACGTGGGTCTCGCGGGGCCTTGATCAGGACACGAGTCGAGCTCGAGGCCCCGGGCTTCGTTCTTGATGTTTGAACTCGTCCCCTCCCCCTTGTGCTTATCGCATTTTATACCTTCCGAGCCCCCTCTCTCTTACCCGTCAACCCCTTGTCAGTGCCCTACCTGATTACAGACCAATTCAGACATTATTGGTCACCCCGTGCCCTTATAAATCTCAACGTTCATCTTACAAAGTCCCATCACAAGCGAGAAACACAAATAAATTGATAAAACATTGTTTTGCCCGTATTGAAACGGCTGTACGCCGTATGGACATGAAAACTCAATTTCCCTGTACAAGAATACGGGGTAAACCGTGTGGGTTGACGGGTCTCCAATCCGTGACCTCTAACGGTTATCAACCGTCCTCCATACAGTCCACCCTCGCTTCCCGCCTTTTACGTTTTTAATCTCTTCTCCAATCGCTTCTAAACCTCGCCTCCCGACCAATCACTATTGAGGCCTCCATGCGCCAATCGGAGGCCTTGTATGAATTCCTGACTGTCCGTTTGCACATACACTTGTGTTAGGTGAGTGATCTGTTGTTTCGGTCATTACATTACCCCCCCCCCCCCCCCCTCCTTAAGAAAAACGAGCCGTCCCGGTTAACACTGGGAGGGAAATGATCAACCCAACAGACCACGAAAAGCCAAGGGGAAATCTACCCACCAGAACTTGATGATGTTTTTACAATGTGTCCTTGTGTCCAACTTGGCAATAAACAATGGAAAGAACAATTGTGTGGTGTGAGCATTTTTGCTGCGCGGATTATGCACCTCCCACAATTAGTAAATAACAGCAACAACAGGATTATGGGAACAATGGGGTGCAACAATCCCCTGCTCCGTCCAGGAACAGTGTCAGTACCATCGTGCGCATCTTTCGCAGGTCCCAACCTGAGGTTAGTTTTTGGGTCGTTCTCTCCCAGGACGTTCTGGAGAAGGACCTTGTCGTCGGACGTCATCGGTGGGTTCCTTTTTTCGGCCTGGGCACGACATCTTTATTCAACCCCACTTCTGACACCAGTTGTAGTGACACCAACACACGTTGTTACTATGTGCATTTATTAGACAAAACTCTAACTCAAGGGCCGGGCTTCGTTCTTGATGCTTGAACTTGTACTCTCTCTTCGCTGTGTGCGGAGTCGTTGAGTGCGATGACGCTGTGTGCGGAGTCGCTGTGTGCAAGGACGCTGAGTGCGAGGACGCTGTGTGCAGAGACGCTGTGTGCGAAGACGCTGTGTGTATAGACGCTGAGAGACGCTGTGTGTGAGACGCTGTGTGTGAGACGCTGTGTGTGTGAGACGCTGTGTGTGGAGACGCTGTGTGTATAGATGCTGAGAGACGCTGTGTGCGGAGACGCTGTGTGTGAGACGCTGTGTGTGAGACGCTGCTGTGTGTGGAGACACTGTGTGTATAGATGCTGAGAGACGCTGTGTGCGGAGACGCTGTGTGTGAGACGCTGTGTGTGGAGACGCTGAGAGACGCTGTGTGTGAGACGCTGCTGTGTGCGAAGACGCTGTGTGTGGAGATGCTGTGTGCGAAGACGCTGCTGTGTGTGGAGACGCTGTGTGTGGAGACGCTGTGTGCGGAGACGCTGTGTGCGGAGACGCTGTGTGTGGAGTCGCTGAGAGCAGTATAAGTGAGGTGTAACGTAGATACGAGTGGGAAGAAGTTAGATCTAAGTGACCGTACAGATAGCCCTAGGAGTGCCTACAACTGGTGCAAGAAAAGGTCAACAAAGTGTAAGCAGGTGACTGGTTACAACGTGTCAGTCTGAGTGATTTTTGCAGACACTACACAATCATGCGGTTGGTATAGCTGAGTGAGGAGAGGGCAATGTGAGCTCGGGGTGAGATGAGGATGAGGTGATCGTTTGGTGTTGGTGAGGTGAGATGATGTTTAGAATGAGGTAATATTATGGTTAGATTGAGGTGGTAATGGATAAAGGTGAGGCTTAGGTGATGTTGAGGTAAGAGTGAGGTGCCCAATAATAGCGAGGTGATGTTGAGAGTTCAATGTGAGGGTTAGAATGGTGACAAAGGTGAGGTGATCAGAGTAAGGCTTAGTGAGGTATGTGTATGTATGTTGAACTTCTTTCGCACAGTACGTAGCCAACCGTGCAAATCGGAGGTTCGGGTGAAGGAGTTTGATAGATTTGGTAAGGATGAAGGTGTGGGTTAGAATGAGATGAGGTGATGCTGGTGAGGTTTCGATGAGGACTGGGTGATTATGGTGATGGTTATGGGTGACGTAACGCTGATAAAGTTTCCGGCGATGTGATTACGGTGAGTGTATGGGGTAATGATGGAGTTTTTTTGTTTGTTTATTTTGGCCAAGGTAAACACCATGAGGGAATCGGAGTCTTTCTTTATCCCGAAAAAATCAGATGAGCTATGAAGCTCTTGTTCACAGATGTCCAGTTGGGGCGGGTCATAAAGTTACAACCGCAAACAACACAACACGATTTGAGTGCAAAGTATAGGAAAGGTTAGCAAGTCACTAAAAAGAAACACGTAAAATATATCAAGTTTATTCGTTCAAACTGCATGAGAACACCAATTCCCAAGCAGCAAAACAACAGAAACCCATTCCCAGACCCCACACCGACAGCACGTGGGAGCTCTAGATTAGTTTTTACTCTCGATACACGGGGTAAGGATGAAAGTTACAAACACATTTTGTAAATGCAGTTGTATGATGAAGCACCAAATCTGCTGCTTTATAGATATTTTAGGGGAAGATTTACGATGTTAAGAGAAGAACCAAACGTTGGTGCTCATGCGTTGGTGCCCACTGAATGCTCATTGTTGATGGTGGTGGGAGGTAGGGGTGGTGGGGGGTGGGGGGGGGGGACTCCGACTCCATTCCGCACGTAACGCCGCCCCGCTCCGGGTTTTCGCTCCGCCTGCGCGGCTCTCCTCCGCGTCGCAGTACCGCGCGCCGTGAGTGGCTAACCCCGGCGTCGCGCCGCGCGCCAACCAATCGGCGCGCGCGTCTCTGCGCCGCGCGCCGATTGGTCGCCGGGGGGAGGCCCAGGCGCCCGGGACGCGGAGTCGCGTTTTGTGCGCGAAGCGGATCCCGGCACGGGGCTTCAACGCGGGACCATCAAGGGGGACCATCAAGGGGGGCCCGCCGAGGGGATAGCGGAGCGGAGGGGGTCCGGGCTGCGTGTGCGGGTAACGCGGAGGGGGGGGGGGGGGAGCGGGTCGAGGTTAAACGAGGCGAGGGATTCCAAAGACGAGAGGGGGTCTAGCGGGCGAGGGTGCTCAAAGGGATTTTGTTTGGCGAGGGGATGCGAGTGGAAGGGCAGGGAGAGGGGGTATGAAGGGTGGTGGCGGGGGGGTCGGGTAAAGGGGATGAGGGGGGTCGTGATGGTGAGAGGAGGGGGGGGGCAAGAGCGTGGTGTGGGAATCGAGGGGGTGTACGGCAAGGCGGTGGTGGGGGGGGTTAACGGGGTCGAGCGTGGTTTGGTTGAGATGAGGATGATGAGGATGATGAGAGAGGGGTGATGGGGGTTCAATGCGAGGGGAATGAAAGGGAGGCCAGGGAGAGGGGCTAACCGGGGACGGGGTGAGGGGAAGAGAGGTCATGGCGAGGGGGTCCGGCGAGGGGGTCTAAAGGGGTCGATGGCATCAGAGGGATGAGGGAGATGCGTGGGGCGATCCACGGGGTTCTGGTTTGGAGGGATTAAGGCGATCACCGTGAGGGGAGTTCTCAAGATGCTCGCAAAGAGGGGATCGATGGAATGGGGAGAAGGGGATCTATTGTGAGGGGATCAGGGGGATTCAGGGGACCAGGGGGATGGGTGACATCATGGGGTAGAGAGACTGAGGCCCATTGTGACAAAGGATTGAGGGGATCAGGACTGAGGGGTCCCAGGAACCCGGGAGAATTCACTTTTACATCGAGCTTGAGAACTTATTTTAGATTAAGAACTGCTTTTTTGTTTGGTTTGGTGTCCTTCCCACACACATCCGATTCGCACGGTTGGCTACGTACGGTGCTAAAGAAGTTATACACACATACACATATAAGGGGACTTAAGCGGGACAGGGAGACGTGGGGAAATGGAGGCTTTGATAGATCTGGGTCCTGTGGCTTTGTTCATAAACAAAAGGAGCGATGGGAGGAGGGGGGACCCGTTAGTCCTAGCACCCAAGTCTCAACCACACTCGCGGGGGAACTTTTCCCTACTCAGCGCTGATTTTCAAATAGCTTTGACGGGCAGCCCACACATTGGTTGACACGAAGCTTTGTGTACGGTCGAACTGTTTACATTGACTTTGTGCTCAGAACTAATTGATCGACAGCAGGTGACCGAGATCGCTAAAATTATCAGCGTGGCAAGTCTAAAACGTTGCAGGTCTTTCCCCTCTAGTAGCCGATGCTTTGCTTTCGGTCTGGTTCTGTGAGCCATATAATTCCACCTTTGTTATTTATAAAAACGTGGCTTTGAAGCTGACTGAAGCAAGCATGACACTTTGCATGCGTCCCTTATGACTGGTTTAAAAACCGGTACAGCTCAGAGCGGTCAGAGGCAGGAGTATTTACAGAGTCACTTAATCACAAACTCCCCCCCCCCCCTTTACAGGCAACACGGCCAGTGAGGAGGGCACCCCTACTGTTTGGCAGCACCGGCGGCAACCACTGCTGGGTGTGGCGCGCTTGTGCGCGTGCCGGTGCGGGGCATGGATCGCTGCCGCCACGTGTGGAGACTCAAGCTTTCTCAGAACCACTCGATACTCAACCCAGACAAGTGGGCGTGCGTGGACTGCGCCGGCTGCTGCGCAGCGCGGAAGACCAATGACGGTGGTGCGTGCAACGGCGAGGGCGGGGGCCTGCCCGTGGACGGCGGAGGTGAAGGTGGCGCCGGCGGTGGTGGTCATACCGGCGGTGCGGTTTGTAACCGCGCGTGCGGTGGCGGCGGAGCGGTTTGCGAGCCGCACGACGTGTCAGGTTTTGCCTCTTGTGGTACCGCCGCCACGGCCGCCGCCGCCACCTTCTGCGACGACGGCGCCTGCGATTGCGCCTCCTCGGTGTGGGCCTGCCTGACGTGCCCCCACGTGGCGTGCGGGCGTGACGTGGCCGCTCACGCCGACCGGCACGCCGCGATGATGCGGCACCCGCTCGCCATGCACGTGGCGGAGCTCTACGTGTTCTGCTTCGCGTGCGACGACTACGTCCTCAACGACAACGCGCAGGGCGACCTTAAGCTGCTGCGGGGGGCCCTGGGCACCGTGCGGGCGAGAAGAGGCGGTCCCCCGGGGGGGCTGCTGCGCGGCGGTGGTGGCGGCAGTACGGGTGGCGGGGGCCGTGCCCTGCGATCGGCGGGGGGTAGTGGGGAGGCGTGCACGTGGAACCGCGCTGGTGAGGCGCGGGCCCGTGCCAACGACCGCCTGCTCACAGCACTCAAGCTTCGCCGGTGAGGATGGCAAGCGACCGCTGCGTAGTTACCGAGTCATTAGCCCGTCACGCAGTGACTGTTACCTTCTTATAGAGTCTCATGCTCAGTAACAGGGTAACCGTTGCCCTCTTTCAGTCTTCTTTAACCTCTCGCACCTTTAATTGGACGCGTGTGCAGTCGTATGTGTGTGTGTATGCTCGTGTTAGGCTAGTGTGTCTGTAGCTGTGCGTGCGTATTCATGAAAGTGGTGTGCAGCTAGTAGCACGTATGGATAGCGTGTGGGAGTAGCAGCGCAACTCCACCCCAGTGAGGTTAATGCCTGGCCACGATTAACATCAGTGGCGACCGATATCAGAACCTGGCCTGGGCCAGGTTAATTTATCCAGCCTTAAAATATTAATTCTTGGCCACACCACCTCCTTATGTGCCGTGCCGGCCTGAATCGGCAATCACTAACAGCACTTTCCCCAGCAGGCAATAAAAACAAAATGTGTATTTGTGTGCACCTCAGCCTCCGGCGTTTGCGGCGCGCATTTGGCGCCTGGTTTGGTGAAACGGGGAGCGGACGTGCCCGGCTCGAGGAGGGGCGCCGGCAGGAGGAGGCGGAACGCCGGCGCGAGGCCCAGCGTGCCCGCCGAGCTGAGCACAAGCGCCAGCTGCGCGAGGAGATGTCCGCCCAGCCGCCGCGTAAGAGCGCCCGCCTCGCCACCCGCGCTCACTACGCCATCGGCGTCGGGGACGGCGACGGCGCCAGGCCCGGCGGCGGCGGCACGAGCCGCGCGTGGCGCAGCCGGCAGCTGGAGCGTGCCATGGCAGCGCTAAAGCGGCAGAGCTCGATGCTGACCCCCGGCGTCACTGGGCTGCGCAACCTGGGCAATACGTGCTACATGAACTCCATCCTGCAGGTGCTCAGCCACCTGCACAAGTTCCGCGAGTGCTTCCTGGCGCTCGACATGAGCGAGGGCGACGCTCCGCCAGCGCCGCCGCCGCCGTCCCCGGCTCACGGCGGCGGTGAGACGCGGGGTCCCTTCCCCCTCATCCCGTCGGCGCCGCCGTCGTCGGCCGGGCCGCTCGGCGACCTCCTGGACCGCGCGGCGTCGGCGGGGCGGCTGGCGCGAGTATCGACGCGCAGCGTGCACAAGCTGCTGCAGGCGCGGCGTGCGGCCGGCATCGTGGGGCGCGCACCGGGGCAGACGGCGCGCGAGCCGGCGGGCCCCGCGGGGCTGGGCGGCGGAGGGAGCGGGTCGGCGCGCAGCTTGCGCTTGCTACAGAGCCCCGTGGGCTGCCCCGGGCCGCTGTCGCTGTGCCGCGAGCTGCACACGCTCTTCCGCGTCATGTGGTCGGGGAAGTGGGCGCTGGTGTCGCCCTTCGCCATGCTGCACTCGGTGTGGAGGCTCATCCCCGCGTTCAAGGTGCCTTTGCGAACCACGGAAGTGACGGATCTCCGATGCGTTTTGGGGTCGCGCTGCGGCTTTGCGTTCGATGTTTCGCTCTACGTGATGGGAGCTTCTTCGGGGAGAAAACAGCCCGAAAACGCAGTGGGGAGCTGTACCGCACAACCGCAATAACCCCGAGCGCGTTAATGAATTGGATGTGTCAGTCTGTAACGGGGACGTAACACTCTCAAAGGTTATCCAATCTGAACGCGCCATGCGGTTTGACTGTTGGCACATGCCAATCTGTTTAATAGCGACTGAACATTATACTGGATTCAAATATCAATTATAGATATAAACCCAACTTTATTATGAAGCGGTGTTGCTGTCAGGGAATTACCCAATTAAAAACCGGCCACACTGATTAAATGGTCGCCTAAACGCCATTGTGAAAACAGTTCACAAAACCCGTGTGCATGCCTTGCTGATGACGGCACGGTATCCATAATGGCCATCTCTTCCTTCTCCCCCCCCCCGCCGCCGCGTACCGTCGCTGCTCTGCAGGGCTACGGGCAGCAGGACGCGCAGGAGTTTCTCTGTGAGCTGCTCGACCGCGTGCAGAGGGAGCTGGAGGGGGCGGGGGGCCGTGGCCCCCCACTCCTCATACCCTTAGCCCAGCGCACGCTGCTGAGGCACGTGCTGCAGGTCGTCAACACCATCTTCCAGGGCCAGCTGCTCAGCCAGGTGAGGCGCTGTGCGCTTGAGGCCGACCGTGACTGCCTTCCCAATTCCCGGTGCTGATGTCAAACTAAGGACCACCGGTTTGAGATACGCTACACCGCCGGTGTTAGACGTGGCCGTGAATCGGACTCCGGATTTGTAGCGCAGCTTGCCAATGAATCCCATCACCGTTTTCCACACACATGCTGGTACACAACAACAACCGCCATTCGCCACAAAGTGGCGGTAACATCGCCACGTGATGTACACCACAGCAGCCATGCAGATGGTGCGACACGCACCAGCATAGAGAGAGGGGCATGTTTTTCATCTTAATGGGAGTTACTATTAAATTATAAACACATTTTTATTTTACCAGGTAAGGCCTACTGAGCTTCATAGCTCTTCTTCAGAAGCGACCTGGCCAGAAATGATAGTTCAGTGAAGTGGTTTATCATGTGGAAAACCCGGAGGACGCAGAGAAAAATATATGCGACCGCGGAGAGAGAGTCATGCAAACTCCAAATATTACAGGCGTTGGGTTCGGGATCCAACCCACAACCTCCTGTATACCAGGCGAGGTAGTTAACATCTCGCCACCGCGTGTACCAGCAGAGAGAGGGGCGTGTACTCCATCTTGATGGGAGTCGGCCTTCCTGCGTCCGCAGGTCACCTGCATGTCATGCCTGCACAAGTCCGACACGGTGGAGCCCTTCTGGGACCTGTCGCTGGAGTTCCCCGCGCGCTACCACTGCGTGCGCAAGCGCGCCGGGGCGCATGGGCGCTCGCACGCGCGTGCTCGCGCCCACCACCCGGACGCCGACTGCTCGCTCACCGAGATGCTGAGCAAGTTCACCGAGACGGAGGCGCTAGAGGGCAAAATCTACGCTTGCAGCTTCTGCAACAGTACGTGGTTGGCTGCGCCACCCGCTGGGGTCTACCGACTCGGCGACCGGGGTTTCTTCGATTCGTTAAGATTCACGGTCCCGTTTCGATTTCCAAAATCGATTTTTATTGTTTCTTTTCACATTGTTGGATTGTCTCGTTTTACATTTGCGGCTGTAAAGCTGAACGGAAGCTAAGCGGGGAGTTGGGCCTGGTTAGTGTTGATTGGATGCCTGGACCGCCTAACTGTGTACGATGGATCAGCAGAGGGCACTGCAGAAAAATCCATTGTTGTACTGTGCGTCTTTGCTTCCCGCCTTCACCAACCCACACTGACCAGAGTGGCGAGGCGTGGTTAAAAATAACCCACACGAGGCGGCCAGCAACGTTCGGCAATATTGAGACGTTCTAATATTTGAGCAAGCTTCTAAGAACTTAACAAGCAAAATAATGACGTATTTCTGAGAGTTTGAGGCGTATCAGCACTGTGACACGTTCCATCGCTTACACTGCCAACGTTGCACCTCGTTGTGCCCAGGCAAGCAGCGGGGTGGCGCCTCCAAGCCCTTGGTTCTAACAGAAGCCAGGAAGCAGCTGCTGGTGTGCCGTCTGCCCCAAGTTCTGCGGCTGCACCTCAAGCGCTTCCGGTACACACAGTCTACATGACGGTATACTGGTGCACTCACACATCCAGCGAACACACAACAACAACAACAACAGCCGCCATTCGCCACTTATGCCAGGCGATGTGCACTTTGAGGCCACATGATGTGTCAAAGGGCAGTTCACGGAACAAACAAAGGTGCCGTTGGTTGACTGACTGATATGACTGGTAGATGCACCACCTGTGCCCCCTACTGTATGAGCTATGTATTTTAACCGCTGGGCACTGTCCGTTGTTGTGAGCGTCGTTTTGCTGCGGCGGCAGCGGCGGCAGGTGCCAGCGGCCACACCGCACAAGAATGATCGCCCGCTGGGCAACGTGTGGGATGGCGCGAGCAGGTGGTCCGGGCGTAACCAGCGCGAGAAGATTGGCGTCCACGTGGCATTCGCGCGCGAGCTCAGCATGAGGGCCTTCTGCAGCCGCAGCGGCGCGCGGCTGGGCGGACGCGAGGGCCTGGTGTACGACCTGTCGGCCGTCGTCATGCACCACGGGCGTGGCTTCGGCTCCGGGCACTACACGGCCTACGTCTACAACACTGAGGGCGGTGAGTGTGAGCGAGCGAGAGGATGAGTGAGAGCGACAGAGAGAGAGTGAGTGTAGGGAGGGGGTTGGAGGACAGTTGGCCGCACGCCTCGGGCGCAGTAATGGCCGCACAGGAAGTAGAGCGTTGCGCGTGTGATTGCCCGCTTCTGGGTGTTTGTCTCCTGCCCGTGTATGTTAATTTGTGTGTTGGTATGAGTATCCGTGCGTGTGTGTACATGGACCTGTGTGTGTGGGTGTGTGTGCGGCAAAAACAAACCCCTACCTCGTGCTGGGAGCTTCTTCAGGGGTCAAATGCCTTCTATGACCTTCTGTCACAGTTGCGAGCTAAAGTGGCCCCTTGGGATGGAGTCATCTTGTTAGGCGACTTCAATTCCCGAGTTTGTCATGATGCTGGCACCTGGTCTGGAGTGATTGGAAGGCATGGGCTAGATCAGCTCAATAACAACGGCAGAAGGCTGCTAGATTTTTGTGCAGCCCATGGGCTTGTAATTACCAACACGCTGTTCCGGCATCGGCGCATCCACACAACATCATGGATGCATGCCTGGTCCAAGCAAGAACATCTGCTGGACTACATAGTGACGGAACAGCGGATGCGGGTCCATGTCCTTGACACCAGGACATACCGTGGAGCTGATTTGCCCACTGACCATTGACTTGTCATCTGTAAGATGCACCTGCCATTCTCCCACTCCGGTGGTGGGTGTCCATATAGGACCCCATTCAAACCCACAGTGGCTTGCTTGGTCTCAGCTAGCTGATGAAAGTTGCAAGCGAGAATTTCATCATCGCTTACGGCTGGGGTTGGCATCGTCCCCCACTCCTGATATCGAGGGGAAATGGGCAAGGTTTAGGACTGTGGCTCATGCAGCTGCAATGGCTGCTTTGGGTACACGGTCCAGACCTCCCCAGATACCCTGGCTGACAGAGGAGGTGTTCAGGCTGGCTGAGAAAAAGCGACAGGTCCACTCTCATCGTCTACAGCATCCCACATCAGAAAATGAGGAGGCTTACCGCAGCCTTCGCTCGGAGGTTCAGAGAGACGTGAGGCGCTGCAAGGATGGGTGGTGGTCGCGGGTTGCTGAGGAGATGGAGTCTGCCTCAATGGCCCGCGATCACAAATCCCTATTTAACTCCATCACAAAAGTAACCTGCAGTACCACACCTTTACCATCATTAGGGGAAAGAACGGTGATCCAATCTCCGACCCCCAGGAACAGGTTTGCAGGTTTTCAGATTTGCTGAGCATTTCTGTGAGGTCCTGGGAGAGGGAAAATCCCTCAGCCTGGAAAACTTTGTGGGACAAAGTGGGGATGACCCTGCTGAGGCTGCGGTGTCTCAAATATTGGAAGAAGTCACCCCCTGTGAGTGGCTGGCTTAGGTGCCATCTGTTGAGGAAGTACTGAAGGTGATCTGGAGTCTGAGACCAGGAAAGGCACTGGGCAGAGATGATCTCCCAAGTGAAATGCTGAGGGACAGTGGCGTTTGTGCACAGACTGCCCTACATGACATCATGACAACAGTCTGGACCACTGGACGGGTCCCGCAGGATTGGAAGAATGCCCTGGTGGTCCCCCTCTTTAAAAAGGGGGACCGCACAGACTGTAACAACTACAGGGGCACCTCACTCCTCAGTGTGCCGGGGAAGGTCCTGGCAAGGATTATTCAACATTGCCTTGCCAGGCATGATGAGGAGAGGCTTGCAGAGCCCCAATGTGGTTTCAGGAAAGGGTGGTCCTGCACAGATGCCATATTTTCTGTCCGTCTGCTACAGCAGAGGTGGAGGGAATTCCAACAAGACCTACATCTCTACTTGATTTACCTGGTCAGGGCCTATGATACCAGCAGTAGGCCTGGGCTCTGGGTTGTTCTTCTGGTTTCGGAGTCCCTGACCCTCTGCTCACGATCATCAAGGACCTTCATGATGGTGAGCGGGCCCAGGTTAAACTACGGGGATGGGAGTCGGAGCCATTCCCTGTTCATCTTTGGGTGTGACAGGGATGTCCTCTGGCTCCCACATTATTTAACATCTATTTCGACCACGTAGTTCGTGAAGCCTTCAATAGCTGCACGGGAGGAATTTCCACCTGGTACAGATACAATGGGAGGTTGATCGATGCCCGGGTGCGGTCAAGGGATGGCTCCCTATTGCTCAACCATGTTACGTATGCCGATGATCTGGTAATTGTTGCTCACTCAGAGGAGGAGTTGGAGGCGCTGCTGCTGAACCTGGAGCTTGCCACTAAGAGGTGGGGCCTTACCATCAGCCCCACCAAAACTAAGTACCTGCCTGGGTATTTTGTACCATCGGACACTCCACCCCCACAACTCCCAATTGGTGATAGGGCAGTTGTGGAGAGTTTCCCATACCTGGGCAGTGTGCTCATGACCGGCTCCGGTTTGACAGCAGAGGTCTCACTCCGAATCAGTCGAGCGCATTATCTTTTCATCGGTTACGTAACGCTGTGTGGAAGCTACCTGGTCTGTCGCTCCGCACGAAGTTTCAGATCTCGGCCACAGTCATTCGCCCTTCTCTACGCTTGCGAGACGTGGAACCCCCGAATGGAACATCTACGCTGGTTAGAAACATTTCGGCTGGCCTGTCTACTATCCATCCTGGGTTTAACCAGGCTGGATTGTGTGAGGAGCTCACAAATCCTTGAAAGATCTGGACAAAGTCCCATCGGTGAGCTCCTCCGGAAAGCAAGGCTGCGTTGGCTGGGTAATGTAGCCCGCATGCCCAGCCACCGCATGCCTAAACAGCTTTTGTTTGGCCAATTCGAGGGGGTTAAACGGGCGCGACATGGGCTAGAGAAGAGATGGAGTGATGTGGTACAGGAGGATGTGGAGCTGAGTGGACTTGCAGATGACTGGTACCAGCGGTGTCAAGATCGGCCTCTGTGGAGGAGGCTCGTGAAGGACGCTGCTACTGGGCAGTTGGAGGCAGTCGCCCTCCAACAACAACGGAGGGCGGTGGAGCGATGCTCACAACAATGAGCGGAGCGCCGGGTGGCTAAAGCACAGCAAGTTGGCACAGTGGGGGGCACAGGTGGTGCATCAGCCAGTCATCTCAGTCAGTGAACCCGTGGCACCTGGGTTTGTCCCGTGACCTCCTGCCGGCGGGCGTTCGATACTTCACGTGGCCTCAACGTGCCTGGCACAAGCGTCGTGGTGACGTCACCGCCACTTAGTGGCGGTTGTTGTTGTTGTGGGTGAGGAGCGGTAGTGCAGCGGTTAGTGCGCTTGTGAAGGCTCTATGGGGTCGGTTTGTCTTGTGTGTCTGCAGGCTTCTGGGTTCACTGCAACGACTCGGAGATGAGTGTGTGCAGCGTGGAGGAGGTGTGCCGCGCCCAGGCCTACATCCTCTTTTACTCGCAGCGCAAGTCACCCGACGATCGAATCTGCGCCACGGCAACGGCAGTGCCGGAAACACGGGTGTTACCCCCCGCGTCGGCCCCGGTCGCCCCCACCCTGGCCCCCCCCACCTCTTCCCCTACGCCCCCAGCCTCCCCAAAACCCTCTGGCCCCGAGGCGCTGTTTTCTTTGGATCGCAGGGCGGCTGAGTCGTTTGCGCTCCCCGCACGTTCGCCTGCTGCCGACGGGGAGCGCTGCGAACCGCAGGCGACGCCCTTCACCCCGCCGGCACCGCCGCCGCTGGACACGCAGCCCCGGGGAGGCCTGTGCGGCGACGACGAACAGGACCTTGCCGCCGGCACACCCGACGCCCGGAGTAGCTCGCTCCCCGACAGCGACGCCGGCGTAAGGACGCTGTTGCTGCACCCGCAGGCGTCCGAGCGGCCGTCGCCACCGCTTGGACACTCCGTCCCGGGTTTTGGCAATCTCCCGAATTCCGTTCGCGAGCGAGCCGAGCCGGCTTTTCCCGTGCCCACGTTGGCCTCTGCCGAGCCGCACCAGACATCCGCGGGTTTCTGGCTCGAAGCGCAAGCTTGCGGCGGCGGCGCCGTTGAGCCTGGCCCGCTCGTCGCGACCGCCGGACCGGCGGAAGAAGGTTGCGGCGTCACCAGCGAGTTTGGCGCGGCCACGGAGCGCAGCTGATTGTCGACGCGGCGGCGGGTAGCGCTGCTCCACGCGCTGCACGCTCTCCACGCTCATGCTAAGCGGTCTCCTGATGAAGAACTGACAGCGCTTGCATCGGCCGTATCGTGGCGGCGACAGCATTAAAAGAACAGCCGGTACCCTAAGCTACATGTGGCTTTAAAAATCGACGCGGGTTTTCGGTCCAGTTGATGGCAACTTCACGCTCGGTTACCTCGAGCCAGGCTAAAGAGTGCGGGCGTCAACTTGCGTTTGATAATGCGCAAGTCACCGCGCCACCGCCGGTTTGGGTTCACAGGAGCCGCAGCGACGGCACGCGTCGTTCTCCTCGGCTCGGTGTGCCCGGGGCGTCGGTCGGCGCCAGTTTCCGTTCATTCCCGGAGAAAACCAGGATCTTCACTTTGGCCTCTGTTTTTACACCAGCACTTCCGCGTTCACTCTCAACAGCTTAAAAAAGAAAAGGCCTTGTAATTCACTACTACTCAGGCAGCATCGCAATGTGGGGGTGCAAGCAGGGAAAGATGGACATGGGGGGTGGGGCCAGTGTCCGTGGGGGGGGCACTGTTCCCCTTTCATGATTTGGGGTGGGGGGGGAGGCCCCCCCCCTGCACCACCTCGCTTGCGCCACCCCTGGCGTGTACCACACGCACACATCGCGTGGCCCACGTGTACACCATGCGGTGCACCACATGTAACCTCATGCGGCCGGTGTTTGCGCATCAGCCCAACGACAGCTCAGGTAGCTTTTTTGGAAAAATCAACACTAACACACGCGCACATATTAACACGCGTACGTACATATGGGTACAAACAAAGCACACGCACGTATACTGGTACGCACTGAGACGCAAATGCAGTCTTTGTGCACGCATAAACATATCTACAGTACACGCATTAACATACAGTTATGTGCGCACAAATGCATATACAATACTTGCATTCACGAACAGTCATGCACCCACATGCTATCACGCACACATGCATGCATAGACGCAAGTGCGCCCACAGTGTTACACACAACTACACATCACATAGACTTAAGCGCACGGACATACTTGCATTTCCTGTACCGTACACACACAGACACACGTGCACTCTAGGAACTGCCAGCCCCTTCCTCGGCACTGTGAGAACAACACTGGTGTGTGAATTTGTACAGAACAGCACACTTTTGCTGGGGTGGGCTAGGGGGTGAGTACTGATTGGTTAGGGGGTGTGCAAGTACTGCTGGGTTATGGGTGGGTAGGGAGGGAAGTAATAATAGGGTTTGTCTAAGGTCCGTGTTTGCAGCAGGTGGTGTTCTGCAAGAGATCCTTAAAATACTCGGTTTTATTTTCCGAGTGGAAATGTTCGCGCGGATGTTCGCGCCTGTCTGTACGCACAGACACGCACGCTCGTGTGCGAGTACGTGATCGCATAGGCACTCGTGCAAGGTACACCGCGCGCGCGCGCAAGAGTTTGCCGGGTCGCTCGGCACGGCACACGGAGCCGTGCGTGGGGTGGAAGCGGATGGGGTCCTCGCGAAGGTTGTGGCCCGAGGCGCTGCAGCGCTTGTGCGCCGCACGTGCAAGTCGTGGAAGAAACGGGCGCGCGCGCGTGTGTACGTGAAGCGAGCGTTTCGCGATTGGACGTGGCCCACGGTGCTGCTGTGTCGGCAAGAGACGTGGGGGTTTTTTTCCCCACGGTTTTTCGGAGGATGTCGTCGTACGTTGCTCGTCCTGCGGTGTGGGGCCTTGCCTCGCATGCCGGCGGCCCCCCGTGTCTCTCGGTGAGTAGAGTTAGAGCTACTTGTCACGTGTAGTGGGCACCCGAGCGGCGGCCTAGGATGTGTGGTGGTTTTGAAATAGTTTTTTTGTATTCGTGTCTAAATTATCCTGTACGCAACAAACTCGTGGCACCTCGCCTCGCGGCGAGCCGTGAAATTGTTGGGTGTTTAGCGTTAAAACGTTTCGTGAGCAATAGAGATTCTGATCGTTGACCTTGGGTTGTGCAGCGGACGGTGGGGACCAGTTTGGCTAGCGTTAGTGCAGTATTAAGAGTAGGCGTAGCGTTTGCGTCAGTGTCAGCGTTGGGTTGTTTACGCTTAAAACTGCGTTTACGTTGTGGGGTTGGGTGTGGTAGCCTGAATGTTTGTCCAGCAAATTGTGGAGTCGGTGAGGCTCGCAGGACACAACCGGAATCACGGTCGGGGTCTGAACTAGGGGTTGGCGTCAGCATCGATCAGGGTTAGAAGCCATTCGGGGCGCTGTGACGGCAACAATCACAGCAGCTGTTCCGTACAGGATGGTTTGACACTGAATATTTATCCTCCCTGTGCACTGTGCCCACACCCGGCCCTCCCAGTTGAAACCACGCTGGCCTTGTTCTTGGCCCAGGCAGGATCCTTAGCCTACCCACGAAAACTATTTTTATGTAATTTTAAAAGTGGTAAACGCCTGTATTTTTTTTTATTTCGTCTCAACACCCAAGAACCGTTATTTGCAAAAATTGAATAAAGTTAGTCACGAATTAATGCGCCGTATTTTTTTAAAGTAACGTCGTAACAAGCCGTGCCAGGAGCTGGTGCTCTCTGCGGCTCTTGAGCTCCGGCCCCCGGGGCGGTGTCCACTGCCGCCCTGGTTCTCGGCCCATCGGTCGCGAGGGCGGATTGGCGACCCGGGACGAGAAGTCGCTCGGTCGCTGTGTGAGAAGTAACTTGTAACGACTGTCGAGACGACGCAGGACGATACCAGACCTCTGGAATCGCTCCGCTCGCTGTGTAAACCTCGGAGCACAGCAGAGTCTTTGTCTGCCACCTGTGATCGATACACACATATCCCTCCAAGTGGACTTTATTGCTGCCGTGAGAATGAAGGTGTCTAGCGATGCAAAAGACGAGATCATTCTATTATATCACCGGTTTTTAAACCATGTCAAGCGCCTTGAGTGAAGGTGCTCTTTAAATGTAAAATTAATTACGCCTCAATTTGATGATCCATTACAACTTGGTTAAAAAGTATCTCATTTGTATTGTCTGCTAGTTCGTACTGTGTCACATGTTGTCTTGTTATTCTACAATCTGCTCCCGTTGTATTTTCTGTCCCGTTTATTCCATTAGCCTTCATGTGCAACAACTCTTAAACACGAGCGAACTAACACATTTCTGCCCAGTGGCCAACGTGGCGTAACCTCGTCTCGGCGACCTTCAGACCGCGGTCTGGGAAAAATAATTAAAGTTGACTGATAGGATGCCCATTGCGTGAAGCGACGTGGAGAACCCCTTGGGCTGCAGGAAATGGTGGTAGAGATGGAGTTTGGGAGTCTGTTGGGTGGGTGCTGCCGTGAGTTGGTTGGCGTGTGGAGCACAATGCATGCTGGGTAAGTTGCACTCGCTGTGCCAGTGTAAAGAAGGCGTGAGAATTTTGTTGTTTCGAGTTCGTGTTGCTGTGATTTTGTCGAGAAAAGTGTCTACGTTAGTTTCAAACTGTTTACGATTTCTTTTTATATATATAGAGAGTTTGTGATAAATACATTTTTTTCTAAATGCCTTATCTCGTATTTATTGACTCGCGTTTCCATTCAATCGTCATCCTTGGGATTTTTGTTTTGCCGAGGCAAAATACTTTATTATGATTTCACAACATTTTACACTGACAATGGTCCACGAGGGTTCGGGGGTTGTCGGGCAATAGGAACAGCTTCAGAGAAGGTGCGATGGATCTGGAAAACAAGTGGGGAGGGAGGAGTTAGCCACATCCCCTGCAGCACAACGGAAACTAAAATTCTGGCCGCACCACCAGAACATTTGCCGCACCACCAGAACATTTGCCGCACCGTTCGCTACGACCAACCCGCAACCATAAGGCCTCCCCCCTCCAAAAGCTGTCACCAGCTCACCGCTCATCCGCAATGCTCTCGAGACGCGCGCACACACACACACAGCTCTCTCTCTCCCTTACAGCTTCCACTCCCGTCCTTAGTCGCGACCACCGGCAGTCATCACTTCTTGCCGTGCCCATCACCTCCCGTCCACCGAAACACGTGGGGAGAACAGAGATGACCCCCCAAAGTCAACTACAGTATATTCACGTGATCCGATTCGTCGAGTAATCGTGGCGCGGTACCTCTACGGGAGTGGCGCGGGAGCCATGAGGTCCAGGTCGGCGACGTTTCGCGCCACCCACACCCCCGCGGCGAAGAGGGCCACGTTCACCAGCAGGTTCCTGCACCACACGCAACCCAGGGCCGGTGGCTGATCAAGCACCGTACTTCCGATTGTGAAATCTTACATCACGAGGCACTGACACTGCGCGTCTCTGTGATTGTCCGTCTTTGTGGCTGTGTTATTCTCTTCGTGTCTCGTCTCTCCCCATGTGTCTCGTCTCTCCCCGTGTGTCTCGTCTCTCCCCGTGTGTCTCATCTGCCTCTGTGCGTGTCTCATCTGCCTCTGTGCGTGTCTCATCTGCCTCTGTGCGTGTCTCATCTGCCTCTGTGCGTGTCTCATCTGCCTCTGTGCGTGTCTCATCTGCCTCTGTGCGTGTCTCATCTCTCCCCGTGTGTCTCATCTCTCCCCGTGTGTCTCATCTCTCCCCGTGTGTCTCATCTCTCCCCGTGTGTCTCATCTCTCCCCGTGTGTCTCATCTCTCCCCGTGTGTCTCATCTCTCCCCGTGTGTCTCATCTCTCCCCGTGTGTCTCATCTCTCCCCGTGTGTCTCATCTCTCCCCGTGTGTCTCATCTCTCCCCGTGTGTCTCATCTCTCCCCGTGTGTCTCATCTCTCCCCGTGTGTCTCATCTCTCCCCGTGTGTCTCGTCTGCGTGTCTCTCATCTGCCTCTGTGCGTCTCGCTCCGTGCCCCTCGTTTCCTCGCGAGGCCTTCACGGCGCGAATCTCCCTGGAGTCGTCCCCCTCCACCATCTCTCTCCACCCCTCCACCCGTCTCCCTGTGTCTCCACCATCTCGCTCCACCCCTCCACCCGTCTCCCTGTGTCTCCACCCCTCCACCCGTCTCCCTGTGTCTCCACCCCTCCACCCGTCTCCCTGTGTCTCCACCATCTCGCTCCACCCCTCCACCCGTCTCCCTGTGTCTCCACCCCTCCACCCGTCTCCCTGTGTCTCCACCATCTCGCTCCACCCCTCCACCCGTCTCCCTGTGTCTCCACCCCTCCACCCGTCTCCCTGTGTCTCCACCATCTCGCTCCACCCCTCCACCCGTCTCCCTGTGTCTCCACCCCTCCACCCGTCTCCCTGTGTCTCCGCCATCTCTTCCCGTCTCCCTGTGTCTCCGCCATCTCTTCCCGTCTCCCTGTGTCTCCGCCATCTCTTCCCGTCTCCCTGTGTCTCCGCCATCTCTTCCCGTCTCCCTGTGTCTCCGCCATCTCTTCCCGTCTCCCTGTGTCTCCGCCATCTCTTCACGTCTCCCTGTGTCTCCGCCCCTGCCTCCCCCTCTCATCGTCACTCCAGGCCCGCACATCGGCGGGGTACGACCGCTATCCTCCATTCGGAGCCTTGCCGGCAAAATCCACCAACATCCAATCCCCCCCGCGTGTCGCTGTCTATCTCGTGTCTCCCTCCAAATGTCTCCCCCTCTCCATGCATCCTCGTGTCCACCCAGTGCCACCCTCCTGGTGTCTCCCCATGTCTCACCCCTCTCTCTGTGTCTCTCCCTGTCTCGTCTACACGTCTCACTTCTGGTGTCTGTCCCCTCTGTCACGGCGTCCTCCCCGCGTCCCCGTGTCCCACCCCTCTCTTTGTGCCTCTCCCCAATCTCGTCTCCCCACTGTCCACGCCTTCTTGTGCCTCCAGCACTCTCCCCGGTGTCTTCCTGCGCGCCGTCTCGCACCTCTTGAAGTCTGTGCGGTCCGAGATGAAGCCGACAGCCGCCCGCGCCATCGCCACGACCCCGCGAGGTTTGGGAGCCATGCTGCTGTTGCTGCACGTGCCGGAAACGGATGCGACGTCACGTGGGTGGGGGGAGGCGGGGCTAAAATAAAGGGGGGCGGGGCTAACGTTGACAAGGGGTCACCTGGGGTCAGAGCCGAGAGGGCGTTTCGCGTGAGTCTGTATGTTGAATTTCGATTTAAAGCTTTCGTGACTGCAGGGATTCATCTTCTTGGTTCTTTCGGTAAAGTCACGTAGAAGGGAAGTAATAAAATAATAAAAATAAAACATAATAAAACAATTCTCACGACGTTTCGGCCACAACGCAAGCAGCCGTCCTCAGGCGAAGAATGAGAACATTATCAAGCTAGGAGCTTATATAGGTGTAGCGAGGAGGAGCGCCCCAACAAAAGAATGTGCATATGAAGAGGAATTTAGCATACCAATGGGCAATGCATAGGAGGTGGGCGGAGGGGTTTCAAAGTCCCATTATGCCCATGCATTATGCAGGATCAACAGCACCACGGGGGGGCGCAAGGAACAGCGTTAATAAAGGAAAGGAATGTTAGTGATATGTAGCTGCATTTGCCAAACAACCACGTAGAAAACCAAAGTGAAAACTACATAAAAAACTAAAATATAAACTGATACTTACTATACTCTACAATAAGCTGAGTTACTAACAACAAATAATAAATTACAATTCTACGTCGTAAGAAGTATATAATATACTTCCATATAAACTTTATTCTCTTAGCATATACAGTACTATATACTGCCATAGATAAACCCAACATTAAATTATATACTGTATTGCTGTAAACCACCCTATACTTTATACATTTTAATGTATTATTCAACTCACCCTAATGTGTATCGAAATGGTTTATTACGTCCTTCCAATGATTGCTAAGCCTGAATCCATCTTCTCGGTTAAAATTGTCTCTGTGTTTGTATATGTGGATCGCCTCATGAACGAATCTCTCATGATAGCCAGATGGCTTGCAGAGAACCTCCGTCTTGGAGAAGTCAATGTCATGTGAGCCCACTGAGTTGTAACAGTGGTCTGCCACGGCTGAGGTGTTTGTCCTACCGTGTTTTAGATCAGCTTTATGTTCACGAATGCGGTCTGAGACGTGTCGTTTGGTTTCCCCAATGTAACTGCTACCACAGAGGCAACTTAGTTTCTGTGGTAGCAGTTACATTGGGGAAACCAAACGACACGTCTCAGACCGCATTCGTGAACATAAAGCTGATCTAAAACACGGTAGGACAAACACCTCAGCCGTGGCAGACCACTGTTACAACTCAGTGGGCTCACATGACATTGACTTCTCCAAGACGGAGGTTCTCTGCAAGCCATCTGGCTATCATGAGAGATTCGTTCATGAGGCGATCCACATATACAAACACAGAGACAATTTTAACCGAGAAGATGGATTCAGGCTTAGCAATCATTGGAAGGACGTAATAAACCATTTCGATACACATTAGGGTGAGTTGAATAATACATTAAAATGTATAAAGTATAGGGTGGTTTACAGCAATACAGTATATAATTTAATGTTGGGTTTATCTATGGCAGTATATAGTACTGTATATGCTAAGAGAATAAAGTTTATATGGAAGTATATTATATACTTCTTACGACGTAGAATTGTAATTTATTATTTGTTGTTAGTAACTCAGCTTATTGTAGAGTATAGTAAGTATCAGTTTATATTTTAGTTTTTTATGTAGTTTTCACTTTGGTTTTCTACGTGGTTGTTTGGCAAATGCAGCTACATATCACTAACATTCCTTTCCTTTATTAACGCTGTTCCTTGCGCCCCCCCGTGGTGCTGTTGATCCTGCATAATGCATGGGCATAATGGGACTTTGAAACCCCTCCGCCCACCTCCTATGCATTGCCCATTGGTATGCTAAATTCCTCTTCATATGCACATTCTTTTGTTGGGGCGCTCCTCCTCGCTACACCTATATAAGCTCCTAGCTTGATAATGTTCTCATTCTTCGCCTGAGGACGGCTGCTTGCGTTGTGGCCGAAACGTCGTGAGAATTGTTTTATTATGTTTTATTTTTATTATTTTATTACTTCCCTTCTACGTGACTTTACCGAAAGAACCAAGAAGATCTGTATGTTGAACTTCTTTTGCGCCGTACGTGGCCAACCGTGATAATCGGAGGTGCAGGGTGTTCTGGCTCCGTCCTATGGTAGGGGTGGCCGCTTAAATTGGACATTGTATTGTTGGGGGGGGCTGCATCCAGCAGTGGACAGATCATTGTTGATGATAGCAGACAGCATACAGGCAGGCAGCGTAGCCAGACTGTTTGCTAGATGCCTGTGTATGTTTGTACGTATGTCTGGCAGGGGTGACCGCTGAACTTCTTTCGCACCGTACGTAGTCATACCGTGCTAATCTTAAGTGAAGAGTGTGTTGGCACTATTCTGTGGCAGAGGTGACCGCTGAAATCGGACACAAGAGGGAGCCCCATTGTATTCCAAAGACTTGGAGATTATGTGCATCGAGATCCATAGACCAAGTGGCTGAGCTACGGAGTGTGCATGCGGCGCCGTTGCATCTGGGCCCATGTGGTAGAAACATGAAGAATGGGACAAGGCGGGCACCCATTTCCATCCTCTCACCAGGGCCCATGCCAACCACGCCACCACCATCTGTGAAAAAGAGCTTTATCGCTCATCGGATTCATCCCGTCCAATAAATATTCTGATTCACCACCCAGCACCAAAGATCTATTCTCATCATCATGAAATCTGGCTCCTCTTGGGCGGCTGAAATTATGTCTCGGGCAACCGCAGGAAACTGAATTTAACTGCTGGATTCGCAACGCAAAAATGCATTCTACCCCTTACGTTGATTGATGGCAGGCATCTGTTCTCAGTTGCTCTGCACCGCTCAGGTAACTTGTTTTAATTCTGCTAATGTATACGTCCCTTCTGTCCCCCTTTCCGTGCCGATTAAAATATCCTCGATACATGGGGGGGGGGGGGGGCATACACATTGAAGGTAAAACATGGGAACAAAATATAACCTCTCACTTCCTGATGCTCAAAATGCGAAACGTGAAGCGAAGGCGCTTTTCTGACGGCTGCGTCTCCACGCTGAGACGTCAAATACCAGGAGGCCCCCACTTGAGTTCCGCACTCCACACCCCACACCAACTCCTGTGGCACTGCAACGTGCGTTCCACAAATGGCTTGGGATTTTCAGTGGATTCGGTGTTTAACACGTTTCTTTTGTATTGATTTTATACTGCCTATTGTCATATAAAAAGTTAAATGACATTACAGGCTGTGAACATTTAGTCTTTGTGGAAATAACTGAGATGACCGTGCCCGTGAATTAGCGCCTACGTCAAGCACACGAACGCATCTGAACAAAGGACTCGGGACATGGTAATCATTGTTGCATATTTTTTTGTCGTTTTTAAATAAAGTATGAAAACAAAGCACACAAAAAGCACAAACCAATAACAAATAATGCCGCATAAAGTCAAAAAATCCATCGAGAACTCCCGAGTTGACACAAAACACGAAGGACCAATGACAATGGCTATCAGCTTGTGGCTGGAGGGGTTGAAATGACTTCCCCCTCCGCCCATTCCATGGGTGATCACAGATTCACGGTTACGATTTGAATCGTGCAGAAATGTTTTGGGTATTTTTTGTAACGCTGCGGTGAACGGTAGCAGCATCCAATTGGCTGCGTGGGTCACGTGAACACGGAACACCGGTACAGTACATTAGCACGTACGGGCCTCTTGCTGATCCACTGCTGGATGAGCGGCTCCACCACGGCCATGCGGGTCGCGTTGGGGGTTACCGTGACCACACCTCGCGCTCCTCGGCACGGTACGATAATAAATGTTGCTGCGCCGTCTCCTTCTGCCCACCAGGTAGCCCCGCAGGAGCCTATGAGCTGATTTATGCAAGGAGGTCGCTCACCAAAGTCCTGTGCAGGGTCAGCGCTGCTTAGTTTTTGACATCTGACTTGATCAACAGGTACATTTTGGGTGATTTAGTCGGAGGCGTATACAACACGTGACTGCAACAGTATCAGTTCTTAGATGCGAGGATCAATGCGTGCATCGCGAGCCCTAGATTCGATATTGATGGACATTCATAGTTCCACCCCTGGGATTCATTTCAGCCGGGTCCGTCCCAGGTAGGCGACCTTGAAAAATGTTTACGCGCCCAGCACACCACATCAAGTATACCACTTGCACTGACAGTTTTCAAGCGACCCAGGAAATATTCAAGGAAGTAACCAGCCCCCCCCCTCGCCGACCCACGGTTTAGCAGGACCCCCCGAGTTGTGGCGCCGTCAATGAGGAATTTCGCGGGACGATGCGAAAGGCACAATCTTCCTTGCGGTGGCGAGGATCAGAAGAGGTGTGAGCGCATGCCTGGAGAGCGGCAGTCGGATATCCTGTCCCTGAGAGCAAAGCAGGCCTTTCAAATATCGGGCGACGGCACATGAACACACACACACACAAACGTGGAGAATAAAATCGTTTCCTTTGTGCGACTGCAGCTAAGAACATAGAACCACGGAGAACATAACTTTGCCACTGCCGCAAATATAAACTTTCAGAATGGTTTGTCTGAAATTTACCGACTACCAGACAATGTAACTCAATGGCTCAATCACTTGCAACTGAATTTGGATTACAGGATTCCCTCGCTTTACACGGTCGATTAATTCCAAAAAAAGAGGCGCACAAAGCATAATTTTAAAGCACGGACCGCACAGTCACCCAACCCGCAATGAAGCGCACGAGACAGCTGCTTGCCCACGTCTGAATAGCCGTCGCACGAGTGAATTCAAATCGCACAGAGCGAATTTTGGCTAGAAATAGGTTTGCCGTATTTCCAACGCGAAGTTGCACAAACCGAACACATGTAGAGTGAGGAAAACCTGTAGTCGCTCTTCATGGGCCATACAAAACCATCAACACACACACCTCGTAGTCAGGCCAGTGCAGTGCAGTCACCGATCGTGCTATGTTGCCAGGTTTGAAACATTCCCCTCCAGCAGATGATGAGCGGGGGCTAATTATCATCTGCGGGACGTTTCCAAGCGGCGATCCTCGTTCGGCCGTGGGCCACGTCACACGAAGAAAATCCGCGGGGCGAATTAAGTGGAGTTGAGGGGCCCGAGTGTGGGCCACGCGCGGGTGGTGGGGGGGGTCCCACTCCTTCCTCTAGAGCAGTGGTTCTTAACCTTTTTGGAGGTACCGAACCCCACCAGTTTCATGTGCGCATTCACCGAACCCTTATTAATTGGAGAAATAAAATATGATTTTTTCAAATTCAAAACATAGGTGTATGTTTTACTGGTGCACAATCATACGAGTCGGGTGTGTGTCTTAACCTCCGCCGAAGCCCTGAGACTGACTCACCGAACCCCTGGGGTTCGATCGAACCCAGGTTAAGAACCACTGCTCTAGAGCTTCTCGAAGGGGAACAGGTGAGAGTTCTGGCCCTGGCGATCACGCTGCCCCACCCCCTGGTTTCGTTTGACAGACGACCGCGCCCGCTCTTGCAAGTCTGGCCAGGCCACTGCCAGGTCGTTGGCGGGGGTGACCCCCGGGGTTTCGGCCGCCTGGCTCGTGCCTTCCTCGCCCTGCGTTGTCTGTGTGGAGCCGGGCTCCTGGAGGACGGAAAAAAGACGACGACGACGTCGCGTGAACGTCGCGCGAACGTCGCGCGAACGTCACGTGGCCACCCCGTTTCAGAATGAAAGGAGCTCACCGCTTGATTAGACAAAGGGCTTAGAGTGAGAGGAAACAAATGAGATGGAGAGTACAAACGAAATAGGTTAAAGCAATGCAAAGGAGACATAACGAGACAATACGAATGGGAGAGTACAGAGGCAGAATGAGACGATGCAGACAAGGACGCTACACCGAGCCAGACTCCGTACGATGTAGCAAACATGGTGAGTGGTGAGCGTGATGAGCATGGTGAGGGAGGTGAGCATAATCAGTGTGGTGAGCATGGTGAGTGAGGTGACTGCAGCGAGGTGGCTGTGGTGAGTATGATGATTGCGGTAAGATGACTGCGTTGAGCGAGGTGACTGCGGTGAGCGAGGTGACTGCTGTGAGCGTGGTGAGTGCGGCGAGCGTGGTGAGTGCGGCGAGTGTGGTGAGGCGAGTGCGGCGTGAGCCGACGTACGTGAGCCGAGTAACGCAGCTTTAACCGCTCCCTGATGAGCAGTCCCCTGGTCAGCAGCTTCCAGTTTCCAAAAGCGCGATTCTCTCTCTTCTGTGCGACACAAAGCGTGGACAACGACGACGACGACAACCGATTGAATCGCCATTTCCAGACTTCTCACGTTCACCGCGTGAGCACGACGCCATCGCCCCAACACTCCGATCGCCCCACCGCCTCCCAATCTCATCTCGGATCAATCTCGCATCGATTTTACCTTTCCCCCCGTCCATTCATTCATCTGTCCCGAATGGGGAGGCAACGATATTGCCCGTATGTGGAACTACAACTGCTCGTCTGCAAGAGTCTACACTCATTTGCTCGGCTCCAACTCGCCGAACAGTGAGTAGCACCGGCCTCAACGGACCCCAACAGACGCCGTCTACGATCCGTAGCCCACGGTGATCGGCCGCTACCGCTGCTGCTTCTGCCGCTGCTTGACCCGCGCAGCGCAAACTCTACGCAGCGATACGGCCGACGCAGCGTCACCGGGCTCTCCAGCCCGAAGGCCCGGACCCGGTTACCGGCAGCGGCAGATATCGGGTTCCCATCCTTGAGTCTGAGCCAGTTTGTGCAGCGGAGCTACAACGGTGAGGTCCCAAAAGCTTCTTATCTGTGATCCGTGCGCACTCCTGACGGACTGGACAATGGGAGAGAACTCCCACGTTGCGAGGAAACGGAGGAGCAAGGGAACTGCAGAGTCTCTGACGAGGGAGGCTCCTCAACAGGCCAGGGTGAACGTCCTCGGTGCTGGGCAACGTCTGGGTCTCACCTCTCTCTCCTTCTTTTCCACCTCCTCCTGCGCTCTCTCCCAAGCGGCCAGCAGGGTGTCCTTCACCTCCTCGCACACCACAAAGCCGTCGGTACTGCCAAAGACAAAGATCCCCCGTATAGCCTTAACAGACTGTTGGGGAAAGTTTAGTTAGCGAGCACCTATGAAGACCGGCACGGCACACGAGGGGGTGGGTGGCCAGCACCAGGCCCGGCCGGCTTTGTCTCCCGAGTGGCGATGTTTACACACCGCACCAGGTACTCGTTTGAGTCGTGCACATGAACACGCCTACACAGACAATGGCGTAAACACACACTGGCGTACACACGCGTGCACATAAACACTCACACACACACAACAACAACAACCGCCATTCGCCACTAAGTGGCGGTGACGTCACCACGACGCTTGTGCCAGGCCATGTGCACCTTGAGGCCACGTGAAGTGTCGAACACCCGCTGGCAGGAGATCACGGGGCAGACCCAGCAGGTGCCATGTGTCGACTGACTGAGATGACCGAGATGACTGGCTGATGCACCACCTGTGCCCCCTACTGTACCAACTGTACCGTACACACGCATACATACACACATGTACACACACACACGCGCGCATCCCTTACACGGGGTGCGAGTATCCTGCGTGGAAGTCGAATCCCGTGACCGCCGGCGCGCAGTCCACGCCGATGGAGCGCGCCACGCGGTTCAGGCCCGGCGCGTGGAGGTGCACGCAGCCCACGGGCAGCATACTCGGCCGGAACAGGTACACGTTGCCATAGTCATTCCGGGGAACCTGGCGTGGCACAAGGCAGTTCACGTGGCACGGCGCAGGCAGCATCTATAATCAGAATCTGTATCTATACCGGAGGAATCCGATGAGCTATAAAGCTCTTTTTCACAGATCCAGTGGTTTGTGCAGATGTCCAGTTGGCCACGTAGCGCCCGGCGGTCGCGAGGTCTCCCAGCTCCCAGTGACGCGGTCCGGCTTGAGGGCCATTTCCCGCCGCTGGAGAGGTTTCGCGGTTCGAGTCCAGTGGCCGCCCTGGTTAATACTGCGTGTGTATTTAGCGTTCAATAATCGACACCTGCTTCCGGCGGACGTAAATGATCCCGTGACATGTCCGCGGCCCATAGTTGCCAAATTTTATAACTACTAACAAAGTGCTTAATCGGTAAAAGAACCGCGTGGCAAGGGACTGGTGCCCACTTGCAGGCCAGTGCCGCGTAGACATCGCGCCGCGTAGGGGCAGCTGCCAAGCGGGGCTACGACTGCAGCGGGGCACTGGAACACTTGAGATGATGTGATGTGAAGCGCTCCGGGTTGTCGAGGTATTTGAGCGCTGTTTCCACGAGGACCCTAATCCCTACCCACGTTTTTTCCCACGCCAGCAGTGATGTCCAGCACGGAGAGGCGTCACCTGGGATGCGGATGGAGTTGCGTTGGCAACTTGGAGAGGCGGTGGGATGCAGCGGGAAGCGCGCTGCGCTACGAACCCAGAGACACGAGTCCGATTCCCACTAACGGCCACTAATACCAGCGATGACTGTCTGAACTGGTGCTGGACATCGCCTAGTTCGTCTCAGCCTCAACGAGTACCTGGCGCTATTTGTAAACGTCGCCATTGGGAAGGCAAACACGGTCGGACGCAATGCTGGCCACCGACCCCCTTATGCATCGTGCCGGACTTCATAAGAGCTTGCTAACAGCACTTGCCCCAAAAGTCTGTGTAGCCTACACGGGGGATCTTTGTCTTTGGTGGAGGCGGTGGCGTCGTGGCCGTTACCTTGCCGTCCACCGCCACGGGCGGCTGGTATTCCTCGGTTTGCCACGGGCCGAACAGCGCCAGGTCAGGCTTGTCGCGGCTCTCCGGGTCCGCCATGCGCAGCTTGCGCGAGCGGTTGGACTGACCCTTCACCATCTGACAGTGGGGGGGATGGGGAAGGGGGGGGCAAAGGTCACGCGGCACCATTGTGGCATAACCATGGTATAAACGCTCATTAATTGGTTGACAACATCTTAGTGTAGAAGAAGACCACCTGGCTACTGTCTTCCTGCTCGTCTGTGGATCCTCGACGACATGAGATACAAAACTAAACATTATTATTATTATTACTGCAGCTGACAGAAGGCTCCCTGTGATTCACCACCATCCCCGCTCGCCCCAGCGCTTATGAGAATTCAGGTGTCCCCGAAAAAAAACAACCCAACTTGTACTTTTTAACGCTATCTAACGAGCGATCGCGCCCCCGCGTGCTGCAAAAACGGCACCTTATAGGGGACCTCTCCCAGCCGCACCACACGCGCCTGCTTGAGCCACGTGTCGCACGAATGCAGGGTGTGGACGCACTCCCTGCGGGCAGACGAACATCAGTGGAGGAACATCATGGGGGCAGTTGAACCGACGTCGCCAGGTTCGTAGCGAACTGCACTGACCGCTGCGCCACCACTCCACCCCACCTCACGGCTCGTGCGTTCTCATACTCGTACAGTTGCACGTCAGGCTTTTACAGCTGGCAGCAGACAGGCCAGGAAGGCCGCCGAGAGATGAAGAGATACAGGAGAGTGCCGAGTGTCGACCCCGCCCCCTCGTGCTGGGTTTTCTCCAGGTTCTCCGGTCCCCTCGCACGCGAATCCAGACTCTCGTTACTAATGGAATTCGTGGCCAAACATCTGAATGTAGCAGGGCCCTCCTGACGACAAGAATCAATGCTAAGCCTTGCGACAAGGCCCCGCTCCCATTCTGGCGCCGGTGCCTCAGTACCTGGCGTAGACCGGTTCTCCGCGGCAGGTGCCCAGCACCGCGGCACCGGGCGGGTAGATGGCCTCGTACTTGAGCAGGTGGCGTGGCAGCGCGTACAGCGGATGGCTCTTAAACTCCGACACGGAGCTTGGCATAGGGCGGATCAGCAGCCCCGCCTCTAACTGATAAAACACCACCGTCACCACCGTCACCACCACCAATTTCACCAGCATCGCAATCGTCGCCACCAGCTGATCGCGCAACCACCGCCATTGCCACCATCACGGCCATCAATATCACCAGCACCACCAACAAGGCCACCAGTTTATAGACAACCACCACCACTACCAATAACAGCCACTATTCACCACCACAGCACTTTTGCCAGGCTAGGTGCACTATGCGGCTGCCACGTGAAGTGTCGATAAATCTCTGGCAGGAGGTCACAGGATAGGCTCAGGTTCATGAGCTGAGACGACTGCAGATTCACCACCTGTGCTGGCTACTGTATGCATGTACGCTGAACTTCTTTCGCACCGTACGTAGCCAACCGTGTTAATCGGAGGACAACAAACTAAACACAACAAGCAGTTCTAAACAATAGCTCCCAGTGGCTTCCTAATAAGCGGCTCTTCCCAATCGCTCCCCAAGGCCGCCGCCGCCATCGCCCGCGGCGCCACCTCTCACCTGCTCGTCCTCCTGCTGCTCGCGGCGCGTGTGGGGGCTCTCGAACGGGAAGAGCGCCGCCTGCCACCACTCGGTGTCCACGCGCAGCCGCCGCGTGTACGTGAGCCACGCGGGGTCGTACCTGCACGGCACGCGCGGATTCCCGGTGACGGCCCCGGAGAACGCAACGTCGGGATCGCTCGCCAGACGGAGGGATTGGGTCTCTACAAGTCTATGAGAATGTATGGGTCGCTACAAGTCTATGGGAATTTAGGAGAATCTATCTATGGGTCTCTATGCGAGGCTATTGGACTCTGTGACCTGGGAGGGACTCGGCTGTAATGAATCCCTGAGTGGAACTCACGATGGACGCGTCAATCCTCGCGTGTAACGACCGACGCTGTTCCAAATAAGCGAGAACGCACCCGCTGCAGTACGGTGGGCAGCATAAGGCAGCACAGCAACATTTATTATTGTACCGTACTCCTGCGGTCTCCCATGTCTGCGCTCATCTTAACAAACCCGCGCCGAGCGTGAAAACTGTGGTCATGGTAACCGCCACCGCGACCTGCAAGGTAGCAGGGGAGGCGCTCACGGAGGAGGCCCGCGCGCGATGACAGTGAACACATTTTTTCCGGGACATCGACCGAGGATACAGGCCTGGCCCCGTCCTTCACTTGCCTGCGAGTGATGTCCTTCATGCACCCATCGTCATCGAAGGCCACAACGTACGCCAGGGGCCGCGCGGCCCGTCGCACGCACGCCTCCGGCCGGTCGGCCTGCGCGCCGGCGACCTCCACGCACACCCAGCGCCCGCCGGCGACAGCGGCACCCACCGGCGCCCGACCGTGCGGGCCCTCGTCCAGCAAGAGAACCTCCACCCACGCGTCGCAAGGGGCCAACGCCGTCGACGTTGCCCCAGGCTTCCACGCAGCTTTAGGCTGTGAAAAGGCACAGGCGGGAAAGGTACAATTTTTGAGAATAAAAAAAAACAAGTCGTAAATGAGCCACATCGCAAGGTGTTCATCTCCTGCAACGTGCACTATTTTCCGTGCACAGACCAAGACGCACAAAGCCCCAACCTCTCACCAATCTCTCCCCAAGGCCTCAACACCCCCTCGCCGATCCCTTACATGGTTCGGTGACTTTCTCTGCATCTTGGCGCGCTTATGTTTCGCCCGTCCGGTCGTCGTGGTGGCGACAAAATCATCGCTGTCGCTGTCGCCCCCAAGCTCCGGCTCCTTCTCTCCCTTAGGCCTCTTCCCGGCCGCTCCTCGCTGTTGCGAGGATGGCCTCTTGCTCGACTTCCCCGACCTCCTCCTCCTCCCTCCACCCTCGTCTGAATCTGAGACCTCGTCGGATGAGTCACCGGAGTTCGGGGAGAATTCCGAGTCCTCGTCACTGCCGCTGCCGTCGCTGCCGCTCGCCGCGACCCGGTAGCGCCCTGGTGAAACAAACGCACACGGCAGCAGGACTGCAATGTCGTCGTCGTCGTCGTTGGCCACGATCTATCCACTGCTGGATGAAGGCCTCCCAACACAATGGCAGTCGTAAAGGTTGTTTGACGACCACACTTCATCACGCTAGTCGGTATGGGTTTGTCAAGGGACTGCAATTTACAACTACGACCAAAACCACGAGCGTCAGTTAGTTGACTAACGTTGGTTTGGAAGTGGACGATACATGCATTGAATTGCACGTGTAAGACTCAATGTGATAAAAGTTGTATCCATGGCACGCCACAGGAAGCAGAGTAAAGCTAAGGTTGTGATGCATGGAAACGTAAAAACGTCAGGGAAGAGAAAAGAGAAAGAATGGGAAATAAAAAGGAAGAGGATGGAAAGAGGAAAAAGGGGAGCAAGCATAACGGAGCTGCACGGGAGCTGCACGGAGCAGCGTCTGTTTTCAAGAGGGGGAGGTGAAAGGGGAGGGGATTCAGAGTGTGGGGTGGCAACGCAGAAGCTACGTGATTTACGGGAGGCTTGTGCCGATTTAAATATGAGATGCGAACTTTACAGCCACTCGGGGCACTACCATCCACCGCCCGACCCTGTGGCCGGGAGATGGCATTGCCGAGTGTTACCGCCTTTCATGTCGTGGTGGGTTTTCTCCGTGTTCCTCCCATACGAAGCCGAACGCTTATTAGCTGCGGCATACCCACACGTGTAATGTCCGGGGGCGTGCAGCGCGAGCGTCTGGTGTTGGTCTACGTCCGCTCCGTCGCAGCCACCGAACATCCCGGCCTTTCAGAGAGACCGTCCCGGCATCGCAAACTATTTGTGGAATTCGAAATTCAGCGGAGTCGGACTGCACTTCTGGTACGGTACCTGCTTGCGGCTTCGAGCTTTGTTGGGCGGATACTCTCGGAGACCGTCTCTTTCCCTCGTTCTCTCCAGCACCTTGACGCTTTCTAATCTTCCCATCCTCCTCCTCTTCCTCCACCTTCTCGCCCTTCCCTTCCTCCTTAATCCTCTCAGCCTTGGAGACGTCTCCACTCTGGGAGGTGGCGGAGGAGGACTTCTTCCGAGCCTCTCCACGCTTCCCTCGCTCCACCCTCGCACTTCCATCACCACCGCCTACGAAGTCGCCGGGCCCCTGGCGAGCGGATTCTTGCTGTTTCGAGGTTCCCTTGCGCGTCTTGGTTTGGGCCGACCTGCCAACCTGGGGTGAAGCGTGGATGTTGTTTGTTATGAGGTCGTGAAGTCACGAGACGAATGGACCTTGCCCCATCTGGAGCAACGTTTGACAGCGAGCAGCGCACCACCCCCACGTGTCGGAGAGTGGCTACGAGAAATTGACGTCACAAAACTATCTCCGAAGTAGCAGGCCCCTTTATCCACACGAGCGGAAAGAATCTCATATGCCTTGCGAAGAGTGTTGGTCACGTAATCAATTGAAATAAGTCGAATGGAGAAAGTTAATTTCATATTCAAGTAGGTTTTTTTTTTTGTGCAGTCATTTCAATAACTCACGACACTAACCAGTGTGTCTGTGTGTGTGCACTCCGAGCCTGGCGACCCGGGTTTGATTCCTGCTCATGGCCGACACCAGTGGGAATTATCTAAACGGGTCCTGGGCCTACCCTAGGTCGACTCAGCCTCAAATGAGTACCTGGTGCATAATGTAAACATCGCAACTAGGCAGACAAAGGCGGCTGGAAGTGGTGCTGACCATCCACCCCCTCGTGTGCCATTCCGGCCTTCATAGGTGCTCACGAACAGCACTTGCCCCAACAGTCTGTTAAAGCTATACGGGGATCTTTGTGGTAATCAAAGTGCACCTAACCTGGCACAGGAGCTGTGGGAACGTCACCGTCACTTAGTGGCGAATGGCAGGTATTGGTTGGTATTAGTATTGGTGGTAATGATTGGGTGGGAAGCGGTGGCACAGCAGTTAGCGCACTGCGCTACGAACCCGGCGACCCGAGTTCAATTCCCACTCGCGGCGAATACGAGTGTCAACGCTTATTATTGTTGCTGGCCGCTTGATATTTCGGGCCTTTGAGCCTGCTGTGCTCAGAAACTTTATTTTCCCCCCTAAAAAAATTAGTCCAAAACTATTGCGTCATTCTGTACCGGAATTTTTTGTTGCCGATTTAAACCATTGACTTAATCGGCGCCCAACGTGCCACGGGGCGTCGGAGCGAGCCGCGCCACCGACGGAGACGCCGCCGCAGTGAATACCTTGGGTTCGGCGGCGGCGGCCTTGAGCGGCAGCGGCTGCAGGGACAGCACCAGGCGCGAGGTGATGCCCAGCGCTCGCACCACGACCAGGAACAACTGCACACATGCGCGAACAGAAAAACCACGGGACCACGTGCGGGAGGGGGGGGGGGGCAGACAGCACAGAGGACAGCAGAGCGGAAAGCACAGGACAACCCAGAGGATAGCATAGGAAAGTGCGGACAGCACAGGAGAGGCCGGACAGCACAGAGGATAACAGAGGACAACACAAAGGAGTGCACAGGACAGCACAGTAGACCAACACAGTGACACAAGCTAGTTTAGTGCGTGAATTGCCAGACTTGTGATGATTCAAATCATTAGCAGACCGTTCACAAGTTATGCCAATGATGCAAACGAGTCGTGCTCGCATGCGGAGTCTGCTGTGCTGTGCGTGGCATGTGCTGCGAATGTGTGTGCCTTCTCGTGCGTGTGCCTGAGCGCGCGCCCGAGTGTGCTCTACGGTATATGCGCCATGCGCTGTTGCGTGTGGCGTAAGCACGCGTGTGCCGCGGTGCACGCTGCTACCCACGTGCGACAGCTCCTCAGCCGAGCGTGCCGTTCGCGAACTGAACCTCGCGGTGAGGACCTCCGTCATCAGGGCCCCCTGCGCCGTCCCTCCCTGCACCTCCTCCTCCTCCTCGTCCACCCGGAACGTGAAGTTGAACCTGCGCTCAATCACACAGGGGAGGAAGAAGCACGCGTACGCATGGATTCTGCAATGCTTTCCTAAAGACTCACATCAGAGATCCAGACTTACATATAAAGCCAGAGATTCATATAGACACATAGACTGACAGAGATCCATAGATTCTCAGATATCACATTGATATAGGAGAAAAGACCTGCAGATGTAACACTGTAGTATTCGAATTCTTGCTCTCATTCATAATTCTAACTGTCATTCTTTTTTTTCAATACAGATCCCGTTTTTTTAAATACATCTTTTTTCCACAACGCTAACAGCAACACAACTGTAATATTGGATCACCGCCATGAGCATTATCACGACCTCCTCCCATGACAAAGAGAAGGACGGAGCCAACGCATTCACGCTTTGGTCTTGCAGCGAGTGGCGCGGGGGGTGGGATGCAGCCCCATGGAGGTGGCGCCACAGCCTCTCACCACGTAAGGAGTCGAGCGAGGAAGGCGAGGTCGTGATTGGTGGATGGCGAAGACGCCAACTGCGTGGGCAGCAGCGACAGCGCCAGCGCTCGCAGGGCAAGGGAACTGCAGACGGCGCTGCGGTGCATCCCGTTCGCCAGCAGGCACAGCAGGTGCACCTGACGCGACACGCAACACACGACACGTGTGTCCGCGGCTCAAATGGGGCCATTCCCTCACTTGTGACGTCCCGACGTTTACGCTCAAGGTGTCACCTGCAGCTCCTTCGCCGACTGAAGGAACGCGTAACTGAGGAACCGATTCGGTTCCTGAGGAAGCTCCCGACGGTCGGGAGTGAATTCGCTGGACATCGTTTCGAACGACACGCGGTACGGCCCAAAAACACTTCGGCGGGCGACACAACACGATCACGTGAACCTACGCCGGAGTTGGAGGAGTCTCACACACACACACACACGTGTGGAGGTCGGGGTGCAGCGACGCACCTTGTGCAAGTCGAGCTGCACTTCTTTCTTGTGGCGATTCGCCATGCGGCGCACCCAGCCCTCAAACAGCTTCTTGCGCTTGTCCCTGGTCGGGAGCAGACACGGACACACGGTGGCGCAGAGTGTAAAACATCAGAACTGGGGAGATTAAGACGAACGGCGTGGTGATGATCACAGTGTCACCCCCTTGGTGCGCCGTGCCGGCCTTCAAAGGGCCCTCGCTAAGAGCACTTGCCCCGACGGTCTGTTAAGGCTATACGGAGGATCTTTGTCTTTGCGCTGCAGCAAGGGGAGCGGCGACGCAGTGGTTGGTGCACTGCGCTGGGTTACCCGGAGGCCAGAGTTCGATTCCCGCAGAGGGCCAACATCGGTGATGAATATCTGAAGCAGTCCTGGGCCTCCTCTATATCGAGTTCAGCCTTAAATCAGAACCCAACGTGGTGTGTAGTGTGCATACAGCACTGGAGAAACAAAGGCAACCGGGCATGGTGCTGGCCACCCACCCACTCATGCGGTCGTGTTGGCCTTCATAGGTGCTCACTGACAGCACTTGCCCCAAAAGCCCGTGTAGGCTACAAGGGGAACCTTTGACTGTGTGTTGTCGGCGCTCTCTTACTTGCGCGCACGCAGTTTTGCCATCTCCGGTGTCTCTATCTCGATCTGCACGGCCTGCCCGATGCTCACGATGCCGGCTGCTGAGCTTGTGGCGCCCACCTCCTCTTCTGCCGGAAGCTCTGGAGGGAGACGGCGCAGCCACAAAGGTGGCGCTCAGCAGCGGGCGGCGAGCGCCTGTGTGTGTGCGTTTGATGTTTAGACGCTCGCTGGTGTGATGCTTACGGTGATTTCCAATACGACGATTGTTATTAGGATGATTGCTGAAACGATTACCGTCATGACTCTTGCTGATATGATCAATGCTGCTACAATCAATGCATGCCATTACGATGATTGCCATTACCATTATTGCTGTTACAATGCATGTCATTACGATGATTGCCATTACGATGATTGCTGTTACAATGCATGTCATTACGGTGATTGCCATTACGATTATTGCTGTTACAATGCATGCCATTACGATGATTGCCATTACGATGATTGCTGTTACAATGCATGCCATTACGATGATTGCCATTACGATGATTGCTGTTACAATGCATGTCATTACGGTGATTGCCATTACGATTATTGCTGTTACAATGCATGCCATTACGATGATTGCCATTACGATGATTGCTGTTACAATGCATGTCATTACGATGATTGCCATTACGATTATTGCTTTGAGGATGCTTGCCGTTAAAATGCATGCTGTTACGATGACTGCTGTCACGAATACGAACTCTGCTGTGCTTTAACCTCTTGCACTTGCAGTACCACAGAGCCACTCATACGCCTATATCGAATTGGGCAAGTAGCACACACACACACATTGCTTCCACTAGGCACATACATATCACTTAGACAAAGATCATTTAGCACACACACACACACTCACCACTGATGCTATGCACAGACAAAAGGCAGTTAACCTACCGTCCACCTCCTGCCACTCTCCTTCACTCTCCGAGTCGGACGAGGAGTCCTCTTCGTCGGACTTTCCTTCCAGGTCATTCTCCTCGCTGTCGCTCTCACTCGCGGCTCTTTTCCTTCGCAACAAACGCACGGGGTAGCCGCATGCAGATTGGGGAAACGCGGATCCACGAGATGAGTGATAAACAAGGGATGGAGATGTGGAGCGCCGGACAAGAGACGGAGATGAACGATCGCGTGGTCAGACGTTGCGACGTCGCGATGCCACGCGACCCGGTGACGGACATGTCACGTGGCTCGCCAGCGCATGCAAATTTTATTCCGATGTGGTTCGCCAGAAAGTAACAGCCCGGGAACTGTAGAGGAGAGGTTGTCACCTTAACACATAAAGCCGCGTGTCTGTTACATGACTTGTAGTGCGTGTTTCTTTTCCACCCTATTCCCCACATCCGATCTCCCCTTAGAATGCTGGTTACTCCTCTCCATCCTTGGAGAGCTCTTTGGTCTTGGCCATGGTGGAGAGTTTGGAATCTGATTGATTGATTGCTTCTGTAAACGGGTGTCTTTTATACAGGTAACAAGCTGAGATTAAGAGCACTCCCTTTAAGAGTGTGCTCCTAATCTCAGCTCGTTACCTGTATAAAAGACACCTGGGAGCCAGAAATCTTTCTAATTGAGAGGGGGTCAAATACTTATGTCCCTCATTAAAATGCAAATTAATTTATAACATTTTTGACATGCGTTTTTCTGGATTTTGTTGTTGTTATTCTGTCTCTCACTGTTCAAATAAACCTACCATTAAAATTATAGACTGATCATTTCTTTGTCAGTGGGCAAATGTACAAAATCAGCAGGGGATCAAATACTTTTTTCCCTCACTGTAAAAGCTCCCACTCCCCCACTCGACGGAAGAACCGCTCAGGGTGGGCACTGACCATTCCTCCCTCCACCTTGACACGGTCAAGCGCCGAAAGTCCCCCCCCCCCCCGACCAGCAGTTTCCGTCCCTTTTCCCCAAAAGCCATCAACGCGTTGTACTGGGCTTACGCGGTCCCCACAATAAAAACATATATTTAAAAACCAGTCCGAGATCCGTGCTACCATCGGGGGACCTTCGTCTTGATCACGGAACTCGTGCGCGTGACTGCATCGTTACCAACGCCTCACCTGCCCGAGCCCTCTGCCGTCACGCGTTCGCCGGCCCTTGCCCCTTCGCGCTGCCCCCCGTCCTGAGAGGCCGCCCTCTCCTTCCACGCGCCGCCCGCTTCGCCCTCGCTCCCCGCGCCGCCCTGCGCTGCTCCCCGCTGGCTCGTGGTCGCCACCGAGTCTCGGGCCTCTCCATCTTGGGCGGGCTCAACGCGGCCCCCTCGCGCTCCGCCGCGTCGGCCCTTCGCCGTGCGCGAAATCCTCTTGCTCGCCCGCTTCTGCGCGGCACCGTCAGCATCGTGGCAGCCGCGGGCCCTGCTGCCTGCACGTCCGTTGTAAACGTATTCAGTTGCGCTAGACATAACACAAGAATACGGGGTAGTAAACCGTGTGGGTTGACAGGTTTGCGTTATGCAGAACCTTCTAACGAGGTAAACTCACGCGCTTCTTCACAAGCAGTACAGCACGAACTAAATGAAGTCGTGGAGTGTATCGCGTGTGTACTCTTCGTTCTTTCGGTAAAGTCACGTAGGTAAAAAATGAAATTAAAATTAATACAATTTCTGTTATTATTATTTTTTAATTCGTTTTAATTTCATTTTTTACCTACGTGACTTTACCGAAAGAACTAAGAGTATGAATCCTTGCAGTCACGAAAGCTTCAAATCTAGAATGTATCGTGTGTGTAGAGTGTCAACCACGAGCACCCCCCCCGTCATCACCCCGCGGTGTGGTGCCGAGAGCGCGTTTCATCACAGAGACTCACTGCCGTGCAGAGATGCCTCCTACAAATAAATGAACGACGACGTCGTCTTTCATTCTCCAGACGTCTTTCATTCACCAGACGTCTTTCATTCACCCAAAGTAGTTCATTCCCTAGGCGTCTTTCATTCCCCAGGCGTCTTTCATTCACCCGACATCCGTCGTTCATTCCCCAGACGTCTTTCATACACCAGACGTCTTTCATTCACCCAACGTCGTTCATTCCCCAGGCATCTTTCAATCTCCAGACGTCTTTCATTCCCCAGACGTCGTTCATTCACCAGACGTCTTTCATTCACCCAAAGTCGTTCATTCTCCAGACATCGTTCATTCACCCAACGTCTTTCATTCCCCAGACGTCGTTCATTCTCCAGACGTCGTTCATTCACCCAACGTCTTTCATTCCCCAGTCGTCTTTCATTCACCCAACGTCGTTCATTCTCCAGACGTCGTTCATTCACCCAACGTCTTTCATTCTCCAGACGTCGTTCATTCACCCAACGTCTTTCATTCCCCAGACGTCGTTCATTCCCCAGGCATCTTTCATTCTCCAGACGTCTTTCATTCACCAGACGTCTTTCATTCACCCAACGTCGTTCATTCACCAGGCGTCGTTCATTCTCCAGACGCGACCAACAGAGACGACTGCGATGTTGTTATCGCCATGGCGGTGGCGATGTGAGTAATGATGATGTTGTGTTGATGAAACACAGCGATGTGGTGGTGGCGATGTGAGTAATGATGATGTTGTGTTGATGAAACACAGCGATGTGGTGGTGGTGGTGATGTGAGTAATGATGATGTTGTGTTGATGAAACACAGCGATGTGGTGGTGGCGATGTGAGTAATGATGATGTTGTGTTGATGAAACACAGCGATGTGGTGGTGGTGATGTGAGTAATGATGATGTTGTGTTGATGAAACACAGCGATGTGGTGGTGGCGATGTGAGTAATGATGATGTTGTGTTGATGAAACACAGCGCTCTGGTGGTGGCGATGTGAGTAATGATGATGTTGTGTTGATGAAACACAGCGCTCTGGTGGTGGCGATGTGAGTAATGATGATGTTGTGTTGATGAAACACAGCGCTCTGGTGGTGGCGATGTGAGTAATGATGATGTTGTGTTGATGAAACACAACGATGTGGTGGTGGTGATGTGAGTAATGATGATGTTGTGTTGATGAAACACAGCGATGTGGTGGTGGCGATGTGAGTAATGATGATGTTGTGTTGATGAAACACAGCGATGTGGTGGTGGTGATGTGAGTAATGATGATGTTGTGTTGATGAAACACAGCGATGTGGTGGTGGCGATGTGAGTAATGATGATGTTGTGTTGATGAAACACAGCGATGTGGTGGTGGCGATGTGAGTAATGATGATGTTGTGTTGATGAAACACAACGATCTGGTGGTGGTGATGTGAGTAATGATGATGTTGTGTTGATGAAACACAGCGATGTGGTGGTGGCGATGTGAGTAATGATGATGTTGTGTTGATGAAACACAGCGATGTGGTGGTGGCGATGTGAGTAATGATGATGTTGTGTTTATGAAACACAGCGATGTGGTGGTGGCGATGTGAGTAATGATGATGTTGTTGATGAAACACAGCGATGTGGTGGTGGTGCTGCGTTCAGAGAGGTGCACAAATATGACGACGTTTGAAACATAGGCGACGTTTCGGCCAATGGGCCTTCTTCACAACTGACAGAGAGGTCCGAGAGTCAGTGGTGTAGAGTGCAGTCTCCTCACGCGTATCCACTCCATCTCCCTGTGCCGTGAAGAAGGGCCATTGCCCGAAACGTCGCCAACTGTAAATGTGTCCCCCGCCCTTCTATTAATGCCACTCGCGGTGTTGTTGACTAATGTGTTCAGCATTGGAACCTCATTTGCCAGTAAAAAATATGATAATTGTTTTTTTACCCTTCTATCTGGCAACAAAACTTACACCTTTTTTTACAAGGAGTCATGTTTGCATAGACCGCAATACCTGCAGTCATAATGCAAACAAAATGTGAGACTAGGCTCTAAGGAAAGCTGTCTCGGGTGTGGACCATTCAACTTCAAGGACAGGGCATACATTATCAGAGTTGTGCTTTTTGTTTGCATTATGGCTGCAGGTATTGTGGTCTATGCAAACATGACTCCTTGTAAAAAAGGTGTCAGTTTTGTTGCCAGATAGAAGGGTAAAAAAACAATTATCGAATATGGTCAGCTTCGTGCGATGGCTGCTGCTGCTGCTGATAGTCCGGATGTTAGCGATGGGATTGTGGTGGTAATGCGAGTCGTGATGTTAGCGATGGGATTGTGGTGGTAATGCGAGTCGTGATGTTAGCGATGGGATTGTGGTGGTAATGCGAGTCGTGATGTTAGCAATGATGGCGGTGTTAGTGACGATGTTATTAGTAAACATGATGTTGTTAGTGACGATGTTGTTGTTAGTGACGATGTTGTTGTTAGTGACGATGTTGTTGTTAGTGACGATGTTGTTGTTAGTGACGATGTTGTTGTTAGTGACGATGTTGTTGTTAGTGACGATGTTGTTGTTAGTGACGATGTTGTTGTTAGTGACGATGTTGTTGTTAGTGACGATGTTGTTGTTAGTGACGATGTTGTTGTTAGTGACGATGTTGTTGTTAGTGACGATGATGATGTAACTGCCTCCTCACCACGCGTGCCACTGTCCGCCTTTCTCTTCGCCATGGTCACGTGGTCGCGGGGACATCGAGGAGGGGGCGTGGTCATACGGAAGTGGGCGGGCCACGAAAAAGGAGGCGGAGTCACCGGGTCGTGGGTCAAAGGGCGTCACGCCGCGGTCACGTGGCTCGGCGGGAAGATGGCGGACGACGTGGAGGCGGTGAGCGGAGAGTGGCACACAGAGCGGCGGGAAGCGGAGAGAGGCAGAGAGAGAGAGGCACAGAGAGAGAGAGGCAGAGAGAGAGAGGCACAGAGAGAGAGAGGCACAGAGAGAGTGAGGTACAGAGAGAGAGGCACAGAGAGAGAGGTACAGAGAGAGAGGCACAGAGAGAGAGGCAGAGAGAGAGAGGCAGAGGGAGAGAGGCAGAGGCAGAGAGAGAGAGAGGCACAGAGAGAGAGAGAGGCACAGAGAGAGAGAGGCAGAGGGAGAGAGGCAGAGAGAGAGAGGTACAGAGAGAGAGGGGTACAGAGAGAGAGGGAGAGAGGGAGAGAGGCAGAGAGAGAGGCAGAGGGAGAGAGGCACAGAGTGAGAGGCAGAGGCAGAGAGAGAGAGGCAGGGAGAGTGAAGGAGCGTGCGGTGGGGAGAGAGCACAGGGCCGGAGAGCAGCGATAGGGAACCTAACGCACGCCGACAGAGCCGTCCCTAGAATACAGCGGATCGGGGCGACTGCCCCGGGCCCCGCGCTTTGGGGCGCCCACAGCGCGATCTGCCCCGGGCCGCGCACCCTACGGGCGGCCCCGCACGCGGGACACACGCGACCCCGCGTGGCGGGTTTGGCTCCGTGTTGTGGGGCGGGGGGAGACTGGAGAAGCCGGCGATTGAACCCCAGCTCGGCGCTGTTGCTGTGTAACACACGAGGGGGTGACACTCGGGACTTCCATCTCCTGGCTCGCACCTCACTGCAGCCCCACGCCTGCAACCCAGCCGACAGAGCAGACTGGAGAGAGAGGCAGAGCATTGGAGAGCGGGGCCGGTGGGAGAGACAAGGACATCGTATACCAGAGAGGGGAAGAGTACAGATGTAATAACCCAGTTCGCCCGTGCAATCGAGGCAAATGTTTTAATGTGTCTGGGTTTATTTCCTCTCTTGGTTAAATAAAATATGCAACAACATACCGTGTCAAAGAAGCAGGGGAGAGAGAGAGTGCAGGTGTGGAGAGACGGTACAGCAGAGGGGAGAGAGAGAGAGCCATGAGCGCCACCGGTGGCCCATCTAGTAACATTGCGCGTGCCCCCCCCCCTCTGCCCCCGCATCCCCACAGCCCCAAACGGGAAACACGGTGGAGGAGCCTCTGGATCTCATCCGCCTGAGTCTGGACGAGCGAATCTACGTGAAGATGCGTAACGAGCGGGAGCTGCGCGGCCGCCTGCACGTGCGTCGACTCGTTCGTTCCCCCACACAGGGTCCACCACGCCCGCTCTCGCGCCTGATTTTCGCCGCGTTCTCACAGGGCTGCTGTTGCTGGTCGTCGTAATGGCAATTAATTACACTTCAGGAGAACCGCACTGAAGTCTTAAGACTTTTTCAGGAGGGGCTCTTCAAATTTTCGCAGGAGCAAGCAATGATTCGTTGTTTCCAAATTCAGTTATTTTGCGAGGTTTTTCATAGTTGCACACGGGATCTCTCACGACTGCTTTGAAGCAGAAGATGCGGAGTATTTTATGGTTAATATGCAGAAGATGCGGAGTATTGTATGGTTAATATACCCCTCGGTATAGACTTGAGCGGCCTGCCAGATTCAAGCGGCGAACCTCTGCAACAAGCGATGTGGTACCACCGCTGGGCCGTGTCAACATCCCTCAACGAGGAAACCCACGGATATGAGAGCATAACACAGCACAGTTAAATATATTCCCCTGATAGGCTCAGTAAATGCTACTGGGTATCTATGAAAACGAGCTTTATAGCTAGCTCATCGTATTCCTCCAGTAGCAATAAATTATTCTGAAATGTTTTTTTGTGGGCTAAGCTCATTGGTATACTGTCATTTCCAGCCAACCTCACAGCCTCACCACACCGGACATGCCTCCTCCGGTGGTCATCCATTCAGATCCGAACCTGTGTCAGGCCTGCTTGTCTTATACCTAACAAGATCGTTAACATTCACGGCCGTTTGGTCACGTGCTTTTCCCCGGGGAGAGCGAGAGCGTCCTCCTCCATCATGATGTAGAAGTGGAGTAAGCTCTTAATGGCAAGCCGTTTGTGTGCGCTCGTGCTTCCCAGGCCTACGACCAGCACTTGAACATGATCCTGGGCGACGTGGAGGAGACGGTGACGACCGTGGAGATAGACGAAGAGACCTACGAGGAGATTTACAAGGTAGAGACGCGACGGTGCGGTTCCCGAGCATTGGCGGCACCGGTGTGACCTCGTAATTTCATTTCTGTATTATTCTGACCCCGGGTGGGGGGGGGGATCCTGTCCGTTCGCTCACCACGTTCTGTCGCGTTTACCCTCGCAGTCCACCAAGCGGAACATCCCGATGCTGTTCGTGCGAGGCGACGGGGTCATTCTGGTGGCACCGCCCCTGCGTGTCGGCTGACGAGGGCAGCTGAGGGCAGGACAGGAAATGGTCATGGTGGTGGCAACACCAGCGCTATGCATCGGCAACAAGTTTTCCCGGTCTCTGGCTGGAAATGCTAAAGTCGTGCCTAATGCCACGGAATTCCAGCCATCGACGTCATCGCATCGTTTTTGTTTTATTTTCATTCGTTGTGGAGCGAGTGTCTGTTGAAAGCTTGTTTTTTTTAATAAAAAAAAAATGTTCATGAAAAAGCAAATAAAGAGGACTGTGCAGCTATGGGATTTACCATCGTTGTAAACGTTATTTTTAAATGGTTTCAATCCCACAAAATCCCAAGCTGACATCACCGTTTCAGTTAAGTTTATTTTGTTTATAACCAGCTGAGAACCTGAGACCAAGGATGAGTCTTGTGTCCAAGTGTGATCTGGGTCATTGTCTGACGGTGGGCACTGTTGAGACGTTCTTTTTTTAATGATTTCTTTTTTTACAATGGCATCGTTGGGAATGTATTGAAAAATAAAAGCAACGCAACGCAATTTTAAACATTTTATAATGGAATAATTATTGTTTGCGAACTTAGTTTACACCACGCCCACACCTTCTTCAGCCGCAAGGTATGAAGCCTGCAGGTGGCGCTATGCAATTGTCCTGCCACCACAGTCCTTTGATTATCTAGTATTGGGCACAAGGCCAGCAGTGGATAGACCATGGCACGTGAGGATGTGGCCCAGTCGCTCTGACGAAGCCCTCCATGAGGCGTGGCTCCAGCAGGAGCCGACCAGGTCAGGATATGCTCCCATGGTCTGTTGTTACAACCCTTTTGTCAATCCACTGCGAGATGATTTCCCTCCACACCGTACCGGTCATGAGGGTTATTTGACCATTGAACCCGACCGAGTTCGATGCCCACTCACGACCAATAACAGTGGCGAATACTTCAACCGGTACTGGGCCTCCCCTAGGTAGACTGAGACTTGAACGAAAGCCAGGTGCGATGTCTAAACGTCACCACTGGGGAGATGTCGGCTTTCACTGGCCCTTGCTAACAGCACTTGCCTCACTAGCCTGTTCAAGACTATACGGGTGATTTTGGTCTTTGTCCGTCGGCATTCTTGCACCGACTGAGCTCACGTCCATCACCGACTGGGCCACTGATCAAAGTTTCCCGTGTGTGTGTGGGCAAGTCGGTTTGCGTCCAGAGGTCAGGAGATCAAAGCTCTTGTCTTCACCTACTGCTGCCACTGTTGGTGCAGCTGCCTGTGGGATGATGGGTGATGATGAGTGATCCTGACGATGATGAGTGTTTATGGTCGCCAATGTTCGTTATATAATCAGCGCTACCAATTACAAAATAATGTTAACTGTGACTATCATTAAAAACTGAACACATTCGTCAATAACGCTGTGACCTATACAGGAAAAAGATAACAAGCAAGGTTCCGTGCATAGAAGATGGTCCATTGCCATGTTTTAAATGTTACCAATTAAAGGGAGCCTATTATGCATTTTTTTTATTTTAAGGCCACATATAAACGAATGTGCTGAGTCGTATTGTTGACTGTGCCTGTGCACGACTGCCAACACAGCAGCAGCATTACCAAATATCTTAAACGATTGGATCGACCACTGGATTGCAAGTCAATCGCGCTAACCATTATAGCACAGCAGTTGCGATGAATGCAGTACTAAGCACGGTAAGTTCTCGCTCAACGCGTTTCTCACAACGCGTTTTCCTTAAAACGTGGCTCTTCCATTCGTGAACACTTCGCACAAATGTAGAACGCGCCCGTTATAACGCGGTTTGTCTTAGTGGTCGACGACGAACTACTTTCTTGATCTGTGTGGCCGAGTGGAATGATTCAGTACGCGCTGTGACACAGTAACGCGGCTACGTACCCTCAGTTCTGCAATCTCAGTGCGTGGTGTGCGTACTTGTGCATCCTTTCTCGCCAAACTTAATCGTTACATTATGCTGAAATCGTTTTCGCTTAACGCGTTTTTCGCCACGTTAAGCGAGGATTTGCCGTACAATAAATTTAAAATTATGACACCGGAGATTTGAGGGCCAAGACTGGTGGACATTTTCACAATTGTGGCGAGCTGATGATGCTCGCTGCTACATGCAGCGAAACGTCCCCGGAGCCTTTTGTCAAACGGCGTCGTGAGATCGCTCCCACACACCACCCCCAGTGGTGCTGCTACTGCAGCGATCACACATTGCCCGCGTTTGTTTCTCACCTGACAATTGTATTAATTTTCAGCGTCGGGTGGAGGTGGGTTTACGACACACATTGAACTGACGTGGCAGCGATCTGAGCAACCCCCCCCATCCCACAAAAAAAAATCAACATTGAAACAAGTTCAGGGTGCTTCAACATTTTTTTAAACAATTACATGGGACTATCGTTTTTAATGGAAAAAAACGTATACTAATACACTATGACATGATGACAAATGTATGTAAATAGTTTCAAAAAGTTAAAGAGTTGTCCACTTGTTCACCATCATTGTCAACGCGTGCCTGGAATATCCAGGTGGTCTCCGGAGCGCACATTTCTTGTGGCGTTGTTGCAAATTCTCAGAAGTGTGAACACATTTCTGTGAAGCACCCTGTATAATTATTCGCAGTGCCGGATTAAGCTAGAGCGGGGCATGTAGCATATGTTTTAAAGGGGCTCTAAATAAACAATAAAAACATTTGTTTTACTTGAATAGTGAAGTAATTGTATGTTTTCATTCGCTATACAGCCAGATAATACGACAAATCGCTAACCTTAGACACCCCGTCGTTCATAAAATTTGAAGGCGGTATAGTACTATAGTAATAGAGCAAGTGCAGAATCACTCAACCGGAATTGATTGATTGAAAGCATTTACGAAGGGCCCTTGAATGTGCGGGGCCCGTAGCAATATGTGCAGCTACTTTTGTTCCTGGGATCAGGAAATACTGTCGATATATATTGCATTATAAACGTAGGAAGTGCGTACGCCAGCTCGCCCGGCTGTGGTCAGCATGTCCAAGTGGATGAATGACTGCGCTGTGTGCTCCTTGCTTCCATATATAGAGAGAGGCGTGGGAGCGAGCGGGCTGACGGGGCCTGTGATGTCAGTTTCACGGCCGAGACGTCTTCGCCACCTCCTTAAAAGAAAGGAAACTTGCCCACTTGTTCACTCGGGGAGTCTATTACCCGCAATGACGAGCGCGGTGAAGTATGGTCAAATAGCTCGCCCCGCGCCTCGAACGGTGTTGGGGGGGGGGACCGCTCATCCAGCAGTGGGTTCGCAACAGAGGGTGTGCGTGTGCCTCACCAAGGCCGTAGCCATGGAGTCAACATTGGGGGGGACCAAATCTTTCAGAGGGTCTGGGGGTCCCAACCCAGAAAAAAATGAAAATTTGAAAATAATTTCCTGCTATTTTCTGCCTAAAATATTTTAAAAATTCACTAACACATAGCATGTACTTTTTTTACAATAATGTCTAATAGTGTATTGCATTACATTGCCCTGTTTTTTTCCTTTTTTACCTTTTCTTGTTTCATCGTAAGTAACGGCAGAGATTAGGGATTAATAAAGTACAACCGTAACCACAATCATATGAACAGAAATCTATTTTATAGCGATATATTGGGGGGGGGGGGGCATTTTGAGTATATTATATTATAACTACGAGAGAACGCGGGAATGAAATTGTTTTCGTCTTCTTCTTGGTTCTTTCGGTAAAGTCACGTAGAAGGGAAGTAATAAAATAATAAAAATAAAACATAATAAAATAAAATAATTCTCAGTGAGAATTATAAAACATAAGAAAATAAAATAATTCTCAGTGAGAATAATTGTATTTTATTATGTTTTATTTTTATTATTTTATTATTTCCCTTCTACGTGACTTTACCGAAAGAACCAAGAAGATGAATCCCTGCAGTCACGAAACTTTAAAATAATTTTATAATGTTTTATTTTTATTATTTTATTATTTCCCTTCTACGTGACTTTACCGAAATAACCAAGAAGATGAATCCCTGCAGTCACGAAACTTTAAAATAATTTTATAATGTTTTATTTTTATAATTTTATTATTTCCATTCTACGTGACTTTACCGAAAGAACCAAGAAGATGAATCCCTGCAGTCACGAAAGCTTTAAAATAATTTTATAATGTTTTATTTTTATTATTTAATTACTTCCCTTCTACGTGACTTTACAGAAAGAACCAAGAAGATGAATCCCTGCAGTCACGAAAGCTTTAAAATAATTTTATAATGTTTTATTTTTATTATTTCATTTTTTCCTTTCTACGTGACTTCACCGAAAGAACCAAGAAGATGAATCCCTGCAGTCACGAAAGCTTTAAAATAATTTTAAAATGTTTTATTTTTATTATTTTATTATTTCCCTTCTACGTGACTTTACCGAAAGAACCAAGAAGATGAATCCCTGCAGTCACGAAATCTTTAAATCGAAATGTTATTTTTATTATGTTTTATTTTTATTATTTTATTATTTCCCTTCTACGTGACTTTGCCGAAAGAACCAAGAAGATGAATCCCTGCAGTCACGAAAGCTTTAAATCGAAATTTTATTATATTTTATTATGTTTTATTTTTTTTATTATTTCCCTTCTACGTGACTTTACCGAAAGAACCAAGAAGATGAATCCCTGCAGTCACGAAAGCTTTAAATCGAAATATGTTTTCGTCTTAGCGTCTGCGCATGAATGGAGGAGGGCACTGTGAGTGATGTGTGAGCCAGAGGGTGCTGAGTCTCCATTCGCTCAGAGATATTTGCATCACGAAATTAGCGGACGGAAAATCAATTCCATAAAGTGCAGGAATAGAAATCTCACGGGAAAACAACTGCGTCACAGGTTAAATCGAACATTGCACAAACATCAATGAACGGTGAATAATAATAATATATCCCCGGGTCGTCCTGATGACGACCGCTTGTGTTGCGATCGAAACGTCGTAGTTTTTTGTTCTTTTCTGTGGCTTTACCGAAAGACCCAAAGAATAATGTGTTCCCTGCGGTGCGTATCAAACATCAGCACTAGGGAGACAAAGGCGGCCGGGCGTGGTGCTGGCCGACCCCAATAGGTGCTCGCTGACAGCACTTGCCCCTACAGCCTGTGACAGACTACACGGGGGATCTCTGCCTCTATTTCTCTTCCACGTGGCGTATACAGCCACAAAGACAAAGATCCCCCGTGTAGCCTTAACATACCGTGTGGGGCAAGTGCTGTTAGCGAGCACCTATGAAGGCCGTCACGGCTCACGAGGGGGTGGGTGGCCAGCATCACGCCCGCCCGGCCGCCTTTGTTTCCCTAGTGGCGTTGTTTACACACCGCACCAATTACTCATTCGAGGCTAAATAGACCTAGGGGAGGCCCAGCACCGGCTCAGATATTCACCACCGATGTTGACCGTGAGCGAGAATGTAACTCGGGTGGGACCCCAATGGGACACAAACACAAGAAAAGTTGAACGGTCGCCAAGTTAAGGTGGGGGTGGTTGGGGGGTGTTTACCAATCATGGGGCTTGGGCAGCGTGTAATGACGTACGCGATATATAAAGATATAGACATGAGCGCAGGAGTCTAGTGGACGTGGTAAGACGCACCGGGGTTGGGCCGCGAGAAGTTGGTGGTGAAGCACGGGGGCAGACGGGAACCCCACTGACAATGAATGAATCACACCAACTACTGCCACCACCAGATACTGCCACCACCACCAGTTACTGCCACCACCACCACCACCAGCTACTGCCACCACCACCAGCTACTGCCACCACCAACCACCACCAGCCACTGCCACCACCACCACCAACCACTGCCACCACTACCACCAACCACCAACCACTGCCACCACCACCAGCCACTGCCACCACCACCACCACCAGCTACTGCCACCACCACCAGCTACTGCCACCACCAGCCACCACCACCAGCCACTGCCACCACCACCACCAGCTACTGCCACCACCACCAACCACTACCACCAACCACCAACCACTGCCACCACCACTGCCACCACCACCGCCACCAGCCACTGCCACCACCACCAGCTACTGCCACCACCACCACCACCAACCACTGCCACCACTACCACCAACCACCAACCACTGCCACCACCGCCACCAGCCACTGCCACCACCACCACCACCAGCTACTGCCACCACCACCACCAACCACTGCCACCACTACCACCAACCAACAACCACTGCCACCACCACCGCCACCACCAGCAGCCACTGCCACCACCACCAGCATCACTGCCACCACCACCACCAGCAGCCACCACCACCAGCAGCCACCACCACCTCCACCACCTCCTCCACCACCACCACCAGCACTGCCACCACCACCACCTCCTCCACCACCTCCTCCACCACCACCACCAGCCACCACCACCACCTCCACCACCTCCACCACCAGCACCACCACTGCCACCACCACCAGCCACCACCAGCCACTGCCACCACCACCATCCTCCCGCTGCCCACATCGCTCCGGCAATGGCTATGAATAGCCAGGCGGGATGGATTAGTTGGCGGGAGGGGGGGAGGGTTATGGTGATAATCAGTCCATTTTCGTCGGTCTCAGTCAGCCACTAAGTTTAGCCTCCCTCTGTAAACAATAAAAAGCCAGTGGCTCGGGGCCCCTTACCCCGGCTACATCGTGAGCGGAGACCCCAGCAGCATCAGCAGCAGCAGCATAGAGAGAGAGAGCTGTCTCATCCAGCAGTGGCAGCCGCCCTCGGTTGAAGAAGAGAAGAACAGAGACCAACCATGCAGCAGGTAGAGAGACAGAGAGAGGCACTGTGTGTGTTTGATTTGTGTGGTGCCGAGATGCAGCGTTGTTGTGTGTTTGTGTGTGAGCGGTGGCGCAGCGAAACTCAGACACCCGAGTTCGATTCCCGCTCACGGCCAACATCAGTAATCGCGATTATATGAACTGGTCCTGGGCTTCCCCTAGGTCGACTCAGCCTCAAACGAGTTCGTGGTGTGGTGTGAAAAAAAAACATTGTCTCTAGGGAGACAAACACTTCGTGTGCCGTACCGGTCTTCATAGGTGCTCGCTAACAGCACTTGCCCCAACAGTCTGTTAAGGCTATACGGGGGGATCTTTGTCTTTGTATAAATGCACCCAGCCTGGCACAAGTGATGCGGTGACGTCACCGTCAAATGTCGGCTGTTGTAATCTGCAACTCATGAGCATGCGCTTCTAGTGATGTGAATATTTGATGCATAACTGCGATGTCAACATATCGGTACGATATAAACTATTGTTGTTGTTGTTGTTAAAATCGTTTATGGGAATCTAATGACGATGATGCTGAAAGTGTAATGATGAAGTGCAGTTTGAATGGGAACAACCACAGTCCATCTGGAGGTCGCGTGCATGAGTGGGGTTAGGAAGTGTGGCTACTCCCACCTCTACCAAGAGTCGCTGGCCAACAGGGAAGAGTAGGCCAAGCCAGAGAAAACCACCCTCGAAATAAGGGCGACTTTCTTATTATAGCTGCCTCTGGCGGAGGCCATTACATATTCATTTAGTCGTTTGCCGATCGATATTTGTATTTGACACAACCGACACTTTTCTCTGAATGAATCATCAGGAGTTGTATTACCCATCGAGTAGAACCCGGAGAGCTAAGAAGCTCTTTGGCAGTTAACATCAAAAGCATTCCGCAATTACAGATTTAAAAACACAAACTTAATTTTCGATTTAAAGCTTTCGTGACTGCAGGGATTCATCTTTTTGGTTCTTTCGGTAAAGTCACGTAGAAGGGAAATAATAAAATAATAAAAATAAAACATAATAATATATTATATTACTTTATTATGTTATAATAATATATTATATTACTTAATTATGTTGTATTTTTATTATTTTATTATTTCCCTTCTACGTGACTTTACCGAAAGAACCAAGAAGACAAACTTAATTATAACAATGTTGAAATAAGAAATTACGTGCAAAAAAAATATCCACCAGAGCAAATACATTGATGGGGTCTTTTTAAAATTGTTATTAAGTATTATTAATGTCAGGCCCTGTATATAATAAAAAAAAGTTTGAACATTCCAGGAGCGCCCTTTGCAAAACGTTCCAGATCTGCCTCTGGCGTGAGCACGCGCACTTGCAGGGCCGCGCCTTCACCCACACCTCGCCCCGCAGGAACCCTCCGTGGTGGTGAAGAAGAAGAAGAGACCCGTGGTGAAGGAGGAGGACCTCCAGGGGGCGAGGAGTCGCCTCGGAAAGAACGCGGAGCCTCGGCAGATGACCTACCGAGTGATGGCCGAGTGCGGTGAGTGGGGGGAACAACGGCGAATTCGCGTCGGCATCGTCTTTGGTCATGGTCCGTCCGCTGCTGGATGAGGTTGCTCTTCCGATGGTCTCGCCGGTGCGTTTGACGGTGACCGCGTGCCGAGCAGGCAGCGACGTTCCCCCGCTCGTTTGTTTGCAGAGGATTGCGGTTCGAGACGCACCCCCCCCCCACCCCCCACCGCGGCCGCCCTGGTTAACACTGCGCCGAGCGTTGTTCACCGAAACTATTGCGACTGCCACGCGCCGCCTGCTTCGCAGCGGACGTCAAAGATCCCCGGCATGCGCTGCCACGCGTGCCGGCGTCACGGTAGAAAAATCTCCCAAATGTTATCAATTACAGTACAGTACTCACCATTTACTTAATTGATCAGGGGGGGTGGAAGCCACAAAGCAACATCGCTATTCCCCCCCCCCCACTTGTGGCCGCTGGTACGTTCGCCTTGTGCCAGAGACAGCTGGCACCGGAGGCACCTCCTGCGGCAGGGACGCCTCGGATGATGATGATGATGATGATGTAACTGCTGCGTGAGAGGCGCGGTGTCAATATTGAGTGGCGATGAAGGCTCCCGGAATACGAGTTGATTTCATCGCTCCGTCTCCTGCCTGGTGGGCGAACTTCTCAGGCGGGTTCCCTCCGTTTGGCTTTCGGGGAGCATTATTTTGGCAAAATCGTTCTTTTTTTAATGCTTGTAAAAAAAAGCCAAGTTCCACTCAAATGGCGCTGTTCGCGTCGTGAATACAAACGTGCTGTCATGTTCAAGGCTGCGATAACTCATTCAGTGAACAGGTGCCACTGGGTCAAACCACCGCTGCACCCCAGCCCCACCAACCCCAAACATAGCGCGGTTATTCTGGGTCTGAATACAGCTGCAGCTGTGATTGTGGCCAGACAGACAGACAGCTGTTTCCCATGTCATCCACGTAGTCCTGCCTCTCTGACCCTCTCCTCCCTGCGTCTCACTCGCAACAATGATACACTCCCGTTGTCTCGAGCGCAATTCGCACAAAGCCTCAAAGTACACTTTGCACAAAGCTCAAGTTGAGTGGGGGAGAACGCCTGTGTACGAAGAGGTGAGTTTGATAGGCGAGATTTAGAGAGTGTAACAGACTCAAGATTCTCAAATGGACCGAGGAGGAAAGGAAACTCCACAGTCGCGGAGCCTGGCTGCGACAAAAGCTGCCTACCGTGCAACAAAGTCCGGTCTTTGTAAATCCCAACGAGTCGATCAGAATCAGCAGATACACATTTCAGTGAGATATTTAGGAGCCAGTTCACGCAAGGCCTTAAAAGTGGGGATCCTGAAGTCGATTCTGTTACTCTACAGGGAGCCAGCGCATGGAGGACAGGCTATTGGAGTCGCATGGTCTCGCGATGTCGACCATCGAAGACGATACACGCCCTCACTGCTTTGCAGATGTTGCATGGTAGAGGTCGGCTGCCGTGTGGTTCAGAAGTCCAAACGCTGAGCTGGCTCGAATCTGAGTTTCAGCCGCAACCACACTGATTAAACCGGGTCCTCAAATGTCGATGGTCTCAGCCCGATCACTCATGACGTACTTTGTTTCTGTGAGTCTACAGGTCTCCATGTAGTTTTATAGGTCTCTATGTGAGTCTATGGGTCTCTATGTGAGTCTATGGGTCTCTATGTGAGTCTATGGGTCTCTATGTGAGTCTATGGGTCTCTATGTGAGTCTATGGTTCTCTATGTGAGTCTATAGGTCTCTATGTGAGTCTATGGGTCTCTATGTGAGTCTATGGGTCTCTATGTGAGTGGTTGGTGACCGGGCTAAGACCATCAAACTCGCAACACTTGAGAACCCGGCTTCGTCACAACTGAGTCTATGCGAGTTTAAAGGGCTCTATGTAAGTCTGTGGGTCTCTATGTGAGTATATGGATAGCTATGTATTAATATGCGAGTCTATAGGTCTCGGTAGAAGTCATTGGTCAGAATCAGACTATGTATTTATTACTGGAGGAATCCGATGAGCTATGAAGCTCTTTTTCACAGATGTCCCAGTAGGGGAGGGTCAGAACGTTGCAACAACAAATAGTACAGAAACACGACAGGAGTGCAAAGTATAGGAAAGGTAAACAAATCAGTAAAACAAACAGATACACAAAACTATTTTTTATTTTACCAGGTAAGGTCCACTTAGCTTTTAGCTTATTTTTTCAGAAGCAGCCTGGCCACAAATGATAGCTCAACGAAGTGGCTTATCACGTGGAGAAACCGGTTTAATGACATGCAGCCTAAACCTGGATCAAACTCTGGATCTTGTTGATTCCAGCTCAGCAATCTGACCTCCTACCCACCCGTTAAAACAATCAAAATATAGCGACCAATCAAATCCCTCCGAAATTTTATTTTTACCCAGCTATCGTTAAAAGCAAAAAACACAGTATTTATTTATTTTCATCTGTGGGATTTTGACTTAAAGCTTGTTCCGTGTGGTGTTCTTATTTGAAAATGACTCGTAACAAAAAAAAAGAAAAGCCATCTCCCTTGCGATGTAATTTTAAAAGGGGCTCTGGAAATGCCACGGATGCCGTGTAAACACAAAACCCCCAAAAACCTTCGCCATAATGGGCATGGAAACACACGAAGGAGGGGAAACACAGTAATAGCCACATATGGACTCGGACCCACACAGAGAGCGAGAGGGTCCAAACAAGGACTCGGGTACTGGTTCAGAGACGGAATGAATGGAGACAGATTTACGATGCATACCCCAGATGATACAGGGTGGCCCAAAGTCAGGACACACACACACTTAGTTATTATCTAGACCAGTGGATCTCAACTTTTACTGCAGCCTGCACTGCTTTGTTTGTCAATCGTTACTACATGTATCATGTTAATACATACACAGGTGTGATGAAAAAAAAAAACTAGTTGTACTTACGAGCCCGTGCTTAATTTGTGTTTCAGTGATTTACCTTCTAAAAAATCTGGCCATGTGTCGCACCCCCAGAAAGGCTAAGGACCGCTGGTATAAATTGAAAACTAATTTCTTTAGCACTGCTGTTTGTGTTTAGTTAGTTCTTCCCCCACATCTCCGATTAGTACGGTTGGCTGTGTACGATGCGAAAGAAGTTCAACATACACGTATTTATTTAAACATTGGCATTAAAACATGTTAATAGTTTATTCTTTAAGTTCATATTTTATCTCATCTATTATTATTACCTATTATACTCCTCCATTTTCAGGTGGCATTTAAGCATGGAAAGAGCATTGACTGCATTGAGACGATAGATAATTGGACGAATGTTCCAAGATTACACCTGTAATCTTAAAAACGTCCTAAATTAATTTCAAGAGAATTAATGCATCACCCATTAAAGTTAATGGGAGACAGTTTGAACATTTGTAAAAAAAAAAAGGAATAATCCTTTGAGGTTTGTTAAAATAAATATAACCCTGTGTTGTGACTTTTGGGTCTTCCTGTATTTTCCATTAGTGGCTCCGCCCCAGGGTTATTTGTGCTATAAAATGTCTTTGCTTTGCACCCCGGGCCGACCTTGCAAGAGAGGTAATTTGTCTCAAAGGCTTCTCACCCGGTTATACGTTAGATAGATAAGCGATCTTTATTTAAAACCAAAATACATCGGCACACGAGACGTTTCCTCCACACACCTGTCTCTCTCTCTGTCTCTCCACAGTAAAAAAAACATCACAGTACTTGTGGCACAACCTATACAAGCCGCACGGCCTTCAACAGCATTGATTCAAGACGAGAAATACCTCTCATCATCAGCAGAGTCAGGCTCGCTTGAATCAATGCTGGCGAGCTGCCGATCTTACAATCAGATCAACCAGATCAGAGGACATTGATGGATGAGGACTTGGCTCATAAGCTTTTGGGGCGATGGGGGGAGGCGTGGTTCACACATTGTGCGCTATGGACCTTGCTGACCCGAGTTCTATTCCGGGCCCGTGGCTAACGTGAGCGATGAGCGACATCCGAGGCTGCGCCTCCCGCCAGGGCGACTCGCACCGCCACTTGAGAAGCGCGTTCACGGGCGCCCCGCCCACCAAAGGTGCACAGCAAGTCTTCGTCTAACGCGGCGGATGCGTTCCGGAACAGTGCCACGTCAAGCAAACAACCCCTTTAGGGAAAACAATTTCTCCATAAAGAATGTAATGATAAAGTTTGGCGACATACGATGTACAACTACGCACACGCACGGTGAGATGTCGGGACAAATAGCAGAGGGCACGCCACCGCGTCGTCGTATCGTTACCGAATCGTGCCGCTCAGCACCCGCGCTATAACGGGGCGCGTTGTTCTGGGTCGTAACGGTTGCGCGAACAGCGTTCCCTCGGGGCAGAACCGCGTTATAGCGACGACGCGGAGTGACGTGAATGCTGCCGCGCGTTCAGCGTAATTGGAAGTGGTGTTCCCATTTAGGGAGAACTCCCCACACGCGAGATGAGCGGCGAGTGATTTCGTTTCCCTGGGCGTCTGTGCTCCCGTTGTCTTTTTGCAGAGAAAGCTGGGATGGCGGCGCCGTCCGTGTTCAGCGGCGCTCGCACAGGCAAGGAGACGGTGTTCACGCCACCGCCATCCAGCAGCGACAGCCAGTAGGCCCTCCACCCCACAGCCAGTAGGCCCTCCACCCCACAGCCAGTAGGCCCTCCACCCCACAACCAGTAGGCCCTCCACCTCAGCCAGTAGGCCCTCCACCCCACAGCCAGTAGGCCCTCCACCTCACAGCCAGTAGGCCCTCCACCCCACAGCCAGTAGGTCCTCCACCCCACAACCAGTAGGCCCTCCACCCCACAACCAGTAGGTCCTCCACCCCACAACCAGTAGGTCCTCCACCCCACAACCAGTAGGCCCTCCACCTGGCAGCCAGTAGGCCCTCCACCCCACAGCCAGTAGGTCCTCCACCCCACAACCAGTAGGCCCTCCACCTCACAACCAGTAGGCCCTCCACCTCACAGCCAGTAGGCCCTCCACCCCACAGCCAGTAGGTCCTCCACCCCACAACCAGTAGGCCCTCCACCCCACAACCAGTAGGCCCTCCACCTGGCAGCCAGTAGGCCCTCCATGTGACAGCCAGTAGGCCCTCCACCCCACAGCCAGTAGGCCCTCCACCCCACAGCCAGTAGGCCCTCCACCTGATGACTGATCTGCGACAGTGACCTCTCCCCTCCCCCCCTCTGAAGATGAGTGAAGACTGCACTCATCTTTAGTGCGATGCGAGTTTTAGATTATTGTACTGTACCGCGGTTTTAATTTGTACAATTATATACGGATGGCTACGTCTTAAAAATGTTTAACTAGCATTGTAGTTTATGCCGTGTGCGTGTGTTTTTTTTTAAACGAAACCGTAGCTTTAGTTGCGCGAGACCGGTGATGGAACGCCAGCCAAAGGAGGGATCGCACCATAGATCGCGACCGCCACGGATACGGAAGGATGGCAACGTTTTATTGTGAACGCCTTCATCCAGCAGTGGATCGAGCACGGCTCATGATGTTGATAATATAGAGGCCTTCACGCAGCGGGGGATGATAGATTGTGCCTCAACGGTGTTGGGGAGACCACGCAACAGTGGATAGAGCAAGGCTAGTGATGTTGATGATGATGGTGGTAGGTGATGGTGAGTGTCGACAGATAGTGATTATCGCTGGGTAGGTTCCACGCTTGTATCGGCGGGGCTCTGCATGTACTGTCGTTGAAACCGATAGGAACTTTTATGTAGAAACGTCTAAGTAGGTGTTAAATACAGAATACGTGTGTAGAGGGGAGAGCGGGGCTTGTGGTTCTTACGTTTGAGAAATGTGAGCGGTAAATCGGGAATAAAATGTCGTCAACAACAAAAAAGCTTAAAACGATGGAACCCAAACCTTGTATGTTGTTTTTCCTTCGGAGCTGTGAGCTTTCAAAGACCCCGACACAAATACTCGGTGCGAAGTGCAAACATCCACACCACTCCCCTCAGGTGCCATGTCAGCCTCGAAAGGTGCCTGCTAACAGCACTTGCCCCAACAGGCTGTTAAGGCTATACGGGGGATCTTTATCTTTAAACTGCCAGAGGACAGACAACAGAGCGGCCTGGCTTTCATTTGGCTAAGAAGGTGGAAAATCTGACATCATCCCGAGAGTATTTTCAAAGGCTTTTTTTTAGAGTTACCAAGGGTCCGTTCACAAAACCCCAACCCCCCAGGGCAGCTCCCAGGAGCCCCGGGGGCAGCTCCAAGGAGCCCCGGGGGCGGCTCGTGGAGTTCAGCTCCGGTTGGCGAAGTGACGTTTGCTGAGCGAGCTGCTAGGAGCCTGCGCTGGTGTCGAACGACACATTGACCACGGAGGAGCGCGCGCGCGTGAGAAAGAGACGTAAACACGGAGTATTTGTACCATTCATTTATAGTCCCTTGCACAGAATACAAAACAACCCACAAATTACAAATATAAAATTGAAATCTCACACGAGCACCCAAATCTACATTCATCTCCAAACAAAAACACATTCCACCCCCACTGTTTTCGCACGGGTCGATCGGCAGGGTCGCGTCGTGGTGGGGCAAAGTGTGGGTAACTCCCACCCCTCTCCGAGATGTACTGGCCTACGTGGAATAAGCGGTGAAAAATGCCCTCTCGTGGGGCTGTGTGCGGCGCCCTCTAGTGGAGAGGACCCTTCCACCAGCAGTGCCACGAGCGACCGATTGCAGGGCTGAACCTTTACCTTATTTAACCAATGTTCATTCATATAGCCATTTGACAAACAATAAGAATATACACCTGCTTGGTATTGGAAATCCAGGCCCTGGGCTTGAACCCAGGACTTCAGCAATGCTGGCTCGGTGCTTTAACATGGCCGTCATGAGCTCATCTGAAGAAACACACCCAAACCCTGGACATTAGCCAACCTCCGATTAGCACAGTTGGCTACATATGGTGGGAAAGCAGTTCAACATACGTACATAAAACCGATACTAAGTGGATGGATAACAAAACTAAACACAAAAGGCAGTTCTCAAGAAATGAGTTTTCAATCTAGATTTAAAAGAACCTACATCCGGCAAAATTCCCGTCGTCTTCGCCGTAATCTTCGCCGTAACCTTCACCGCAATCGCCGCCGCCGCCTCCGCCGCCGCCGCGGAAGTCGTAGAGGTCACGGGCCACGTAGTCGGCGTAGCAGCCCTGCACGAGGCCGCGCGCGTTGCTGCGCGCGAACCAGCAGGCCACGTCGCGCGGCCCGCCGCTGCCGTGCGTCCGGCGGACCCTCGCTGTCACCGGCAGGCGCCGGCCGCCGATGTTAAGCGTCGCCGGCGACGCCGCGCCGTCGGCCGGGACCGCCGGCGTGGCGTTCGCCGAGAGTCCCGGCGCCGTCGCCGTGGCTCCCGCGCGTTCTTCCCGGTCCTCCTCTTCCATCTCTCCCTCCTCTTCTGTTTCATCCCGATTGCCGGTGCCGGCCGCTGTTGTGGTGGCCCCCGCCGCCACCGTCGCTGCAGCCGGTGCCGGGGTCTCCGCCACCACCACCGTGGCGTGAGCGTGGAGGAATTGTCCTGCCCAGACACCCAACGCAGACATAAAAAAAAGGTCAAATCGACAGCGTGACATCCCATAACAGACCCGCTGGGGACAGAGGTACGGACGGATGAGTGAACAGGTCGGATTTGTGCAGTGTAGTGCACAAACAACGATTTTCAGTTGAGTTTTGTCTCAAGGCAAGAAGCTAGATCTCCCGGCATGGCAGTTAAAAGAGCGGTGGCAAGTTTCTCAAATCCCCACCCCACCCACCGCCCTCCCACCACCTCGGTCCCCCCAGCAGTGTAAACCGATCCACCACCACAGTTGGGCGATCGGCAGACCGCCATGCGGCGGGGTAAAGTGTGGGTACCTCCAGCTCTTCCAAGACCTCCGGCGAGAGTGGGCCAGACGCCGTCTGAGAGAGCGCTCTCTCGCGCTGCCTCGAGTGCAGGGCCCTTCTGCCGGCAGTGGCATGAGCTAGACATTTCAGGGCTGCACCTTTGCCCCCCTTTTTCACCGTCCAATCACGCGCAAGAAGAAGCGAGCGGCGTGCGGTAACGACGTTTCGTTCCTCGCTCCGAGACACGGAGAGCGGCTGACCCCTGGCAACTCCGTGACCCCGAGGTGACCTACCCAGCAGGCCGTGCGTGTGGGGCGACAGCGACCCCCCAGAGAGGATGTAGACACCCAGGTGGTCCCTCTGGAAGGACGCCGGACGCTTGTAGAGGTGCAGCTGAATGACGAACGTGATGTTACCTGCGGCACATTTGGAAAAGTCACGCACGGAACCCCCCCCTGCCCGCGAGGAGTGGCAGCAGCTTGATGCCAAGATTAGTCGGGGACAAGCAGGGTGTGTAGCTGGAACCGTCTGCTTCGTAATGCCCGGAAGTAACAGCAGCACCACCATTAGCATCAGCAGCAGCAGCAGCACCTGCAGCACCACCATTAGCATCATCAGCAGCACCACTAGCAGCACCACCACCAGCACCACCACCAGCAGCAGCACCACCACCAGCAGCAGCACCACCACCAGCACCACCACCACCAGCACCACCACCACCACCATCAGCACCACCACCACCAGCAGCACCACCACCAGCAGCAGCACCACCACCAGCACCACCACCACCAGCACCACCACCAGCACCACCACCAGCAGCACCACCACCACCACCAGCACCACCACCAGCACCACCACCACCACCAGCAGCACCACCACCAGCACCACCACCACCAGCACCACCACCACCACCAGCACCACCACCAGCAGCACCACCACCACCACCAGCACCACCACCAGCACCACCACCACCAGCACCACCACCACCAGCAGCACCACCACCAGCACCACCACCACCAGCACCACCACCACCACCAGCACCACCACCAGCAGCACCACCACCAGCAGCAGCACCACCACCAGCACCACCACCACCACCAGCACCACCACCAGCACCACCACCACCAGCAGCAGCACCACTAGCACCACCACCAGCAGCACCACCAGCAGCACCACTACCAGCAGCAGCACCACTACCAGCAGCACCACCACCAGCAGCAGCACCACCAGCAGCAGCACCACTAGCAGCACCACCACCAGCAGCAGCACCACCAGCAGCAGCACCACTAGCACCACCACCAGCAGCAGCACCACTAGCAGCACCACCACCAGCAGCAGCACCACCAGCAGCAGCACCACTAGCAGCACCACCATCAGCAGCAGCACCACTAGCAGCAGCACCACCAGCAGCAGCACCACTAGCACCACCACCAGCAGCAGCAGCACCACTAGCACCACCACCAGCAGCAGCACCACTAGCAGCACCACCATCAGCAGCAGCACCACAAGCAGCAGCACCACAAGCAGCAGCACCACAAGCAGAAGCACCACCAGCAGCAGCAGCACCTGTAGCAGCACCACCAGCAGCACCACAAGCAGCAGCACCACAAGCAGCAGCACCACCAGCAGCAGCAGCACCTGTAGCAGCACTGGCAGCAGCATCGAGAACGACGCCGTCCTCACCGAGGAGCGTCACCGTCACGCTGGTGCCGGCCGCCACGGCGACCGCGAGCCCGTCCCGCCGCGCGCTGGCGCTGCGGTCGCACGGCAGCACCAGCCGCTCGGCGCCGTCCAGCACGACGCGCGTCGGCGTCACCAGCACGTAGGCCCGGCGCGGGCGCTCCGACACCAGCGCCACGGTGCCGAAGTACGTGCGGCGCCGCTTGCGGGAGCCCGGCGGAGCCGGGGAGCCCACGAGCTGCCCGTTCACCGTCACGCCTGCGCCGGTGGGGAAGGGAGGGGTGGGTGGATCGGGTGGAGAGATGCGCGTCGCGTGCGGGGAGCTACGGTCAAAATTCGGTCACAATTTAGCAAAAGATTAGTTGACATTTGACCTTTTTTCTCAAACGGAAGGTGGCTGATGGAAATGGATTGATGTTCCCCAGAAAGTGCACTGAATACAATCGCACGAGTAGAGAGACAAACATACCATTCGGCAGACAGACACAATGACTGACCAAAAGACGAATTGAAAGGCACACAGCCTGACCGACCAGTCGACAGTCCAAAAGACAAGACAGAGTGGCAGACAGACGACCTGAATGACAGGCAGAGCGACAGAGAGGAGGGGCGTGCATGGAGTGGATACCAGAGTGGCCGTGATCATCCACCAGACGCAGCACGTGGCCCGGCTCTCCGTCGATGTTGAAGCACACGGTGAGGGCGCTGCGTGGCAGCTCCACCACGAAGTGCGGGTCCCCATCAGCTGCACCGCACGCGCACAAGCACACACACAAGTACGTGCGCACACAAGCACAGACACAAGCACGCGCGCGCACGCACACGCACAAAGATACGCACACGCACGCGACAGCCAAACTTCTCCCATCCCTCCGCCCGCACCCAATCCCAGCCAGCCCCCCACTGGTGGTTGCGGTCGCCGCGTCGTCGCGTACCCGACAACTTAGCCGGCGTGGCGCCCGCTCGCGCACCGCTCTCCTCCTCCTCCTCGGTGGCGAGGTACGCCGCCGGCAGCGCTGCCAACGACACAGGTCAAACAGTCCGCCACCACCATCACCACCACGCTCATTCATCATTGAGCCGTCCGCGCGGTCCCACCTCAAAGCAGGGGACCCCCCCGTGGCAGCGGTCTCTGTGCGGCACACGGTGAAGGCAGCAGCCGCCTCCCAAGCGGGCGTTAGTCTGCCGTAGGGTGGGGGGCGGGGCGATGTTGCCGTGTGGCTTCCCGACTAAGTACTTTGCAAGAAGTTGGGCAGTGACGCCGGCACACGCTGGCCGACTTACTCTTTGATGTCGCGGCATTTTGAACGCCCCCTGCGCAGCAGACGGTACGCAGCAATTATGGTTAACACACCCGTGGTATTAACTAGAGAGGTTTCTGTGCTCAAACCGCAAACATCTGCCGTAAACTAGGTAAGGCCCACTGAGCTATGAAACTCTTTCAGAGACACACCCTGGCCACAGACGATAGCCCAATGAAGCAGCCAAACGCCCCACACTGAGCCACACCAAGTCGTGCGATGCGTCCCTCTCCACCCGCCTACCGAACTGCGTCCCGTCCAGCCCTCCAACATCCTCCGGTCCCTCCGCCTCCTCCTCATCTTCCACCTCATCTTTATCCTGCCCGTCGCCATCCCGGGTCCTCTCCTCCCCAGCACCTGCCTCGTCAGCCTCCTCCTGCTCCTCGTCCTCCTCCATCACGAGCGAGGTGACGGGCGTGAGGAAGTGGTGCCGGAGCGAGAGGTCGATCGCTCGCTGGGTAGCGTCCAGCGACGACCGTGGCAGCGCGGCCGCCCCCCCTGTGCCCGTCGTGGAGCTGTTGCCACGGCCGCCGCCGCCGCCACGCAGCGGGTCCCTCAGCCGCGTCTTCAGCAGCTCCTTGATGGTGAGGAAGGCCCACAGGCGAGGAGTCAGAGGCTCGCGCGCCTCCTCCTCCGTCCCGTTGCTGTGGCCGGTGCCGGAGCCGCCCGGCGCTGAAGGTCTCTGCGGCAAGGCAGATACGGCGATGGGAATTGGGCGAGGTTCGCCCGACGGACTGTGGCCTCTCGGAGTAGGCGAGAGATATTTATTTTGTGGTGGGTGGCCGGGTGGCACAGAGAGTAGGAAAGTGTTGCCCACTACTGCGGGGAAACAGAGCTCATTTAAGGGGTTTCAGAAGTGGTTCCGTGACACCCCCTCCCGTGGGCCGCTCTCTAACACGACTGTTCCTTGAGTGCCCCGAATTAATCCGACGACAATCGGGATCCGATTGGGAGAAAGAAAAACAATCGAGTTATTCTTACTCTTTGGCCTCTTTTCAAAATGTTATTCCACGAATGAATATGCGGCGTGCGCATCGTTAGTGTGCACACTCCCACGCTGCGACGTCCTGTGACTGCCGCCACTGCCGACGAAGGTCCTGGGCTGTGGTCGCCGTGGTAACAGAGCCGCTTGCCTCAACGGGCCTTGCCAGCTGAGATAATGAAGCCTGATTCTGTGAAGCTCTATGTACCGCTGTGGATCTCTATGGAACTCTGTGTATCCCTACAGTCACTCTACGTAACTCCCATGTCCTGCAACTGCTGCAGCTGCCGATGGTCTCAGGCCTGTGGCTGTCCATCCAACGGAGCCGTTTTGGCTCAACGAACCCGTGGCATCGGCCCGGCCACGGTAAGTTGTCTGCGGTTGTACCGCACGGCTCCGCCAAAGGACAAATCGGAGAGGGGACCGGCCGCCCGCGCGCTCCCGGCTCGTCACGCCCGCCCCACCGAGACCGCCGCTCGCCGCTCTCCACCCCGCACCACCCCGAGCACCTGCAGCGCGACGTCGCCCTCCACGCGGAGCCGGTTCCCCGCGGCCCGCGCCGACACCTGCACCCTGAGCGCGTCGCCGGAGAACGGCGCGGCGCCGCCGCCGCTCCCGTTCCCCGCCAGCCGGCCGGCCACCACCAGCTCGGAGCCATTGAAGTAGTTGGCGAAGACGCTCTGGGTGAGGTCCCGCACGCCGCCGTCGGGGTACGCCACCCGCACGTCCGTCAGCACCGGCGTGCCGATCTCGTCGTAGAAGCCTGGCGCAGGCGGCGGAGGTGGCGGTGAGGGGAGTCGCGTTCGGTGATACGTCTAAGCTCCGCGCCGCATCTCCTCGCCGAGTGCGTTGCAGGCTGCTGCTAGGCTGGAGTAGCAGTCGCCGCAGCCGTAGGGAGAGGCGTTCATGGATGTGGTGTGCCGGGCGCAGAGATGTTTTCTGGGTGACAGTGCCGGATTATCGTAGTAGCACAAGTAGCTGCACATGCTACGGGCCCCGCACTTTCAAGGGTCCCGCGCTAAATGCTTTCAAGCTATCAATTCCGGTGCAGTGATTCTGCACTTGCTCTATTACTATAGTACTATACTGCCTTCAATTTTATGAACGACTGGGTGTTAAAGATTAGCGATTTTCCGTATTATCTGGCTGTATAGTAAATGAAAAAATACAATTACTTTACTTTGCAAGTAAAAAAGTTATGTTTTAATATTTATGTGTTTTTTTTATTTAGGCCCCCTTCATAACATATGCCACTACTGGGTGGTCGACCTGAACAGACCCTGATCTGAGGCCGTCGTGTCCGCAAGTACGAATCCACTCCCGCTCGCTCCCGTACTCACACCGACTCACACGTGAAGTGTCAAAGGCTCTCTGCTGGCAGGAGGTCACGGGACAGACCCAGGTGCCACTCACCCACGCGCTCCTTGACCCCCCACTCACCCACGCGCTCCTTGACCCCCCACTCACCCAAGCGCTCCTTGACCCCCCACTCACCCACGCGCTCCTTGACCCCCCACTCACCCAAGCGCTCCTTGACCCCCCACTCACCCAAGCGCTCCTTGACCCCCCACTCACCCAAGCGCTCCTTGACCCCCCACTCACCCACGCGCTCCTTGACCCCCCACTCACCCAAGCGCTCCTTGACCCCCCACTCACCCACGCGCTCCTTGACCCCCCACTCACCCACGCGCTCCTTGACCCCCCACTCACCCAAGCGCTCCTTGACCCCCCACTCACCCACGCGCTCCTTGACCCCCCACTCACCCACGCGCTCCTTGACCCCCCGCTCACCCACGCGCTCCTTGACCCCCCACTCACCCACGCGCTCCTTGACCCCCCGCTCACCCACGCGCTCCTTGACCCCCCGCTCACCCACGCGCTCCTTGACCCCCCGCTCACCCACGCGCTCCTTGACCCCCCACTCACCCACGCGCTCCTTGACCCCCCGCTCACCCACGCGCTCCTTGACCCCCCACTCACCCACGCGCTCCTTGACCCCCCGCTCACCCACGCGCTCCTTGACCCCCCACTCACCCAAGCGCTCCTTGACCCCCCACTCACCCACGCGCTCCTTGACCCCCCACTCACCCACGCGCTCCTTGACCCCCCGCTCACCCACGCGCTCCTTGACCCCCCACTCACCCACGCGCTCCTTGACCCCCCGCTCACCCACGCGCTCCTTGACCCCCCACTCACCCAAGCGCTCCTTGACCCCCCACTCACCCACGCGCTCCTTGACCCCCCACTCACCCAAGCGCTCCTTGACCCCCCACTCACCCACGCGCTCCTTGACCCCCCACTCACCCAAGCGCTCCTTGACCCCCCACTCACCCACGCGCTCCTTGACCCCCCACTCACCCAAGCGCTCCTTGACCCCCCACTCACCCACGCGCTCCTTGACCCCCCCGCTCACCCACGCGCTCCTTGACCCCCCACTCACCCAAGCACTCCTTGACCCCCCACTCACCCACGCGCTCCTTGACCCCCCACTCACCCACGCGCTCCTTGACCCCCCGCTCACCCACGCGCTCCTTGACCCCCCGCTCACCCACGCGCCCCTTGACCCCCCACCAAACCCCGCGACGCTCACCCTTGAGCTGCGCGCTGGCGTCGGCGCCGTCGTAGACGCGCCGCGCCACCCCGCAGCTGCCGGCCGCCAGCGCGTGGAGCAGCGCGAAGTCGGCGTCGGCGCCGAAGCCCAGGCTGAAGATGCAGAAGCGTCCCTGGGCGGCGGCGGCGCGCGCCTGCGTCACGATGGCCACGCGGTCCGTGTCGCCGGCCGTCGGCTGCCCGTCCGTCAGGAACACCAGCAGCGACACGCGGTCGTCCCCCGCCGGCGGCGGCGGCGCCGCAGGGCGTGCCAGGAGCCTGGCGCCGGTCAGCAGCGCGGCGTTGATGTTCGTGCCTGTGAGGGACGACGGAGAGAGAGAGAGAGAGGGGAGAGAGACACGCGGAGAGGTCGCCATGAGCGGCGGTGCTCGGCAGCAGTGGATAGGTCCTGGCCGACGGCGATGGTGACCGTGGTGACGGCGGCGGACAGCAAGCGGACAGAAAGTAGAACTCAGTTTAGGGTAGCGCCATTCACACGAGGCCTCACAGCGCTTTACCACACAATCCCAGTAAAAACCCTTAACATGAACATTTTAAGGAAAACCACCCTTAACACAGACGGATATGCAAGGGGAAATAAATGCGTCCCTAATGGACCGGGGCACGGCGTTCCACAAGCGAGGCGCCTGACGACTGAATGCTCGGTCACCCGTCGGACGCAGATTTGTCCTCAGTACGCTCATGCGTACCGTGGCGCTCTCCTCTAATCTGTGGCGATGGCTTAGAGGAGGCACCTAAACTAGAACAATATGAAACAAATGTTTTTATTTTACCAGGAAAGGTCCACTGAGCTATGTAGCTCTTTTTCAGAAGTGACCTGGCCACAAATGATACCTCAACGAAGTGGCTCGTCATCACGTGGACATTTATAGCAGTAAACCAAACACTCGAAGCGCACGTTGATTCTAAATGTGGAGGGAACAAAACGGAAGGACCCGGAGAAAAATCAACACAAACACTGGCAGAACTTGCAAATTCCAGATATACATACAGCAGGCATCAGGGTCGGTATCGAACCCACGACCTCCTGCATACCAGGCGAGGTAGTCAACATCTCCTAGGCACCGTGGCGCGCTCCATGCAGCAGCGGAGCGGTGGCGGGTGGGACGTACCTCCCGCGGGCGAGGCGAGGTAGATGTACTTGCGAGCGTCGCGTACGGCGTCGCGCGTCACTTCCACCATGCGGCCCGGCCTCCACACCCGCACTCTCTCCGAGAAGGTGACCACGTTAAAACGATCGCCCGTGCGCAGCTCCTTCAGGATCGTCTGCATGGCGTCCTTGGTCTAAGGGGGCGGACGGAATGGATCGGTGCGGTCACCGTCAGTGCGGTGGTGGTCGCTACGCTGCACCACGTGGTGCTTGTAGTAATCCTGCGCTGTGGAGGCAGCAGCAAGGGTTGGTGGATCACGCACAGATGTTGTGAAACTCCCGTCTCGTGGGTGGGAGCCGAGGAGGTGCCAGGAGAAGGCTGTACAACGAGTGGATTCATCGCCATCTGTTTCCGTCTGTGCGGGGGATAGAGCGTTGCCCCCTCGCTCAACGCGCGGGTTGTCTTCGGGTGCTCCGGGTTTCTCCCGACTCGTGTGCACACTCATCGTTTGTTGGTGGAAACGTCTTAAAATAAAAACCTCATCTAGAGTCCCACGACTCGGTGTGGGTGTCCTGGATGAATAAATGAATAATTATATCATCATGACGTTAGAACCGGATTAAACCAATGCTGGAACATTTACTCGCAAATTGCTCAATTGTGATTACTCACATCGGTGAGGCTTGCCGGGGTAAACTAACGTAGTGATAAAATAAAGTTGAATGGGGAGGGGAAGGCTCGTGGTTGGTATAGTATTGGGGTGCTCCCCCCCCCCAATACTATAACATGAGTGGTGCTTCCACCACCCATGCCTGATGATGCAAACCTCTCCGCCGAGTCGACCTAGGAGAGGCCCAGGACTGGTTGAGAATCTCGTCATCGCTGGTGGTGGTGGCCGTGAGCGGGAATCGAACTCGGGTCTCTGCCGGGTTCGTAGCGCGGCACACGAGGGTGGCCAGCACCACGTCCCGGCCGCCTTTGTCTCCCCAGTGGCGATGTTTACACACCGCACCTGGCAGGGCCATCCATAGGGGGGTGTGCGGAGGCCCGGGGAAAACCCCACTGTGTGCGCCCCCCCCCCCCCCATGCCTTCAAACTAAACCGGACGTATTACATCTGACACCGTGACGTGGACGCGCCCCCCAAAGCGCGGGGCCCTGGGCGGCTCTGACACCAGGTACTCTGAGGCTGATTCGACCATGGGTTGACACAAACACACAAGTACACACCGACCCCCACCCTTCGCGTCCCCTCCCGTGCCATTCCCCCTCCACCCCCACCCCCGCCACGCTACCTGCCCGATCTTGGTGCCGATCATGGAGCCGCTGGTGTCGATGACAAACACCACGTCCTTGGGCACGGCCGGCAGGTCCGTGGGCGCAAAGTAGTGCACAAAGTAACCGTCACGCACCTGTGAGAGGGGGTGGGGGAGAAAGGAGACACGTGCTCTCACAGTCGCGCACATCTATGGCACACGTGTAGCAATGCGTTAGCCCTAATGCCTGTTTTAATGATCACCTGTGTATATCTCTGCCACAGCCATGATGGCCAAGGATCAACCAAAGGCCGTGGCCCATATTGTGGATGAGTAAACAAGCGTCAAGGACCAAAGATGGCAACAATATCGCGCAATACTCCCACGCGAATAAATTGTTAAAATAAAATATCGACTTGGAACGCTGCGCTACCGCACGGACTCGCAGAGAGCAACTCCATCAGACGCTCAACTCCATCCCCCACCTCCAGCACTTCCCCGCGGGCTCACGGACACTGTGATTGCTGTACATATCATCGGTGGCCAACTGGCTCTTTAATCCACCACCACGTGTGGCTGTATCGAAGGAGCAGAGCGCAGGACGCGCTATCACAGTAGCAGAGAATAATGAATGTATTCCGTACTGTGCCGAAAACTGTCAATATATACTTGTCTATATTCGCACACGTGGCTCTGTGCAGAACTCATGGGTACGGCACTTTTTGGCTCTTCGTCTTTCACAAGTTGGCCACCCCTAAAATATATATAAACAAAGATCCCCCGTATAGCCTGAACAGACTCTCGGGGCAAGTGCTGGTACCGCCACGGCACACGAGGGGGTGGGTGGCCAGCACTACGCTCACCCGGCCGCCTTTGTCTCCCCAGTGGCGACGTTTCCACATCGCACCGGGTACGCATTTGAGGCTGAGTCGACCTAGGGAAGGCCCATGACCGGTTGAGATGATCGTCACTGGAGTTGGTGGTGGTGGCCTTGACCGGGAATCGACCTCGGGTCGCTGTTGGCTTCATGGCGCAGCGCGCTAACCACTGTGCCACCGCTCCCAACATGATTATATACACACACACACATACATTTATATTTTTGTTGTTGAAACAGACATAATCCAGAAAATTCGCTCCTCGGCAAAAAAAAAAGTAATCCTCAAGACAGCAGCAGTCGCTGAAGCAGCAGTTTCAATAAAGCGCCGAGACGCGCTTCTCTGTCCGTCACTCGGCCGAGCCCGCGTCTCTGCAGCGCTCCGAGCGAGCGAGACGGAGGCAGGGGGCGGTCCTCGCCCCGGGCGCGGATTACGGCTGCCGGGCTGAAGGAGGAGGTTGGGAAAAAAAACCCTAAATGTTTGACAGGACAAAAAGAAACGTAGACTTGGCGGTGGGGGGAGGGGGAGCTGTAGGCCCAAGTCACCGTGCGTGCTGCGCGCAACCCGCTCGGGACTCTGAGCCGTGCTCTTCACGAGGAATTTTAACCTGCGAGGAAAATTGCGAGTAAATTACTCGCCCAGGGTAGAGGCGGTCACGCGCGCGTGTAGCGTATACACACCGAGAGCGCGCGCGCGTGCGTGCGTGGGGAGCGGTGGCGCAGCGGTTAGCACTGCGCTGCGCTACGAACGGCCGCTCGCGGCCAACACCGGTGACGATTATCTGCACCGGTCCTGGGCCTCCCATAGGTAGACTCAGCCTCAAACGAGTACAGGGTGCGATGTGTGAACGTTGCCACTGGGGAGACAAAGGTAGTTGAGCGTGGTGCTGGCCACCCACCCCCTCGTGTGCCGTGCCGGCCTTCGTAGGTGCTCGCTAACAGCACTTGCCCCGACAGTCTTGTCAGGCTATACGGGGGACCTTTAGCATTATTATTCTACGACCTGAGTTTGGATTCTCAGCCACAGTTTACAAACAAAACAAATTCTTCGGAAGTATTCAATCAGCAGCACGTAATAACTTATTAGCAGCACGGAATAGCGAATTAGCAGCACGGAATCTCTAAAAGAAAGCATGTAGGCAATGCTTTGATCGATGAGTCCGGTTTTCCTAAGAGCGAGTCCCCAATGGCAACGCAACTTCACAGGGGAGTTTTGGTTCATATCGCATCATCTTGACGGGGGAAGTCAACGTGCCCTGGTCCCCGTTACCGGACGGACGGATGGGACGTCGCTAACGGATGAACTTTTCTCAACCTCCGTTGTAAATCGCTGTGCGTGCGAGCCAGCGAGCGAGCGAGTGAGCGAGCGCCGTCACCTGTATGTCCCCCACGCCGAGGTGTCGCGAGACGTCGTACCACACGACGAACTCGCCCAGCCGCTCGGCTGCCGAGAGGCCGCTCCGCTGCTGGACCGTGGGCTCGTAGCGGACGCGCGCCCGGGTCGCGGAGCGCTCCACCGCCGTGCCCTCGGGGGCCTGCCTCGTCTCTGCCGCGTCACACAGGTCGAGGAGGTCGAGGAGGTCGATGAGGTCGATGAGGTCGAGGTCAGAGCCGTCGTCACAAATGTGGCGCCGCGATTACAAACGGCGACGTTCGCTGAGGCGAGAGCCGTCACTCGGTGAATGTCAACATCGACGGTGCCGTTTCAGTGTCATTCGTTTGGGGGGGTCTCTGCATTTGTCCAGGGCCTGTGACCGAATCCCCCCGGACTGGGCACACTCAAGACAGATGGCAGAAGCCAAGCAGGGGTGAGCCTGGGCAGCCAGGTGATGAGGGGCCTAAGGCGAATGGTATGGACTACTGGACATCTGTTGTGAAAAAGAGCTTCATAGCTCTTTGGATACATCCACAACATATTCAGATTTTGGATACATGTTGCATTTTTTGTTACGTAGTCATCAAGGCAAATCCGTCAACCATAAATCACTCCTTTCTTCAAACAAACAAAACACGCATTTACTAGCTTTAAACGTCGCATGCAAAGTCACGAAGGTGGGCATCGTAATACAAACACAAATAAGTAATACTGTATTTAAAAACACTTTTTTTAAAACACGCTTTTATGAAATGTACTAGTAATGGCCCCGAAGCTTGTCATAACGTAAGGGGACCGTGGGCAATTACAGCCAACGTCAGTTGAGCGTGGACAATTAGACCCAAGCTGAAACATAACATATAAAAAATAACGTTTAATTTATGATAAAATATAGTATTGTCATCAGTATGACATAAATACTCTAAGGTTTTTTTCGGTAAAGTCACGTAGGTAAAAATAAATAATGAAATAATATTTATAATAATAGAAAGAACATTTTTATAAGGCAATTTTATTTCTTTTATTATTTCTATTATTTTTATTATTTATTTTTACCTGCGTGACTTTACCGAAAAACCTAAGAGTATGAATCCTTGCAGTCACGAAAGCTTCAAATCTAGAAGTATGACATAAGTATACCAAGTTTGCAGTCGATACCACATTGGGAAGTGGGTTAAAATTAAGTTACAAATTTCGATTTAAAGCTTTCGTGACTGCAGGGATTCATCTTCTTGGTTATTTCGGTAAAGTCACGTAGATGGGAAATAATAAAATAATAATTCATTCAGACGCTGTCTTTCCGACAGACCTGTTCTTCACCTGAGGACGGCTGCTTGCGTTGTGGCCGAAACGTCGGGAGAATTATTATGTTTTATTTTTATCATTTTATTATTTCCCTTCTACGTGACTTTACCGAAAGAACCAAGAAGATTGAGTTACAAGTTTTGAGAATACAACAACAACAGACAAAGTGAGTTAAACAAAAGCGCGTAACAAAAACGGATGCCCGGCTGTGACACTCGCCGTGCCGACGCGCCGCCGTTGTCTGCCCCGCGGCCGGCCTCAGCGGCAGCACCGTGAGCTCCGAGATCCCGGCGCTCTCCGCCAGCTCCACGTGGAGGCGCAGGGAGCGCGCTGCGATGCCCGGCCTCATGCTCAGCGCCACCTCGTAGCGGCCCAGCCGCCGCTGCAGCAGCGCCTCGTGGGCGATTGCCAGCACGGCACGGGCCCCGGCCGGCACGGGCACCGAGGCGCGCAGCACGTGCCAGCCACGCGGACTTGCGGGGGTCACGCGCGGGTGGAGGGGTCGCGCCGGAGAGTGGGCACGGCGGAGGGGGGCAGAGGGGTTATGGTTGGTTAACATTGGGGTTATGGTCGGGTCACGGTTGGTATTACTGTTAGGGTTGGGATTAAGGCTCGGGTTGGGTTCAGCTTGGGATTAGTTATTTGTAGAGTTCGGATTGGCGTCGGCGATGGCTGGGGTTAGAGGTTGGTTGGGGTTGTGGTTTGGATTTTGATTGCGAGTATAGGGTTAATGTGCAAGACTCGGGTTGGAGTTGGCTAGGGTTTGGAATTGGGGTTTCATTTAGTGTTATGGCTGGGATTAGGGGTTGGGCTGTAGTTAAGGTTGTGGTCGTGAACCAGTCCTGGGCCTCCCCTAGGTCAACTCAGCCTCAAATTAGGAACCTCGTGTGCCGTGCCTTTATAGCTGCTCGCAAACAGCACTTGCCCCAAAAGTATGTTAAGGCTATACGGGGGATCTTTGTCGTGTGTGTGTGTGGACTGCTATAGCTGGAATCTGTGCTCACCCGGTATCATTGTAGCTGTGTTTGTGTACAGCGGCCTTCTGCTGTGCCCTCTCCCGTACCCTGCTGACATAGGTCTTGTTACCTACAACCCTGCACACGCACACACAGATGCCCATTAAGAATTAGACTGTTGGGACAAGTCTTGTTAGTGTTGAAGCTGCTCACAAGGCAGACGAGGGAGCAGTGTGGCCAGCACCACGACCAGCTGCCTTTGTCTCCCCAGTGCTGATGTTTACATCCCGCACCAGGTACTCATTCTTTAAAGGCTGAGTCAACCCAGGGGAGGCCCAGGTCCGGCTTGGATAATCGTCACTAGTGTTCAGGTCAGATCAGAAGATCAGAATCTTTATTTAGTCTGGAGAAATCCGATGAGCTATGAAGCTCTTTTTCACAAATGTCCAGTGTTGGTGGCCATGGGCTGGAATCGAACTTGGGTGGCCAGGTTCGTAGCGCGGCGCACTAACCACGACACTACTGCTGCCCACACACTCGCAAGGACACGCAAACAGACACACAGACACACACACCGGCAGTCGCAGCTACACCACGATTACAAAGCCTCGTTGTGCGTGACGACAGCAGCTCTGACGGCTCATCTCTCCACGTGTCGACTTCGCTGGCGGGCAGCAGGAGCAGCAGAAGGCCGCGTGGGAAGACGACGGAGAGAGAGAGACTTACGTCACACGGCTGCACCGTGGAGGATTTTGTCCACAGGTGCGAGGGAGAGACAGAAACAAAGAGACCGATGACAAACGCAGACGCGAGACGATGACAAACGCGCGCAAGATCAACGCGTCCGGCAGCCCGAGTCGAGGAATTGTCGGGCGTCAAATTCTCTCCTCTCCCCTCCGTCTCCTTTCTTGCCGCCGCCGCTTGATCCGCCGCGCGCTGCCCGTGTTTGTTTCGCCGTCTCCAGGTCTCAGGTGGAACGGCGACAGTAACCACCTCCTCCTCCCACCAAATCTCTCTCGATCCCCGTGACGAGTGATGGCTGACAGACACCCAACCCTCGGCCGCGAATGTTCACCTGCCCGACTGTGCCCCTCTGTGCACGTGTGTCAGGCCGCTTGCTCTTGCAAACGGGACCTCATCCTGGCCCACTGAGTTCTCAGCTGGTTAAACATAATCGACTTGAAACTGAAGACCACTGCATGTATCTGCTCCAGATTTCTGGAACCTGCCTCTGACGCCGCCTGTATGATGCTGCTGCCTGTAACGACCAGTGAAGCGTCCGTACCCAATAGAGTCACGCTGTGCGCGTGTGGATCGTTCTCCAGCAACACCGGCAGTGCTGCCGCAGCGGTAAGGATTTGGCCACGTTTGGTCACCACAGTGGCAACTTTATAGATTGGCCGTGTCGGGTGGAGGAGGGTTTAACGACACAACAATTTTACTTACGCGACGGTCGGACCACAACAATCTATTGCGAATCGCAAATGAGCTCGACGCCCGCGATTTAAGATGACGGTTTTGGCACGCGGTAAGATTCGGCGACATTCCCAGCCAAGGAGAGCCGTCGTGGGGGTCGTTGTGACGTCACGACGGGTCAAAGGTCAAGCAGCACTCGGCACGAGCTCAATCAGCCACGAGGGGGGTCACGAGGAAGCTGCGCGATGTCCTGGGAAGCCTCAAGAGAGGCGCATGAAGGTAGACTTACCCCGCGGGCCACCAGGCAGAATAGACCTCTGCCTCCTCCACCGACCTCCCCCACCGCCCTAACTCCCCCCCCGCCCACGCGAACCCACCGCCCCCCAAGAATCCCAAATCTGGCCCTGACTCTTAACCCAACGCACGGGGAGGTCAGTGCTTCTACCCTCACAGCGACGCAGAGCCACAATCATTCTTTTGGACAAATTGTTTTACGAGCTGCGGTGGCGCCTAACTCATTGCCCCCCCCCCCCCCCCACAATGCCGAGTGCGATGGCAGAAGAGATATCGACGTTGAGACAAGAGCCCAGTCATCTTCTTGGTTCTTTCGGTAAAGTCACGTAGAAGGGAAGTAATAAAATAATAAAAATAAAACATAAAAAAATAATTCTCACGACGTTTCGGCCACAACGCAAGCAGCCGTCCTCAGGTGAAACCAGGTCTGTCGAGGCGACAGCGTCTGAATTATTTTATTATGTTTTATTTTTATTATTTTATTACTTCCCTTCTACGTGACTTTACCGAAAGAACCAAGAAGATGAATCCCTGCAGTCACGAAAGCTTTAAATCGAAATTTAAGAGCCCAGTCGTGAGAGGAGAGAGACATCTGCACGAAGGTGACGCAGTCGTGTGACAAGAGGAGAGATCCACGCACGCGACAGAACGGTGAGATGAGGTGCAGACAAGAGACGGAGGTATGGGGTCGGTGAGAGAACAGGATGCAGATCAGATGGGGATTGTATTTTTCACGTTATTCAACCTGTTATGTGCATTAGGATCTACATTCAAGACACTAATTCGTTGTTCTAAATGAATGCGGGGCTGCTTGAGCTACCTGGGAGCCATGTGCCCTTTACTTGGATTCCTTAATCCGAGGACCATCTCCCTGACATTTTTTCTGTTTCCCACGGCAAAAAGAAAAAGATTGATTTAAGAATAAAATAACAATCCTCCTGAACAAGAAAGGAAAGTCTCTGGGGTTGTTTTTCTTCTTCTGTATTTTCGACAGCGCCATCCATCCACGTAACGCATCCGGGCCAAACTGCTCGTTACACGGCTTTTAGCACTCCTTGTTTTGAGATGCTTTGCTTCAAAATGCCCATCACGTGGGGAGAAGGGCTCTCTGAACGGCGAATAGCGTTTAAGAATTTTTTTACCATTTTTTTCCCCTCTCTGAAAGCAAAATTGGCCCCCAACAGAATTTGAAACGATAAATCGTGTCGCTTTTAAAAACCCGTCTGTCTTGGGCTTTCCAAAATAATGGGGTGAGGGGGGGGCATGGTGGAAGTAATAAATAAATAACGGATAGACGAGAGAGAGGAGGAAGATTGAGATGCGAGCCCGTCCCCGTGCGCGCTGTTTTGACATTCCGCGTGCCAGTCGTGGGCCCTCTTGTGGCGCGGTTGCCAGGGCAACCACAGCGCACCTGCGGGGAGGCGTGACCCCAACACAGGGGTTCACCACGACTCCAACAACACCACCAGCACCACCAACAACACCACCACTACCAACACCACCAACAACACCACCACTACCAACAACACCAACAACACCAACACCATCCATCCATCCATTTGGCCACCACCAGAAGCTTTCCACGCCGCAGTTAATCTCTCAACCGTCTCTCTCACACTCTCTTACTCACACTCTCTCACTCTCTCTCTCACTCTCTCTCTCACACTCTCTCTCTCTCTCTCACGCTCTCTATCACACTGTGCGGTGCTTTCAGCACCACAGCACGTAGATTTGTAACGATATGTAACGTTTGTTTTCTTTCGTTTGCTGGTGACTGTTTTTCATATTGGAATCACCTCCGGTGCTTTTGCTGCTGGCGGCAATAAAAGTTGTTTAAAAGTCAAAAGTCTCTCACACTCTCTCACTCTCTCTCTCTCTCACACTCTCACTCTCTCAACCGTCTCTCTCTCACACTCTCTCACTCTCTCTCACTCTCTCTCTCTCACACTCTCTCACTCTCTCTCACACTCTCTCACTCTCTCACACTCACTCTCTCAACCGTCTCTCTCTCACACTCTCTCACTCTCTCTCACACTTTCTCACTCTCTCTCACTCACACTCACTCTCACACTCACTCTCTCAACCGTCTCTCTCTCTCACACTTTCTCTCTCACACTCTCTCACTCCCTCTCACACTCACTCTCTCAACCGTCTCTCTCTCTCACACTCTCTCACTCTCTCTCACACTCTCTCACTCCCTCTCACACTCTCTCACTCTCTCTCACACTCTCTCACTCCCTCTCACACTCACTCTCTCGCCCTCGTTAAATCTCTCGCGGTCCTTGGGCCAAAGCAGAAATTGACGACAGCCAGGTGCTGAAAACGCGAACGTACGAACGAGCTCCTGCGTCGTTTCTTTCCTCGCTGGGTTTCGCCTCCCACGTCGCGACACACGGCTGTCTCTTGAAAGAGCAACTTCAGAATAGTTAGTGTTGTTGTCCTGTGCTGATGGCAGCAGGGATCCCCCCTTAGCAAGATAGCTGGGTGACTGGCTACACGGGACTCTCCGCTTAACAAATACAACTTCCCATGTACATGAAGCAGTCCCCCTCCTTAGCGTCCTTTCGTTCCTCTCTTAAAGCCTCACCTCTTCTCCCTGGCCCATTCCCTTCCTCTTCCATCTCCTCGCCCCTCCACTCTGTCACGTCCCTCACCTATAGCCCTTCTGTGACCCCCACGTGTCCTCTGTTACGGTCATTCGTTCCTCGGTCCTTGCCACGCCCCTTGCCATCGAAATCACTCTAGTTTTTTGTTAACCGCTTTTAAACATCTTTATCGAGCGCCTTGAGCTAAGACGCTCTACAAATATAAAAAAAATTAACCCGTAAAAACAAAGTTTTTCACTCTAAATCCTTTATATGCGTGGCGGCTAGAGTCCTCTTGTCCTCTGGCTTGAGATGGCTGCCACCTATGGGTCAGATGATTGTGTGCCAGCATTAAGCAATTGGTAAATAAATATTTATTTATTTCCCCTAAACAGTGTAAAATTTAGGAATTTTTTTTTTCCACGAAAATTCATTGTCACGCACAACGAGTCTGTGTGCAAAATGTCAGCTCGATTGGATCACGGGAAGTGGGTAAAAAAACGACCGAAAGATTTGCACGGTCGTAAGTGCGCAAGCAAGCGAACTTAATATAAAGGATTTAATAAGATCGATCGATGGATGAGATGAGATGAGCTGTGAACGAGATGGGATGCCGGCGGCCCCCGCGAGCGTGCCACTCACACGCTGAAGTTGGAGACGAAGGCCGACGCCGGCACGGGCAGCTGCAGCGGCACGAGGCGGCGGGCCGGACCCGCGTTGACCACCTCGAGTCGGGCCCAGGTGCGCGCGTAGCGAGACTCCACCAGGCACCTGACCGAGTACTCGCTCACCTCGACGCCATCCTCACCAGCCTGCAAAAGAGACCAAGGGCAACAGACCCCCCTCCCCCCCACCGTGTGGCATTAAGTGCCGTCAGCGAGCACCTAGAACGGCCGCCATGGCCAGCATCCCACCCGGCCGCCTTTGTCACCCCAAGTGGCAACGTTTAGACATTGCACCGGGTATGGATGAGGCAAATTGGGTAGGCCCAGGAACGGTTCTGATAATCGTCACTGGGAAGAACGCTGCCGAACAGAGTGGAATGACGCGGACGTCCGGACTAAACACCTCGCTCGAGAAACCAAACATCATCGCACCTCCTCATCGCAGACACCGGTGCTACCATCAACCGCATCGGAACATCATCAACAGGACGATGCGCAACATCTCGTTCGTGAATGGAAAACTAAAGACACGAGCCACAGCGGCGCGTTCGTGGCCGTGCAACCCAAACCATGGACCATGCAGTCAACGCACGGAGGAGACACGTGGAGTTACATCGAGGCTCATCGCGATACGTAAAGACACATTAAAGACACGAGCCACATTTGTGCTACCGTGGCCGTGCAACCCAAACCGTAAACCGCTGTATTCTGCGCCCCTTCGACGGAGGAGGAACAGCAAAACGACACGAACCAACTCTCTCCTGAAGCTCTCTCGTGGCTAGCAGACATCGACAATGGCGGCATTCAAATGAATTCATAGCTGTCAACCCGTACGGTCTACCCCGTATTCTTGTACAGTGAAATTGAGTTTTCAGGTCCATACAGCGTACAGCCGTTTCCATACGGGCAAATAAAGTGTCTGTGTCTATTTGTTTGTGTTTCTCCCTTGTGATGGCACTTTGTTGGATGAATTTTGAGATTTATAAGGGCACGGGGTGACCAATAAGGTCTGAATTGATCTGTAATAAGGTAGGCATTGATAAGGGGTTGCCAGGTATGTGAATTTAAGAATCGAATTTAATAGAAGATGCTTACTTACATGTGCGTCTGGTGGCGAAGCGTCTGGCCGTCGAGTTCCCCGCTTTTCTCTCTGTCACAGACGAATTAAGAGAATTAAATCCAAGTTACTTGGCAGTGGCCCACAAGCACTGCTAACAACAAAACAGACCCAAAAGTCAGGACACACAGGGTTATCATTATAAAGGGTGGTCCAAAAGTCAGAACACATAGCGTTATTATACAAGGTAGCCCAAAAGTATTGATTACAAAGGATGAGGAGAGAAACCTATACTACCCCAAACAAAAAGATCTCCACGACTTGATCAGAGATCTTGGTCTCACCAAGTCCAATGCCGAGCTTTTGACGTCTAGGCTCAAGCAGTGGAACTTGTTGGATGAAAGTGTGCAAGTCACAGATCGGAAGAAGCGTCACCAACCTTTTTGCAGCTTCTTCACCTATCAAGATGGGCTCTGTTTCTGCCACAATGTGACCAGTCTGTTCGAGGCAATCGGAATCGCCTGTAACCAGAATGAGTGGCGCCTCTTCATTGACAGCTCATCCAGGAGCCTCAAAGCCGTGCTGCTCCATAATGGTAACAAGTTCCGGTCTCTTCCCCTGGCTCACTCGGTGTACCTCAAAGAGGATTACAACAGCATCAAGACCTTGCTGGACGCCTTGAAGTATGATGAGTACGGCTGAGAGGTCATCGGAGACTTCAAAATGGTGGCATTCCTGATGGATCTCCAAGGCGGTTTTAGCAAATTTCCCTGCTATCTTTGCCTTCAGGACAGCAGGGACACCAAGGCGCACTACCACAGGCGGGACTGGCCACAGCGGACCGAGTTCTCTGTGGGGAGGAACAACGTCAAGTGGGAGCCACTGGTGGATCCCCGGAAGGTGCTGATGCCACCACAGCACATCAAATTGGGCCTTGTGAAACAATTTGTCAGAGCTGTAGATAAGGAGTCGGCAGCCTTCAAGTACCTTCAAGACTTCTTCCCTAAGCTGTCTGAGGCAAAGGTCAAAGCCGGTGTCTTCATCGGACCACAGCTAAAGAAGATCCTGGAGTGCAATGAATTCCCCAAGAAGCTCACTAGTAAGGAGAAAGCGGCTTGGGACAGCTTTGTCGCAGTGGTTCGTGGCTTCCTGGGCAATCACAAGGTCGAAAACTATGTGGAGCTGGTTGAGACTCTGGTGAAAAACTTCGGCACAATGGGTTATAGGATGTCCCTCAAAGTCCATATCCTTGATGCTCATCTTGATAAATTCAAGGAGAACATGGGAGCGTACTCGGAGGAGCAAGGCGAGTGCTTCTACCAGGATATACTGGACTTTGAACGCTGCTACCAAGGACAATATAACGAGAACATGATGGGAGACTATATTTGGGGGCTGATTCGTGAAAGTGATTTACAGTATAATCGTAAATCTAGAAAAACTACTCACTTATACATCTTTTGTAGTAATTTTTGTATTACTTTAGTATAAATACATGTTAATTTTGATTCATATGTTGTTTTTCTGCCTTTATGTGAACGAAAAGACACAAATTATCCCGTTTTCTCATTGAAAATAGGTACATTTCAAAATATCACTGTCCAGGTCACAAAAAGCTAAGTTTCAGGGGAATAACAGCCATTTTCTATACGTTTTTGGCATAAGCAATTACGAAATAACGCTTAGTACCCAGAAACAAAAATTGCGTTACATAGTATGATTATTATTACTGCATTACATTTTCACGCTATTTTCAAACTCCTTTTACATTTCCTACGCAAGCGCTTGCAGCACCCGATACAAAGCAACTCACAATGCAAACAACAACAAAGCGATTAATTCATGAATGGTTTCTTTGATTAATTGCTCACGGATGTTTGAGCCTCAGACACCTGGACGATTGCCACGACGCAGCGCTATAATTGCCCCGCGTTCTCGGTTCAACGAGGTGGTCATTGTGAACCTAGTAATTAATGTATCAATCAGCCCGAAATCATTCCTCTGTTCGGAGCTAACCTTTGCGAACCCGCAAAGCCCACGCACACGAAACGATCTGTCAACAAGTGTGACTCATTAACCAATTAACTGTAGGCGTTAATGAGCCGCGGTTCGTTTTCCCTTCCACACGGGCTGGCCATTGTAAATACATGAACGAATTATCTTACGGACGAATTCCTCGCGAATTAAATTGATCCCAGAACATTCCTCCGGAAGAGCTGGCCATTGTGAACGATCAAAAATCCTCCTCCCCCTCCACAGACAGATTAATAAAACAATCGTTGTGTTATTTATTAACTAGGAACCGATTCACCTCACACCGTTCTCTACACGAGCTGGACTCTGTGAATGAATCTCGAGAATGAATGTCTCCGGCAATGAATGGGCCCGCGAACTTGGCCAGAATGAACTCACGAAGCTGACGCGCACTTGGGTGGCATCGGAGGAGATGGGCAGCAGGACGGAGGCGATGGCGGTGACGAAGACGAGAAGTCCAGCGGTGGGAATCAAACTCGTACACATGGCTCTGCAGCCCAGGTGGGGGTCCGTGTGCGCAAAGACAGAGGTAGGGCAGGACTTTTTGAATGTCTCTGTGTGTCAGCGTGTGTGAGTGAGTGTGTGTGTCTGTGGGTGGATCAGAGTGTGTGTGTCTGTGGGTGGGTCAGGGTGTGAGTGTGTGTGTCTGTGGGTGGATCAGAGTGTGTGTGTCTGTGGGTGGGTCAGGGTGTGAGTGTGTGTGTCTGTGGGTGGGTCAGGGTGTGAGTGTGTGTGTCTGTGGGTGGATCAGTGTGTGTGTCTGTGGGTGGGTCAGGGTGTGAGTGTGTGTGTCTGTGGGTGGATCAGAGTGTGTGTGTCTGTGGGTGGGTCAGGGTGTGAGTGTGTGTGTCTGTGGGTGGATCAGAGTGTGTGTGTCTGTGGGTGGGTCAGGGTGTGAGTGTGTGTGTCTGTGGGTGGGTCAGGGTGTGAGTGTGTGTGTCTGTGGGTGGGTCAGGGTGTGAGTGTGTGTGTCTGTGGGTGGATCAGAGTGTGTGTGTCTGTGGGTGGGTCAGGGTGTGAGTGTGTGTGTCTGTGGGTGGATCAGAGTGTGTGTGTCTGTGGGTGGGTCAGGGTGTGAGTGTGTGTGTCTGTGGGTGGATCAGAGTGTGTGTGTCTGTGGGTGGGTCAGGGTGTGAGTGTGTGTGTCTGTGGGTGGGTCAGGGTGTGAGTGTGTGTGTCTGTGGGTGGGTCAGGGTGTGAGTGTGTGTGTCTGTGGGTGGGTCAGGGTGTGAGTGTGTGTGTCTGTGGGTAGATCAGAGTGTGTGTGTCTGTGGGTGGGTCAGGCTGTGTGTGTGTGGGTCAGGGTGTGAGTGTGTGTGTCTGTGAGTGGGTCAGGGTGTGAGTGTGTGTGTCTGTGGGTGGGTCAGGCTGTGTGTGTGTCTGTGGGTGGATCAGAGTGTGTGTGTCTGTGGGTGGGTCAGGCTGTGTGTGTGTGTGGGTCAGGGTGTGTGTGTGCGTGTCTGTAGGTGGGTCAGGGTGTGAGTGTGTGTGTCTGTGGGTGGGTCAGGGTGTGAGTGTGTGTGTCTGTGGGTGGGTCAGGGTGTGTCTGTGGGTGGGTCAGGGTGTGAGTGTGTGTGTCTGTGGGTGGGTCAGGGTGTGTATCTGTGGGTGGGGAGCGGTAGTGTAGTAGTTAGCGCGCTGCGCTATAAACCCGGGGTCGCAAGTTCGATTCCCGCTCAACCGCCAACACCCTCAGTGACGATTATCAGAACCGGTCCTGGACCTCGCCTAGGTCGACTCAGCCTCAAATGCGTTGTGTAAACATCTCCACTCGGGAGACAAAGGCGGCCGGGCGTGGTTCTGGCTACTCACACCCTCGTGTGCCGTGAAGGCCTTCACAGGTGCTCGCTAACAGCACTTGCCCCGACAGTCTTTGAAGGCTATACGGGGGTCTTTGTCTTTGGGTGTGGATGTCAGTTGGTAGATCGGCACTTGGGTGTGTTTTTGTGTCAGGCGCGTAGGTGTACAGACGTAGCCAATACCTGGCGAGATGTAATGTTGAATGATGTGTGGAGGTGTCGGCATCAACTCGCGCTCCGAGACTTCGCGCACACCTACCCAACCACTTCATCATCCAGGCACTATCCAGGCGCAATGCTGCTTAGCTTCTGGGACCTGGTGAGATCGGGCGCGTTCCAGGTGATTCGGTCAGAGGCGTGCGTTGACACCACATCGATATTGAGATTACATTGAGGAACAGGAAGAGGAACACGTGGATCAGATAGCAAACGTATTGACTGTTAAGGAAATTGGCATTGGGCAGGACATGTCACTTGAAGGGATGGTGGGCGGTGGTCGAGGCTAACGACGGACTGGCAGTCAAAAAACTAAAACTATTTAAACGAAACTATATTTTTTATTTTACCAGGTAAAGCTCGCTAAGCTATGCAGCTTTTTTTCAGAAGCTACCTGGCCACAAATGATAACTCAACCAAGCGGCTTATCATCAAGTGGAAATGTGTAGCAACCAAATGCTCTCAACGCACGTTGTGATTCTAAATGTGGAGGGAAAAACCGGAGGACCCAAACAAAAATCCACGTGACCACTGCTTGGGAGGAGCGCGGGGTAAATATTGAAACTATAAAATATGTTTTTACTTAAAAGTCAAGGCCCACTGCGCTATTTAGCTCTTGTTCTGAAGCGTCCTGGCCACACCTCTACGCAGTGGCGTATCATCACGTGGACATTTATAGCAGCCAAATACCTTAAACGCATGTTTATAAATGTGGAGGGTAAAACCCAGAGGGCCCCGAGAAAAGTCCACGCGACCACGTGGAGAAAAACACGCAAACTCCAAATATACAGGCGTCGGCATCGAACCCACGACCTCCTGTGTACCAGGCGAGGTAGTTAACATCTCCTAGCCACCGTGGCGACAAAGGAGATCGAGCGACGATTTGAGCCTCACGCGTAGGAGCTACGTGGATTGTTGAGTCGCAGAACCTCGGGAGACGGACGACGGATGGGGGGTCGGGGGCTGCATCCAGCAGTGGATAAATCATTGTTGATAATGATAACAGACAGACAGCATTCAGGCAGGCAGCGTAGCCAGACAGAGGAATACCACTTCGGTACACAGCTTTCAGATGGCTGTCTGTTTGCTAGATGCCTGTGTATGTTTGTACTGAGTATAAGGAACTCTTAGTTCTTTCGGTAAAGTCACGTAGGTAAAAATGAAATTAAAATTAATAAAAATCACGACGTTTCGGAGGCAACACAAGCTTCCGTCTTCAGGTGAAACGTCGTGATTTTTATTTCTATTAATTTTAATTTAATTTTTTACCTACGTGACTTTACCGAAAGAACTAAGAGTATGAATCCTTGCAGTCACGAAAGCTTCAAATCTAGAATATATTGAACTTCTTTCGCGCAGTACGTAGCCGACCGTGCTAATTGGAGAGGTGCAGACAGCCAGAAAGATGGGCAGTCGAGACGGACTCACGGGACAGGCCTTGTCTAGCTGCCTTTCTTGTTGCTTGTCTGCGCAAGCAACAAGGCAGACCGATCTACAGCCATCTAGGCAGACGGAGAGATACACGACAACGTTAGCCAAGCATATACATTGAGGCAAGGCCGTAATTATAATATATATTGGGGGAGAAACATCCCCCCCAATATTCAAATATGCTTAAAATGTACCCCCCCCCCCAATATATTGCTATAAAATCATTGCTATGCTATGTAAATAAAAACAATTTGCTAAACCTTGACCACAATATCTGGACTTGTCTTCATATAAATCAATGCATATAGTTATGTTTATATGATTGTGGTTATGGTTGTACTTTATTAATCCCTAATCTCTGCCATTACACACAATGAAACAAGAAATGGTAAAAAAGTAAGAACAGAGCAATGTAATACAATACACTATTAGACATTATTGTAAAAAATAAATAAAAAGTCCATCCCATGTGTTAGTGAATTTTTTTTATATTTTAGGCAGGAAAGGAGTTTAAAAATGTATATATTTTTCTGGGTTGGGACCCCCAGAGACCCTGGAAAATTTGGTCCCCCCCAATGTTGACTCCATGGCTATGGCCTTGCATTGAGGCACAATAACGCATCAGTCAGTCAGGCGGAGTGAGGGTCCAGACAGGCAGTGCGGGCAGACAACACGCGGGAGAGAGACAAAGGCCACACACAACGTGACACACGCGGCCAATGGTGAGTGCGGCGTTTGTCGGTGACGGAGCTGCCAAGGTGTTTCCCGCTCGCGACCCACGGCGTGACACGAGAAAAAGGACAGACGTAGTGATGCGTAAGTTTGTAGATTTTTTTTTTATATGGTCACTTCGTTCACGTGTACAAATACCCTGCTATTACATTCCATTTGTATCGTCAGCGGGGGGGATTTTTTTTTTTAAATGCTGCACCTGCAATCGAGCAATGCAATGTTGTATTTTTCGATTTAAAGCTTTCGTGACTGCAGGGATTCATCTTCTTGGTTCTTTCGGTAAAGTCTTCTGCGTGACTTTACCGAAAGAACCAAGAAGACAAAAATGTTGTATTTGTTCCACGATACGTCCCCGTGTAGCCAGTTACCCAGCTAGCTTGCTACGCTGGATTCGTGGTGACATCAGCACGGAACAGCAACACCGCCAGAGCGGTCCTTGCGCAGGACAGAACGCGTCGGAGGCGCAGGCACAAATAGCGGATAAAGAACCAACATTCAACTATTTTAGCGCCTTAACAATGTGGCGATTGTTTAAAAAATATAAAGGTGCAGCCCTGAAATTTCACACTCAGGCCACTGCTGGCGGAAAGGCTCTTCTTCACTTAGAGGGAGCTAGAGAGAGAGTCGCTCGAGTAGGTATTTCATAGCTGTCAACCCGTACTATAAGGGCAAATAGTAATAATCATGTCTATTTGTGTTACTCACTTCTGATGGGAATTTGTAGGATGGACGTTGAGATTTATAATGGCACGGGGTAACGAATGAGATCTGAATTGGTTTGTAATAAGGTAGGTCACTGATAATGGGTTGACATGTATGATTATATTATGGACAGAGACCCATAGAGATCCAGAGACCCATAGAGATGGATAGAGACCCATAGCTATACATCGAGACCCATAGATACATATATACCCACAGAGACCCACATAGATACACAGAGACCCATAGAGATACACAGAGACCCATAGAGATGCATAGAGACCCATAGAGATGCATAGAGACCCATAGAGATACACAGAGACCCATAGAGATGCATGGAGACCCATAGAGATACACAGAGACCCATAGAGATACACAGAGACCCATAGAGATACACAGAGACCCATAGAGATGCATAGAGACCCATAGAGATGCATAGAGACCCATAGAGATACACAGAGACCCATAGAGATACACAGAGATCCATAGAGATACACAGAGACCCATAGAGATGCACAGAGACCCATAGAGATACACAGAGACCCATAGAGATACACAGAGACCCATAGAGATACACAGAGACCCATAGAGATGCATAGAGACCCATAGAGATACACAGAGACCCATAGAGATACACAGAGACCCATAGAGATACACAGCATCGCTGTCAACCCATACGGGTTACCCCGTATTTTTGGACAGGGGAATTTAGTTTGCAGGTCCATACTGCGTACAGCTGTTTCAATATGGGCAAAAAATTAATAATTTGTCTATTTGTGTTTCTCCTTTGTGATAGGAGCTTGTAGCATGAACGTTGAGATTTACAAGGGCACGGGGTGACCAGTAAGGTCTGAATTGTACTCTTTGGTCCTTTTGGTAAAGTCACGTTGGTATAAAAATTTTAATTATTGTGATTAAATTTAATGATTGTGATTAAATTTATTGAAATTTTTTATGCCTACGTGAATAAATTTAATCACGATGTTAAAATGTAATCACAATGATTACATTTATTTTGTGTTTTCTACCTACGTCACTTTACGGAAAGAACCAAAGAGTATATGGATCCCTGCAGTCGCGAAATCTTCAAATCGAGAAAATCTTAATTTTAGAACTTTCGTGACTGCAGGAATTATTATTTGGTTCTTTCGGTTAAGTCACGTCTAAAGATAAAATAATAAATTAAATTAAATAATAGAATACGACGTTTCGATTGCAACACAAGCAATCATCATCAGGTATAATGAAATAGCGACATAAAATCTAACCAGAAAACTATAGACAGACATATTAGCAGACATATATCACCAAGATACATAGAGAGAGCAACACAGGTAACAGAGAGAGGTGGTCGTCTCTGTGGGGTGGCCTTAAATAGACAGAGGAGGGCGGACGCAGAGAGAGGGAGGGGGTTAGAGAAAAAATTAGCATATCAAGAGATTGAGGTCTGGATTGGCCTGTAATAAGATCGGGCACTGATAAGGGGTTGACAGGTGTGATATTTGGCCTACTCTTCCCCGCTCCTGGATGAGGGTTGAGTCCACGCGCTATGTCCCCCCACACGCGACCTCCCCATCGACTGTGCAATGTCCATTTACGTTAAAGTCTCAATTGCCGCGCCGGGAGATCGCACTCACTACCGCTGCATTGCAAATCCAGTGTCACTAACCATTATACACCATGGCAGCTTCCCCGAGTTAGACGACGTTAAATATATAAAACCCTTTGTTTCTCGATTTCTCAACCGCTTAAACTAAATGAACGTGATACAATTGGTTCAAATCAAGATTTAATTGGACCCGTACCGTGTCCACACAGTTACACCGCGCACAATAACGAAACGCATTTCGCCGAACGATTTTTCTGTTGTGACCGCGGGGCACTCCGTAGCTTGCGCTGACTCGTCCAATCAGGGCGCTGCTCTGCTCGACGAAGCTCCGCCCCCCCCTCTACCCCTAGGCAACATGGCCGGTGCGCTCAAGAAGGTGACCGCATCTCCCTGCATGACAGCCTCCACCTCGCTCTCTCGTCTCTCTCTCTCTCTCTCGTCTTGTTTACTTCGAACCATTCCCCCTCTCTCGCCGTCTTCTCGCCATCTCCTGGCGCCGAGAGACTCCGGCGAGACGCGAGGCGGGGACGGGTCGCGTCACTCCGTACCACCTTGGGCCTTGTGTGTGCTCGGCTCTTGCTTTGTTTCGTGGTTGCCCTTGACCCTGGGTGAGATTGGTCGCTCGGAGCTGGGAAATTAGCCTGAATTATACTTAATTCAATCAACTTCTTGGTTCTTTCGGTAAAGTCACGTAGAATGGGAATAATAAAATAATAAAAATAAAACTATAATTAAATAATTTTAACCGAAAGAACCAAGAAGATGAATCCCTGCAGTCACGAAAGCTTTAAATCGAAAATTTATTCAATCAAGTTTACGTCACTTGAGTTGCGTCTGTTAATTTAAGTCACCTGAGTCTATGTGTGTTTGAGATACGTAGAATATGAACATTTATGATTGAGGAATCCGATGAGCGATAAAGCTCTTTTTTTGGGTTAGATCGCGTAAATATATAAATGTGTCGTTAAAAGCCGCCACCACCCGGCACAGCCAACTAGTAAGGGTTGTCACGTAAACAGAACACGACAATTCGTCACTAGTACAGCACTAGTGTATAGTGTAGTGTATAGTGTAGTGTTTAGTAGTGTAGTGTTTAGTGTAGTGTATATAGTAGTGTATATAGTAGTGTATAGTGTAGTGTATAGTGTAGTGTATAGTATTGTAGTGTAGAATGTAGTGTAGTGTAGTGTATAGTGTATCGTGTAGTGTATCGTGTAGTGTATAGTAGTGTAGTGTATAGTGTAGTATACTAGTACAGCACGCAGGTGTGTTGGAAAGCCAAGCCACAACATTTTAAATCTGAGTACTATACAAAGTTTTCACCAGTAATTTCTCCAGAAGCTCTTTTTCACAGTAAGGGCGGGTCAGAATGTTACAACAATAAACGATAGAAAACACGAGAAGAGTGAAAAGTATAGGAAAGGTAAACAAATAACTTTTTAAGAATATGCAAATAAAACTAAACTACGGTATTTTTTTTCTTACCAGATAAAGCCCACTGAGCTATTACATTATTTTTCAAAAGCGACAAAGTGGCTGATGTGTAAATTTATATCAGCAGCTATTCTAAATGCACGTTTCACTTAAATCGCTAAGGTTAAGTACAGTACATCACTTAGTCTTGAGGTGTACTGTGAGGTGGTGGGGTGGGAGCGGTGGTGCAGAGGGTCGGGCTGGTTATTCTGCAGGAGGGAACATGAATTGTTGCATCTGCGAGACGAAGGGATCACAACGACTTGGGGAGGCCTTCATCCAGCAGTGGATAGATGATCATGGCTGATGATCTGGAATGTCGCCGATGGGTGGAGCGGTGGCGGGAAGGTTTTACCTGCCCCACTGCCTACATGATTCCATTCCCGGCCACGGTTAGCATCGATGGCGAGTGAGAGAGATCTGAACCAGGCCTGGGCCACCCGACTCCAACCCCGTCGCCAATGCATAGTGACCATCGTGGTGAAGTATGGTCAAATAATCCACCAAGAGCGACATGGCATTGGGACGCCTTCATCCGGCAGTGGACTGACAGTGCTTCACATGAATAGTGTGTTTTTGGAACCTAGCATGAGTGGCTTTGTTACATAAAGTGTCATACCGGTTAACTGCTTGAAACCCCTTAAATTGGCTATGTTACCAGCAGCAGAGGGCAATTCTGCAAAGACGTTGCACACGAACTTTACATATGCTCTCATATCTATGCTCCTCGACATCACACACCTGCACTAACCAGCGTGAATTGTGGTGATATAACTCCACAACACGTGCACAACGTGGGGAAGCAGTCATCCAGAAGTGTATTGACAAAAAGGCTAGTTTTTATGTACAAAGACAATTTGCACTAGATTGTAAACTTTCTCATCCCAAGGTGTAGAGTAGAGGGTTGCACAACAGCATACTTTGCACTTGTCAAAGCCGTTCCAATCCACATGTTCAACTTCGTTTGTTTATTCAAAGTAATATTATCAATAAACACTTGCCATGGAAACACAGCCATAGGTTCCCGCATGTCATTGCATTTAATGTTGATAAATTGACTTGGGTTAAGGGCGACATTTGTTTCTACATTTCCAACTTGTAAGTGATTGCACAAGTCGCCTAGGGCTAAAACATTGTTGGGAAAGGAGCGTGCCTCTGCGCTTGCAATGGTAGTTCTGGATTTTTTAAACAAAATGTTTACCTAGCGAGGTGGCCGGGTTCCTCAAAGGTCAGAGCCCTGAGCTGGTGTCGTTGCTGAGATCGTGGATTACAACCCAGGCTGAAACCCGTATTCCAACCCAGAACCTCAGTGGTGCCAGCTTCGCGTCTCCAACTCCGTTATCAGCCCACTTAGCCACCTCATTCACTTTTTTCAGGGTTTGTTAATCCACTGCTGGATGAATGCTTCCCCATGCTGTATCGGTCACAGGAGTTGTTTTGACTGTGGTTCCCCATGCTGGTCAGTACAGGTTGGTGAAGGGGGGGGCACAGGACTTGTTATTTTGAAATGTCAAGTTATTGTTATGCCTAACATGCACATATTTTGAGCAATGCAGTACCCTCTTCACTGTGTTATTTATGGATGTTTGTTTTTACCAGACGACTGGGCTAGTGGGACTTGCTGTCTCCAAGAACCCTCATGAGGTTAGTGTCTTAAGTTACCACAGTGGATACCACAACCCCTCACTTCTGTGTTTTAGGACCTATGATCAATTCACCCGCAATGCGCCTGATCTTGTCAGATCATACACTAAGCAGGGTTAATCCTGGATAGTGCCTGGATGGGTCGACCACCATGCACAGTGGGTTGTTATAGGCTGCTACAGGGCTAAGTAATGGGTCGCAGAGTGCATTGCAGCAAAATACATTTTTGTTTTGCGATTCTTTGTTCTCAAATGTAATGTAATATTCTGCTGTCATTGGTGGCCAGGCTGAGACCATCAAACCTGCTAAGCTGGAGAACTCAGTTTCATCACAAGTGGCTGAAGCCTTAATTTGATTCCATGATTTTAGTAGTGTCGGCTTGTAGCCTTGATCTTCGGAGCCACTCGGGCCCACTCAAAGAATCGACGCTTGAAATCAAATCACGATTTTAAATTATGATCATGGTAAGAAAGTTGTGGGGGGAAGTGGTTAAATGCGTTGCATTCACCGTGTCCCCACAGCACCTGAACGCTCTTTACATCAAGATCATCGGCGTGTTGCAGACAGTCCCAAAGGATGCCGCGTACAGGAAATACACGGAACAGATCATCAATGAGCGCCAGCATCACGTCCAGACGGTAAATCCCAGTTGCGAAATTCATCTCCGCTATGTGACATCTGATGTGAAGTTAAATGTGGGTCGTAGTGTTTAACACCAAGATGTTTGGATCGATTACAGTTGTAATTGGGACCTTGGATCCGCTGTAACTGTGCCGGCTTGGCATCTTCACATTAAAAGCCCCACGGCCACATCAAGAATCAATCCTGTCTTAAAAAACGTTATGCTTAATTTCAGCTCAAATTTGTAAATCAGCGATCATTGCTGCGTATGATTGTAATGTTAGTCGACTTCAGGTCTGCTTGATGCACTGTGCTATGAACCCAGTGACCAGAAATAGATTCAAGGCCACTGCTAACATCGGCGGCTTCTGACATCTCAAGCAGTTCTGGGCGCAACCCTAAACTTAACCAACACGTACTGACCAGTCACATGCGGTCAGGGGAGGCAGGGGAGGCAGAGCCTCACCTGTCATACTCCAATGAAAATAGCTGTTACTTAAAGAAAAAAAAGAATAATCAAATAAAATAAATATTAAGATTTGTCCACTGATTGTGTTATAAATGTCATTCTGTACGATTCCAATAATGTTTTAGTCAATATCGCCAAATTTGTGGAGCTCCGCTGCAAATACAGGAAGAGACGAGAGGTGAGGTAGCGACGAGCTCAGCCTCTCCTCTGATTGCGCAACCCCTCAGTAACTGGATGGAGCGCGGGCAATAAGCGCGTGCCTGTTACTATCTCTCTGTATGTTACCAATGTAATGTTTGGAGACCCCTTCATTACATGTCCTCGCCTTCCATAGTCCAGGTAACTTATTTCACGGATGTGTATAAAGATATTTAGGCTCGCTGGTCTCGCCATAAAACTGCAATGAAAAGCACCAGGGGAGGCAGTCGTCACATCTGCTTCACTGAAGGGGGCGTGTCTTAGCCAGTGCCTCCCCAGCCATCGACCTCACCACACGTCAATGGTACTGACCATTGTGGTGAAATATGATCAACCCTTATGAGCGATATGGCGTGGGGAAGCATTCCACTAGCGGTGGATTCATAAAAGGCTGTAAATTTAATTAATAGCTCGTAAAGTTAAGGTTTGTTAAGTCGGAATGAAAAACAACCTTTACCCTTTGTGGAACAACTAACGTTTGTCAATGTCCACATTTACAGGAGCCCGATATTGAGAAGCTAGAGAAAAAGATCAATTGTGGACAGATCGAAGAAGTGATCCGGCAGGTACGTTCCGTGGCATCACCACCTGCCGTTCTTAGCTTTGGTTCCCAGATATTTTCGTTAACACACTCAGTTGGCTGAACTAGGCTCTACGGTTTTCCCAGTGTTGCGCCACGGCTTTTTGTGTTTCGTTTGTTGTCCTTCCCTTGCACCTCTGATCAGCATTGGTGAGCGACATTACGTCGTGATGTCATAACACCGTAGATGATACAATAATTGGAGACTTGTGTTAATAATTTATTCCAAATGTACAGTCGTCAATGTTTTACCTAAACGTGTGTGCGTGAATCATTCTTCACCAGGCCGAGAAGGAGCTCTCCCTGGCGAGGAAGATGCAGGAGTGGAAGCCTTGGGAACCACTCATTGAGGAGCCACCTCCCAACCAGTGGAAGTGGCCCATCTAAATCTCGCCCCATCTGATTCCGTCTGCATCTCCTGTCCGAGCACGACTGTGACCCGCGATATCATTAACGTAAACGTGTAGCGCGCTTCTGGTTTGGTTATTGACAATTAAAGTCACCAATCAATGAACGAGTGTCTCTGCGTACCGCTGTTTAATCAATCGGGTACGTTTGTACATGTGCATGGATAGATATGTTCGACAGATTTTATTTATATCAGCAGGAAGGGCCCAATGAGCTGCTAGGTTCTCTCTCGTGGGTGTCCTGTGACAGTCCAGATGGAGGGAGCCCCTTGTAGACCACCTCCCCTTTTGCTGTATGATGATGACCCCTCACTACTGTGCGAGTCATGATGCGTTACAAACTAATGCAGTGCGTCGTTGGTTGGAGTATGGTCAAGAAGAGCCGTCGCTTTTAGGTAATGTACATTGGTGAAATGCTAAGAAGAAAACATTAATTATAACATCCTTTCCTTTGTTAATCCACTACTAAATCAATGTCACCACATGCCATGCTGATCATGGAGGGTTGTTTGACCATACTTCACCATGTTGGTCAGTGCAGTTTGGAAAAGAGGTGTTGAGGGAGAGTCCTAGGATTGGTTTTAGATATTGTCACCGATGTTGAGCCTTGGCCAGGAATCAAACCTGGGCGGCATGGTACATAACTTCAACCACTGCGCTGCTTTAACCATAACACGGAGAAAGTCAGAAATGGCAGCTGTGGCATTGTCATAGTGCGCCATCTGCTGTTGCAAATTACATTGCATGGATTTGTATTTCCACGTGAGAAGACTTTAGAATGAGGGATGTCAATTACCGACTATAATCACCCAGAAATGTCTGTCCGTCCCGCTCAAGACGTCACTCCACATGAGGCCCACCCCCGCTCATTAATATTCATGAGTGGGTGGATTTTTACACGAAAGCAGAGGCAGGTCGAGCTGAATTAAATAATTTATTACGCAAAGTCGCTTCAAATATGACGTTTCATTACAGAAAGTGACGGTAAAAAAATAAATCCACGCAGCACAGTGCTACATCCGTACGTGACGTCACTGCAAAAGAGCCCCGCCCCCTCAATAATATTCATGCACGCGTGGAAATTTCCACTAACGCACAAGAAGTTCGCGCACTCCACATGCCGCATCCCTCCCCTCATTAATAATCATGAGCGAGTGACGTCACTCCACATGCCGCACCCCTCATTAATAATCATGAGCGGGTGACGTCACTCCACATGCAGCACCCCTCGTTAACAATCACGAGCGAGTGACGTCACTCCACATGCCGCACCCCTCATTAATAATCATGAGCGGGTGACGTCACTCCACATGCAGCACCCCTCGTTAATAATCATGAGCGGGTGACGTCACTCCACATGCCGCACCCCTCGTTAACAATCACGAGCGAGTGACGTAACTCCACATGCAGCACCCCTCCCCAATAAGCATTAGCGAGTGACGTCACTCCACATGCAGCACCCCTCGTTAACAATCACGAGCGAGTGACGTCACTCCACATGCCGCACCCCTCCCCAATAAGCATTAGCGAGTGACGTCACTCCACATGCAGCACCCCTCGTTAATAATCAGGAGCGAGTGACGTCACTCCACATGCCGCACCCCTCCCCAATAAGCATTAGCGAGTGACGTCACTCCACATGCAGCACCCCTCCCCAATAAGCATTAGCGAGTGACGTCACTCCACATGCCGCACCCCTCATTAATAATCAGGAGCGAGTGACGTCACTCCACATGCCGCACCCCTCCCCAATAAGCATTAGCGAGTGACGTCACTCCACATGCCGCACCCCTCATTAATAATCAGGAGCGAGTGACGTCACTCCACATGCCGCACCCCTCCCCAATAAGCATTAGCCGGTGACGTCACTCCACATGGGGCAACCCCCCCTCCCCCCTCTCCCCTCTCCCCCCTCATTACTAATCCATGAGCTGAACAATTTTTCTATTGAATATTTGAGATTTACTGCAATATACACCTGTCCTCCTTGGACGGACAAAAAGCGAGTTCTAAGAGACTGTGAATCTCAATGTAGCTCTAATGGGTATGCAAAGTACGTCAATCACAATGGCTCACATGATTCAAAGTTACTCTAACGTAGTGAATCTTAATGGACTCAAGGTTATAAAAGAAGTCAGATGACTCACATGGTAGAATAGAGAAATAAGGTGGTTAAGTTGTCTCCCTTTACTGTATTTGTATCTCCGGATGAAACATTTAGGTAGATTTTGCCAACGTTCGCTTGTTCGCTGGGTAATCATTCGTGTCGTGGAGAATGAGCAACGCAACCCTCTACGTTATGTGGAGAGACAGATCAGGGGAAGGCAACGCACGGTGGCTGTGAGATGTTGACTGCCTCGCCTGGTATACAGGAGGTCGCAGGTTCGATCCTCGACCCTGTCGCCTGCTGTATATTTAAACTTTGCGTGTCTCTTTCTCTCTCGGCCCGTGGTCGCGTGGATTTCCCCCCGGGTCCTCGGCTTTTTCGCCTCCACATTTAGAATGAACATCACAAGTTGTAGAGTTTTAGAGTATTTGGCTGCTATACATTTCCACGTGATAAGCCACGTCGTTGAGCTATCATTTGTGATAGCCAGGTCGCTTCAGAAAAAAAATAGCTACATATCTCCCGTGTGGCCTTTCCTGGTGAAATAAAACATAGTTTTAGTTCCTTTTAGTATTTTGATTGAAAGCTTTCGTGACTGCAGGGATTCATATTCTTGGTTCTTTCGGTAAAGTCACGTAGAAGGGAAATAATAAAATAATACAAATATTAAACATATTCATCTTCTTGGTTCTTTCGGTAAAGTTACGTAGAAGGGAAGTAATAAAATAATAAAAATAAAACAATAAAATAATTCTCACGACGTTATTATGTTTTATTTTTATTATTTTATTACTTCCCTTCTACGTGACTTTACCGAAATAACCAAGAAGATGAATCCCTGCAGTCACGAAAGCTTTAAATCGAAATAAAACATATTTAAAACATATTTGAATTATTTTATTACTTCCCTTCTACGTGACTACGTGGCTTTACCGAAAGAACCAAGAATATGAATCCCTGCAGTTACAAAAGTTTTAAATCAAAATACTAAAATTAACTAAAACTATGTTTTATTTCACCAGGAAAGGCCACACGGGAGATATGTAGCTATTTATGTAGCTATATATAAAACATATTTGTATTATTTTATAATTTCCCTTCTACGTATATATTAATTTTTTCTACCAAGAATATTAATTTTAGTAATTATTAAAATCCGCGTGTAAACAACAGCGGTCGCCACGGCAACGGCCGCAACATCAACAACAGCCCCACGTGGTGACCGCCTCCTCGTCCGCCAATGGGAAAGCCGCGTCTGAGATCACGTGACCCGCACGTGACCCGCGTTGCCATGGAGCCGGAGGACGCTCACCTAGGCCGGGCCGAGGGAGGGTGGCGATCGGAAACGTCGATTACGGATTAATTTTAGTTTAAAGTTTATTGTTTTTGTTGTTGTTAATTGATTAAATTAACTCACGCCTCAATCGTCGCGCGCGGGGGTTGTTTAATTTGTGTATTTTTAAAAGAGGCGATTCTGCGACCCAAAGGTGCGTGGATTCAACAAACAACGTTCACACGACAACGCGGCCGGGCGCGTTGTTTACATTATAACTTATATTATAACTTATATTCTAATTGATATAATAACTTATATTATAACTTCATAAGACGCGTGTGTATAGAATCCGCCACAGGTGTGACTGCGTTCACCGAAGGGTCAACACTGATTGAGTGACTGGTTATTTAAAACCCGTTAAGGTGTACAATATTCATGGTAACCATTATGTCGATGTATAACAGCAGCTATGATCCATTGTTTACAGAAGTGCAGAAGTGTGATGGATCATCGAGAAACACAGACCACCCCAGACCGATCGGCTCAGGGCAGACGACAACGCGACTGTGAAGTTGACAGTGAAGTGGACGCCGACCCAGTGCCAACAACTCGGGACCTAGAAGACGACGAACCACCACCAAGTCCTCGACAAGCAACCACGGAAGCTGCCACAACCCACGATGTCGATCCTGCAGACACACACAACGTGTCCCCTGCAGAGACAGAGCACGTGGAGGACCCGAACAACACCCAGAACGTGGATCCTGCAGAAACACCGGGCTTGCTTCCAGCAGAAACACGCGATACCGAGCTCTACCCAGACTCCGCGGAGGAGGATCGGTCAGATACTGAGGAAGGAGGTGACACAAAAATAAATCCTGCGGAGCAAACCGAAGGCGACGTCGTGGAGGACGACGATGCTAACCGTCAGGCGAGTGACATCGCGTTTGCGGTGTCTGTGGAAAATCCCGCTCCAGCTGAAGTCTCAGCGCACATGGACATCTCGGTGCAAGTGCAGTACGCTTCAGGTGGCGATGACGATCAGAGGCAGGCTGTGGATGAGGAGCGTGAGCAGGGTGCGTCGTCGAATGAGAAATATCCGACGCAGGAGAAAGGTGGCTCCGTGGCGGGGCGGTCAGAGGTGGAAGAACTCAGCGAGGAGTCGGATGGAGTGTCTGGATCAGTGGAGCTCGTGCCATCTTCCCCTGAGCAGGAAGATGCCACGGCAACAGGTTCAAGTCTCACGTATTTTTAAATCCTTTATATTAAGTTCGCTTGCTTGCTTGCTTGCGTGCTTGCTTGCTTGCGTGCTTGCTTGCTTGCGTGCTTGCTTGCTTGCGTGCTTGCTTGCTTGCGTGCTTGCTTGCTTGCGTGCTTGCTTGCTTGCGTGCTTGCTTGCTTGCGTGCTTGCTTGCTTGCTTAGGACCGTGCAAATCTTTCGCTCGTTTTTTAACCCACTTCCCGTGATCCAATCGAGCTGACATTTTCCACACAGACTCGTTGTGCCAGACAATTAATGTTCGTGAAAAAAAATTCCCAAAATTGTACACTTTTTAGGCAAAAAAAATATTTTACATATATTCAAATAGAACTCATTCATCGCTTTGGCTGAACGTCACAGTATAAGAGCCCAGAGCGTAACCCCTCCACAGGCCGTGGCGGAGTAGCGCAGTTGGTAGTGCCCTCGCTTCCCATGCCAAAGGTCGTGGGATCGATCCCCGCGTCCTCCACAGGCGGATATATTTTTAAATCCTTTATATTAAGTTCGCTGCCACGCATATAAAGGATTTATAGTGAAAAACTTTGTTTTTACGGGTTATACTTATTTAATCCTTTATATTAAGTTCGCTTGCTTGCTTGCTTACGACCGTGCAAATCTTTCGGTCGTTTTTTAACCCACTTCCCGTGATCCAATCGAGCTGACATTTTCCACACAGACTCGCTGTGCGTGACAATTAATGTTCGTGAAAAACTTTTTTTCCAAAATTTTACACTTTTTAGGACAGAAATATTATATTTAATTACCAATTGCTTAATGGTGCAATGCAATCATCTGACCCATAGGTGGCAGGCATCTCAAGCCAGAGGACGAGAGGACTCTAGCCGCCACGCATATAAAGGATTTATAGTGAAAAACTTTGTTTTTACGGGTTAATTTTTTTGTTATCATGTGGCTGGGTGGCTTAAGAGGTCAAAGCACTGGGCTAGCTAGCACTGCTTGGATTTGAAGCTGGCTGTCAGCTACCTCTGTTTAAACTGGGTTCTCAAGTGTAGTGAGTTTAATAGCGGCAGCTTGGTCACCAATATTTCATGCCTTTTTCCAATATTTGTGCTTTACAGTGTCAGGTCATGAGGTGGAAGTATTAATTTAGATCTTTTGCAGAGCAGTGCAACCCTTTATGTTAGATATCACAGGACTGCTGCCATCCCACTCACTTTGCCACTGATATTAGTGTTCGTCGCATGACAGTCACGTGCATTTATTGTTTTAATTCCCAAAACCAGAATTAAACTATATTGAGTGCAAAGTGAAATGCATTATCCTCGGTGTCAAGGTAACAATGCTCTCTCTCGATCCACAGTAAAAATATTGCTGACGCCAGGGGGTCAAGTTATGACGATGGCGACAGCCTTAAGCCAGACCGCCGGCAGCCTCAAGGAACATTTCGCGACAGAGATGAAGGTGCCCAGCCAAGTTATACTCATCTCCTTTGAAGGTTGGTCTTCCTTTCAAGATTTTCATCACGAGGGTCCACCATTGGGCTGCTTGGCCATTACCATTAATGTGAGTATTTGAATCGGACTCTCCATGACAGAAGGCGATGGTCGGACAAATATAATAATACTCTGTCATGGACATCAAACCTCAGTTGAGGGTGACTTTTGACAGCTAGTCCATGTGCAATATATATTAACACACACACACGCGATATCCCCCAGTGTGTTGCATCTTCCTTCAAACGGTGTGCAGACAGCTCTTGGTGATACTACTGTCGCGCCCACTCGCAGGAAGCACCGTGGACAATGCGCAGAGCCTGCGCATGCTGGGGGTGAAGCCTCACGGCACCGTGCAGCTGGAGATGTGCTCCACAGAGCCTGACACGTACCCGCTGAGGCCCATCAAGTTGCGGCACGAGTACAGCATGCCCGATGTCATCACAGTGCGCGTGCAGACCGGTGGGTGCTCACCGCATTGGCGCCGTTCATTAACGCGTTGCAGCCAAAGGTTCAGAGCGATCGTGTTTTCGACCTTCTCTCATAAAGCAGCGCAACCCGTGGTGTTGGAGAACGGTCTACAGAAGTGGATATCACAGACCTACATCTGAGGTATCTTCAATGTAATTGTGTTCAACACAGAGATCCAGCTGAAGGTCGATGTACAGGATAGATTTTTAGTTTTTATTTGTTATAAATCGCAGACGGGCCATTGCCCCACTTTCTGTACTGCCACCTACACCCACAAAACTTTTCTGCTGGCTTGGAGATCACGGCTGATGAGGATGAGGAATAGGTGATAGCTTTATGGATGCCCTATATGACGAATTTAATACTCTTTTGCAATTGAACGCACGTGTCACTGCCACACAAATTTCCTCCAGGATCAGGAACGCTGGAGGACGTCGTGGTGGAGATCGAGAGGGCGACGCGGCAAAACCCGTTTCTAGGCGGCTTCAGGCACCGGTTGACAGGCACCGAATTCCACCACGCCGGCACTCAAACACTGCCCAAACGACGGCCTGACACTGGAAGAAAGCGATTCTGCCGGAACACCCAGGTGTGCCAGAGCATCGCAAGAGACGCCTTACAAAATTCTGTTCTGTTCCCCCACTCTCGGCCAATACCAGTGATGATTATCTAAACTGGTCCTGAGCCTCCCCGAGGTCGCCTCAGCCTCAAATGAGTACTTGGTGTGGTTTGTAAACATCGCCACTGGGGAAACAAAGGTGGTCGGGTGTGGTGCTATCCACCCACCCCCCCGTTTGCCATTCTGGCCTTCATCGGTGCTCGTTAACAGGACTTTCACCCCAAAAAATCTGTTAATGCTATATGGGGGATCTTTGTCTTGATTGTGTCTGGCAGACTGTGTCGGAGAAGCAACACTACCAGCAGACACACAACACCACGGCGACGCAGATGACCAAGATCGGCTGCTACATAACCAGCACCACGGACCGGCTCCTGGCGCCGCGGCCCTACGTCACGGCCAAGGAGTACCACGAGCGTCGCCGCAGAGCCGTGAGTCAGCACCGCACCGCACCACGCCACATCGCACCACGCCAAACCGCACCACGCCACATCGCACCACGCCACACCGCACCACGCCACATCGCACCACGCCACACCGCACCACGCCACATCGCACCACGCCACATCGCACCACGCCGCACCGCACCACGCCACATCGCACCACGCCAAACCGCACCACGCCACATCGCACCACGCCACACCGCACCACGCCGCACCGCACCACGCCACATCGCACCATGCCACATCGCACCACGCCACATCGCACCACGCCACATAGCACCACGCCGCACCGCACCACGCCACATCGCACCACGCCACATCGCACCACGCCGCACCGCACCACGCCGCACCGCACCACGCCACATCGCACCACGCCGCACCGCACCACGCCACATCGCACCACGCCGCATCGCACCACGCCGCACCGCACCACACCGCACCACGCCGCACCACGCCACATCGCACCATGCCACATCGCACCACGCCACATCGCACCACGCCGCACCGCACCACGCTGCACCGCACCACGCCGCATCGCATCGCACCACGCCGCACCGCACCACGCCGCACTGCACCACGCCGCACCGCACCACGCTGCACCGCACCACGCCACATCGCACCACGCCGCATCGCACCACGCCACATCGCACCACGCCACACCGCACCACGCCACATCACACCACGCCACACCGCACCACGCCACATCGCACCATGCCACATCCCACCACGCCACATCGCACCACGCCGCACCGCACCACGCGGCACCGCACCACGCCGCACCGCACCACGCTGCACCGCACCACGCTGCATCGCACCATACCACATCGCACCACGCCACATCGCACCACGCCACATCGCACCACGCCACACCGCACCACGCCGCACCGCACCACGCCGCACCGCACCACGCCACATCGCACCATGCCACATCGCACCACGCCACATCGCACCACGCCACATCGCACCACGCCGCACCACGCCGCACTGCACCACGCTGCACCGCACCACGCCGCATCGCACCACGCCACATCGCACCACGCCACACCGCACCACGCCACATCACACCACGCCACACCGCACCACGCCACATCGCACCACGCCACACCACACCACGCCGCACCGCGCCACGTCACATCGCACCACGCCACCCCGCACCGCGCTGCACTGCACCACGCCACACCACGGACGAGCGCCTGAACCCGCCAAAAATCCAATTCACTCACACGCAGGGTTACACGCCTACGTGCCTCACTCACTTCACTCACACACAACCAAAAATACTCTTGGCCACGAGTGGTTGAGTGACTTGGATTGACTAGTTCGTATGGATTCGAGCTCGAGCTCGTACGAGGGCTCTTATTAATAACTTACTTGGTGATGCTGCATTGGCAGTGGTGCACAAGTACAAATAGCAGCATTCTGTCGCTGGCATTTACTTTTCTACCAAATGCGATGAAGGCTCCACGTGTAGGCAGGGCTTAATTTCCCCCTCACACCAGTCTACCAGTGATCTGGAAAATTGTAAGTAGCACATACCTATTATCCACAGCCATATCAAGAAGTATACTGGATGTGGTGTGCAAGATACATGTTTTTACAGGTCGCTGACCCTGACAGATCTGACTGAAATGAAGCCCTGCACACAGTAGGCATGCAGCAGTACAGAACACCACCTCCACCGCCACTACCAACGCCACCACCACCACGTTGTCATTGAACAGTGCCGGTGTGTACTTCTGCCTCTCTTTTGCGACGCAGGTAATCGTACTGCAGAGCTACCTACGCCGGTGGCTTGCCAAGGATGCGGTGCAGAAGCTGAGGGAGGCCAGGGCCCTGCGCCTGGATTGGGAGCGGCAGGAGGAGGAGCGGCGGCGCCAAGAGAAGGAGGAGAGGAGACGCAGAGACTACGAGCGTCGCGTCAACCCCAGATCCAAAGAGGACTTTGATCTGCTTTACGCTGCGGTGGAAAGTGAGGGCGCAGTTTGGTGGTACAGCATGTCTTGAAGGTTCAGAATGCTCATAGGTGATGAGACGTTGATGCTTGGACATTAGTAAGGTTTGATTAATCTCTATCAGAGTTATCGTCTGCCCTCCCCCCCTCGTTACTGACAGATGGACAGACAGATATATCGATAGACATATCGATAGATGGACAGAGGTAATGCATAATTACTGTTAACCTTTGACGGAAAACATTAAACAGCAAAAAATGCAGGCAACTGCCTTTGATTAAAGTGGGTTTTCAAGTATAGCGAGTTAATGTTTTGAACCCTGTCACTGAAACCATTACATAAACGTGGGTTCTGCGCTTAATTTGTAAATAAATAACCCCTCTGAACGTGTAACCCCTCGGCTGCGTGGTCTAGAGGATACCTGAAGGGACGGTCAGATATGTCTCTCTCCAATATCGGCTTCCGCGGGCCGTCCTCTGATGCGAAGCGGTTGTCCCCGCCCGGTGCGCCGCACAGAGTGGCGCAAGGAGGAGGTGGCGCGGATCGACGGCGAGCTGAGCGGTGACGAGAGGAAGGCCGCCCTGTGCACGCTGCTGGAGCAGGAGACACAACTGCTCGCGTCCATCGGCCGGCACAAGCTCATCGCGGACGGAGTGAACCGCGAGAAGGCCGTGCGGCAGCTGCTCCAGAAGGTGGGCGGTTGCTGGCTGTGGGTGGGCAGGCGAAGATCTGTATCACGAGTGGGGGTGTCCATTTTGTTGTTTTGTTTTGCATTACCAGTAGCAGTGTGACAAAAAATGGTTAAAGTTGATGACTGACGAGTGCCGTTATGCAAGTAAATATCTTATGACGATAGGGCGAGAATCATGCGAACGTGGCCATAGGATGGGCTGCCCACCAGTTATGTATAATCTATTTATATAAATGATAGAATTTGTATGAATATAAACACTCCACGCATATGGATGTGCAATCATTATTTGCGCACACAATTCCATCGGTGTGTCACTTGCAAAAGAATGCAAATCTCCGACGGCTCATTCACGTCTCTACTCGATCACGGAATATGACAACACCGATTCTCCCGTTTCCAATTCCGTTTCTTGCTCCCGTGAGCCCAGAGTGCTCGCCCCAAGTGCTGGACAGCGTTTGACGGCAAGACGACGGCAATGCACACACCAGCCAGCCTCCTTGCCAAGGAGCTGCAGGACATCTACAGCAGCGTCAGCATGCCCAGCCTGAGCCAGGAGGAGAGACTAGATGCCTTGCGCACCCTAAAGGACAAGGTCAAGGTACTCTCGTGCAGAGCAAGGACGATTATACAAGTCGATTAAATAGACCTGAATTTGTAAATCAATCACTGGCCGGACGAAGGCTCCGACACGCCGTGCACCGTCGCCTAAAGTTGAAACGTTGTCGACGCGCGCCCTTTCCCCTCCCCGTGTCAGGACAATGACTGCAAGCTGACGCGGGAGATAGCGGAGCTGGTGGACCGGGAGACTGACCTGCTCACACGCTCCGTCAAGGAGGCGAACCTGGAGGGACTGCGCAAGAGGATCTGCACGCTCTTCCTGCAGTACATCAAGACGCCTGCCTTCAACCCCGCCGTGGCCAAGCTGCTCAAGGTGACCCAAGAAAAATCGCGACAGCTCTCCGGTGCAGTTTTTTCGTTTTTTCTGGCATGTGCTGTTGAGATGACGTCCACCGTGGGAGATGAAGCTATGAGGTCGGCTCGAGTACGGAGCCAGACGAATCGTTGCATTGCAAGACTGCAACGAGGCCTTTATCTAGCAGTGGATAGATCCTCGCCGATGATTGATGAGGATGACGACGACGATGATCGTGATCCGTAGGTGCCCCAGGACCCGACGGAGCTGCGCAAGAATGTCTACTTCTGCTCGGGCTGCTGCGACCACCTTCCCGCATCGGAGTTCTGGCTGGCGTCGGACAGCCGGGGCCTGGGCCGCTGCCGGCGCTGCTGTCAGGTGGATAACGCGGCGCGGCGCCGGGAGGAGATGTCCGAGTACCGCGCCATGCTCCGCCGCCTGTGCCACACCGAGGAGGGCTACAGCGACGGGTCACGAGCGCCGTTCCTTATCCAGGCAAGTCCACCACTGGCAACGCCGGGTTCAAGTGAAGGGATATCACTGCTCGCTCTGTGATTTGCGCTTCTGTGGGCCATTCTCTAATATGGGGGGGGGGGGGGGGATTTGCAATGCTCTGCGAGAGATCTGAATTGTTGGGTGTGGTGCTGGCAGGCCACACAGTGTAAGTGTTGTCATCTCACTAATCTATCTCTTTATGACTCTGGGAGCCATATCTCTCAACTGGTCATATTTTGGTGGATCACTCCATGAACCTTCTGGCCCACGGGCCGCCAGTTAAAGAACCCCAAATGGAACCGGAAGTCAAGACGCCATTCAGAGACAGCGGGCATATTTATTGTGTCGATAGAGAATAGAGGCAGTCTGTTATTAGGCGGTAAAGGTGTAATCCATCAATTGCTTGCTCAGGCCACTACCGGTTGAACGGCTTTCACTTGAGGGAGCTCTAGAGAGCTCCTTGGTATCGGCAGAGGGTGAAAGTACCAATATCTTGAGAAGGTGGGAGTCGAGAGCATGAATGGCTGGGCACGGGGAAAATCTCCCTATCCAATAAATCAAACAAATAATAATCGGTCATGTGATTATTGAAATATATTGATTACCCCAGCCCTACAGCCCGCTACTATTTCACCAGAATGCTTCAACTTGTGTGTTGCGTCACGTTGCTGGCCGCCCACGGATTGTCCGTCTGCAGGAGCAGGACCTTCAATTCCTCGTGGACAGAGTGTGGGGGGCACAGTCGGCCCTGAGCGCGTTCACCGGCCTGGCAGAGATGGAGCTGGTGCGGTGGGACAAGCGGGAGGCCTGGTCTCCCTGGAACTGCATTCTGCTGACGCGGGATGAAGCGAAATATCACCTGCAGCTGGAGGACATCGACAAGGTCTGTAGACGTGTGTGCCCCAGCCCCATCGATATGCTGGGCTTTCATCAAAGCTTTCGCATTTCTGGGAGGCTCAAACAGAACACATCACTAGCTCATGCAAATAGGATAATGAATTTGGATGAGAATGAATTTGTGTTAAACCATAAACAAAAATGATGCTGATTTTTTTTACGTTTTATTTTTGAGCCTAGGTTCTGCACTGCTCTGCCAGAGCTATCAATTAATTCTTCATCTCATAAAAGAACACTGATAGCATCAGGGCCAGAGGCTTAATTTCAGTTGGGTCCATCCAGCTCAGCGATCTCGTATAACGCATCCACGATACCTCTCACTATGGCTGTGGCTGACAGTCACGTGTCACTACTCTTGTTTACCAGCAACCTGTAAAATATTGAGTGAGCAATTATTCATTTAGTATTATCATTCCGCTCGTTTACCTAGGAAAGCTTCACTGAGCCTCGTGAGTAATTTTCAGGAGGATCCTGCCAAGGTTTTTTGTTGTAGGGAACGCTGTTGCTATGTGTAATCCCAATTGAGTACTTTACAGGTAATTTTCCAGCATTGGCATGTTTGGCCAATACCAAGAACATTTCCTTTTTAAATCCTTTATATTAAGTTCGTTTGCTTGCTTGCGTGCTTGCGTGCTTGCTTGCTTGCTTGCTTACGACCGTGCAAATCTTTCGGTCGTTTTTTAACCCACTTCCCGTGATCCAATCGAGCTGACATTTTCCACACAGACTTGTTGTGCGAGACAATTAATGTTCGTGAAAAAAAAAATCTAAAATGTTACACTTTTTAGGCAAAAAAAAATTATATTACATGTATTCAAATACAACTCATTCATGGCTTTGGCTGAACGTCACAGTGTAGGAGCCCAGAGCGTAACCCCTCCACAGGCCGTGGCGGAGTAGTACAGTTGGTAGCGCCCTCGCTTCCCATGCCAAAGGTCGCGGGATCGATCCCCGCGTCCTCCACAGGCGAATATATTTTTAAATCCTTTATATTAAGTTCACTTGCTTGCTTAGGACCGTGCAAATCTTTCGCTCGTTTTTTTAACCCACTTCCCGTGATCCAATCGAGCTGACATTTTCCACACAGACTCGTTGTGTGTGACAATTAATTTTCGTGAAAAAGAATTTCCAAAATTTTACACTGTTTAGGGAAAACAAATTAAATATTTAATTACCAATTGTTTAATACTGGCAGACAATCATCTAACCCATAGGTGGCAGCCATCTCAAGCCAGAGGACGAGAAGACTCTAGCCGCCACGCATATAAAGGATTTATAGTGAACAACTTTGTTTTTACGGGTTTACTTGTTTACTATGAAAGAAAACTGGTGAATCTAGAGGAAATGCATGCAGAACAGAGGGAGAACATACAAACTCCAGACAGAAAGTCGGGAATCGAACCCTGGACCATCTTGCTGTGTTACCGCTACGCTGCCCTGACACCCAAATTAAGCCCTGGATAGCAAAATTGGGATAAAGTGTACAAAAATAAGTTTTGTTACGACTACGTTAAAACTACAGTCAGAAAAGCGATGGTGGCACTTGGGTCTATCTGTGCGGCATCCGAACAGGCGTACGAGCGTGCGTTCGTGCAGAGAGTGGAGCAGCGGCAAGCCCTGGCTCGAGGCTACTTCTCACGCCTGCCAGGGATGGCCCAACAGCTGGAGTTTCCTCCGGCCCCACCGCCGCCGGGTCTCAAGATCCTACGGCCACGCACAACCACGGCCTCCGCCACCGGGAATGCCACATAGGGGTGCACTCGCACGCACGTGGGTGCATTCTGAATCAAAATCCATATTTATCCTGCAAGAATCCGTTGAGCTGCGAAGCTCTTTTCACGCATTTCCAGAAGTTTTAAGGATGTCCAGTAAGAGCTTCATTTCAGCTAACTCAGGCCAGTTTGGGGACCCGGAAAATATTTCCGCATTAAGCATTTCTAGGGTTGCCGTCGGTCCGGGAATTGGCATCTGCGTTCGGGTGGCAGGAATTGATTTGGACCGAGAACAGTTGGTATTGTATTTAACTTTATCACAGTCTACTGCACCGTTTTGATCATAGACCTAGGCTGACTGAGGTGCAGGTTTGACGCAGGTTTGGTCTGTGGATCAGGTGGTAAGCCTAGACGATTGACGTCCATATTACCTCTTGCTGTGTGGTTGTGGATATTGCTCATGTGCCTACTCCTGTCTCCCAGAAACCATGAACATATTGAGAAATTAAGCCCCGAATGCAATTAAATATATTTAACAAAACATGATCTGGGTATGTAAAAGTGCCTTTGATTTTTTACAACTCTTTGGCAAAAAAACGCTTCTTTGAAGCCAAAAGTCTTATTATGTATTTGGGGTGTGTGGCTACTAAGTCTTTTTTCATGTACATCTGTTTTATGGCTGTCAATCCAACGGCTCTGGGAACTGAGAGTTAAACGCGTAATCGTTCTTAATGAACGTTGTGTACAAGAGGCTGTGTGAGGGGGTATAGCTCAGTGGTAGAGCATTTGACTGCAGATCAAGAGGTCCCCGGTTCAAATCCGAGTGCCCCCTAGAATTTTTATTTAAAAATGAATTATACACTTTGGGTACTGGAAACATTTTTTTTATTCAATCGTACATATTCGATGTGTCATTTGAGTCTAAATAAAGATACCGTAGAAAACTATCCGTTTAAAAAATGCTGCTTTCAGGGACTTGTGTGAAAACTATGTTGTGTGAATTTAGCAAATAAACAGCAATGCATGAACAAATTAAGTAATTTAATTGTAAATCCGTGACTGAAATATCTGGGTGTATGTAGATATTTTTTGTGAACTGTGTAGAGATGTAATCATTCATGCCGAACCATATGAGTGCATTGGCATTCATAGGCATTGGCATTATACCTTATTTGACATGCACGTTATGTACTTAAGCGATTACGCTCACACAGCAACCTGTGGGGGTATAGCTCAGTGGTAGAGCATTTGACTGCAGATCAAGAGGTCCCCGGTTCAAATCCGAGTGCCCCCTCAAAGCTTTTTTTTAATATAACACCTCTCATTTGTTAAAAACCCACTTGTGTCACGTCGGTGTATATTTTTTACTTTAAATCTTTCAATTCCTAAACCAACATCTTTCTTTTAGGTACGACTAAGATGTTTTAAAATATGCACTGTAGTCTCTTTGAATGATTTAACAATGGTGTTGAGTGGCAGCCCCGATGACGACATCAAGGATGTCAAGTGGTTGTGCCGGTGTTGTAATCCTGGTCATCGATCTTGACAAAGGGACCCTGGATCCGGATGCTGTAATACACCACCTGCTTTGTTGCCCACCCCATGTTCCACACCTTTAAATCCACTCCATGTTTCCTCTTTCAAACTACTTTGTTTTCATACTCTTTGGTTCTTTCGGTAGTCATGTTTTCCCCTACAGCCCATTGCCAATCCACTGTCGGATGAATGCCTCCCCACGTCATGTCGGCCATGGGTGTTATTCGTCAATACTCTAATACGCTGAATCTTGGCTTAAAGCTTTCGTGAATGCAGGAATTCATATTCTTTGGGTCTTTCGGTAAAGTCACGTAGATAGGTTAAAAGAAAATAAAAAAAAACTACGACGTTTCGATCGCAACACAAGTGGTCGTCTTCAGGAAAAAGGAGACGCCCACTTGTGTTGCGATCGAAACGTCGTAGTTTTTTGCTTTTGTTATTTTCTTTAAACCTATCTACGTGACTTTACCGAAAGGCCCAAAGAATATATAATGCGCTGGTCAATTTGGTTTGACAAAGGAAGCCCTTACGACCCTGAGCCAGTGGTAGATATTCCACATTCCTAAGCCTGGGTGGAGAACGACTGCAACACGAAGGTCCATACTCGTACAAAAGGTAATCCACTCACTGGCTATCTCACCGAGTAAGAGCTCATTGATTGAGATATGTCTCTTTGGTATAGTGACCTGGGTCTGCTTGTGATGACAGAAACAGTGCAATTACAGACATACCATTTAGAGAGCTAATAGAGATCCAGAGAGACATTTAATTACATAGGGAGTTAAACACAATTGCCAAAGCAAGCAGAACATGACAGTAGAATACTCTTAGTTTTTTCGGTAAAGTCACGTAGGTAAAAAAAAAATCACGACGTTTCGGAGGCAACACAAGTCTCCGTCATCAGGTGGGACCGTCCAAGCCAGATTTGCTGTATCAAGTGAGGCAGGGATTCCAAGATGCAAGTTCTTAAATACAAGTTAAGGGGGAGGAGAGGGGGGGAGCTTATCAGAATGTGGTAGCCAATGAATGGAACATATTGGGTGGGGGGGGCAGCAGAAAACGTATCACGACAAAGCTATCAACTTAATCCTTCCTGTAAGTATTCCCACTTATGCTCTGCCTTCTTACTCCTCTTTCTCAACTCACTCCTATCCTGAGCCATCATCTGTACATCCACTCCACAGTCCTTCACTACCTGGCTCACCACTTGAAGCCACTTCTGTCTGGGCCTGCCTCTCGTTCTCCGCCCCAGTGAATCCATGTTCATCGGCTTTCTTCATCCTTCGTCGGGTTCCCTTTTTTCCTAAGACGTGTCACTCAAGCCATCCGATTTCGTTTGATCTCAGCTTGTCTGAGATGGGTATCACTCTTACCTTCTTCCTCATCTCTTGTAAATTAAAGTTTGATTTTCATAAATGTTTGATCACCAAAACTGATAAACGTTCCATAAATAAAACTAAAAATGAAAATAAATTTGTAGTAGGTGACGTTTGGGGCAATGGCTCTTATTTATAGCAGACGTAGAACCATGCAAAAATAATGCAAATATTAAATGGAGGTACCTAGCATGATATAAGAGAATTTCAATTCAATGTTTATTTGTGACACGAAAAATCCTGTTTAGCCAGTTAGCCAGTTTGCAAAGAAGATCCGTGGTGCATCAACAAAGAACAATATCCAAGTTATACTTATCGAAGGATAAGACATCAGAACAGAATTCACAAAGAACAAAGATTAACAGGCATATTATACCAACAATCATACAAATGATTAATACTCTCTCCTGCTGGTGGTGGTTGGTGGTTGGAACAGACTTATGGTCAGAGGGACTGCTGAGGTTGGATTTTGTCCCATTTTTAAATCCTTTATATTAAGTTCGCTTGCTTGCTTACGACCGTGCAAATCTTTCGGTCGTTTTTTAACCCACTTCCCGTGATCCAATCGAGCTGACATTTTCCACACAGACTCGTTGTGCGTGACAATTAATGTTCGTGAAAAAAAAAATCCAAAATGTTACACTTTTTAGGACAAAAATATATTTAATTACCAATTGCTTAATGGTGCAATGCAATCATCTGACCCATAGGTGGCAGCCATCTCAAGCCAGAGGACGAGAGGACTCTAGCCGCCACGCATATAAAGGATTTATAGTGAAAAACTTTGTTTTTACGGGTTAATTTTTTCCCATGATGCTCTACAGCCTGAGTAATGGTGAGTTGTCTGCCTGCAATTAAGTTGTGTTTAGTTTGTTGTCTTCCCCCCGCACCACCGATTACATAATGTAACACAATTTTAGTTCCTGTGTAGTAAGTGTTATTTCGTAATTGCTTATGCCTAAAGAGTACAGAAAATGGCTAATATTTTCCACAAACTTTGCTTTTGTGCACCAGGACAGTGATATTTTGAAATGTATCTCTTTCAATGAAGAAAACGGGCGAATTTGTGTATTTTCGTTCACATCAAGTCAGAAAAAAATAACATATGAATCAAAATTAACATGTATTTATACTAAAGTAATAAAAAAATTACTACGAAAGATTTAGAAGTGAGTAGTTTTTCGAGATTTACGATTATACTGTAAATCACTTTCACGAATCAGCCCCCAAATGTAGTCCCCCATCATGTTCTTGTTATACTGTCCTTGGTAGCGGCGTTCAAAGTCCAGTATATCCTGGTGGAAGCGCTCACATTGCTCCTCCGAGTACGCTCCCATGTTCTCCTTGAATTTATCAAGATGAGCATCAAGGATATGGACTTTGAGGGACTTGAGGAATTCATTGCACTCCAGGATCTTCTTTATCTGTGGTCCGATGAAGACACCCGCTTTGACCTTTGCCTCAGACAGCTTAGGGAAGAAGTCTTGAAGGTACTTGAAGGCTGCCAACTCCTTATCTACAGCTCTGACAAATTGTTTCATAAGGCCCAATTTGATGTGCAGTGGTGGGGTTCACCAGTGGCTCCCACTTGACGTTGTTCCTCCCCACAGAGAACTCGGTCCGCTGTGGCCAGTCCCGCCTGTGGTAGTGCGCCTTGGTGTCCCTGCTGTCCCAAAGGCAAAGATAGCAGGGAAACTTGGTAAAACCGCCTTGGAGACCCAAAATAATAGGGATAGCGAACTCTCTTTTCCCCTTTGTACCATCCTGCAAAAATAATGTGTAAGAGACTCTCGCAACATTTTTCATATATGACATATCTTTTCAATAACATTGAAAATTGTAAAACATTATAATAATCAGGTGCAGAAAAAATGTGAACTGTAATGAATGATAATCACGTATATACAAACCAGGAAATCACATAACACATCCTGCAACCATAACTGTGTTGCAGGTAATATAATTACCAGTAATTTGTACATGCATACTAAAACATGTTATTGTTAGTTTAAATGTGCGGTTAGAAACACTTAGTCTGCGGTGCTGTCCAGCTGCCTGGGTGAAATGTGGGCCAAGTTTTTGCCTAATCCTGGCCAGCTGACTCCAAGCGTAATACCCTCTATAACCCCCTTACAACCTCAAGTATTCACACACGAGACACACAATTGTGATGTTTATTCAATCTCTATGAAAAATAAGAATAGGTTTTACCCTTTCTAGCAATAAAACAGGTGTTAAGATATTCAAACGCCAAATAGATACCTTTTGCAAGGCATCAACTCTGCATTAACCCCACACGTATTTGTGGCAAAACATGCAGACAAAACATGCTCTAATAATTAATATATACATTGTCTTTGAAACTTTATTCGCAGAAAGCTGTCTGGTGTTGACCAATCAATGTATATATTATCAGAGCATGTGTTTGTTTTTTACATGTTCACCACAAGTACTGTGACAGGATTCCTTGAAAAAGGATTCTGTTTGGTGTTTCAACATCTTAACACAACTGTTTTATTGCCAGAAACGGTAAAACCTATTGTTACATTTTGATACTGGCAGGTAAGGTATTGCCACTATGCTAATGATTGCATAAGTCAGCAAACAGCATAATGAGCTGTCTCCCTTCGTCAATATCGGCATTACCATTATGCTAATTTGGATATATTAGCATAATGGGAGGTCTCACGCTGCAAATGTCGACATTGATAATATGCTAATGAGTGCATAAATTAGCATATATTAGCATAATGAGCCTTCTCGCTTCGGGCGCCTTCCCGATTGGCCAGCGAGTGCGCGCGCCGGGCTCCGTCGCTCGCTCGCCTTCCCATTGGACGGCGATCGCAACGCCGCGCGCTCGTCGACCAATGGCGCGCGTCGTCAACGCCCCCCCCCACCCCCCCCACCCCCCGCGATCGCCTTCGTGCGCTCCGGGGCGATTTGCAAGGCGACGTTGGACGCAATGGAGGCGACGTGGTCACCCTCGTTCTTACGCCTCGGCGTCGCCGTCGCCATCGCCCTCCTCGCGGCGATGAGCGTCGCGGCGGCCGTGGACCAGGTCCCCGTGCTGCTGTGGACCTCGGACGCGTGAGTTGCCGCCCGCCCGCGACGTATGCGAATGGGGCCCGGTCGGTCTCGCGTCGCTAGGGGCAACCGCCATTGCGGTCCGCCAATAATATTAACATCGAATAATATAATATCGACAACAATTATATATTTTGATTTAAAGCTTTCGTGACTGCAGGGATTCATATTCTTGGTTCTTTCGGTAAAGCCACGTAGTCACGTAGAAGGGAAGTAATAAAATAATACAAATATGTTTTATATTTGTATTATTTTATTATTTCCCTTCTACGTGACTTTACCGAAAGAACCAATAATATGAATCCCTGCAGTCACGAAAGTTTTAAATCAAAATACAAAAATTAACTAAAACTATGTTTTATTTCACCAGGAAAGGCCACACGGGAGATATGTAGAAAGGAAATAATAAAATAATATAAATATCAAACAATAAAAACAATTATATAATTCGTGATGTTTGTTTAATGCGGCAGTCTGGTGCATCGTACGCGGTGTATAGCGGAGGTCTCACGCAGCACCGTGCCAACAACAACAACAACCCCATTGACTCGCGCTGGCCACTGCATCCGCCACGACAGTCGACACTGCAGTCGAATGTTGCGTGAATGGGGCCAGGTGATTGGCAGCAAGAGGGGGACGCGGCACCATTCGTCGTCGTTGTTGTTGTACCGCCCGCCTGGTGGTTGACGAGGTTGTTGTGCACGAGTGGCGGGAGCGAGCAGAAGGAAGGAAGCGATGGCGCGCAGACCCCGATTCGCATTTCCCCCAAGGACCGCGCTGCCGTACCATCTGTGCGTGGGCGACGATTCATGATGCCACCACCTGCTTGCAATGCCACAATATCGATACCCAATGTTAGTCCTAATGTAACGGTGGTCACATTACACCGATGCGTATTTTCGGCACAGATTCTCTTTACTGACAGCAGACGTGGGGGGTGGGGGGGCTCTTATTGGCGATCAAATTGAGCACCGTCTGCCTTGTCGTCGTAGTAACCCACCAGCACGGGAATATGCGGTAAACAATGTAGCAGTGGAGAAAGTACCGGCTGCTTAGGTCAGTGCACTGAGCTGGCAAGAGATCGTGGTTCCCATCCAGGCTGTCTTCTGATTAAACCGGGCCCTCGAATTGTTGGGAGTCGAGCTGGGTTTGCATTAAATGTAGCTTTATTCCAGTTCTGGGAGTATAAAATACATCGTGTTGACGGTCATGCAAGGTGCTGCCCACCCCCCCCCTAGATTGGGGCACACAGATCCCTGGAGAGGCTCCAGGAGATAGCTCCGATACGCACTTCTGCTGTCCCCTCTTCTTCACGGTGCTGCTGCTGCGCTCTGTGCACTAGGAGGGGGGTAGCTTGATGTGACGGCTCATGCGGAACAAGATTGTGGAAGGGGTGGGGGTAAGCACGGTACTGTATTCTTCGGTTCTTTCGGTTAAGTCACGTCTAAAGATAAAATAATAAATTAAATAATTGCATATTACGACGTTTATCTTTAGACGTGACTTAACCGAAAGAACCAAATAATAATTCCTGCAGTCACGAAAGCTCAAAAATTAACACGGTACTGTATTTTGAAACATATTCGCCTGTAATGTAACACAAAACGAGGCCCCACTGACAATTATTATGGCCGTGCACCGACGCTAGGAGTCGCTAGACTACCAATACTGCGGTTCATACTAATATACTAATAGGGGTTTTCCCCTTTTTTCTGGCAACAACTGACACCTTTTGCAAGGAATCATGTTTACATTAACCTCAATAATTGCAGTCAATTACAAACAAAAAACAATACTCTGTAATTTATGCATTGTCCTTGAAACTGATTGGTCCACACCTAGTCTCATATGGTGTTCGACCAGATGACGCCAAAAGGCGCACAGTTCAAAGACAACGCACTATCAGAGTAATGAGAGCTCGGGGTGACCAGCTACATCATGGGACCTCCTTTACCAGTACCAAAATATACTAATAGGGTTTTTTCTGGCAACAAAACTGACACCTTTTGCAAGGAATCATGTTTACATTAACCACAATACTTGGAAAAACCCTATTAGTATATTTTGGTACTGGCAAAGGAGGTCCCATAATGTAAATGCGGTTCATGCTTCTTTAATGCCGGAGTCAACACAAACGCAAACAAAGGACAAAAACTACTGCCACTGCACTGCTTTAGTAAAAAAAAAACACATTCGAATATCTTCTCCAAATCAATAATTGCGCCACAATTTTACCGCCGCTGAATCCTCTCCTCTCTCCCCCTGCTGCTGCTGCCGCTCCTGCTGCTGCTGCTCCTGCTGCTACTGCTGCTGCCAGCTCCCTGTGGGGTCCGGCGACCTCCCCGCACTCGGGTCACATCGTGACGGCAAAGGAGCTGCACGGATACCTGAAGCCAGCCCTGCAGATGCCCGACAAAAACCTGGTGCTCTTTCTTCAGGACAAAGTGAGCTGCGTTATTACTGCGTTGTTACATGGTGGCGGGGGGGGGGGGGTGGTGGTGGCTGCTCCATCATTAGGGGGCCGGGGGGGCCCTGAAAGGAGAAAATTAAAAGAACATTGCTTATTGACCTGCACATGCGCTGGCCAGTGGCTATACTTAGAAATGGGATTCATACCCCCCCTCCATTCCTCCCCCACCCTTCCTGCCCCCCTTCCCCCTTACCCCCCCACTCCTCCCATCCTGTCGGGCTTACATGCCCCCACTAATATATTTACTCGCTGGCCAGCACTGAGCAGGGGTTATCAACTCCCAACTGTTCCCTCTGCTACCAAGCTCTGTGTAAATAATTCACGAACACTCTGACCTATGATGGATAATTAAATAGAGAGCTAATACATAGTGCATGGTCCTTCATTCAGCGTAGTCCCTCTGTAAGCTTGCTCGGGCTCGAGTTAGTGGGGGGTGTGGGGCGGGGTTGGGCAAACGGGAACATTTACTTTCAACGCGTGTCATGTGATGGTTGCATGTTTTTTTATACCAGGAAATCACGAGACAGCTCCGTGACACTGACGACTTCCTCTTATTGAATCAAAAAATATGTTATCGTCACAGCTGCCAGGGCATCACTAAATGAGTCATGGATGGGTGGGACTGCCGACAGCTGATTCCACAGTCGGTGAAGTCCCGATTATCTTAGTTTGGTATAATCGCTGGGATGGACCCAACATTCCATCTGGCTCCTGCACGAGCTGATTGCATCGCACCATATCTGCGTGGTGGACGTCTTCTTGGGTGCGTTCTCTCCTTCGACTTCCGCTCCGTTATTTTCCTCGACAAATGGCCATCAGCCCGTCCTGCCCAAGCCCATTTACTCTTCTTAACAGAAATTTAGATGTATCAAAATTGTGTATGGTCTCTAATCCACGTGTTCCTCTTCCTGTCTCGCAGTATAATTTCAAGCGTGGATCTCCTGGTGCTTCATTGCACTATTGCGCTTTCATTTCATATTCATTGCCAGTGTTCATGTTTCTAGTCCATCCTGTACGTGTGACCCCTAATCCCGACCTCCTGTCACAGGGTTGCTCATCCCTTGTTTACCCGTTTTAATCTCCCTAATCTTTATATCGTGTCTACAGCTCTCTTGCTTGTATCTCTTTCATCTCAGTGGTCTCCTTATCTCTTGAAAGGCCACTCCCAGTGGCCCATGGGCTACCAATCACAGAACCCTGACATACAACATGTAATAATTTAATCGATCGTGATCAGTATTCATCGGCATATCATTGCACCCCTACCACCTTGACAACTACATGATGAGAGCTGTTTGTGGTCTTGTGTGGACCTTGAAGGCTAACGGAGTACTGTAATTCTATTGACACATTCTATGTGACTGGTAGCTTAACGCATTCTCTACTGCCTGGCACACGTCTGCCTTCGTCGAACAGAAAGAATGTGCCTTTTAAAGTCTCTAGCTCACGGGGCATTTTAATGGCACTTTTTAGAGTGTAAGCCTCTTAGAGACAGACATGCTAATGCATGTCAGAACACGCACGAGTTTCTTTTTATGGACTTAGACCGTTGGATTCAAATGCACGTGATCTATCCGGATTTAGATAGGCCTGACGTCCAATTTTAGTTACAAAGATAAATTTATCCCCATGAACCGTGGCGTACCAGACACAGACTTATTTAACGCTCCTTTTACGTTAATTTACACGCCGCTGCCAAATATGAAATGTGTTTATGTATACTTGCCAAATGTTTGATTATCATTTAAACAGCCATAAGTCTTGTATAATTATGTAGCCTGGTGGAACATCTGTCGGAGCCATTGAGCCGTTAGCGTATGATTAAACCGCGTTGATGGTCTCATGAAATTTGTATTTTTTATTTGGTTTATTTTGGCTGTGAATTAAAAAAATTGCTTTGATTGATAAGCGATGAAGGCTTTGAAGGGCACTTAAAATTACTGTCCGCCTAGTTTAGACAAAGAGGCTTAGCATTGTAGCAACTTCAGAAGTTGTTCGGTGACATCTCACAGGGCGGTTTGAAAACAGTGTACTGTACTGCTCACTGTGAGAGTTCACAATGGAAATGCCTTAGTCTCATAATCATCAACCATAATCCACTGCTGGTCTTGTGATGTGATAATCCACCTCGCACTCTCACGTGATGGGTTGTCTTCACTCCATCTCTGCTGTGAACATCTCCTTGGCCAACGTGCCGTATATATATTTGTTTTTCAGCTGAGCGTTGATGACTTCACACACTATGGGAGAGCCGACGGAGATAATGCATTTTCCAACATTCAGGTAAATATTTTAGTTACAAAATAAAATATAAATGTTACCTTTACGCTGCAAAAACAACTTAAAGTATATTTTCTAAGGCTGTGAAGCAGAACGCATGTTTCAAACCCAATGCATTTTTGTCTTTTTATGAAGGACAATTGCTTCATAACTTATTCTGTACATCTACAAATTAGTATTGTGATATTTTGAATTGAGATCCATCTTGTCATTTTGAAGGTGATGATGGTGATGCGATTATATTTTCAGCCCTTTCTCAGTTCCTTGTTGGACATATGTCTGCCCACTCTGTGTCAGCAATGGGGGGGGAGTTTGACCAAATGTTGCACCACGCCAATCAGTCCTGGTTGGTGAAGTGAGGTGGTGGGGGGGGGTGACACTCGGGATGGGGGGGGGGTTACACGTTACATACTGCTCGCTCGCCTGTGCCGCAGAGAGCTCTGGCATCGGCTCCGTCCTCCCTGGTGCTTCCGTCAGTCGACTGGCGCTCGGCTGGGAACCTTCCGGCGTTCTTACGCGACCGGCTCGCGGCCGGACGCAGTGTCCGGGAGCTGAGACTGGGGCGCTCGCCTTCGCAGGAGCCCATCCTGGACCCCACGCGGCCCAACTTGCTGCTCGTCAACCTGCCTCGCACAAGCAGGTGCAGCCCGTCCCCGCCCTGCACTGTTGGGCCGAATTTGTTTGTCCGTTTCAGTCAGGGCCCGGGTTTCCCTAATGTGTGGTCATGACCGCTTCTCTGAGTATTTTTTTTTTGTTATTCGTACCCAGAGTTTGCGAGTAAAAACGAATTTCACTAGAATTACGTAATTGGGTAAACCACATAGCAACGTCTCTCCATAATGGCAGATTGTACCCGTCTGTGAAACATAACGCTTTTCGTGATTGCCTTGATCTATAAGAACAGTGCAAATGGCAAATGTACAAAATTATGTCTCGTACTTTTATGGCTGTCATGCGATTAACATTACTCACAGACAGAGCAAATGAGAAAGTGGTGCCCTCTGCTGCATGGACCGGAGGCCACTTGAAGGGATCTCATAGGTAGCTCTGTAATATCCACTTCAGTGGGCTGTTCTCTAAAACAAATTGTGCTCTGTTTTGCAATGGATCTAAATGGATTCTTTGTTTCACAACGCAACTATAGTACAATCGGAATACATTTGGGGGGAAAGGCAAAGGAAAGACAACCGTGGTGATCTTAGGAGTTTCAAGCTGTAGTGGATGATGGTTTGTTCCCTTTGCTTTACCAGCCCTGACGTGTCGTCGCCCAAAGAGGCCTTGGAGAGAAACGGTACGTAAAATGTATACGTTTAACAAATATCTGTAATCATCACTGTCTGTGTCTCTAAATCCGCTCAAGCCTCTTGTAAGCCAAGTGACTTCTGTGTGGCCAATGCCACTCTGAATCCCTCCGCCCTCCCCTCTGCTCCCTGTGAAAACACTCTGAATCCCTCCGCCCTCCCCTCTGCTCCCTGTGAAAACACTCTGAATCCCTCCGCCCTCCCCGCTGCTCCCTGTGAAAACACTCTGAATCCCTCCGCCCTCCCCGCTGCTCCCTGTGAAAACACTCTGAATCCCTCCGCCCTCCCCTCTGCTCCCTGTGAAAACACTCTGAATCCCTCCGCCCTCCCTGCTGCTCCCTGTGAAAACACTCTGAATCCCTCCGCCCTCCCCGCTGCTCCCTGTGAAAACACTCTGAATCCCTCCGCCCTCCCCGCTGCTCCCTGTGAAAACACTCTGAATCCCTCCGCCCTCCCTGCTGCTCCCTGTGAAAACACTCTGAATCCCTCCGCCCTCCCTGCTGCTCCCTGTGAAAACACTCTGAATCCCTCCGCTCTCCCCTCTGCTCCCTGTGAAAACACTCTGAATCCCTCCGCCCTCCCCGCTGCTCCCTGTGAAAACACTCTGAATCCCTCCGCCCTCCCCTCTGCTCCCTGTGAAAACACTCTGAATCCCTCCGCCCTCCCGGCTGCTCCCTGTGAAAACACTCTGAATCCCTCCGCCCTCCCCTCTGCTCCCTGTGAAAACACTCTGAATCCCTCCGCCCTCCCTGCTGCTCCCTGTGAAAACACTCTGAATCCCTCCGCTCTCCCTGCTGCTCCCTGTGAAAACACTCTGAATCCCTCCGCCCTCCCCGCTGCTCCCTGTGAAAACACTCTGAATCCCTCCGCCCTCCCCTCTGCTCCCTGTGAAAACACTCTGAATCCCTCCGCCCTCCCCGCTGCTCCCTGTGAAAACACTCTGAATCCCTCCGCCCTCCCGGCTGCTCCCTGTGAAAACACTCTGAATCCCTCCGCCCTCCCTGCTGCTCCCTGTGAAAACACTCTGAATCCCTCCACTCTCCCTGCTGCTCCCTGTGAAAACACTCTGAATCCCTCCGCTCTCCCCGCTGCTCCCTGTGAAAACACTCTGAATCCCTCCGCTCTCCCCGCTGCTCCCTGTGAAAACACTCTGAATCCCTCCGCTCTCCCCTCTGCTCCCTGTGAAAACACTCTGAATCCCTCCGCTCTCCCCGCTGCTCTCTGTGAAAACACTCTGAATCCCTCCGCCCTCCCTGCTGCTCCCTGTGAAAACACTCTGAATCCCTCCGACCTCCCCTCTGCTCCCTGTGAAAACACTCTGAATCCCTCCGCCCTCCCGGCTGCTCTCTGTGAAAACACTCTGAATCCCTCCGCTCTCCCCGCTGCTCCCTGTGAAAACACTCTGAATCCCTCCGCCCTCCCGGCTGCTGCTCCCTGTGAAAACACTCTGAATCCCTCCGCCCTCCCGGCTGCTCCCTGTGAAAACACTCTGAATCCCTCCGCCCTCCCTGCTGCTCCCTGTGAAAACACTCTGAATCCCTCCGCCCTCCCCGCTGCTCCCTGTGAAAACACTCTGAATCCCTCCGCCCTCCCCGCTGCTCCCTGTGAAAACACTCTGAATCCCTCCGCCCTCCCCGCTGCTCCCTGTGAAAACACTCTGAATCCCTCCGCCCTCCCCGCTGCTCCCTGTGAAAACACTCTGAATCCCTCCGCTCTCCCCTCTGCTCCCTGTGAAAACACTCTGAATCCCTCCGCCCTCCCTGCTGCTCCCTGTGAAAACACTCTGAATCCCTCCGCCCTCCCGGCTGCTCCCTGTGAAAACACTCTGAATCCCTCCGCCCTCCCGGCTGCTGCTCCCTGTGAAAACACTCTGAATCCCTCCGCCCTCCCGGCTGCTGCTCCCTGTGAAAACACTCTGAATCCCTCCGCCCTCCCGGCTGCTCCCTGTGAAAACACTCTGAATCCCTCCGCCCTCCCCGCTGCTCCCTGTGAAAACACTCTGAATCCCTCCGCCCTCCCCGCTGCTCCCTGTGAAAACACTCTGAATCCCTCCGCCCTCCCGGCTGCTGCTCCCTGTGAAAACACTCTGAATCCCTCCGCCCTCCCTGCTGCTCCCTGTGAAAACACTCTGAATCCCTCCGCCCTCCCGGCTGCTCCCTGTGAAAACACTCTGAATCCCTCCGCCCTCCCCTCTGCTCCCTGTGAAAACACTCTGAATCCCTCCGCCCTCCCTGCTGCTCCCTGTGAAAACACTCTGAATCCCTCCGCTCTCCCTGCTGCTCCCTGTGAAAACACTCTGAATCCCTCCGCCCTCCCCGCTGCTCCCTGTGAAAACACTCTGAATCCCTCCGCCCTCCCCTCTGCTCCCTGTGAAAACACTCTGAATCCCTCCGCCCTCCCCGCTGCTCCCTGTGAAAACACTCTGAATCCCTCCGCCCTCCCGGCTGCTCCCTGTGAAAACACTCTGAATCCCTCCGCCCTCCCTGCTGCTCCCTGTGAAAACACTCTGAATCCCTCCACTCTCCCTGCTGCTCCCTGTGAAAACACTCTGAATCCCTCCGCTCTCCCCGCTGCTCCCTGTGAAAACACTCTGAATCCCTCCGCTCTCCCCGCTGCTCCCTGTGAAAACACTCTGAATCCCTCCGCTCTCCCCTCTGCTCCCTGTGAAAACACTCTGAATCCCTCCGCTCTCCCCGCTGCTCTCTGTGAAAACACTCTGAATCCCTCCGCCCTCCCTGCTGCTCCCTGTGAAAACACTCTGAATCCCTCCGACCTCCCCTCTGCTCCCTGTGAAAACACTCTGAATCCCTCCGCCCTCCCGGCTGCTCTCTGTGAAAACACTCTGAATCCCTCCGCTCTCCCCGCTGCTCCCTGTGAAAACACTCTGAATCCCTCCGCCCTCCCGGCTGCTGCTCCCTGTGAAAACACTCTGAATCCCTCCGCCCTCCCGGCTGCTCCCTGTGAAAACACTCTGAATCCCTCCGCCCTCCCTGCTGCTCCCTGTGAAAACACTCTGAATCCCTCCGCCCTCCCCGCTGCTCCCTGTGAAAACACTCTGAATCCCTCCGCCCTCCCCGCTGCTCCCTGTGAAAACACTCTGAATCCCTCCGCCCTCCCCGCTGCTCCCTGTGAAAACACTCTGAATCCCTCCGCCCTCCCCGCTGCTCCCTGTGAAAACACTCTGAATCCCTCCGCTCTCCCCTCTGCTCCCTGTGAAAACACTCTGAATCCCTCCGCCCTCCCTGCTGCTCCCTGTGAAAACACTCTGAATCCCTCCGCCCTCCCGGCTGCTCCCTGTGAAAACACTCTGAATCCCTCCGCCCTCCCGGCTGCTGCTCCCTGTGAAAACACTCTGAATCCCTCCGCCCTCCCGGCTGCTGCTCCCTGTGAAAACACTCTGAATCCCTCCGCCCTCCCGGCTGCTCCCTGTGAAAACACTCTGAATCCCTCCGCCCTCCCCGCTGCTCCCTGTGAAAACACTCTGAATCCCTCCGCCCTCCCCGCTGCTCCCTGTGAAAACACTCTGAATCCCTCCGCCCTCCCGGCTGCTGCTCCCTGTGAAAACACTCTGAATCCCTCCGCCCTCCCTGCTGCTCCCTGTGAAAACACTCTGAATCCCTCCGCCCTCCCGGCTGCTCCCTGTGAAAACACTCTGAATCCCTCCGCCCTCCCCGCTGCTCCCTGTGAAAACACTCTGAATCCCTCCGCCCTCCCGGCTGCTGCTCCCTGTGAAAACACTCTGAATCCCTCCGCCCTCCCCGCTGCTCCCTGTGAAAACACTCTGAATCCCTCCACTCTCCCTGCTGCTCCCTGTGAAAACACTCTGAATCCCTCCGCCCTCCCCGCTGCTCCCTGTGAAAACACTCTGAATCCCTCCGCCCTCCCTGCTGCTCCCTGTGAAAACACTCTGAATCCCTCCGCCCTCCCTGCTGCTCCCTGTGAAAACACTCTGAATCCCTCCGCCCTCCCTGCTGCTCCCTGTGAAAACACTCTGAATCCCTCCGCCCTCCCTGCTGCTCCCTGTGAAAACACTCTGAATCCCTCCGCCCTCCCTGCTGCTCCCTGTGAAAACACTCTGAATCCCTCCGACCTCCCTGCTGCTCCCTGTGAAAACACTCTGAATCCCTCCGCTCTCCCTGCTGCTCCCTGTGAAAACACTCTGAATCCCTCCGCCCTCCCTGCTGCTCCCTGTGAAAACACTCTGAATCCCTCCGCTCTCCCTGCTGCTCCCTGTGAAAACACTCTGAATCCCTCCGACCTCCCCTCTGCTCCCTGTGAAAACACTCTGAATCCCTCCGCCCTCCCCTCTGCTCCCTGTGAAAACACTCTGAATCCCTCCGCCCTCCCGGCTGCTCCCTGTGAAAACACTCTGAATCCCTCCGCCCTCCCCGCTGCTCCCTGTGAAAACACTCTGAATCCCTCCGCTCTCCCTGCTGCTCCCTGTGAAAACACTCTGAATCCCTCCGCCCTCCCCGCTGCTCCCTGTGAAAACACTCTGAATCCCTCCGCTCTCCCCGCTGCTCCCTGTGAAAACAGACGCCGCTCTGTGCAGCTCACTTCTGCTCGCTCCTTCTCTCTCGCTCCGTCTTCTTCCCTCCCCTATTATCATCACCCTCTCATCATCCCCGACATCTTGGCCCGGTCAGTCCTTTTCCCCCTCCTCCCCTTCCTGCCCAGCGCTCCTTCCTGCTGCCCATCTTGAGCCATGCCTTCCTTGTCTTGGGGACTTTCGTCCCAACATCCCTTTCCTTTGCCATTCGCTCTGTTTCGATACATTTTTTCCTTGACTTTACTTTCCTTCCCATGGTCAATCACAAGTAAAAATGTTTTATTATCATCAGACATCATTGATCCACTCTGCGTCGAAAGCCTGCCCACTCCGTCTCCATCTCTGTCTCAATGACACGGTCTGTCTTGCTTGTTTAGAGGAACTAATGTCGTCTGTTGATCCCTGTGGTGGTGGTGGTGGTTCTCTCCTTGGCTGCGATTGTATCACCATTGTATCATCAGCCATCATCCTTTTCAGTGATGTGTCCTCCTTCAGCTCACTTATGTGTCTGTACGGTCGAGATAGCGTGTACTATTTGCATTTGTTAGCTGATCTGTACATTCTCAGTGTAATTCTGCACGCTTCTCTGCACACTTGTCAGCTCACGGTTTGTTTGGGGCACACGTTAACCTTTTTACGTCTCCTCCCTCTGCAGATGAAATCATCAGAGAAGTCACCGAGCAACTGAACAAAAGCGGATTTCCCTTTACTGCAATTTACACAGCATCAAGGCCTTCTCGGGTGAGTGACCATCTCGCATAACGTCGCCCGTTAGGCCGTAGTTTCCGCACGTAACTCCCATTGCATGTGCCCTGCCACGGTTCAGCTTGCCTTGTCTTACCAACCTTCGTTAACGCAGTTGCTGCTCTGTGTATTTGGGTGTTGGGAGCGAACCAAATCTCAGTGAACCACCAACCCTTGCCTCGAAACTAAAGCCGGGTTCCTCAAAAACTCGTTATTGTTACTGCAGAGGGTCTGATTCGTCACACCTCTAACGTAGCTCCGCTCACGCGCAGGTCATCCGCGAGATTTACCAGGCCGCTGCTGGCACCGGCAGGAAGCTGATGCAGGCGGAACCGTCGGCGTCATCGGCGCCGTCAACGGCGGCGGTGGAGGTGGGCCTGTACCCGCCGGTGACGTTCAGGAACAAGACGAGCGACTGCATATTCATGTGGGCATCGCGCGTCATGCTGCGCATCGGCCAGGTCAGCTACGACGCCACGGAGGCCACGTTTAGTGGGCAGGTGGACACAAGCGCCTCGAGCTGCTCGCCCGACAACGCCACGTGAGTCACCTCAAACAGCAACAAAAACTAACAAAAACACAACAAATCACACGTACGCAGGGATTTTGTTACACTCTCAAAAAAGTCAGTTTGACACTTAGGCTTTCACGACTAATATTATTCATAATAAAGGCTTTTGGGTTGGATCACGTAAGTATAAATGTGTCGTAACCCTCCAACACCCGACACAGCCAGTAAGGTTTGTCACGTAATCAACACGCCAATTAGTTACTACTTCAGCCCACCGAGAGTAAATCCACAACATTTACAATTTGAGTAGTACGACGTTTCGCTGGTAATTACATCCAGCGTCATCGGGCGATTTGCCAGAATAGTGAAGCAATCCACCTGCTTCCGGTCTTAAATACTACAACAAAAAATGTTCACACTGGATAATCTTTACAAGAGTTGTCGTGCCCCCCTGTTGGCGGCAGAAGGATGAAGAGAATGCATGAACACCTTTAACCTTTGTTGATGATAATAATAAAACATGCAAGTCGATTGACTCAGAGGTCAGAGTGATGAGATCCTGGGTTCAAGTGTAATTCAGCCAAGTTAAATTTGGTTCTGCATTTAATTTGGATAAATTGCAGTCCTAAGAATGAACGGTTATAGGTTTTACTCCAATGTGACGAACCGTGGTAGGGCAGGTGGGAAAGTGATGCACCTAATGTAGGGACCAGAGGTCACTTGTGTGGGCTCTTAGAGGTAGCTCTGTGGCATCCACTTTTGAGGGCCTTACACGAAGGGTCACACTGCGCTGTGAGGGTTATAAAAGGATGACGTGACGCCTAGCACTATCGGGATTAAACTGGGGGAAATGGACAAATATTTGCAAATGCCACTCAATTAATTCACTTGTGCATGACAAAATGACAAAGGACCTTGATAAAAAAAAACGCCTTCTGTCGCTTTAACGCTGCCACACAAGAGGACCCACACTGACAAGTTTTTTGCGGTCATTCTTTCAGGCTGTCTTTGCAGTTCTCCAAGAGTAGGACCCCCACTCTGCCGGTCCAGAGATTAACCATCAGGTGGGCACTCATGCTGGCATGGAGCTGTTGCAACTGTTATTGAAAAAAAATAAGGTCTGCACGATAGTCAAATGAATGCTTCTTCTCTCGATGTGATAGAGCAATCGGGATAAAACTGGGAGGTAAATCCCCAAGACATTTTAAGTAAAAGAAAAAATATATATTTTGTGCCATAGTTTCTGTCATGCTCGCTATCGTTGCCGTGTTGTCTTAAGTCAAAAAAGTTTCATTTGGAACTCCTTGCAGCGAGCGGCGCACCATATTGTAACCCATGTGCATGTAAGAAAAGGACCAGCTGGACTTGGCACAACCGCCCTTGAACAGCGTTGTCGTTCGTGCCGCAGGTTCTCCATGTCCAACCGCCTGTACCCGGTGTCGGCCGAGCGCTGGTTCACGCTCGACAAGGTGGCGGTCGCCTATGCCAACAGCAGCGCCGGTGCTGCCGGCGCCGAGTTCAACGTCAGCTCCGTGTACGCGCCGGCGATATATTCGTACCGCTGCCAGGTCGTGAGCACCAGCCCCGACTCGGGCGCCCGCCTCGTGCCCGTGTCACCGATCTCCGCGCACGTTCACGTGTCCCTCAAGGACTTCCAGGTGAGAGGTGTTTCCGACGATGCTGCTTCGTCCGGCAGTGGTTGCGACATCGGAAGGTGACGACGACGACGTAGTTGGGAGAGTAGGGAGAGGCGAGCGATGGAACCGATAAATCGGCAGAGCAATCTTCTTCTTTCGTACGGCTGATGTAGATGCAGAGCAGCAACTACAATTTCACATTCAGGTGGACAAGCCAGAATGTGAAATTGTAGTTGTTGCTCTGCATCTACATCGGCCGTACGAAAGAAGATTTCTCTGCCAATCGATTACCTCAATAATCTCAACTTTGCTTGACCTCCCTTCTCTGACCCCAACCCTGACCATGAACCCCCCCCCCCCCAGATCCAGGCCTTTAACGTGCGCGACGGGAAGTTCGCGTACGCGAGCGACTGCGCCTCCTTCTTCACGCCAGCCGTGTGGATGGGCCTGGTGGTCGGCTTCATCCTGCTGCTGGTGCTCACCTACGGCGTGCACATGGTGCTGCAGCTCAAGACCATGGACCGCTTCGACGACCCCAAGGGGCCCACCATCTCTGTGCCGCAGACCGACTGAACGATGAAGACACGAGAGGAGACATCGGCAGCAGTAGGGGCTTCCCCGTTCCCTCTTTTCTTCTCCGTTTCCTCTTCTTTCCTGCTCTTCACCGCACCGTCCTTGTTTAAAGCAGAGGTGGGGAATCTATAGTTGGAAATGTTCTGTAAAGCTTACAAGGCGTAAACATAGCCTCTTCCCGATAGCCTTTGTGCTATGAGAATTGCGCAAATACCAAGCTTTCCATACAGAGAGCTAAATTGGATGTTCAATACCTCTGGCTGGCCACATCCTAACACACTGAAATGTTTGAGCACACCAAAATATTACCGGGTCAAAAATATTCTGCCCTCACAAGGTGCTTGGTAGATCTCATGTGGCCGTTGCGTCAAGCGAAATTAAGTCGCCGGCTCTAGGTTTCCCACCACTGGCTCGTCGGCTTGTCAGCTTTCAGTGAGCTCCGTGTCGTTCCGTTGGGGCGTGGCGCAGGTTTTTCTGACTGCGCCGGATCCTCGTTCCCATGATGCGCGCTAGAGAATTGGTTACGTAAGTCACGTGCAATGTTGTTACCTTCTCTCTACAGTCGCACGCCGCAGGGCTTTATTTTTTATTTCCCGCTTGCGAAGGTCGTAGCGGGCAGCTCTGCCGGTGAGACGTGAGGGTTCGAATTTACGTCATCCATTCCTTTTGTAAATGTACGTGAATCCTGACTGTACATCCCATCTGGTTTTAAAAGGTATACACAACCCAAAAACCAGGTCGCTCTTATACCCTGTTTGTACATGACCTCGGCCTATGTGTCCAGGGTCATCCGATAGAGCGTGGAGTTTAAAGTCCACTCACGTTATGGTAAAGCACGCTTGCCATAGCGCGCCAGTGACGTTGCCGCCATCTCACCACCTGGCTGCGGTCTTCCCACCTGTCTGGTTCCTCAGTGATAGTGAGATGCGATTTGCATGAACGACCACACTACAAAACTACACTTTGTTATATTTTTTTTATCTACATCTTGACACTGACGTATGAAACGCGTGGCAGAAATGTAACTCATGCACTGCTCTAATGACGCACTTGACAGTGATGTTAGTCTTTTTTTCTGTTTACAAAACTTCAGACACATGTTGGACAGTCTGGGTGTGTTTCTGAAAAGTGTGCTTAAAGGTACCTGGTTTAGCATCAATTGGCTGCTAAGATGTATTTATTTAAATTGTTATTTATTGCTATAATGGGGTCGTTTTCTGACGTTATTTTGTACGGCACTTGATATGCGACAGACCGAGTTGAGAACTGTGTACGAGTCTGGCGTCTGGGGTCACCAGATGGATTATGTTTGCACATCTTGCATGAGCGTGTACCGTTGGACAATGGTCGGTGATGTCTGCAACAGTTTGCACATCAACGCGATCGCAGCTCGACTCCCGTAGACTAGGCTCACACAGAGACCCACCAACTCGGGAGTTCCATACACTCGCGTTAGACCCATTCACTCAGCATTGTGCACAATCGCCTAGCCATGCGGTAGCATCCTCAGTGGCCACGTGTGGATCTCTTGGAGACCTCCGCTGAACTTAGTCACAGCTGCTGCTTGGCTTATCGTAAACATCTCAGTGGTGGAGGTTGGCTGTGCAGAGTCCTTGCCCTATGTGGAACCTGTTCAACAAGGCCCACTGACCGCGTGGCAGGTTGACCCACAGCACTAGAATTTACTTTGCGCCAGTCACAATTGGGCCATGATTCCGCACTCGTGGAGAAAGAAGGCAGTTGTAGCTCCCGCAGTGCGGCCGCGACACGCAGGAGCCAGGTGGCTTCTTTGTTGGATCGACAGTAATTGTCTCATTAGGGACATTGCAGCCTTTGCCCCACGTATCCATAACAGCTGTTTACAATTTAGTGTCGTTTCCTGTAAACCTTGTTATTATTGCACACTCCGTGGTCGGTGCTGTGAGTGTACCTGTTTCGTGGAGTCATGCATGTCACATTTCAGCAACGGTGTGCTACGCCAAAAGCACCGGTTGTCCTGTGTTTATTTTTTAAACCCCATTCTCGTTCCTGTTGGGTGTGAGCCACGCAAGGACAGACCCGGCGAGGGGAACTCGCACTCAGCCCCCCCCCACCCCTTGTGCACGCTGCAGTGTAACGGTGCGACGTGCGATGTGCAGGCCCAACTCGGAGGTAGCAAATGGAATGGATTCGTTCCCAGGCAAATTCATGGACACTGAGAGGCTGAAGACGGATGCAGGGTTTGTTTTGCAATCAATTCCTCGGGCCCTGCCGTGGTCGTTACACCTTTTCACTTTTACCAATTTTCACCTCCATTAAAAGGCAGAATAGGTGGTTACGTGAAACTCGTGATCTGACGATTGCCGACTGTGCCCCACGTGACGTAGAGAGCCGATTTGAATGAAGGTGGCTGGAGACCTTGTGTGTGCACGTACGATGGAGAGTGCCGATTCAATTGAATGAAGAGGATAACGGTGGATCACATCAGATCTCTTATCTCAGTTTAATTTGGCACTCCTGCGTCATTTTAGACACGCGGCCACCCCCCACACACGTGCAAAGATATCGCCAACTTGATTTGAATCGATCCTGTGTGTCGCACGTGCGGCACGCGTACACACACACGAGGTTTATTTTCAGGGGAAACAGTTCTGGGTTGAGAAATCGTCGGGCACGTGGAAATGACAATTGCATGTGAACAGAGGTCAATTATGTGGAGGGGGCAGGAGCAGTGGTGCGGTGGTTGGTGCACTGCACAGCGGACCCATGGGCCTACATATGATTCCTGGCCACGGCTCGCAATGAGTGGCGAGTGATACCTGAACTGGTTCTGGGTCCCACCACCCTTCACTGACCGGTGTAGTTAAGTACAACGTGGTCAAACAACACCCATGTTCAGCACAGTGTGGTGAGACCTTCACCCAGCCTTGGGTTGATACACTCCGGAAGACGGATTGAGTCGTGAGGATTAGAGATGGAGAAGCTCTGATGTTAAGAAGTTTATTATTCTTCACGTAATAGAACGTAACGTGTCAGAGATGGAGCTGTGAATCGTTACCCAGCTAGATCAGGAACGTTGGCGGCGGCGGCGGCTTGGAGAGGGCTTCATCCAGCAGTGGATTGACCACGCTCGATGACAACACGGCCGTATCAATCCACTTGTCGCAGGTGATGACCACGAGTCACACTCGTGCTGACTCTTCCCTTCCACGTGTCTGTCCTTGTGTTATGTCACGATGCATTCCCCGTCGTTATCGCTATTCCAACAAGACTTGTGTGCATGGACAAATGATTGCTGCCGTTCCTCTGTCTTTCGACGTGGCTGGCGCCGCGTTTGCAGAGCTGAAAGATTGACGGTTGTTGAGCTGCCTTTCGGCACAGGATGAACCGCGTTTTGAAATCGAATTACTTCAAAATCAAATATACTTCTCGCTGCTCTCTAGGATTTTAACAAGCAAGCACTGTAAATCTGTGGCGTGCGTGTGTGCGTTGTGGTAAACAGATACAAGGCTTGGGGAAGCTGTTACTCGTGGGTCAGTTTGACCTGAGCTTATGTGGTGTATTTAAATAGTGAATTTGACAACTAAAATATGTGTAAAACATTACTAGTATTTAACTGTTGTAGGTGATTGTTGTTGTTGTGTGCGTGAGCAGTGGTTTACGTTTTATTTATTTGTTGCTTGTATAGAATTGCTTACATCGATTTTAACTATTTAAAAACGTAACTATTTAAGTATAATCCCCCCCTGGTCAAATGTTCCGGAAGCTTTCCGAGCAAGCACGCAGAGTTATCCGCTGTCGGATTAAAAATCCACCCCTTCTGATTTGACCACCAAGTGAAATCCTCTTCGGTGTGTTTCGGATTGTGCTGTGTATTCGTTGGGCACGGTGTCCGATGTTTCGCTCCACGTGCTGTGCAGTGCGACCGCGAATACCGAAGGAAAAGTCTGAAATCAGTGTTGTGCAATAAAAACGAACTTTGTTTCCAGATGAATTGCCTGTTTAATCCAAGGCACTGTGACAACGTCGTGCGATCCTGCACACTTATTTCCCCGAACGAAACGGTTTAAAAAAATCTAATCGTATTAAATAAACATCGGGGTACGGCGACAGGCGAGCACAAGCGCAGGGTGATGCACGCTGGCTCGTGTGTGTGAGCTGCTGTGCTGCTGCTGCCATCGTGCTCGCCTGCAAAATATGGAATTCTCTACAAAAAAGTAGAGCATTTACAGTACAGAGTCGAGCACCTATGTAATATCTAAAAAGGTTTAAAACAAACATCCTGTTCACATTTTACACGTCATTTAAACGGCTGTACTGTTGGATGCCTGCCCACTCGTGCTAAACGTACCACATGTAAACCTTCGAGCACAAAAAACATGGAAAACATCTTTCGTCGAAAACCGCTCGCCATCGCAATATTTACATCCCCGAACAAGACGCAAGAACACGTTCAGGGGGTTCACAATCGGACGACGTGGGACGCTTCCGCACGCCACTAGTGCCCACGTTCCGCGTGACACGGCCACCAAGGCACAACCGGGACTCCGTATTTTGGTGCGCGAAGAAAATCTTAATGGTGTCCCGGCTCGCCAAAGCATGGGCCTGATCCACAAACCATCGTTTTGTCCATTTGAGAGTCGCAGCTTGATTATTGAAGAAAAAGATTTTGCCAAAAGCAAGGCAATTTGGATTTTTTTCTTCTTTTAGCTCCGTTTTTCTACGCTAATTTCTCCTTGGACGACACCGCCACCGCCGTCATCACGAGTCCTAAGAACCAGCGGCGCTGCGGCACTACTCGATCGAGTTGTCCTCCGAATCTGGTGAGGCCGAACGGCTGCCGAGCCAGTCTGACTTATTGTCGGGCGTCTCGTCTCCCCGGCTCGTGGGCGTGAGTGGCCCGAAGCAATCTGCGGCGGTGCCCTGCGGCGGCACCGTCGTCGGCACGGAGAAACCGGGGCAGAAGAACGGCATGGGCCCCGGGTACCAGCCCTTCTTGCCGGCGAGCGCCGAGGGGTCCAGCATCGGCAGGTAGGCCGCGGCGACCGAGGCCGCCTCTCCCGACGGCGACGGGAAGAAGTAGAGCGGCACGCAGAAGGGCGGCACCTGCGGCGCTGCGCCGGCGGATCGCGGCGGCGGCGGCGGCTGCTGCTCGCCTGGCTCCACCTTGATTTTCTTCCTCTGCGGTTCGTCCGTCTCGTCGTCGGCGGCGGTGTCGGCGTCAATGGCTTTGGCGCGCCTCGCGCCGCCCTCCCGCCGCTTCGGCTCGGCGCCGTCGAGGTCCTCGGCCGAGCGGTTGCGCTGGATGACGGAGACGCAGTTGCCCACGTCCTCGTCTTTGACGTCGCCGGAAGAGGCGGCCGGGCCGAGCGAGCTCGCCTTGCTCTGGAGGTGCTGCAGCAGGCGGGAGTAGCGGTCGTCGCGCGCGCCGCACCGCTCGTGCTGCTGCAGGTAGCTCAGCGTCTGCTTCATGCACGCGTGGAAGCCCAGCTTGAACGAGTCGCCCTGCTTGAACGAGTCGCCCTGCTCCACGCCGCTCGCCTGCTTGTTCACGGCAGCTGCTGCTGCTGCGGGAACGGAAGACGAACGTTGATGTTAGCTGCGGGACCAGTGGAGGTGCGGTGGCATGTTTTCTTATCGAGGAGTGAGACGTTTCGGTCGCAGCGACGAAAAATGTTGCGGCTGTGATTGCCACCCCTGCCACTGCGCTAAAACGCCCCTCATACTGCTGGCCGTGCTGAGCCGGCTCGGCCCGGCTCAGGAGGCACCAAATTATTAGATTTTCCGCTCATAATTTGGGCTGTGCCACTTCTGTCGCACGCGATGAGTGGGTCGCTACACGCCATTAAAATAATACCGCCTCTGGCTAGCTTTGGATGCAGATTCATCATTAGGCCAGAGTTTCACAGACTGGGTTTTTGCTGAACCGAACGTAGAACCAGTGAAAAAACCATCCGTACGCCGCGAGGGCCCCACGATAGTTCGGCTCCTTTGTGCAAGTGTAAGCGGGTGATGAGTGCGCCAACGTGGCCTTAATGGCCCTCGCTAGCCTGCCGCGAGTTAGCGGCGCGCCGTGCGGTCTCCCGTCCCGGTACCCACCGGTGGGGCCGGCGCCGGCTCCATGCTGCAGGGAGTGGATGCGCTGGCGCTGCTGCTCGGCGAGGGCGTGCAGCTCCTGCATGTACTTGAGCGTGAGCTCCAGCACCACCGCCTTCTCCAGGTGGCCCAGGGTCTGCGCACGCGCGGCGGTCACAGACAGAACGTTAAAAAACCCTGCGCTTTTGTACGACGCTGAGAAATAAGAAACGTAATTTGTTGGTCACAGCTCTCGCTTGAGTTAGTTTTCATCTCGGGAGCAACGGTTAGTTTCGACCGAAAGGTAATCGAGGACTTGTGGTATTGATGGCGAGCTGTGAACGACTTGGATCCGGGTGGGAAAAAAAACACCATGGCCAACAAATGTTTCTTTACGACGTGAATCGTAATGAGTGGTGTCGACGCCGCGAGTGCACAGAGCGCGGCATTGCTCCCAGTGTACAAGGTGATCACGTGGTGGTGATCACGTGGTGGCGGTACAGCCCAACAGAGAAGCCTGAGGTCCGCTCATCCCGTGCAGTATTATTAAACGTCATTTAGCAAAAAAACCCAGAACAAACCACTCGGTCCATGACATGGGCCGGTGGCGGGCTCTGCGGCACGGTGGAGCCGCTTGACCCGCGATCAAATTCCTAGCTCGGGTTCGACTCGGCACAACTTCCCTCCAAGCTCGATAACTAAACGGCGTAGTACTCCAGGGTTTCTTTCGGAATTAATATTTTTTTGTGGCCGATTAATCGACGTAATCGACGGAGCGTCCCGGCTGCAGCCTCGCGGCGCAGGCGCTCGCTGGCAGCGTGAGCGCGGAGGAGACGGAATTTGCCGCTGCCGTGACCGCTCTCTCACCGTCTGCTTCAGGTGGTCGGGAAGGAGCTCCTTGAGCTGGGAGATGCACTCGTTGATGCGGTCGCGCCGCTTCTTCTCGATGAGGCGGTGCGGCAGCTTGTAGAGGTCCTGGGAGGGGGAGACAACGCGGGGCGCCGTCAGCACGGCGGTCGCCTCCGCTGCCGAGACGTCGCGCGGTCGGGGAGCGCCGGTGGTGCGCCCGCCAGCCAACTCAACGTTGGTCAACCCCGCGGTGGTACCTGGGTCTGTCCCGTGACCTCCTGCCAGCGGGCGTTCGACACTTCACGTGGCCTTAAAGTGCACTTCGCCTAGCACGAGCGTCGTGGTGACGTCACTGGCACTTGGTGGCGAATGGCGGTTGTTGTGTGTGATTCCGGTGACCCGTGTTCGATTCTCACCCACGGCCAACACCAGTGACGATTATGATTATAATCGGTCCTGGGCTTCAATTGAGTTCATGGTACATTGTGTAAACATCGCCACTAGGGAGACAAAGACAGCCGGGCATGATTCTGGCCACCCACCCCCTTGTGTGCCTTGCCGGCCTTCATAGGTGCTCGCTAACAGCACTTGCCCCAACAGTCTCTGAAGGCTATATAGGGGGGGGATCTTTGTCTTGTGTGTGGGTGTCCAGGTGTGCTCAGACACACACCTGCAGGTCTTCTGATCCTCTTCTCAACCCCCGCCGAGCTCGCCCGACGATGAGGCCTGAGTAATGCAACCTGAAAAGACAGACAACATCACAGTTTTTATTCCAGTTTTCGTCATCAGCATTGCTATCACCATATTCAGGTTGCATCACGTGTTGTTCGGCATGTTGTCCGACGTTTCGCTCCGCGTGCTAAAGAAGCTCCCAGCGATGAATTTATAAACACGACTGGTGCTGCCAGTTGGAAATATTCCGCCCTCTAGTGCCCGATTAGTGCCGCTAAGACGGTGGCGGTCACGTGTCGCCTGCGGGCTGAGTCGCAGTGGAAAGTCGCCTCGTGACTGTGGGCTGTGGTTATTTATTTAATTAGTTCGCTTACCCAGGAGAGCCTCACCGAGTCTCATGACTCTTTTTCAGGAGGGTCCTGCCAAGTTTTCGCAGTCGCGGGGTGGGGGGGGGTGTAGAGGCGGCAATATTTGCGACGTCTACTCCCAAACGGAGTCATTGGCGGTGTCATTTGGCAACTGTGAACAGTGACGCCGGACGGCGGCACCTCTTGCCAACGACGCCACCGGGATCTTTAACGTCCACGGCGTGCCGGCGCTTATTTCATTTTGTCACGCGGTTAAAATCCCACACCGCCGCAGTATTCACCGGGGCGGCCTGCCGGAGTCGAACCGCGAACCTCCGCAACAACAACAACAAGCGGGCGAGTTCCACGACCGCTGGGCCGCGTGGAAATTAATTCGGGCGGATTGAGGTGGGGGGGTGGGGCAAGGTGAGACAAAGTCGTCCGCCCTCCCGGCGGGGTGCGGCTTTCCAAGCCGACGGAGAAGCCCACGCTGCGTGCGAGATGCTTTAGGGCGGCGAGACGGTGGCTGAGGGCTGACAGCCAAACGCCCTCCACGCCCGCTCACGCGGTGTGCTGCCTATCAATAGACACGCGCTCGGCCAAGCCAGACGCGTGCCCCGGCGTGGCCTGATCGACTGCGCCCCCAGCCTCTACCGCCCACCGCCACCAGCAACCCTCTTGCCAACAACTCCCTCCTTGCCATCAACACCACCACCACCAGCACCACAAACGGACTCTCCTCCTCCCCCATTCGCTACGCAACAGTCCTTCACACGCTGACCCGCCCGTCACCTGCCGTCTTCCTCCCCTTACCCACCCCAGCCTCTGGTTCACCACCATCATCATCATCATCCACCAACCATCCACCCCCCATCATCCACCCCGCACTGAACCTATCCCGCTGCCACCCTCCCCCCTCGCCCGCACGCGGCTGCCGTCACGTGCGCGCGCGCGCGCGCGCACGTGCTCCGGCTGATGACGCCGCCGCTGCCGCTGACACGCGGCGCGTGCCCCGAGGCGCGTGCCCCGAGGCGCGTGCTCGCCTCGCGTGACGCCGCGTGGGGGTGGGGGTGGCCCCAGTGCGCACAGACACAGAGATAGACAGAGATACATAGAGATACTCAGAGATACATAGAGATACTCAGAGATACACAAGAGATACACAAGAGATACACAGAGATACTCAGAGATACACAGAGATACATAGACATACACAAGAGATACACAGAGATACTCAGAGATACACAGAGATACATAGACATACACAGAGATACACAAGAGATACACAAAGATACTCAGAGATACACAGAGATACATAGACATACACAGAGATACACAAGAGATACACAGGGATACACAGAAATACATAGACATACACAGAGATACACAAGAGATACACAGACATACAGAGATACATAGAGATACATAGACATACACATAGATACATAGACATACACAGACATACAGAGAGATACATAGAGATACATAGACATACAGAGAGATACACAGACATACAGAGAGATACATAGAGATGCATAGACATAGAGATACACAGAGGTACATCCCGACACGATAGAAAGCTGAATTTCGGTACGTGGGTAGCTTTGAGGACACACAACAGGGAAATCAGAAAATCCGAGATGTTTCATGTTCAAGGCTCCCAAATCTCGATTGTAAGTACCTCGTGAACGTGTTTGTGTGCTTCATTAAGAAACCCTTCCAAGTGTAAGATTGCGGTTGTTTTCGTTTGATAAAGCATTAGACAGCATTTACAATTAAAGCGACAACCATTCTATATATGTATTTTAGATATTTCGGGTTCAAACGGTTTTGATCGAATAAATACGTATTTTTTCACGTTGAAATCTGAATTATTCTAAAACTGTAAAAGATAGGAGCTTCCCGTCGTAGAGTATTAAGTTAATTAATTTTTGTCCTTTCTCATAAAAAGAACGGAATCTTTAAATTGAGCAGTTTCCGATGGGTACGTCTTTAAAAATGAGCTGCATATCCCATCCATGGCCTTAGCTGGTAAAACAAAACTACTAGTTTAGTAAACTACTAGTTTACTAAACTAGTTGAGAGTTCCACGGGGTTAGTGTGGACTCCGTGAAGAGGTGGCGGGTGGGGGGGGGGGCATCGTGGGGGGCCACGGGGGGGGGGTCGCTGTTATTTTTGGACGCTGACCGCTCTGCAGCATCACGCGCCACTCGCAACAACAACAACATCAGCAGCAGCATCATCATCATCATCAGCAGAATCAGCAGCGGCATCATCATCAGCAGCAGCAGCATAATCAGCAGAATCAGCAGCGGCATCATCATCAGCAGAATCAACAGCAGCATCATCAGCAGCATCAGCAGCGGCAGAAACATCAGCAGCATCATCATCAGCAGCAGCGTCAGCAGCGGCAGCAGCGTCTATGAATGGAAGCTGCAAGTCTCTGGGTGACCTTCTGCCTGGAGCTGGGACGACTGGCAGGACTCGGTGAAGTCGGCTCATTGTTCTGTTCCTCTTTGCGGCCACGCAGTGTCATTGACGAACCAGACATGTGTTTAATAAGCAGATTCACATGTAAATGTCAATTATAAGAATGACAAGAGGAGAGCGACATGGGCCTGGCCAGGACTCGCCGCGGCTATAAGGAGCGGCGAAGGCCGATGGTCGAGAGTAACAATGGAATGGCAGCAGCAGAACCTTTCTGAAAAAGAGTCCTATACGACTCAGCGTGGCTTTGCTGGATAAACAAGTAAACCCGTAAAAACAAAGTTTTTCACTATAAATCCTTTATATGCGTGGCGGCTAGAGTCTTCTCGTCCTCTGGCTTGAGATGGCTGCCACCTATGGGTCAGATGATTGTCTGCCAGTATTAAGCAATTGGTAATTAAATATTTAATTTGTTTTCCCTAAACAGTGTAAAATTTTGGGAATTTTTTTCACGAACATTAATTGTCTCGTAAAACGAGTCTGTATGGAAAATGTCAGCTCGATTGGATCACGGGAAGTGGGTTCAAAAACGACCGAAAGATTTGCACGGTCGTAAGCAAGCAAGCAAGCACGCAAGCAAGCAAGCACGCAAGAAAGCAAGCGAACTTAATATAAAGGATTTAAAAAGAAGGTCAATTATCATTATTATTCAATGCCAATGGGTAGGCACTCGCCCCGGTGGAATTGAGGACAAGCGTAGGCCAGTCGGGCTGCACGTGTCCACGGCGTGACACGCGGCGGCTCTGTCTGGCGGATTTCGAGATAAAACCCCAACCTACCGATGCTGCCTTAAGCCTCTAAAAGCTTAAAGGGCCCATAACGAGACACCAGACACTCCGAATCATTACCCACCACGCCAACCCTCGCTCACCCCTCTCATCATCATCATCCCACTCATCATCTCCCTTTCACCTGTCCTCCACGCCAGCAAAACAAAGCCCTTCTGCCCCCTCGCTGTACACTCCAAAGGTCGCTCCTGGTCAGCTGCTGTTCCCAATGCCTAGACTCTCATTTATCATGGTCCGTCCCATCTATTAAGATTAGTGGCCGGGTGAAATCATTCGAATTGCTTAGTTTTCTAGGATAAACAGCAGGGACAGGGTTAACAAAAACAAATGCATTTAAATATGCTTATAAGGCAAACGGACATTGGATAATTTCAACCAGCGTAGGGGACCCACGAAATATGTCCTGCACCGGGGCCACCACGTCCAGGAGAGATCCTGCTGTGGCTACGTCAACGAGGTCACCCTTCTGCCGTCGTGATGTGTCACGATCATTCGCAGCCGTTTGGTAATCCACCACCGAATGAATGAATGCCCTCATTGAGACTTCCCGGTATCAATATCATCGTATTGTATTTTTATTGTATTTTTTTACGAAGAACATTATTTGCATGATTATTAATGTCATAAATATGTGGTCTAGACGAGATGCGACTTTTATGGTATTTGGCCATTTTCAAGTATTTGACAATTCCTGTCGCGTAAACATCCCAATGCGGTCCACCTTAACCGCCGTAGACACGTGATCATACTAGAACGAGATAAACAAAGGTAATTGTGATCAAAACAAGGCGACTCTTTTAGTGGCCTTTTACAAAAAAAACTGCTCTGTAATTGGTGGTAAATAGCCACACACACACGCTACTATTCTTGCATAACTTACCTTGCAACCCATTGCCACAACCAGAGGGTTACATTATTCATCTTGAGCCCCCTGTCCGTCAATCAGCTGCTGCCATGTAAGTCATGAGAGATGGGGTGAGATAGTCGTTTGCCAATGTTGACTCACACCCCCTAACACCCCCACCCCCCAGTGGTGAAGTATGGTCAAACAACCCCTAAGACCGATATGGCGTGCGGGTGGAATTAATCTATCAGTGGGTTGACACAATGCATTATTATTGTTTTGTACACAACCAACGTGTACCACATACATAATGTAGCTTTTCTTGGGGGGTTCGATCGCGTAAATATAAATGTGTCGTTAAACCCTCCACCACCCGACACAGCCAATTCGTAAGGTTCGCTACGTAAACAGAACGTGCCAATTCGTCACTAGTACAGCACTAACCGGTGTGTTGGAGAGCCAAGCCACAACATTTACAATCTGAGTACGACGTTTCGCCAGGAATTACAACCAGCTTCCTCGCGTGCGTATGAAGCTCACCGATCGAACTCGTTGCCAATTATTGTAACTTTGATTCGTTATTTCTCCCGAGGCCAACTTGGCCTCCTCGACTGTGAGGTTCCCCTCGCATCTCCCGAAGCTGTTTCCCACGACCTCACGGCACTAGTCAGCAAACGATTGGGATAAGGTTGGCAGAGGCCTTCATCCAGCAGTGGATTATCAAGCGCACCGTGACTCACAACACGAAGCACTCCGACGCGACAACAAGCGGCAGACAGCATTATTATATTATTGTATAAAGAAGGGACATTACACGAAACGTCGCTGATGATATTTTTTCTTAAAAGAGTCTGTTCCCCCGTGCTTGTGCACAACTGACAACGCAGCAGCAGCAGCATCACCAGACTTTAGTTTGGCCGTATTGCGTGGATTATAAGACGCTCCGGAAGGTAAGACGCACCCCAAATGTGTGACGTGTGTCACTTAAAGTCACGCAACTCTGGTGACTCACGCACACGCAGCTACCGGATCACAATACGCAGTCGTCAACATCCTAGCGCATACAGAGGGGAGGGGGGAGTGCGTCTTGCAATGGGGACAATACGGCAGTAGTATACCGTAGACACCATCGTAGTCTCGTGGGGAAAGAAGGAGATGGTCATCAGCTCACCCAGAGAAGTCCCTGTTCTCGAGCTCCTGGTCCTCCATGGCAGAGCACAGGTTGGGCTGAATGTTCAGCAGGCAGCGGTCCATCGCAGGCAGGCAGCAGCAGGAGAGCCGAGCGCGTGACTTGTCGTGTGTGCGAAGAGTAGACCCGCACGCGCACAGCGACTGCGTCTCACTGCCTGCGTGTGTGCGCGTGTGAGGCTATGCCGGGGAGGGATCCTGGTTGTGCGAGCGTGAGTTGATGTGTATGCGTGTGTTGACAGCGCTTGTCCCAAGTCTTTTGAGGGCTATAAGGGGGATCTTTGTCTCTGTAGGACGGACGTGTGTGCTCCCACAGCGGCTGATCACTGACTGTGCGTGTCCGCCTCTGTGTGTCTACACTACACCGACTTGATATGCGCAGCTAGTGAACTCCTCCTCCTTCCTCTGTCTGCCACCTCCCCCTTCTAAGGCAGCCAACACAAGCCAGACTCTATCCACTGCTACGTTAGTCGCGTGGTAGTGGCAGATGCGCAACGTGGATACGACAGATACTATGGATGGAATCCGATGATACAGAAGCTGTAGGTGAGGCTATTAGTGTGATGTTAACTACGTACTATCGCCTGAGCCAGTGTCTTGCTGTCACACGATATTAAATATAATCAGTTGTTAATTTCTTACTGATTATCTCTGGAAGCTAAGCAGAAGTCGAGCCTGGCTAGTATACACATTGTTACCAATACAAATCCGGTTGAACGTGAGAATAACGTTTAGTATTGATCAAATACGCGCTATAGCGTCAAACCTAGAGACGCTGCATTGCCTGTGATATATTACACGAATGGCAATAATAAAATATGTGTAACTTATGAACCCGCCGAATTGAACTTAAATCTCAAGACACTGTAAGACACTCCACTCCTACTTTATATCAGCATCAGATACATCCAGATGTAGAGTGTTGGCAACAGCAGCACTTAGAAGCCGTTCGCAGTGTTACCCCACAAGCTCTATGCCGTGTGCCCCACACACGCACTCAGAGAGAGAGATGCTCAGGGAGTCGGAGCCAGTGCGTGTGTGCGGCAGGAGGGGAGATGCGGGGGCGAGATAAGGACTCGGTCTGCCGGGGACTGATTGGTGCCGAGGACACGCGGCTTGCGGGGTCACGCGACGGCCTCGCACGCACGCGCGCACGCACGCACGCGCACGTGTGCCCGCTACACGTGTGCCTGGGGAGTCACGGGGAGAGAGAGGGGGGGGAGCCACGCGGAGCAGGGAGAGCCATGGGGGGGGGTAGGGGGAGGGTCGCCACACGGAGTCGGCAGAGCCACGGGATGAGAGAGGAGGGGAGAGGCAGGGTGACATGCGGAGCAGGCAGAGGCACGGGGACGAGAGAGAGGGAGGGTGGGGAGTGACCTCAGACTGGGGCTGCTGCTGCTGCTGGTGGTGGTGGTGTGTCGAGGCGGTGTGTGGGTGTAGGTAATTGTGGGTAGTGTGTGTGTGGGTAGTGTGTGTGTGGGGGTAGTGTGTAGAGGCAGTGTGTGGGTGTGTGTGTGGGTAGTGTGTGTGTGGGTGTGTGTGGTGGGTGTGTGGGTAGTGTGTGTGTGTGGGGGTAGTGTGTACAGGCAGTGTGTGGGGTGTGGGGGTAGCGTGGGTCTGTGTGTGTGTGGGTAGTGTGTGTGTGGTGTGTATGGGGCTAGTGTGTAGAGGCAGTGTGTGGTGTGTGTGGGTAGTGTGTAGAAGCAGTGTGTGGGGTGTGTGTGTGTGGGTAGTGTGTGTGGGGTGTATGCGTGTGTGGGGTGTGTGTGTGGGTAGTGTGGGTGTGTGGTGTGTGTGTAGGGGGGGGGTGTACTATGTGTGTGTGTGGGTAGTGTGTGTGGGTGCCTGGGTATTTTGTACCATCGGACACTCCACCCCCACAACTCCCAATCGGTGATGGGGCAGTTGTGGAGAGAGTGGAGAGTTTCCCATACCTGGGCAGTGTGCTCATGACCGGCTCTGGTTTGGCAGCGGAGGTCTCACTCCGAATCAGTCGAGCGGCAATATCTTTTCATCGGTTGCGTAACGCTGTGTGGAAGCTGCCTGGTCTGTCACTCCGCACGAAGCTTCAGGTCTTCTCGGCCACAGTCATTCCCTCCCTTCTCTACGCTTGCGAAACGTGGACCCCCCTAATGGAACATCTTCGGCGGTTGGAAACATTTAGGCTGGCCTGCCTACGATCCATCCTGGGTTTAACCAGGCTGGATTGTGTGAGGAGCTCACAAATTCTTTAAAGATCTGGGCAAAGTCCCATCGGTGAGCTCCTCCGTCAGGCAAAGCTGCGTTGGCTGGGTTATGTAGCCCGCATGCCCAATCACCGCATGCCTAAACAGTTTTTGTTCGGCCGGATCGAGGGGGCTAAACGGGCGCGGCACGGGCTAGAGCAGAGATGGAGTGATGTGGTACAGGAGGACGTGGAGCTGAGTGGACTTGCCGATGACTGGTACCAGCGGTGTCAAGATCGGCCTCTGTGGAGGAGGCTCGTGAAGGACGCTACTGGGCAGTTGGAGGCAGTCGCCCTCCAACAACAACGGAGGGCGGAAGAACGACGCTCACAACAACGAGCGGAGCGCCGGGTGGCTAAAGCACAGAAAGTTGGCAGAGTAGGGGGAACAGGTGGTGCATCAGCCAGTCATCTCGGTCATCTCAGTCAGTCGACCCGTGGCACTTGGGTCTGCCCCGTGACCTCCTGGTAGCGGGCGTTCGACACTTCACGTGGCCTCAAAGGTGCACATGGCCTGGCACAAGCGTCGTGGTGACGTCACCGCCACTTAGTGGCGAATGGCGGTTGTTGTTGTTGTGTGTGTGTCTGTGTGTCTGTGTGGGGTGTGTGTCTGTGTGGGGGGGGTGTGTGTGTGGGGTGTGTGTGTGTGGGTGTGTGGGGTGTGTGTGTGTGGGTAGTGTGTAGAGGCAGTGTGTGTGTGTATGGGTGTGTGTGTGTGGAGTGTGTGTGGTGTGTGTGTGCGTGTGGGGTGTGTGTGGGGTGTGTGTGTGAGGGATGTGTGTGTGTGTCTGTGTGGGGTGTGTGTGTGGGTGTGTGTGGGGGGTGTGTGTGGGGTGTGTGTGTGTGGGGTGTGTGTGTGTGTGGGGGTGTGTGTGGGTGTGTGTGGGGTGTGTGTGGGGTGTGGGGGTGGTGTAGCGGTTAGCGCGCTGCGCAACGAACCCGGCGACCCGAGTTTCGATTTCCCGCTCACGGCCAACACCGGTGACGATTTCTGCACCGATCCTGGGTCTCCACTAGGTCGACTCGGCCTCAAATGAACGCCCGGTGCGGTGTGTAAACATCGTCGCTGAGGGAGACAAAGGCGGCCGGGCGTGGTGTTGGCCACCCACCCTCTCGTGTGCCGTGTCGGCCTTCATATGCGGTGCGACTCGCTAACAGCACTTGCCCCTGCAGTATGTGAAGGCTACACGGGGGATCTTTATTGGATAGTTGGTGGGACAGCCGGAGCCCAGATGAGACTCGGGACCAGGACAGACATCACTCGATATCACGGGAAATTATATAATAGGCGACGTTTCGGGCAATGGCCCTTCTGAACAATCGTTATTGACGAATGTGTTGAGTCTGTTGTTGCCTGCTTGTGTGCCACTTCCATCGCAGCAGCAGCAGCAGCTACCAACTCTGTTTAGCCAGCGAGGTTTCACGAAGTCTGAAGAACTCCGTCAGGAGGTGTTCCTGAATTGAAGCTCTCCCACCACCGACTGAGTTCTCCCTTGAACTGCACGCCGCCTGTGCCGCCGTGCCGCGTTCTCTGCTGCCAACGTCCCAGACTCTGACGTCTCTATCCTCGCGCCCGACGGCAGAGCGAGAAACAAAAAGTGGGTCTCAATGTCGAGCACGCTCTACGACTCTGGAAACGTACGGTGGCGAAACACGCGCAGAAGGGTCATTGCCGCGAAACGTCGCGTACATCGGCCTCCCCTTGTCAAGCCACAACACTGTTGTTGTAGACGAACGTGCCGAGTCGATGCTACTTGTGCGCCACTGCCAAACAACGCAGCAGCAGCATCAGCGATGTCACCGCATCACGAGGAGTCATCGCTGAGAGTCATCGGACGTCGAGAAACTCGCGAGCGCTTCCAACCCCCACCCCGACCCCGCCCCGCCCCCCTCCGTGCGCGCGAGGGGGGAGGGGTGGAGGTTTTTTTTGGGGGGGGGGATTATCGCCCATTGACGTCACGGCCTCACGCACGAGGCCGCGTGCTGACCCCGGGAGCCCCCCCCCCAGCCTCAACGTGCGGCGCGCGCTCGCTCCGAGTCGTCATGTGGCGGTGCCAGTGGGGGGGGGGGCACCACGTGACACAGGGTGGGGGGGGGGTGGTGGGGGCACAACGTGACACAGGGTGGGGGGGGTGGGGGGAGGTGGTGGAGGGGGAGGTGGGGGGGGGAGGTGGTGGGGGGGGGCACAACGTGACTCGGGTGGGGGGGGAGGTGGGGGGAGGTGGTGGGGGGGGGAGGTGGTGGGGGGGGCACAACGTGACTCGGGTGGGGGGGGGAGGTGGTGGGGGGGAAGGTGGTGGGGGGGGGAGGTGGTGGGGGGGGGGGCACAACGTGACACAGGGTGGGGGGGCGAAGGTGGTGGGGGGGGCACAACGTGACTCGAGTGGGGGGGGGGAGGTGGTGGGGGGGCGAAACGCTCTCGGATTTCTAAAAGTCCGATTACGGACGCGCGTGATATATTTTCTTAATCGCAGTGTTCATTGGAGCTGTAGTGATTCGTGGGGGAGTGGTGGTGGTGGTTGTGGAGAGAGAGGGGAGCGGTCGTGTCGCGCTGCGCTGCGCTACGAGACCCGAGTTCGATTCCCGCTCACGGCCAACACCGGTGACGATTATCTGAACCGGGCCTCCCCTAGGTCGACTCAGCCTCAATTGAGTACCTGGTGCGGTGTGTAAACATCGCCGCTGGGGAGACAAAGGCGGTCGGGCGTGGTGCTGGCCACCCACCCCCTCGTGTGCCGTACCGGGCTACATAGGCGCTAATTGCTAACAGCACTTGGCGTAACAGCCTGTTCAGGCTATCTTTGTCGTGGAGATAGTAAAACAAAACTTGTGTTAAATGGCGTGATCCTCGTGGCGTTGCTGGTGTTGGTGCTGGTCAGTCTGAGTTGTGATTGTGGCGGTGGTAGAGATCCATGCCTGTCCGTGTGACGTGGTGGTCGTGGTGGTGGTCGTCGTGGTGGTGTTGGTGGTTGCAGTGGTTATTGGGATTGTGGTATTCTTACTCCACGTGGCCCATCGTGTACATAGAGCGCCCTTACCACCGACTAACACCGCAGCAGCAGCAGCATTTGTTAATGAGACGATTCTGCTGATGAGACCCAGAGGGCACACACACACACCTGTCACACACACACACCTGCCACACACACACACACCTGCCCCACACACACACACACCTGCCACACACACACCTGCGCCACACACACACACCTGCCACACACACACCTGTCACACACACACACCCACCTGCCACACACACACCTGCCACACACACACACCTGCCACACACACACACACCTGCCCCACACACACACACACACCTGCCCCACACACACACCTGCCACACACACACACATACCTGCCACACACACACCTGTCACACACACACACACCTGCCACACACACACCTGCCACACACTCACACATACCTGCCACACACACACCTGCCACACACACACACCTGCCCCACACACACACCTGCCACACACACACATACCTGCCACACACACACATACCTGCCACACACACACACCTGCCACACACACACACCTGTCACACACACACACACCTGCCCACACACACACACACCTGCCACACACACACACACACATACCTGCCACACACACACACCTGCCACACACACACACACCTGCCTCACACACACACACACCTGCCACACACACACACCTGTCACACACACACACCTGCCCCACACACACACACCTGCCACACACACACACACACACACACCTGCCACACACACACACACACCTGCCACACACACACACACACATCGGCCCCACACACACACACCTGCCACACACACACACCTGCCACACACACACACCTGCCACACACACACCTGCCCCACACACACCTGCCACACACACACCTGCCACACACACACACACCTGCCACACACACACACACTTGCCCCACACACACACACCTGCCACACACACACACATCGGCCCCACACACACACACACCTGCCACACACACACACACACCTGCCACACACACACCTGCCACACACACACACACACTTGCCCCACACACACCTGCCACACACACACCTGCCACACACACACCTGCCCCACACACACACACCTGCCACACACACACCTGCCACACACACACACCTGCCACACACACACCTGCCACACACACACACCTGTCACACACACACACACCTGCCCACACACACACACACCTGCCACACACACACACATACCTGCCACACACACACACCTGCCACACACACACACACCTGCCTCACACACACACACACCTGCCACACACACACACCTGTCACACACACACACCTGCCCCACACACACACACCTGCCACACACACACACACCTGCCACACACACACACACACCTGCCACACACACACACACCTGCCACACACACACACACACATCGGCCCCACACACACACACCTGCCACACACACACACCTGCCACACACACACACCTGCCACACACACACCTGCCCCACACACACCTGCCACACACACACCTGCCACACACACACACACCTGCCACACACACACACACTTGCCCCACACACACACCTGCCACACACACACACCTGCCACACACACACCTGCCACACACACACACACTTGCCCCACACACACCTGCCACACACACACCTGCCACACACACACCTGCCCCACACACACACACCTGCCACACACACACCTGCCACACACACACACCTGCCACACACACACCTGCCACACACACACTTGTCACACACACACACACCTGCCCCACTCACACCTGCCACACACACACTTGTCACACACACACCTGCCACACACACTCACACCTGCCACACACACTCCTGCCACATACACACACCTGCCCCATACACACTTGTCACACACACTCACACCTGCCACACACACACCTGCCACATACACACCTGCCACACACACACTTGTCACACACACTCACACCTGCCCCACTCACACCTGCCACACACCTGCCCCACACACACTTGTCACACACACTCACACCTGCCACACACACACCTGCCACACACACACCTGCCACACACACACCTGCCACACACACACACCTGCCACACACACACACACACACCTGCCCCACACACACTTGCCACACACTCGCGTGCCGTGCTATGTTTTACGCCATGTTGGTTCACTTTCAGAAACCATCTAATCTCCGTGTCTCCTTTCCAAGGGCAAACTTTGGGTGAGCAAGCGGCAACCGATACATCGCTATATGAGCCCGACTCATGCATACATGCACCGCATACCATAACGGAGACGAGGGCGTCATATGGTTGCACTCATTTGCACACAAAAGTGCGAGCCACAAATGAGCCACGAATGAGTCACAAAGCCTCGCTGATCTCGTCGAGGGGTATAAGCCATCAGCACGTGACACTCCGGCCGTCCTCGCAGCAGCAGCGGCAGCAGCAGCGGCGGCGGCGGCAGCGGCGGCGGCAGCAGCAGTGGCAGCAGCAGCAGCGACAGCAGCAGCTGCAGCGGCAGCAGCGGCAGCAGCGGCGGCAGCAGCTGCGACGGCAGTAGCGGCAGCAGCGGCAGCAGCAGCAGCAGCGGCAGCGGCTTATGACGAACCATCGAACCAAGACGGTCACCACATCGCGCGCTCTCGGATGCGCTTCGGCGGCCGTCTGGAACGCTCTTCCTACCGATATTAGGAAGCCGCTTGAGCCACGCACTTTTAAATAATCTAGATTGAAAACTTACGTCTTCCAAACTGCTCTTTGTGTTTAGTGTGTTATCCTTTCGCCGGCACCTCCGATTGGCACGGTCGCCTACGTACGGTGCGAAAGAAGTTCAACACGCAATACGGGTACATACAATCGCGCTGCAAAGTCTAAACACCACTCGCACATCGCGACTGCGTGCCCTCTCGCCTTTCTACTTGGCCAGCGGCTGACCTTCCCCGGCGCCCCCTTTGAGAAGTCGTCGAACAAATCCGTGACCTTGCCGCCAGCGGTGTGGAAATCGTAGTCAAACCCAGCCACTGTGACCTCGGCTCTCCCAGAAAGAGAGGGAGAGACCGGTCCTTACCGGACAGGGCCTGCCACGAGGAGAGCCCCGACAGCTTTCCGCTGGTCCCGTAAATCGGCCACACAGTTGGCACGGGACGAACGGATTTGTTTTGTGTAAACCACGTACGCTTGGCTTGAGCTCCAAATTTAAACCCACCGTGAAATGTCACGATGTTAAGTCGCCCCTATCGAAGACTACATTGTATATAGCTGGGAAGAATAATACTGTAATACCATTTCTGTTTTCTAAACGGTCTTTCATCGAGCATCTCAGAGCGCTGTGCAAGAACGCGGCAGACACTCGTCATCACAATGACTGATGAAACGCAAACACGAAGAAACGGCAGAACAATAACACAAACACTCAAAGCAATGCGTTGATTTGCCTCAACGGTGAATCGGTGTACAGTCAACAATACGTACTAATACGAGCTTTACCAAGTCCACAGGATTTCGGGGATTGCGAGATCTCAGGGGGAGAGAGTTCAAATTCTGGGTGGGGTCGACATAACGGCTCGGTTGCCCCAAACTCTGTGGGGCCTGGGAACGCAGAGGAGACCCGCGTCCCCACATCGTAGACTCAATTGAAGGGGACATGCGGGTCGCAGGCGCGTGTGTCCGAGGCAGGCCTGCGGCAAGGTAGCTTCAGATCCGTGTAGGTTAGCAAGCGGATTTTGAGGCCAGTCCCCTTATGCGAGACTTGAAGTCAGTTGCAGGGAGGCAAACCGTGCGCGTTATGTAATCCGAGCATGCTCCGGATGACCACCCCAGCAGACGCGTTTTGAACAAGACGCGGAACGTTAAGCACCTTCTCAGCTAAGCCTTGGAGCAAACAAGAGAGTGGAATTCACAATAAAGGGGTTTGGATGAGATCGTGTAAGTATAAATATTGTGTCGTAACCCTCCACCACCCGACACAGCCAATTAGTAAGGGATTTGTCACGTAAACAAAACGCCAAATAGTTACTTCAGCCCACCGGTGTGTTGGAGAGTAAATCCACAACATTCACAAATGTATTTACTCTCCAACACACCGGTGGGCTGAAGTAGTAACTATTTGGCGTTTTGTTTACGTGACAAATCCCCTACTAATTGGCTGTGTCGGGTGGTGGAGGGTTACCACACAACATTTATACTTACGCAATCTAACCCCAAAACCTTTATTATGACTAATATTGGTCGCGAAAGCCTGCTTGCTGCGTGTTAAAGAGAGTGGAAGTAGTAGTCGATGCGAGGTGGTGACATGCAGGCGCGGGCCGAGCTTGTCTGCATCTCCGAAGCGGAGAAAAGGAGAACGGGGAATCGGACACGGGAGATATTCTTTGTGATATTTAGTAAAAATGACTATAAAGATAATGCGAGCCTCGAAGGACAGCGTGGGATCATGGATGGCCACTTGATTTCACACTTTGCTGTTGCAGAACCGATGATTTCAAGGTCGTCGTAACGTTGAAGAGGACAGCTTTTTGAAGTTGTTGGGGACAGCTGGAGAAGGAACTCGTGTTGCGTCCAGCTGATGGCGGAAGCCAGCGTCCAAGTGAGAGTGGAGACAGCGGCGGAGGAAGGAGCGAGGTCTGGCTCGGTATGGACAAGAGAAACTTGAGTGTCGTCCGCATCGCAATGAACCTCGAGTGCAGTGCCGGATTATCCTGGCAGCACAAGTAGCTACACGTGTAGTAGTAGCTGCTACACGTGTAGTAGTAGCTGCTACACGTGTAGTAGTAGCTGCGACACGTGTAGTAGTAGCTGCGACACGTGTAGTAGTAGCTGCGACACGTGTAGTAGTAGCTGCTACTACACGTGCAGTAGTAGCTGCTACACGTGCAGTAGTAGCTGCTACACGTGCAGTAGTAGCTGCAACACGTGCAGTAGTAGCTGCTACACGTGCAGTAGTAGCTGCTACACGTGCAGTAGTAGCTGCTACACGTGCAGTAGTAGCTGCTACACGTGTAGTAGTAGCTACTACATGTGTTGCTACGGGCCCCGCACTTTCAAGGGCCCCGCGCTAAATGCTTTCAAGCTATCAATTCCGGTTCAGTGATTCTGCACTTGCTCTATTACTATAGTACTAGACTGCCTTCAACTTCTATGAACGACTGGGCGTTTAAGGTTAGCGAGTTGTCGTATTATCTGGCTGTATAGCAAATGAAAAAATAAAATTACTTTACTATGCAAGTAAAAAATTTGTGCTCATTTTTCAGTTTTTATTTTATTTAGGGCCCCTTTATTAACATATGCAACATATGATCCGGCACTGTGTCTAATCAGATGACCCGGCGGGACCATGGCAAGGGTCCCAGCAACAACATATCCCGAAAGGAACCCCACACGAAATGGTGCCGGATCAGATCTACAATCTCAGACGCCTGTGGGTTCTCATGATGTCTCCAACTCTGATCGTAGCCACTCTCGCACAAACCACTATACATGATTCACTCTGTCTCAGCCGTATCCACTCGACATTATCCACGCGTATCCACAATGATTGAGAACGTTGTGATGAAGCGACTGCAGAATAGAACATCGATCGCATTAGACGCGTCGTTTGAAGCTGTGGCTGATAAGAGAAAACGACCAACGTGCAACAACACCATGGGGGGGGGGGGGGGTTCAGCTAACAACGCCACTCGGCCGAGTTACAATTGAACGGCAATATAACAGAGAATATGCCAGCGGGTCATGGGCCAGCTCTGGTCATATGAGCGTTGCGTTGTTGCCAGACAACTCACGCGCACACCCCACTTAAACAAAGATCGCCACTGTGTAGCCTCAGCAGACTGTCGGGGCAAGTTGCTGTTAGCGAGTAGCACCTATGAAGGCCGGCACGGCACACGAGGTGGTGGGTGGCCAACACCACGCCCGGCCGCCTTTGTCTTCCTCGCCGACAATGTTTACACACTGCACCAGGCGTTCATCTGAGGCCGAGTCAACCTAGGGGAGGCCCAGGATCGGTTCAGATAATCGTCACCGGTGTTGGCCGTGAGCGATAATCGAACTCGGGTCGCCAGGATTCGTAGCGCAGCGCGCTAACATCCCCCCCACCACTCAGGCACTTGCACAAACACCACATTCACGTGGGAAGTCGGGCGGGCAGGGGAGCGTGGGTGGGTGGGGAACTTCTGTGCCGCTCGCACTCCCATTGGCCCATTGGCCCAGCGGCAGGGATCGTTGATTCGTGATGGGCCCCCCCTCCACGCATGCAGAGGCCACGTGCGCGCTCCCGACACCACGTGACAGACTCCGCCGTGAGACATCGCCGCTCGTGGCACCAGCGGTAGCAGCGCCCCCACCCCCCCACACAGCCCCCCCCACACAGCCCCCCCCCCCACACAGCCCCACAGCTCCACAGCCCCCCCCCCCATAGCCCCACAGCCCCCCCCCCCACACAGCCCCCCCCCCGTCCCCACGGACGAAAACGTGACAGCCTCATGACTTGGATGATGCAGCTGACAAAACAGGAGCGCCATACACATGATATACGCACACGTGACATACACACACACGTGACATACACACACACGTGACATACACACACACGTGACATACACACACACGCGCACTCTCACCACGCGCACAGAAACAAAAAAAACACAAAGATCCCCGTGTAGCCGAAACAGACTTTTGGGGCAAGTGCTGTTAGCGAGCACCTTTCAAGGCCGGCACGGCACACGAGGAGGTCGGTGGCCAACACCACGCCCGACCGCCTTTGTCTCCCCACTGGCGATGTTTACACACCGCACCAGATACTCATTTGAGGCTGAGTCGACCTAACAGAGACCCAGGATCGGTTCACATAATCGTCACTGGTGTTGGCCGTGAGCGGGACACACACACCTAGCACACACACACACCTAGCACACACAACTAGCACACACACCTAGCACACACACACACAGCACACACACAAAGCACACACACACCACACACACACACACCACACACACACAGCACACTCACACCACACACACACCACACACACACCTAGCACACACAGCACACACACACACCACACACACACACAGCATACACACACACAGCACACACACACCACACACACAGCACACACACCTAGCACACACACCACACACACACCTAGCACACACACAGCACACACACACCACACACACACCTAGCACACACACCTCGCACACACACCTAGCACACACACAGCCACAGCACACACACACCGCACACACACACTTAGCACACACACACCTAGCACACGCACACAGAGCACACACACCTAGCACACGCACACACAGCACACACACACCTAGCACACGCACACAGAGCACACACACCTAGCACACACACACACCACGGATGGCTTCTCTTCAACGCTCACGGGAAGGGAGTTTCACAACAGCTGCGTGATCCACCAACCCTCGCCGTGCTTCCGCAGTGTTGGATTAGAGGTCACGTGCGTAGCCGCCGCGGCCCGGCTAAAGAAAAAAAAAGCGACGTTTCGGGCAATGACCCCACTAAACACCAATGGAGTGTGCAGCGGTTCTCAAAGTGGTTCGCCCGTGGTTATGCAGTCTTCAAATCGTAACCATTACACCTCGCTACGGCCTCTGTGATGTGCCATGAAGAAGGGTCATTTCTGAAAGCGTCGCTCATTTTCTATAATTTTTGTTCAAGGCCACACACACACCCCGTGCTATTGTGGCGTCCACGAACGCAGCATTTAACGAGACACGCGGTGCCCGGCAACGCGCCGGGCATCACGGGGCTTAGCAGCTGAGCGGGGGCCCCGATTAAATCCCACGGCACCCCCCTCCCTCCGCTCCACAGCCCACTGCCCCAGCCCAACAAAACACAATACAGAGATCACGTGCACGCCACACGACACAGGTGCCTCACCCTGATCAACGGCGGTGTGAGCAGGGCACGCGGGTTCGTGTTACGCAGTGCCGTGCTTTGTCGCCGCAGCCTGACGGCCAACCTTCTTCCGTGCACATTCCAAACTTCTCCCGCACGGTATCCGCGCCGCAGCCCGAGTTTGTCATTTCCTGACAATCGTCGTGAATTCCAGACAACCACGTGACCCTCTCACCCCCACGATTCGACGACGCGCGCATCGCGAGCTTCGCAATCCACGAGATCTCCGTGCCCACTGCACCCACAAACCATCGGCGCCGTCCCGAGACCAAGGCCCCTGCAGTGGGTGCATCAACCACGTGCGCTACAGAAGGACCCGAGGCAGCAGCAGGCATCACAGAACTGTCTCCGAAGATCCCTTCAAGTGACCTCGGCACGGAACGGCGCAGTACCTTGTGTGGTTCCCCACCCGACAGACAGAGAGAGAGAGTATGTAGCTTAAATCACAGATGGAAGTAAAACTCACTCTTTTGGACGTTGTATCTTGAGGAGGGGGTGGGGGGCATGCTTGCTGTTCCCACTTTGATGGTGTAGGGGTTAGCACACGGGGGACTCCCCCCCCCACCTCTCCTCGCCTCTGTCCACCCGACAATGTAGGCGGGTGCCAGCAATGAGTTGAAAGGCAGAGTCGCGTGTGGCGGCGGTGGGGCAAAGCGTGGGGAACTCACACCTTCTTGGTTCTTTCGGTAAAGTCACGTAGAATGGAAATAATAAAATAATAAAAATAAACATAATCAAATAATTCTCACGACGTTTCGGCCACAACGCAAGCAGCCGTCCTCAGGTGGAGAACAACAGGTCTGTCGAGAAGACAGAGTCTGAAGTCGTGAGAATTATTTTATTATGTTTTATTTTTATTATTTTATTATTTCCATTCTACGTGACCTTTACCGAAAGAACCAAGAAGATGAATCCCTGCAGTTACGAAAGCTTTAAATCGAAATTTAATTATGTTATTATGTTTTATTTTTGTTATTTTATTATTTCCATTCTACGTGACCTTACCGAAAGAACCAAGAAGATGAATCCCTGCAGTCACGAAAGCTTTAAATCGAAAATTAACTCCCACCTCTTCCAACGCGCACTGGACAGCGTGGACGAGCAGGCCAACACACGCGCACATCTGCAGAAAGTGCTTTAGCAGTGCCTCCTCCCGTCTGCAGGAGGCTGCGAGCAAGCAATTGCAGGACTGTGCCTTTAACTCGCTATATTTATTCAACGACTTATCTGGGCCGGCGAGCCCCGTGACGCCTGGCACGTCCTCCACAGCCCCCCGCTGCGAGCCCCCCCCCTACCCCTCCCTCTTAAGACCCCGTGTGTACCGATGTTAATGTTGTATTAGTATTCTTGGGCGTTGGACAAATGTTCGTATTGATGCGACCGCGTGACCGACCACGACAGCGGTCGGTCGGCTTCAGTTCCGGCCTACCCCCCCCCCACCCGCTGAAAAGCCACGGTCCTGGGCCAAGCTACGTCCGCAAAGCCCAACTAACCCGATCCCCGTTTCTCCCTACGAGCCACATTCGCTCGAAACAGGCTGCCGGCTGAGTGTAGAATTCAGCTGGGGTGGGGGTGGAATCTTCTTGTTTTTCTCAACGGCCCGCAGAAGTGGATATTGGAGAGCTACCTCCGAGGCCCCTCGATGTGACCTCTGGCTCCACGCACAGTCGACGGCGGTAACTTTTGCATCCACTCTGCGGATTGAGAGCAATGTTCAGGCAGCCGGAATTTTGCCAAAGTGCAGAAACAAAGTTGTTTTCACCGTTTTGTGTGTGTGTGCATTCATTTAATCATTGAAAGCAAGGGTTCAAACTAGTTTACCGGCTCTCTGGTTATTTAAGAACTACTCACTCGAGCAGTCATCGGTTTTATTTGCGCGGCCAATTGAATAACACGGAGATAGTTTGGGGGTTTGGAAAAAAAAGTATCGTCTCTCTTCTCAAGTGTGCCGCTGGACGGGAGGTGACGGACAGTGCTCGTTGACATCATCGGCATCAGCAACATCATCAGCTACGTCGCGCTGGGAGTGGCTAAAAGGGGGTTTCCTGCCTTCGGGAGGGCAGGATGTGCGGGCGACTACCATTTTTAAAGAGGCCCGATGGACCGATCACAAAGCAGAAGCCGATAACAAATTATTGATCGGTGAATCGACGAAGTGGGGCGGTGGTTGTGGTGGCCTCGCTGCACGCGGCAGCTGTGACCCTGCCTCCACCAGAAGATATTCCAGCAAGAACGTGGACTCCACCTGGTCCGTCTCCATGGGATAGAGTGTTTCCCCCTCGCACGCGTGTTTTTTTTTGGTGTTTCGGTTTCCTGCCACTCAATAAATTGGTTCATAGCAGCTTAGTATATAGAAGACTGCAGAACTTGGGCAATTGTTGGTGCAAGCTGCCTTCCCGCTCGTCTGTGGTTCCTCCTCGCCGCTGAGTCGTCCCCTCTGAGTCGTCCCCTCTGAGTCGTCCCCTCTGAGTCGTCCCCTCTGAGTCGTCCCCTCTGAGTCGTCCCCTCTCTCTCTCTCTCCGAGAGCGCGGAGCGGATACTGTGCGGGCGTGGCGCGTTAGAAGTTGCCATCATTATTATGATATTCAGCCAATCGCCCCAGAACTAATGAAAACACAACGCATCCAAGTAACCAAAGCTGACGTGGGCATCGCTTTATTAATATTATTTGTTAAAAGAGAATGCCCTCCCAAAACACATACACAAGATCAAACTGATATTCTAATGTAGACTTCCACACATCAAATGAACTTCCGAACGCTAAAAACAAAACACATACACACGCGAAGTACAAATTCCAGTCTTAAGAAAAACAAAACAAAATGTGGTGGCGATGTTGAGAGTAAAATAAAAGTTTGGCATTATTCTCAAATCCCACCGTGCCATACGGCGTGCACGCGGCTGCTGCCGCACGGCTCGTTCCGAGGAGATTTTTCCCGAGGTCGTACCACGCGCGCTTGGTTGTCCGACGTTTCGCTCCGCGTGCCGTGAGCGGAGCTTCCCGGGTGACCCCAGTTTCAAGAGGAGAGTCTCAAGGAACAACACACCACGCGCGCTCGGCAGTACAATCCCCGCAACAACAATGAACGCACACATCGGAGATCATCGTTGTCGTAAAATGTTTGGTCCTACAGATGTTAGAACAATTCCAGTTTGCACAATATCCACCCCGACACCCAGTCCCCCTTCCCGACCGTTAAAACGCGAAACGCGGATTCTTTTTTCGTGTTAAAAACTACAGCGGACCACTCCGAACCCATATACTGTACACACACAACTCCGACAAAACGATTACAGCAAAGAGAGAGAGGCGTTACAACGCGCGTGGCGAAATCACCCTCCCGGCGTCGCGCAATTACTGAGAATTCACGTGATTATTTTACACCCCCCTGCCCCCCCCCCATTGTGATTCATCAGCAGTCGCATTGTCACTCACCCACCCACTGTAATTGGGCTCTTGACATGGGCGGCGGTGAACCAGGGGGGGCTAATGCGGCGCGCAATCAGCCCTCCCCCCGCGGGCTAAACTACTTCACCCGAGCTTGCGTCCTTTGAACCACGAGGTCCTCTCATCCACAGGAGGCAAGACCCGGCAGGCTACTTGGACAGCGCCCCAAGGTTCGACACCTCGCCCTGGCGGTGCACGTGGAGTGGCAGCTATCAACCACCGGTGCCCCCCCCCCCCCCCCCGAGTGCAATCTCATTTTGTTTGAATTATGAACATTATTATTATGGTTGTTATAAAATGTAACGTCCACAAGGACAAGACAGCGCAAGGTTCGACACCCATCGCGGGCGGAGCACGTGGAAGAGCCACGTGATCATCGCTGACCCCCCACCCCCTCACATCCTCCTCCCCGTGCCCCTTGGGCGCGGCCGTTTCCCAGTCGCTCTGCCAGCGGCCAGCCTCGGTGACCGCTTGTTTTTTTTAGACATTTCTTTTCACCCACAAAAAAACATCTCGTTATCTAAATAGATATGTCAGCCTGCCCTCCCCCACCACCCACCATCAATGACATACGGATGAAACGCGCCTTACAAATGTCAATGATTACAAGAGCCGGCTGGCTCGAGGCCAGATCCGCCCCGGGGGCTTTTAAAACTCCCCCGGCACGCGTGGGCCACTGGGAGATGACGGCGGGGAATTCTCACGCAGAACCACGCGGCCGAGCTCACGTTCTTGTATGGACGGAGAGACCACGATGACTGTGGAATATTTGTTTGGGGGGCGGTGGGGGGGGGAATGGGCCAAACATCGTCGTTTTTCTGCCAAACATCCGCAAGATGTTTGGCGCCTCTCGATTGCCCGGCGGATCGCTCCAACCGGCGGGCGGACGGGGAGGGCCTCGCTCGCTCCTCACCGAACATCTCTCGGCTCGCCGGTCCCCCCGGGTGAAATGAAGCCCCCCCGGTAGCGGGGGGCAGACGACAGCCCCTGCCCAGCAGCTGTGGACGTGTTGGCGGTCGCGCCGTGCAGCGGTGCGGTGGTCCGGCGCGTTCTCGAGTGGCGCCATGCACGTTGGCAAGTTGTCCGACGTTTAACGGGGTGGGACCCGCGGCTCCCTCCGGATTACCCCGGTTCCCTCCGCAGACACAAACCAAGACATCGGCACGCTGGACGGCCCCAACCGCGATAGACGGAGACAATCGGCGACAAGGAGCTGTGCCGGAAGAAGCTCCCGTGCAGCGAAACGTCGGGCAACGGGTGCCGAACGACCGCGCGGCACGACCCTGACACGCATGGGCGACCTGTACCCCCCCCCGCTCCTCCACTCCCTGCTGACGAAGATTCCCTTGGCCTCTCCCGAGTCGAGATGAGTTGGTGTCTACTTCGTTCAGCCGTCACCCCCCGCCGCCACCACCACCACCATTGGCCTCTCCGGGGTGAACGCGAAGTTTACAAAAAAGTCGCGACGCATCGTGGGTGGCGTTTCCCGGAGTTGGCGGCGACTGCCAGCCGAGGAACACAGACCCGCGGGGTGGCTCCCACGCGGGGTTCACCCCCTGCACGACGTCTCGGGGGGCGTCCTTCACGACCCTCGCCATTCCCCGCGGCGGCGGTGACGGCGGCGGCGGAGGATTTCACTTCGGCCACCGCTCCCGGCCACGTTCCTCGCGAAGGCTCACGGAGCCACGCACGGGGAGGATGTCGGTTCGCATGAACTCACCAACAACAACAACGACGACGACGCGAAGAATAAATCCCACACCCCCCACCCACACCTCCCACACCCCCCACCACCCCCCACAACACCCAACCACATGCCGGGTGGCGTGCAACGCGCGCGTGACAATTCACGCCACTCCCCCCCCCCCCGATTGTGGGGAGGGATTACGGTCCAATTCACAAATCGGTTCCATCTTCTCTGCGTGTGTCGCGTGTGTCACGTGTGCCGCGGCTGGACGGATCAACGTAGTCACTTGGCTTCAGCGGTGAAGGCGCTCACAAGCCGGCGAACCGCCACCCCCCCCAAGAAACAGCCGCGCGTGGCAGTCGCCCGGACGTCCGTACGCGGCACGTGCTTGTGGAATGATACAGGGTACCCCCCCATTAGAAACCATCACAGCAGCAGCGCGCAAACAAAGTTTGAGACGGGAAACAAGAAGCGAGGAAACTTGAGCGTCTACAGAGCCCCCCCCCCCAGCTAGAGAGATCCGCCACAGCGACCGTGGCAGTTTGGTGCTTGTGGTGGCAGTGGGGGGGGGGGGCTCGCTCCTCAAGAGGGGAGTTCTGACACACGGAGGACGTTTGGGCCGATTCCAGCAACGGGGAGTTTGGCTTCGCGCGGCGTGGGAACGCCGAAGAGCGGTGGCGCTGGCTACGAGGCACTCAAAGGTGTTGGTCATTCATCACGAATCCCTCTCTCTCTCTACCCACCTCTCTCTCTCTCTCTCTACCCACCTCTCTCTACGCTGCCCATTTATCGATTGGCACACCTGGACGAGTCGCCTCACAGCGGGGAAACCCGGGCTGCGGGTTTGTAATTTTCCCTGAACCTGGAGCCACAAAGCCACGCCGCTTTTGTCGAGACTAAAAAAAAAACACAAATAAAGAATTACAAATCAGCAGTGTGCGGTTTTCCTTCTTCAAACAAGAATCGCGACGCTCGGCGGAAGCGTGCGAAATGGGCACGCAACTCACGCACCATCACAAAGACAAAGCCACGCCGTATAGCCCTGCAGACTCTTGAGGCAAGCCATGGCACAGCGAGCACCGATCGAGGTCAGCACCACACAAGACGGCATTTGTCTCCCCACGTCCACACGCCACTCCAGGCTGAGTCGACATCAAGGAGGCCGGAGACCGGATCTGACTTTCACTCCACCGGTGATAGCCGCCGAGTTTGCAGCACAGCGCTCCAACCAGTTCACCACCACTCCCCACAACGGCAGCCCACGCGAGCAAGCGACGGCGAATTCACCACAGCGCTTGTGCCAGGCTAGGTGCACTCTTGAGGTCACGTGAGGTGTCGTAGGCTCGCTGCTGGCAGGAGGTTACTGCACACACCCACGGCATTGTGGGTCTTCTGAGGGAGATGACGCACCATTCCCCACAACACGCACGCGAGCTCACACCACCCACGTGCGCGCTTGCATACACGCACCAGAGGAAGGTGCTGGCAGCTGTACAAGATCTCAGAAGTTACATCAATCATCCTCCTCCTCCTCGTCGTCGTCATCGTACCGGATGTTGCAAACATTCCTGAGGTCCGAAAGCCGGGGAATTCACGCCGACGGTGACGCCGCCGGAACGTGGCTGGGGATTCTGGCACGCGATCCGTTTTGGTCGAGGGGGCCCCCGAGGCTTGGGGGAGGGGGGGGGCTTTTGACGATTCATCAGCACCGTTTGCTTTTTATCTGCACCCAAAATCGCCTCGTGACAAGTTAAAAGGTGCGGTCGGGTGATACGGAGGGTGGGGGGTGGGTGGAGGAGGAGTGGAGCGGTGGGGAGGGGAGAGGGGGGAGTTCGGTTTAGGCACAGGCCACGCGGTGGCACGCGGCCCACGCGGGTGCCGGTGATGCTGGCGAGGGCCCACGCCGCGGCCCGGTAGAGACGGCGCTCGCCGCCCATCTCGGCCGCGGCCGGTCGTGGAACTCGCGACGCCGGCGGGTGAGCAGTGCGGTGCGCCAACCGCCAACAACCGCCGCCCCCTGATGTGAGCGCTCACTCAAGAGATGATGGAAGCGATGAAGACAAGAGACGGAGGTGCAGAGAGACGAGAGAAGCGTGGACTGAAGATAATTGTGGCGGAATGAGTTTTGAGAAGATCGAGACAGAGATCCATGAGCTTGGTATACTAATTGGCACGTTTCGTTCATTAGCTCTTGAATTTGAGCTGATGTTTGGTTTCACCCCTTTTAGATTTTCGTGAACCTGGGTGCCCCTCGAGCCGCTTGGGGCCCACTGAGCTCTTGCCGAGCCTCTCCCTGGCGGTGCCGTCACCGCCACGGCCCGCGCTATGGCCGCATCGGCAAACCGCAATTTCGCCCACAAAACCCACCGGTCGGAAAAAACACGATACGCACCCGAGAGAACGCTGTCACGCGCACACAAACACGCGCCGCACGCACGGCGTGAACTCATCAACGCGCCGACGGTGGCCAGATGGCGTGACGTGGACAAGAGGGAATGTCGTGGCCACGGCACCGGCGATGATGCACGCGTTGAGGATGTTTTATGCGTGGTTCAGGAGGCGCTATGCGACCCCCAGACGGGAACCCCCCCCGCCTCCCCCCCCACCTCCATCCCCCCCCACAGCGTCGTGGCAGTGCCGGGCACGTTGCCGAATCGTCCGCTCGGAGACTCCCCTTGAGGCTGCCCCTTGTTTGTGTGTTTGTAGCGGTTGCGGTGCCGCTGCTGCTGCCGCCGCTGGTGGTGCTCGTCGTGTCAGCGGTAGCGGTTGTTGGTGTGGTTGTTGGTGTGGTTGTTGGTGTGGTTGTTGGTGTGGTTGTTGGTGTGGTTGTTGGTGTGGTTGTGGTTGTTGGTGTGGTTGTTGGTGTGGTTGTTGGTGTGGTTGTGGTTGTTGGTGTGGTTGTTGGTGTGGTTGTTGGTGTGGTTGCCGATGGTTGTTGTTGGTGGGGGCGATGGTCGTGCCGGTGCTGGCGATGGTGTTGATGGTGCCAGTGCTGGTAGTGGTGGCACGGTGGCAGTGGTTCCTATATAGCGCCGGTGGCTAGTGCCCTGGTGGTGCCGGCACCGGCTGAGATCTCACGCCGCCATCTGCGCGCTCTCGCCGGGGTTCATGTGGGGACTGTTCGTGATGAAGCCGATCCTCTGCTTGTGCTTTCTCTGCTCCGTCATCTGCACAGAGAAAAAGATCCCCCGTATAGCCTCAACAGACTGTAGGGGCGAGTGCTCTTCGCGAGTGGCACCTATGTTTGCGTCGTCTCCAAAAGGCACGCCGTCACGTAGCAGCACCATCACCGCCAGCACCGTCATCGCCAGCGGCACCATCATCATCATCACCATGAGCATTCGCATCAGCGGCAGCACTGTCATCGTCATCAGCAGCAGCAGCACCATCATCATCATTCAGTAAATGTAGTGGCCACTGCCGACTGCTGTCTAAAGCTCGGCTGAGCGATTAAAACGCACGGACACCACCAACGCCTAGCCCCCTACCAGCACCGTCGCCTAATCACCGACACAACGCACCCACTCGGCTAAACACCCAACCGTCTACCAACACATTTACCCACCCACATACGCACACACACACCCTAAACACCCTAAACACTGACCACAAAGACAAAGATCCCCCGTATAGCCTTCAACAGACTGTAGGGGCGAGTGCTGTTCGCGAGTTGCACCTATGAAGGCCGGCACGGCGCACAATGGGGTGGGTGGTCAGTACCGTGCCCGGCCGCTTTCGTCCCCCTAGTGACGATGTTTACACACCGCACCAGGAACTTATTTAGAGTTTATGCTGAGTGGCCCTGGGGGAGGCCCAGAACCGGTTCAGATAATCGTCACCGGTGTTAGATGCGAGCGGAAATCAAACTCGGGTCGCCGGGTTCGTAGCGAGGCGCGCTAACCGCCGGATTCCCAGACACACACACGCACACCCAATACCCACACACCCTCTACCCACCCACCCTCTACCCACCCACCCTCTACCCACCCACCCAATACCCACACACCAACCCACCCACACACCAACCCACCCACACACCCTCTACCCACCCACCCTCTACCCACCCACCCACACACCTCCTGCCAACGCGACCGCCCCCCCCCCCCTGCCGCTCACCTGCTCCTTGAGCTCGGACAGCTGGCTGGAGAGGTAGGAGACGAGCTTCATGGTGCAGTCGAGTTTGTCCTGCAGGCCACGCAGCTCGTTCTGCTCACCCTCACCGTCGCTGCTCACTAGCGACATGGCACGCATCCGTGGGAACCAGTCCAGGTTCTGCTCCTGTGGGGTGCACGCGCACGCACGCACGCACGCACGCGCGCACGCGCGGACATACAGACGCATGAGCATACAAATACGCACAAAAGACACATTGACACTCGCACGCACTCATAGAGACAGACCCCCGTGTAGCCTCAGCGGACATTTGGGGCAAGTGTTCTTAGCACGCAGCGCCTATGAAAGCCGGCATGACACACGAGGGGGTGGGTATCCAGAACCACGCACAGCCGGCTTTGTTTATTACATCACACCAAGTACGTATTTAAGGCTGAGTTGACCTAGGGGAGGCCCATGACCAGTTCAGATATTCGTCACCGATGTTGACCTCGAGCGAGATTGCAACTGGGGCCGCCGGGTTCGTCGTGCAATGCGCTCACCGCTGCGCCGCCGCTCACCATGCAAACCACGTACAAACACACGCACGCACGCACACGCTGAGGCCACGTGAGGCGTCGAAAGCTCGCCGCTGGCAGGAGGTCACGGGACACGCACAGGTGTTACGAGTTAAGCGACCGAGATTACCGGCAGACGTACACACACGCACGCGCGCACGCACACACACGCACGTGTCGGTGATGGCGAGCACACGAGGCCACTCACCGTGCCCCGCGCACCAATCCTATTAGGCGTAATCTCACGGGAATGGCCGAGTGATGGTATTGGTGTCAGCGGCGGCGAGGCATGCCGCCCGGCAGAAAGTCCCCAACAACGGCCTCTCCAGTGTCCCGCGTCGCGGTTGTAATCCCGGCGGAATCCAACCTCCGCACCACCGCCGTCATCACCACCGCCACCACCTCCGCCACCACCGCCACCACCACCATCATGACCACCGCCACCACCACCACCACCGCCGTCATCACCACCGCCGCCACCACCGTCACTCCCGCCGCCACTACCATTACCACCACCACTGCCGCCACCACCACCACCGCCTCCACCACCGCCTCCACCACCGCCTCCACCACCACAGCCACCACCACCGCCTCCACCACCGCCTCCACCACCACCGCCTCCACCACCACCGCTTCCATCGCCACCACCACCACTACCTCGAACTTCAACTCAAAATCTCAACCCTCTGTCGACAGAATCTCCGACACGGCCATTCTGAACCGCACGAGGGACAGGGAGAATCACAGACCTAGGGTTCAACCTCAGAACTTCTGGTGTAACAGGCTCCGTGTCTTTAGCTATTGCGACATATTTACTTAATTTACTCAAATATTTCACCTGCAATTTAATCTCATGAGACCAAAGCGCAGTCGTCCTACGGCTGCTCAATCACAGGATCGGATCCATGCCACCCCTGTGTCTCCGACACCGCCAACGTGTACACCAGCAAGAGACAAAGCAACAAACTTAGACCCAGCGTTGGTTGACTTCATCACCAAGATTACGATTCATAATTAGTTAGATCCCTCGTGGTCGGTATAACGTCGATTGTTTAACAACGGCCGTCCACCACGCGACAGACCGGTCCATGCCACCTCGCCAACAGAGTTGTGGAGGGTCTCAGTTCAAAACTGTCATCGCAAACCCACACGGACGACGTAACCCGAGAGAAACTGAAAACGAAGAATCACGCGACCTACACCAGGGCCGCAATGTCAGAACCTCAGCCGGTGCCACCCCCCCCCCCCCCCCCCCCATTCTTGCAACGAGGCCGTGACACTGCACCGCCTTTCTAATTCGGGAGCCTCTCCCTGAACTTTGACCCACGCCATCACCGGCTCGCCCCCCCCCGTCCAAATCGGCCGTCATCCGGCATCGCACGTCCCGGCATTCCGCCCACCAGCGCCGACGCCAGCGGCCGCCCGCCCGGCGCTCCTCACCGCGATCATGTCGGCGACGTAACTCTCGGGGCCCGTGTACTCGGTGGGGTCCTTGACGCGCGCCAGCACGATGAAGTAGAGGTAGTGCCACATGTTGTGCTCCACCTTCACGTGCTCCTCGAACGACACCGTCTTGTTGTCGAACTTGTCCCGCTCCAGTCCTGCTCCGCCACAAAGTCGCAGGCAGGCAGGGAGGGAGGGAGGGGGGCGGGTGGGGAGAGGCGGTGGTGAGCGGACGCCGAGAGGAGGGTGGCGGCAGGGGGGGGGGGTCACAGTCCAGACTGAGGATGACCGGCGAACAAACGGGACACGTTTGGTCCTCAATATTCCAGAGGCTGCCCAGAAAAAAGTACGTTATTTTCATTGTTTTATTATGAACAAAGCAGGACTGTTTATCATGTTATTATCATCATCAGCTATGTTCAGTCCACTGCTGGATGAAGGCGTCCCTGAGCCGCCACCATCTCTCACCGTCCTGCAAAGTAATAGTTGACCCATCACCACCTGCACACGAGCCGATTTAAATCGCTCCATCTCTCCTCATCGGACATCCACTCGGGTGCGCTCCGTTCCATTCGCCGCCACTCCGATTCCTGCCCTACGACGATCGTTCCTCCGAGCGACGTCGTCTTGCCCAGGCCCAACTACTTTTTCCTTAATCGTCGTCGTCATCGTCGCCGCTCGATATCGAGACCGCGCCTCTCACGCAGCGGCGCACCTCGCGGCACCCAGCAGGGGACCCCCCCCCTCCCCAGCGGCAGCTGTCCCTGCGTGGAACACAGCAGCGGCGGCCGGAGCAAGTTGGCGTCAGTCTGCCAGTAGTGGGGGCGCTGGGGTGCAAGACGCCGCTACGTGCAGCCTTCTCGCTCAGGGGGCCGGTGACACCGGCAGACGGCCGTGACGTGAGAACCGTGAGAAGTGGCCGGGCCTTCCAGAGGGCCGGCGGCGCCGAGGCCGTGGGGACCGGCTCCAAGTTGCGGCCGTCGCCGCGATCGCGCCGGCTCGTCGTGCCGTGCGCCGAGCCGCCGGTCTCGGTCATCACCTGGCCCCATCGGGAGCTCCGTCGACGGCGCAAAGAACCGCGGAGAGCGAGCGAGGGCGCTCCGTTCACGGCGCTCAGGGGGGGGGGGGGGGGCGGGCGGTGGGGGGGGGCGTCGCCGACTCTCACCGCAGATGAAGCAGCTGTTCTTGAGCACCTCCTCCTTGTTCTGCTTCTCGCTGCGGAGGTCGGCGAACGTGTCGATGATGACGCCGAAGATGAGGTTGAGGACGATGATGATGACGACGAAGTAGAAGAGGAGGTCGTAGATGATTCTGGCGGCGAACAGGGGCTCCTGGGGGAGGGGCGAGGGGCGGGGGGAGGGGCGGGGGGAGATCAGTGCAATCACAGTCACTCTGGAGTCTGCTCCGTGCACGGCGTCTGCATGTGACAGACCTTCAAGACGCTGTACAGACACGGTGGACGTAGTTACGAAGTCACGCAAAGGTCCCTGTGTGACCACGTGGATTTGTGTGCAACTTTACGCTCGTCTGTGTGACTCTGCGGCTCAATGTGCGAGTCTACGGCGTCTCTATGCGAGTCCGTACACACAATGCGGTATTGATGTACGCAGCGTCTCGTAAATGGGGCCGTCTCCAACACGCTGCAGAGTGATGGTGGTCAGCTCTTAGTCGACACGTTGAGGGCTGCAACGCCGTGGTGAGGATGTGATAAGGTCATGGTGAAGCTGTGGTGAGGCTGTGGTGAGGACGTGGTGAAGCTGTGGTGAAGCTGTGGTGAGGTCATGGTGAAGCTGTGGTGAGGCTGTGGTGAGGCCGTGGTGAAGCTGTGGTGAAGCTGTGGTGAGGTCATGGTGAAGCTGTGGTGAGGCTGTGGTGAGGCCGTGGTGAAGCTGTGGTGAAGCTGTGGTGAGGTCATGGTGAAGCTGTGGTGAAGCCGTGGTGAGGTCATGGTGAACCCGTGGTGAGGCTGTGGTGAGGTCATGGTGAAGCTGTGGTGAAGCTGTGGTGAGGCTGTGGTGAGGTCATGGTGAAGCTGTGGTGAGGTCATGGTGAAGCCGTGGTGAGGCTGTGGTGAGGCTGTGGTGAGGCTGTGGTGAAGCTGTGGTGAGGCTGTGGTGAAGCTGTGGTGAAGCTGTGGTGAGGTCATGGTGAAGCTGTGGTGAGGCTGTGGTGAAGCTGTGGTGAAGCTGTGGTGAGGTCATGGTGAAGCTGTGGTGAGGCTGTGGTGAAGCTGTGGTGAGGTCATGGTGAAGCCGTGGTGAGGCTGTGGTGAGGCTGTGGTGAGGCCGTGGTGAAGCCGTGATGAGGCTGTGGTGAGGTCATGGTGAAGCTGTGGTGAGGTCATGGTGAAGCCGTGGTGAGGCCGTGCCTCCTTGGAGGGCTTGCGGAGGACGTCCCCGACGCCGCCGCCGTTGCGCAGGCCGTGGTTGAGCACGGTGACGATGCACATGATGAGGGTCTCGCACGACTTCTCCGTCTCCCCCCCCTCCTCCTCCTCCTTGGTACCGCCATCTCGTGCTGACCAACGGGGAATGGCGGGGGGGGGGCAGCAGTGTGGTTCAAGTCAGAGGTCGCAACCGGGTACCCGTACCCTACCCGATACCCGGCTACCCGTACCCGGTCGGGTACGGGTACGGGTAAGGAATCAAAACCCGTTTGCGACCTCTGGTTCAAGTTAAACGCGAGAGCGGTGGTACAGACTGGATTCTCGGCGGAAGCGTACCCGCGCGAATCCCACATCTCTACAAACAGTAACGTCGTCGTCGTCGTCGGCCATGGTGTATCCACTGCTGGACGAAGGCCTCCCCCCCGAGCCGTCGCCATCTCTCACGGTCCCACGACGTAAACGTCGGCGTCGTTAAACGAAAAAAAAATTCACCGACGACTTTCTCCTCCTGGGTTTATCGACGTGGCGCGCCGGCCTTCTCTCGGCGGCACAACTTCCCGCTCGAGTCCCGTTCACTTCGGAACGACCCGACGCGCGCCGGCCGCCCGCACCCCCCCCCTCCCCCCCTGTTACGGACGGATGGACGCAGCCGAACGCACGGACGCTGCTCTCCCACAACAGCCGGGAATCGCTCACAAATCATCTCCGGAGCCGTGAGCCGCACACGCACCTTCAAAGAGACGGCCTCCTGCTCCTCCTTCTCGCTGGGGGGCGCCGGCCACCACGCAAGACTCGTCCGTCGCGTCACAGAACTCGGACATGAATCTCGATGACGAGTCTCCTAGGATGGATGGGACACACGCGGGACACGCACGCGGGGACAGTGAGATAAAGATCCCCCGTATAGCCTGAAAGCTGTCAGTTTCATAGCCACCCCCCTCCCTCCGGAGGATGATGATGAAGATGATGATGGTGATGATGGTGATGATGATGATGAAGATGATGATGGTGATGATGATGATGGTGGTGGTGATGATGATGATGGTGGTGATGATGATAATGATGATGAAGATGATGATGATGAAGATGATGATGATAAAGATGATGATGATGATGAAGATGATGGTGGTGATGATGATGATGATGGTGGTGATGATGATGATGATGGTGGTGATGATGATGGTGATGAAGATGATGATGGTGATGGTGATTATGATGAAAGATGATGATGATGATGGTGATCATGATGGTGGTGATGATAATGAAGATGATGATGGTGATGGTGATGATGGTGAAAGATGATGATGATGATGGTGATGATGGTGATGATGATGGTGATGGTGATGATGGTGATGATGATGGTGATGATGATGATGGTGATGATGATGATGGTGATGATGATGGTGATGATGATGATGATGGGCCGGATTGACCGCTGACATTCGTTGTCGTCCCCCGGCACGCCATCGGCGGAGCAACCCGGGGCGGATCAAGAAACTCCCCAGATTGGGGGGTGCGGGGTAGAAGGGGGGCGGGGAGTGGGAAGGTCTATTTAAATGTCAGGCTTTTTAATAAGGGCCCTACATTACTAATAACAATCATTAAAAAAAACACATCACTTTATTTTCTCCGGTAAATATCAACAAAATACATATTTTAGAGATCTTTAGGTGGGGGAAAGAGGGGTGCGGTGGGGGGGGGGGGCAATCACCACTAACGCTCCCCCACCCACCCACCCCCACCGGGTTCCACCACCGGCAGAAATGGAATGAAATGGAACTTGGGGGAGAAAAGGGGGCGACGATTTTCTGTTCAACGTCTCCCTCCGGGCGGATGGAGGACGGTGCGAGACGGGGCGAGGCGGGTGGGCGGACTGACCGGCTGGTGGCTTGGCCTCCGCCAGCTTATCCACGTCCAGGATGAAGTCGTCCTTGAGGAACTGGAACCCGACGATGGAGAAGAGGTAGATGAGGATGAGGCCGAGCACGGCGGTGAGCACGATGGAGCGTCCGTTGCGCGTCACGCTCTTGATCACGTTCAGCAGCGTCTCCTCGCGGTACACCACGTCAAACAGCTGCCGGCGAGACCACGTGGGCGGCGGCGGTGGCGGCAGCCGCAGGTAGGGGGAGGGGGCGGGGGAGGGGCGGGAGAATGAGTTCGGTTCCCGGCAAAGTGGCCGACACCGTTGCGTCCGTGCGTGCGTGGCGGCGCGCTGTCGTTTGAGCATCGCGCTGCAAAACAGAAAGCCGCGAGTTCCATTCCCGCTCACGGCCGACATCCGGAGACGAATATCTGAACCGGTCCTGAGCCTCCCCTAGGTCGACTCAGCCTCAATGAGCACCCCGGTAACGGTGCGGCGACATCACCACCGGGGAGACAAAAGCGTCCGGGCGCGGCGCTGTCCACGCGTCCCCTTCGACGGGCGTGGCTCCTAACAGGCGCCCGCTAACGGCGCGTCGACGGCCGTGCGGGCGACCGCCGTGTCCGTTGCGTGCGCACCAGCAGGCTGAAGAAGAAGGGGTGGGCGAGCAGGCCGAGCACGCAGATGAGGAGGTAGGCGACGTGGTAGAGCAGCTCCACGTCCAGCATGACGGCGCGGTAGCCGCCCGCGAAGCGGCCCCTGTTGCCCACGAAGCTGGCGAGGAACACCAGCTTGTTGCACACCTGTCGTGCCGGCACAACAACAACAACAACGACAACGACAACAACAACGACAACAACGATGACGACCACCGGTCAGACCGGCCATGCCGGCATGGGATAACAACAACAACAACCACAAGCGCGTCGAGTGCCGTCCCCCGCCACCACAAGGGCGTGTACACACGTAGAGCGCGACCGAGCGTGTGCATGATCCGCCAACCCTCGCTGCCCCCCGCAGTCATCCGCTCGCCGTCGTGCGTAACCGCGAGCCGTGCGGTGGCATCCGCGGCATCCGCGGCGGCCACGTGTCAGTTTCCCCAGAGCCCCCTCTCAACCCGACGGCCCCGACGGCGGAGGTCGGCCGCACGGAGACCTCGCCCCGTGTCCGGAGCTAGTCCAGCAGGGCCCGCCGACCGCCGATGGCGTGACGGGGTCAAAGACGGCCAGCCGGAGGCGGGTCTGACGGTCGAGTTCGCCTTCCGATCCTCCCGCCAGCCGAGCCCCTCACGGCACCGCCGGGCTACGGGCGGCGACTGCCGGCGCCCGGTCGCGACGGACGCGTCGTGTCGGAGGTTGGGATTGGGCGTGGGGGGGGGACTCACGTTGGCCGAGCCCAGGAGGATGACGGTGGCCTCGAGGCCGAGCGTGAAGATGAAGAAGGCGATGGCCGGCACGCTGAGCAGCCGCAGCGCCTTGCGGGAGGGGAAGGCCGCGACGCCGACGGCGAGCGCCGCGGCGGTGGCGGCGAGTAGGGGGACGGGCCAGGACTCCAGCGTCCCTGGCGACATCGTCGTCGACATCATCGCCATCAGCGACGACATCATCGCCATCACCGATGACATCATCGCCATCACCGATGACATCATCATCATCACCGATGACATCATCATCATCGACAACATCATCATCACAATCGTCAGCATCAACACTGTCGATTAAGAAGTTTACGCGAACCCCACCGTCAACGTCGTCGCCATCATCGTACTAATCATCGGCGCCCGCTGTGACGTCACACACACCAAGACGTCGCACACCAAGATGTCATACACCAAGATGTCATACACCAAGACGTCACACACACCAAGACGTCATACACCAAGACGTCACACACACCAAGACGTCACACACACCAAGACGTCATACACCAAGACGTCACACACACCAAGACGTCGCACACCAAGACGTCACGCACACCAAGACGTCACACCCCAAGACGTCACACACCAAGACGTCACACCCCAAGACGTCACACCCCAAGACGTCACACACACCAAGACGTCACACACACCAAGACGTCGCACACCAAGACGTCACACACCAAGACGTCACACACCAAGACGTCACACACCAAGACGTCACACACCAAGACGTCACACACCAAGACGTCACACCGCGGCCACCTCTCACATTTGCTGCCGTCGAAGGGGAAGAAGAAGGCGACGAGGAGGTTGATGATGACGGCGAGGTTGAACGAGATGCTGCTCCACAGCGTCATGTTCTTGGAGATCCACGAGAGGTATTTCTTGGCTGTGGAGATGACGATGTCAGTTTTTTGCCGTCACTCGGCGATCGAGTTTCACGTTCTTTGGCGGGTTTTTGCGCTCTGCCGTAATTGCCCGGTGCTAACCGATTCACAGGCCTTCTAATCATTGCAACGTTACAATCGGCGACGGTTACGAATGCACACGCTCAGTTGCACAAGAAGCAATTCAATCGTCAAAAGAGCTTTGGAAATGGTGATGTCAATTACTCCGATGTTTCTTTTTAAAGCACCGAAGCTTTATCGCCGTTATTCGACTCTCTCTGCCCTTCATATCTCCATTTACAATCGTTACTGTTTACGTTTTTACAAGAATGTATTTGGTCACCTTAATAATTCCGCTTCTATCGCGTAAAAACGAAAAACTTCAACGGCAAATAAAAATACTTCCGTTCAAAAGTAAAACGGTCGACGACGACGACGACGCGACGGCGACAGCACGGACGCGACACGATCATCGCCGTCTTAATATTGCGGCAGTATCTCCACACTGTGGGGCACTGGCGGCACAGCCCCGAACGGGCATCTGCGACAAAGAGCTTTACGCCTCATGGGATTCCTCCGGTCGACATACAGATCCAGATTCTGATAATCCAGCGCCGTGAAGGGGAGGGTGTCGATGGATCACCCACAAATGCCGTGACGCTTACAATCAAACCCTCTGGGCACCGGGGGTCGCCGTCTCCCCGTAGTACAGCAAGTGGGTTCCCGTGAGGGTTAGCACCCATCGCGAGTGTGGGCTTTCTCCTCGCGCTCCTCCTAACTGGGTATGAAGCGCTCGTCAGTGGAGTTGCGGCAAACGTCCCAACGTCGAGCCACAGAGCTTGGGGCAAGGCGTTGGCAAGCGCCGGCTCTGGCTCACGCTCGTCTGCGTCTTCCCGCGCCTCCGGATCTCGAGAAATGCTCTTTGCGTTTCGTTTGTAGTCCGTTCCCGCGCAGCCTCCGATTGGCACGGTCGGCAGCGTACGGTGCGAGAGAAAGAAGTTCAATGTACACGCGTACGCAACGTAAACCCGCGCCGCAAAACTTGCTCGCGTTGATTTAGCAACGATTAAACAAAAGGAGAAGAATCGTCCTTGCCTTCGAGCTTCTTCTGCCACTCCATCTCGCGGTAGAGCTCCTCCCACACCTGGAAGAAGCCGTTGATCTTGCTTCCCTGCTCGTCGCGCTCCGTCGAGCTGTACACGCGCGCCTTCGACTCCCGCGTCAGGTAGTGGCAGATCCCCGGCACGGGGAACACGATCTGCTCCATCGTGCGGTCCTGACGCACGATCTGTCGCAACGTCCGGCAAACGTCAAGCGAGCGCGCCGTGGTGGGGGCGTTGGGGGGGGGGAGGCGGGTGCGGCGCCGTGGTACCACGCAAGCCGCTTGTTGCAAAGGTTCGCGGTTCAGATTTGGCAGGCCGCCCTGGTTATTACTGCGGTTGTGTGTTACTGTATCGACAGCAACCTCGCCCCGCCCCCTCCGCCGTGAGACTACTGCAGACCGTGTGAGTCAGAGCGCCTTCCTCCGTGGTGGCCTCGCCAAATAATGACAGCGCAAATAATAAGAAGTTACGATGGGAGTAGAAAGATAAGTGAGGTGAGCTGCAGTGTGGTGAGTGAGTGTTGTTGTGACCTGCAGTGTGGTGAGTGAGTGTTGATGTGACCTGCAGTGTGGTGAGTGAGTGTTGATGTGACCTGCAGTGTGGTGAGTGAGTGGGTGAGTGTGTTGTGACCTGCAGTGTGGTGAGTGGGTGAGTGTTGTTGTGACCAGCAGTGTGGTGAGTGGGTGAGTGTTGTTGTGATCTGCAGTGTGGTGAGTGAGTGAGTGTGTTGTGACCTGCAGTGTGGTGAGTGAGTGTTGTTGTTGTGACCTGCAGTGTGGTGAGTGAGTGTTGATGTGACCTGCAGTGTGGTGAGTGAGTGGGTGAGTGTGTTGTGACCTGCAGTGTGGTGAGTGGGTGAGTGTGTTGTGAGCTGCAGTGTGGTGAGTGAGTGAGTGTGTTGTGACCTGCAGTGTGGTGAGTGAGTGTTGTTGTTGTGACCTGCAGTGTTGTGATTACACGAAGCAGCGAGTGGTTGGTATAGACCGAGTTCTCAACACGGGTGGAGGAATCAACGAGTGACGTTCACAGGAACAGCGACCATGGTAGAAGCCTTCGATCTGTAAGTAGGCGACCGACCGCCGGTGAGTGAGCGAGTGACTGGAGAGAGAATCACTGAGTGCTGGATCATCAAACACGCCGACGACTGCTAGAAGATTCATTCTATCCAGTGACGTAGCGAGGCAGAAGCTGGGTGCTGCAACCCGATTGTGACGACAGGGTTCCAAAGCCGTGGCAATTGTCTGCCGTGAGTGTGCGGTGGAGTGTACGGTGAGTGCGGTGAATGTGCGGTGAGTGTGCGGTGAGTGCAGTGAGCGGCGGCGAGTGTTGTGGCGGCGTGTGGTGAGCGCGGAGTGTGCGGTGAGTGTGTGGTGAGTGCGGTGAATGTGCGGTGAGTGTGCGGTGAGTGCAATGAGTGGCAGCGAGTGTTGTGGCGGCGTGTGGTGAGTGTGTGGTGAGTGTGCGGTGAGTGTGCGGCGAGTGTGGTGGAGTGTGCGGTGAGTAGCCCTGGCGAGGGTCTCCCCGTGCGCCGGCTGCACCGTCGTGGGAGTGGCGGGCACCTCGATCTGGGCGGTGTTGGTGGCGTAGTACGAGAGGGGGTCGTCCTCTCCGGCGGCGCCGTCCACCGGGGCCTTCAGCATGGCCTGCAGCTCCTTGTTGTGCCGCGCCAGCTGCCGGGACGCAAGGTGGGGTCAGGTGAGTAGTAGCCGGCGTGGTGTGTGGTAAACATCGCCGCGAGGGAGACTAAGGCGGCCGGGCGTGGCGCTGCCAGAGTCTACGGATTCCAACGAGGCGTTAAATAAACGTCTAAAAAGACTACAATGCCGACGAGCTTGGCACTCGTGGCTTTCACTCGAGGGTCCTGCTGCTTTGCAACGGGCTAACAAACGCCTTTAAATTACGTTATAACAAATGATTTTATCCATTACTAAATAACCATCGTTCATGATATATTCCCTGCCGGATAAAGGCCTCAGGCCGTTGCTCTCTCTCCGTCCTGCGATACAACCATCCGCCTGGCACCCGGCACACAAGCCGATTCCATCCCTCCATCTCCACGGCGGTCGGCCCCTTGTGCAGCTCCCCCCCTCGCCTACCTCCCTCCCTCCCTCGCCACCTCCTCCTCCTCCCCACATCGTCGAACCGAAACAATGCGGCGGGTGGTGCTGGGCTCCAAGCGGGGGTCTCCGCGCTCACCTGGTGAGCCAGGATGTAGATGTTGTGGCCGACCTCCTTGGGGGACACCGTGTCTTCCTGGCCCGGGTAGATCTCCTCCTCCTGGTTGAACGCATTGCGGATCACGTCCACCTGCGGCCGGGGCGGGCAAGGGAGCCGAAGAGATGACGGTGCCGCGCCCCCAAGTGAAGCGTCGCCCTTCACGCCGACACCCAATGTAAGTGCCGCCCCTATGCTCGTCTCAAGTGCTACCCTCCCCCGCCCCCTTAACAAAAGCCACGTGCCATCCCGACATTGAAATAGAAGTGCCGCCCCTTTACCCAACACGTGTGCCGCCCACCAGGAAACCAAAGTGCCTTCCCCCTTGGGCAACCCAAGGGCTGTCCACAGTTAACTTTTAGTGCCCCTCCCTAAGAAACCCGAGGATTGCCTTCCTTTGAAACGTAGGTGCCGCCACCCCCCCATGAAACCTCATTGCCCCCCACTTGATCAACTTAATTATCGCCCCTCCTACGAAGCGCCCAAGTGCTGCCCCCCCCGATGCCCTTTAACCCCGGCTCACCAGCTCCTTGGGCCGCATGTTGTAGAGGATGCGCTCGGCGTTCTCGCTGTCCCGTCTGCTCTCCATGATGGCGAGCAGCAGCTTGGATGCATTGTTCTGCACACGGAACGTGATTGCGCCAGACATTCACGTCAGCCTCGTCACCGCCACCACCACCACCACAATAATTATAATAGGGGCGCCACAGTGGCGAGATGTTAACTCCCTCGCCTGGTAAACAGGAGGACGTGGGTTCGATCCCGGCCCAGACCCTGACACCTGTATATTTGGAGTTTGCGTGTCTCTCTCCACACGGTCACGTTTAGACGATTTGGCTGCCGTAATTTTCCACGTGATAAAAAGCCACTTCTTCCTCGAGCTTTGGCCAGGCCACTTCTGAATAAGAGCTCCATAGCTCGATGGGCCTTACCTATTAAAAAATAGAGTTTTATAGTTTCAATAGTTTTAATATTTACACCGCATTCCTCCGACGCGGTGCATCTCCAGACGCCCTGGGGCGGGAGCGGCCGTCTCGCTCCTGGGGACCTCACGGCGGCAGCTGCCTCCGGCCCGCAAGTCGGCGCCCGCCGCCTGCCCGGCGGTGGGCAGTCAACGGCAAAACTGGACAAACGACGGCGTGACGAGCACTCGCGTGTGCCGCAGTGCGATGCCCGGGAGAGAGAGCGTTAGGGAGCGGAAAGTCTGGGAAATGTATAAATGCGAAAAAGCTTTCCGTCGCTGTTATCCCGACCGTGTAAGCATCACGCCAATTGGTCATCCTAAACGTGGCTGAATCGCAAGCGGTGGCTGGAGCCCAAACTCAAACCCAGGATCTATCTCAGGAGGTGCCGGCTAGGCACCCGGACCTCCCAACCACCCAGCCCAGTGGTACATTTTATTTTTATTTTTCATGACGGTTAAAAGGGACACAGCGTGAGCTCCGTTCCTTCTGTCGACAACACGGGGAACAACACGACAAGGCTCGAGTAAAGGAATATACGTATATATATATTTATATAATTCAGCTCGAGTTTGCGTGCAGATTTGTCGCTGAACGAGCCGCAACCACCAAGCTGCCGTGCTTGGCAACTCCATTTTTTATTGTGGGCGACCGAAAGCCGAAACCTTTGGAGTAAGCGACATTTGGCGAGCGACCACTAAGGCCAGCGGAGCAACATGAGCGGGAGGTCACGGAGGTCGGGCCGGACGGCACGACGCACGCCCGGCCACCTTCGTCTCCCCGTCCCACCCGCGGCCGACGGGTGTCCCCAGAATGTAGCGAATCTTGCGCTGTGGAGGCCTCCCCTGACCTTGAGCTCCAGCACCAGGTCCATCTGCTTGGTGCCCAGCGGGTTGATGTCGTTGAGGATGAGCGCCGTGATGATGTCGATTCCGTTGGACTCGTGCGTGGCGATGGCGTTCTGCGCACGGAAGGAATTCAAAAATAAATTAAAAGTCACGCAAACGCACGGGAGGACACGCGGGTTAAAACTGTCCAACTAGCGCTTGTCCTCAGATGTATTCGAATCAGAATCTGAATATTTAGACTGCAGCAGGAGGAGGAATCCGATGAGCTCTCAAGCTTTTTTTCACAGCTGTCCAGTAGGGGACGGGTCAACAAGTTGCAACAACAAACAACACACAAACAACATCAAATAAAATCACATATTTTGCGGCACGCAAGCTGACAGGGGTAGCTGTTAGGGAAAAAATGCCTTTGCGTCATTACAAATAGTTTATTTTTTTTTGCTTTGGATTGGGTCCCCGAATATTTGGCATCCCCCACTTTGATCAATGTTGCTGGTTTTCTCCAGTCCCGAATGGCAACGCTAAAGTTGCGTTTGTTTTGGATCATCTGCATGAGAGTTATCGGAGGCTTTTTTTGTATCAGTGCTTGCTGTTGTGTTGGTAGTGATGCACTTCAGTAGCGTCACCAGATAATTTGCTCAATTAGGAAACTAAGGTTGACTGGGAAGATTGTGGCTCAGACAGGATAGGTTACAGAGGGCATGGCAAGATCGTCGGGAAGGGGGGGGTGGAGTGAGTGAAGGATGAGTCGGGGCAGTTTCACAGACGATAAAATCATCACCATCGTCACAACGTCACACTCGGGTGTAGCAGGAGCGATGATGGATTGTTGCATCGCGCGTAACCGTGAAAAACGTCGACGGCTCACGCAAGCCTCCATCCAGCAGTGGGTAGAGCACAGCCCGCGACGGTATCGCATCGCGGCGCGGGGCCCACCTGGTTGTCGTGGCAGGGCCCCTGGCAGTACTCGGTGAGGCTCTGCAGCGTCTGGTTGATGAGGCCCACGTTGCGCTCGTTGATGTAGAGGCCCAGCAGGCCCAGGCCGCCCGTGGTGCTGCCGCAGATGCAGTCGAGGAACTGCAGCGTCTCGCACACCAGGTTGTAGTTGGTCTTGTTGCTCTGGTGCCGCAAGAAGTTCTGCGGGGGCGACAGCACCGCCGCCACACAGGACGCGAGAACGATTATCGCTCTCTCACCGTTTGACGCGTTCGGTGTTCGCGCTGCCGTTCTTGGAGCGCAAGGCTTACCGCGGAGAAAGGCGCTCTCCTGGTGTGTCGCAGACACGGGCCGCAGTAGTTTCACAGTAGGGAGGGCGATGTTTCTGCAATGTGTGTGTCCGTAATTCCAATTGGCTCATTTTGCCGCCAGCAGCGCGCAAGGGCCGACTCTTGCAACTGACATCGTGGGATCTTTTAATCGTTCGCCGTGAAGCGTGCGGCAAGTAGTATGTTACAGTTAACGCAACCGCGGCGATATTCGAACCGCGAACCTCTGCTGACGGGCCGCGTCACTGCCCCAAACGATACGCGCGCGCGTTGGTTCATCCACCGTGCAGAATGGAGGCACAGGCCGTAGAATTCGTGTTCGCGGCCACGTGAGTCACGGACCGTCGACGAGTGAGGAGCAGCGGGAGAATTGACCGACGAGCTCGTAATCATTCAGTCAGCGGTAGGCCGGTGCTACCACCGGCTCCCCTACGCGAGAGAACTTCGGTTTAAATCACAGCACAGGTCGCCGAACCCTGGGTCGACCGCAGGACCGCAAGACCTCAGGCCGCGCCGGGCCCGGCGTCTGCGGTCTCCCGAGCCACGGGGCCACGCCGCCTCCCGTCCGCCCGTCACCTGCAGCTCGTGGTTGTGATTCTCGCACAGCAGCTGCAGCAGGCGCAGGATGGGCTGCATGATGGCGATGGCCGCACTCATCTCCGCCTCTCCTCCCACTCCGCCGCCTCCGCCGCCGCCGCCGCCCCCTCCGTCGCCGCCGCCGCCACCGCTGCCCCCGCCCCCTCCCTCGCCCGGCCCGGCGTCGGTGCTGCTGTTGGTGCTGCCGCCGATCCCGGTGGCAGCGGCGGCGGCCGCCTCCTCCGCGTCGGCACGGCGCACGGCTTGGAAGGCGCCGCGCGTGGCCACGGCCGCCTCTTCCAGCTGATTGCGGGCACGGTCGGACATCTGGGACTTGTGCTGCCCCCGCACTGGTGGGGCGGAGAGAGAGAGAGCGGGACGGGGAGACGTCGTGTGAACCGCCAGCCTCGGCTCAAAGTCACCGCAGGGACTGGTGTCGGCAAGAGCGACTGGGAGGCACGGTGGATCACCGATCTCAGTTGTTGGCTACGGAGCTAAATCATTTGGTGTGCGTTAAATGACACGACCGCGAATGTGCTCGGTCAATGGTGAACGTTCCGGACCGCAGCGACGCGAGGAAGCCAAGCAGCGTTGAGAACCTAGTCCTTGGGCACAGAACGATCAATTGGCCATCTCGGCCAGACAGGGCGGGGGAAGGCGGGGGGTGGGGGCGGGGGGGGAGCGTGGTGGTGGGAGGAACCGGTGTACGGGTGTAGGCCGTCCTCACCTCGAGCCCTGCTGCGAGCGGGCGTCATCTGGGTCCCATTGCCACCACCAATGACACTGCCGCCGCCGCCGCCGCCGCCGCCTTCCTCGTCGGTCCTCTGGCCCAGCTCTGACGTGTTCATGGTGACGAGCACCTTGATCTCCAGCTGCGCGGCGCGCATGTGCTCGTGGAAGCGCTGGAAGAATTTCTCCGAGCGGTTCTGCTGCGTCAGCAGGCAGTAGAAGGAGTGCTGCGCGCGAGCACGGAGGGGGGAGAGCGGAAGGCGTTTGGAAACGATCGAATGGAACGTTAAATCGGTGACGGGACCGCAGCCGCCACTGTCGCGTAGCCTCGGCCGAGTGTAACTCCCGCAGCAACGTGTCCGTTGGGGAACGGGAGGAATGATTCGGATCGTTCGGATATAAACTGCCCCGCTTGACGTCGTACGGTAGCTGAATAATTGTTACCCTTTCCAAATACGAAATTCGATTTCGCCAACTCGCGTCGTGCGCTGCGATTTAAGCATTGTTTTTGCGGTCGCGCAGGACTGTCTGTGATTGGATGGAATCCTGATGACGACAACGACGATGATGATGATGATGAAAAAGACTCTGATGACTGACGATGACAATGACGTTTGCTGACGATAAAGACAATTAAACCAGTGACGACAAAGATTTCTGCCGATGACAACGATCACCGTCGCGCCCCTCACCTGCAGCACGGTGTTGCCACCCTCGAGCAGCGCGATGCCCAGGACGATGCTCTCCTGGAAGATGCGCTGGCTCTTGGTGCTCATGATGAGGTCGATGACGAGGTCGGAGGCGCCCTGCTTGTCCAGGTGAACCTGCACCTTGGCCAAGGTCTTGTGGGCCCGCACCTGTGGCACCGTGGGGCCTGCACACGGGGGGATCGTGCACGGAGTGATGCCCCCTCCCGCTTCACCCTCTCACACGCACGTCCCCCTCCTCCTCCGCCACGACCGCGACATCCACCTCCTGCTCATGCTCCCCCCCCTTCCTCCTGCATCACTAAAATGTGTATGTTGAACTTCTTTCGCACCGTACGTAGCCAAACTTGCTAATCGGAGGTGCGGGGGGAAGGACAAAAAACAAACACTAAAAGCAGCTCCACCAGCGTTCCCGCACCTCCGATCAGCACGGTGTGCTACGTACGGTGCGAAAGAAGTTCAACATTTGCACATACGTGCACATCACCCAAGCACCGTTCAGCTCAGCGTTTCATTTCGACAGCGTGCACGTTGTCACCGTGAGTCGCGCCGTGGGGCACGCCGCTGCTCGTGACGCCGTGCGGTTCGAGCCGGCCACGGCTAACGTCGGTGGGCGGTGAAATCTGAAACCGGTCCCGCGCGCCCCACTGACCAACGCGCAATGACCAGCGTGGGGAAAGCATGGTCAGACTACCCCCCCACGACTGAAAATCATGGGGAAGCCTTCAAATGTTTCAATGAATGAAAGTCACATAACTATCATCAGTAATAATTTTATTACGATTACAATTATTAGGGGGCAGCAGAGGGCAAACCCACCAGCTTGACTGCCCGTCTTCTCCCCGTAGTAGCAAGCGAGCAGTCCCTCTCTCAGCTCCTCTCCCTGCTCACGCGCAGTCAGTCGCAAACAAACGGCGCCATCACCACGGGCGCGCGCAGGCGCCGGCTTTGGGCGACGCCGGCATTTGCCGAGGGGCGGTGGCGGATCGTCAGGGGACGGCAAGGGGGACGGGGCGGAAGCGATGAGTTTACGCGGCCGTGCGTCTCACGGCGCCACGGCACTCACCCGTTTCTGGTCCTCCTGGTGCTTGCGGCTCAAGCTGCAGTAAGCCTCCTGATGGTCCACAAACAGACGGGAGGATTAAACGCGGCAAAAGGCGAGGATCGCCGTAGAGCCTTAGCCACGCCCCCCGACCCCCTGACCCCCCACCCCCGCCACGGCGCGCGGCCCGCTGGCACGGAGGGCGCCGGCTCACCTGGGCAGCGGCGGCGCAGGCGTCGGCGCCTCCGCTGGGCATCATGTCCTGCAGCGTGTGCAAGATCTTGATGCACAGATCTTCGTTCTCGCGGTGCAGCTGTTTCGTGTGTCTAATGAGCCTGGCAGTGAGGGGAGGGGAGGAGGGAGGGAGGGATGTTGATGACACCGATAATGAGAAGAAAGATTAAGATGATGACAACTGTGATGCGGATAATAATGACGACGCTTGTGATGATGATGATGATGATGATGACACAGAAAACGATGCTGGCAAGGATGACACTGATGATGATGACGTCGCCGAAGACTGTTGTCGACTCTCCTGGTGATAAACGATGAAGACGACGACGCAGCTGACGACCGCCCCGTACTTGCAGATGAAGCCGCCGTTGCCGATTCGCTGGAAAGCTTCGGAGCCCTCGGGGAAGAGCAGCTCCGGCTGGTGCAGCACGTCCACCAGCACCGACGTCTCAGCCTGGATCAGCGAGCGCATGCGGCTCTGCAGCGACTGCACGATGTCCTGCTCACGGCGCCAGCGAGAAGGGAGCGGGGGTGACGGGAGAGGTGGCGGGGTGGGGGGGGCGTTGGCGAGAGACGGCGAGCGGCAGGCGAATGCGCTAACCGGCGGTGCGCGAGCGCGTGTGAGTGTACGCGGATTCCTTGATTTAAAAAGTATTCTCTTTTGTAATTCGTTTCCGTGTGTGTCGACTAACTGGCAATCACAACAAAAACACAGGTCCCATAAACATGAAGCAGATCGGTCCGCACGACAGCCACCATTCAGCAGGTGGCGCTCACACCAGGCCAGGTGCGCTTTGAGGCTGTCACGCCAAGTGCCGAAGGCTCGCCGACAGGAGGTCACGGGGCAGGCCCGGCAGGTGCCACGGGTTCACGGTAGACCCCACAGACACACGCGGACACGCGGAGCGCACGGACGACTCGCCAACCGGTGCTCCCGCGCCCGTCCGCACCTGTAAGCGCTCGATGACCTGCCGGTAGTCGCGGTTGGAGGTGGAGAGCAGAGATTCCTTGCGGGTGCCCGTCCGCGCGCTGTTGCGCCAGCTCATGGCCGTCTTGTGCACCAGCGCCTGCGGGTTGGGATGCACCACCTGGGCGATCTGCGCCTCCAAGTCCACGGGGATGGCGATGGAGCGATTCTTGGCTGCGGCGACGACGGCGACGTCGGCGGGACCGTTTGCACGCGGCACACGCGACCCCGGTGAAAAACACGGTAAGAAAAAAAGGTACGGGGCTTCAACGGAGGGAATCGGAACTTGAGCCCAATTTGTCCCGTTCGCAAAAAAAATGGGGCCGGCAAAGCGTGGCGATGGCGCCGTGGATCGTGACGGAGCTCATAAACTATAAAAAAAAAACTATTAAACTATTTTTATTTTACCAGGTAAGGCCCCCACTGAGCTATAGAGATTTTTTTCAGAAGTAACCTGGCCACAAATGGATATCTCAATAAAGTGGCTTACCACGCGGAATTTTTTTACAGCAGCCAAATACTCTGAACGCACATCTATTCTAAATGTAGAGAGGAAAACCCAGACAAAAATCCACGCGGCCACGGGCAGAGAGAACAACGCCAAATATACAACAGGCGTCAGGGTTGGGATCGAACTCACGACCTCCTGTATACGAGTGACATCACAATGACCCGCGGCAGCATCTCGCCATCGCCAGCCCGTCTGTCACCACCCGCTCGGAGAGGCAGCACTTGGGCGCTTCGTAGGAGGGGCGGTACTTAAGTTGAGCAAGTGGGAGGCAATGAGGTTTCATGGGGGTGTGGCGGCACCTACGTTTCATAGGATGGCAGTCCTCGGGTTTCTTATGGAGGGGCACTAAAAGTTAACAGGGGACAGCCCTTGGGTTGCGCAACGGGGCGGCACTTTGCTTTCGTAGTGGGCGGCACACGTGTTGGGCAAGGGGGGCAAATACTCAGGTTGGGCACTTGTCCTTAAATGTCGGGTGGCACAGCAGCGGCCCCCGTCACGTGCTCGTGTGTGGGGGGGGAGGGGGGAGGGGGTTCCGTACCGACGACAGAGAGCGTTCGGATGCAGGTCTCCACGGCGGGCTTCTGCTGCGACGTCAGCCAGGGGCAGCTGAACACGCGGAAGGACTTCTGCAGCAGCTGCACGAACATGGGCTGCCGCGTCTGCATCGTGCACGTTGGTGGGGGGGGGGGTGAGAGGGATGGAGGTTAAGGTGGTAGTGACGGTGGTGCTGAGCCTAAATCCACAATTAAACGGAGGCTGCCTCACTGGACTGGTGCGCCGGCTTGTTTGTACTTTACACAATCGTGGCAGTGGTGGCGGTAGGCAGAGATAGTGTTAGGGTCAGGTTGGCTAGATAGGATAGAGGTAGGGTTCAGTGAGGGTAAACGTTGGCTTATTAATGGTTAGAGGTAGGTCTGGTGTTGGGTCTGGTCAGAGAGTGAGGGTAGAGGGAGGGTTAGTGTGAGGGTCTGGATGGCGAGCGAGGTTAGGACCCAACCGGAATCTTTATTTATCCTGGAAGAATCCGATGAGCTACGAAGCCCTTGTTTACCGCGGTGCAGCCGGGGCGGCTCAGCGAGTTACATGGGGAGGAGATCGCTTTGCCCGCGGCACAAAAACCGGACGGGTACGGTGCCACCTCAGTCTGTGAAAAAGAGCTTTATAGCTCATCGGATTCCTCCAGCGTAAATAAAGATTCTGTTTACATCGGACCGCCGTTTGTGTCCGCGGCTGCGGTGCGACGGCTCCCACTCTTATGCAAGGGCCAGCGACCCCCCCCCCAACCCCCCTCCCCCGCCGCCCCCCCCCCCCCCCACCTGTATCCTCGTCGCCTGCACGGAGAAGGGCGAGCTGAAGAAGGCGGTGACGATGTTCATGATGACGTCGATGACGTATTTCTCCAGGGCCGTGTTGGCGTGCCGCCTGTCCGGCACCATGTTGCACACCTGGAAAATCGGCACGCGCAAAATGTCACGACGGTAACGATCTTTTTGTTCACCAGGGGAGACGCACTGAGCTGTACAGCTCTTTGTCGGGAGCAACCTGGCCACAAATGAAATGATAGTTCTCCCAAGTGGCTTATCATCACGTGGAAATGTATAACGGCTAAATACTCTCAACACGTGATGTTGATTCTAAACGTGGAGGAAAAAACCGGAGGACCCAGAGCTAAATCCGTGCCACCACCGCCACCACCGCCACCGCCACCACCACCGCCACCACCGCCACCACCGCCGCCGCCGGGCTCACTATCAGCTTATAGTTTAAGGGGGGAGCGGTGGCGCTGCGGTTGGCGCACCGCGCCGCGAACTCGGCTACCTCGCTTCGATTATAACCAGCCATGGCAAAATACCGGTGATGAGTTATACCTGGAGAACCGGTCCTGGGTGATGGAGGCGGTGGGCACTAAGCGTGGTGAAGTATAGTCAAACAGCTCTTGTGACCAACACGATACGGGGAGGGGCCTTTATCGGGCAAAGGACTGGCAGAGGGCCGTATGTTTTTTTTGTTATCGGATTGGGCGACCCTTTCTTTAGCGAGGGCCAAATAGGACTTTCGGTACCGTTGGTGGGCGACGACACATTCGCAGACATAGCTCACTTCTGCCACTGCAAGCCGGCCTTACAGTGACACGAGTGGTTGAGCGTGGCGCTAGATTTAGTCAGTTTGAAACGTAGGCTTTCGCGACCATTATGATCCATAAGAGGTTTTTGGCGTTAGATCGCGAAAATATAAATGTTGTGCTGTTAAACCCGCCACCACCCGACACGCAGCCAATTAGTACAGCACACCGGTGGTTGGAGAGTAAACCCACAAACATTTCCACTTTACTCTGCAACATACTCGTGTGCTGAACTCGTACTAACGAATTGCCATGTTTTGTTTAAGCAACAAGCCTTACCAAATGGCTGTTTCGGACGGTGGCGGGTTTAACGACACATTCACATTAACACGATCTAACACAAAGACCTCTCTAATGGCTTTAAATGAGTGCTGTCGTTTCCAGGTCGACAATATATTCTCTCCCTCCGGTACCGCCAAATACGCTTGCAACGATGGAAAATTGTCGTTTGCGGGACGTCGCAAAGTGTTAGGTAGGCCTCGTGTGGCCGCGTGGAATTAAGTTGCGGGGCGTAGCTTCCCCTGCCCCCCGCAATGCCCCCGTCGTCCCAGCTCCCCAGCCACTGCAGTTACCGAGACACCCGCGACAGTTTCCGGCGAAGAACGTCCGACTAGCGCGGAGCAGAGGGGGTGCGAGACGACGGGCGACTTGCACCTTGTCCATGTCGCCGAGGAAGTTCTCGAACACGGTCCACATGTGATTGCTGCTGTAGATCTCCTTCATCTCCACCTCCGTGTCCACGTAGCAGTGGTTCAGGAAGTTCACGTACGCGATCTTGACCTACGCGGTGCGCAACGCACAGCAACGAAAGCTTAAGTTTTGAAAATAGTCATTATAAACGACTCGGGACAAAGCGACGCAGCTCAAAGCTGCGGGCGTAACTCGCCGCCCGAAACCGCCGGTGGAACGTGACGAGTCGTGTCATTGGCAACGCCGCGTCGCGAGAGCAGCGAAGCGCGGCTAGTTTTAGTCTTGCGAGCGCGCAAGAACAGGACATACGCGGCTCGGTGACGCGGGCCTCACGACCGCGAGACGGCGGACGTGGCAGCGTCCCTTGCACAACCGCACATTAGAAGAGCGCGCAAGCTGTTCTCTTCTAGGCTAACAATTGGCCAACACTGTTTTTTTTTTATCAACGTTATCTTCTATTTTTAGCTGCTGCCTACAGCACTTTGTGACCTCTGGGAACACACCTCCCTGATTTTTCCGCTCGCTGCCAGATGCAGAAACGATGGCCCTTGCACAACTGCACATCAGAATTACAGCGAATTATCTATGTTTTTCTTACAACGGTGTTGTGGATGGGCGAACGTGGCAGCGGCGACAGCGCCTCTTTGCACAACCGCAATTCATAAAAGCGGCCATCCGTAAAAAAAAAACATACAGGGACTCCTCTACTTAAGAACATTCCACGTACGCACTTTCAGAGATACGAACAAACTTGTTCGTATGTCCAGTTGCCTGTTCGGGCCGAGAGTCGTAAGTTCAACTGCCAAGCAATAGATGGTGGTGGTGGCATCTTCAGAACATGAAGAACCAGTGGCATCTACATCTACAGGAGATTATACAACTTTTAAAGCCGTTCCCCATGTTTAGTGTGCATGCCGTATCTCACGTTTGGAATCGAAAGGAGTAAAGTTTGACTTACAAACAAATCGACTTACGAACAGACCTCTGGAACCTAACTCGTTCGTAAGTTGGGGAGTCCCTCTATATATCTTTATAAAAAAAAAAGTTATCTTCTTTCGAGGCAGGTTCAAAGTGGCGAGCGGCGGCGATGCCGACGCACCTCTGTGACGCACGCCTCGTGCGTGACCACGTGCACGATGTCCTCCAGTGGCAGCAGCGAGTTGCACTTGATCTCCGTGTAGACGTTCTTGCCCTCGGTGCAGGCGGCCAGCAGCTCGACGAGCGCGATGTGGTAGATGAGGCCGTCGTGGTCCTCCACGTGGTCGCCCGCCAGGCGCATGGCCTGCACCAGCGTGCCGAACGACGCCCGGTCGTTGTAGAACACCAGCACTTCGTCGCCGGCGTTGACCAGCTGCGCGCCGGGGTGGAAGGTGGGAGAGAACATCGCCGTTGTCCTTGTTGTCGTGGTGAACACTTCGCCTGCCGGGCGGTGGCGTAGCACGCCTGCGATGCAGGAACTGTTGGAGGTGAGCGGCTGTACCCTGGGTTCCGAGGATCCCTCTCTGGGTCCCCCAGATTTTGCTCCCCCCCCCTCCACATTTAGAATAAAAACACGCATTCAGACTATTTGGCCGCTGCTATGAATTCCCACGTAGGATGATGATGATGATATCAGCCACTTCCATCATGAGCTATCATCACGTGTGGCCAGGTCGCCTCTGAACAAGAGCTAGCGGCCTTAGCCCGCTAAGTATAACAAGTTAACGGTTTCCACAGAACGTTTGTTTATTGGACGTGACGTACCACTGCTCAGAAAAAAAACGCGAACGTGTACATATTTAACACGTAGGTTTTCGCGAATTGCCCGATGATGCTGGATGCAATTGCCAGCGAAACGTCGTACTCAAAAATTGTAAATGTTGTGGTTTCACGCTTCAACACACCGGTGAACTATTTGTCTTTTGTCAACGTGACACTTTTTTGCTGATTGGCCGTGTCGGGTGGTGGAGGGTTACGACACATTTATAAATAACGCGATCAAAACCCAAAAACGTTGATTATGAAGTGTACATATTTTTGAGATCGTGGGGTTGTCGTGACGGCGGTGGCGGCGATGGTCCCACCTCGGCCATGACCATGTCCTGGCTCTTCTTGATGTGCTTGCCCTCGGCGCGCACGATCGTCTGCAGGAAGCGCAGGTACTGCACGTGGCGGCCGTGCGTCTCGATGCAGTGGATGAAGTGCTGCACCACGCGTTCCGTCACCTCGTTGCACAGCTGGATGTTGTCCATGAAGATGTGGCGCATCGTCTCCGCCTCCAGCAGCTGTGGCGACGCGCACAGGGAGACAGTGACAGGGGTTGGGGGGGGGGGGGCGTGAGTGAGTGAGTGCGTGGGGGGAGCGGTTAGCGTGCTGGGCTACGAACCCCGGGCTACCAGTGTCATTTTCCGCTCGCGGTCAACGTCACTGACGAATATGTGAACCAGGTCCCGAGCCTTTCCCTCGGTCGACTCAAGCTCAAATGAGTACCTGGTGCAGTGTTCAAACATAGCCACGAAGGGAGACAAAGGCGGCCGGGCGTGGTGCGTGTTGCTGGCCATCCTACTCTCATCGCACCGTGCCGGCCCTTCATAGGTGCTACTCACCAAAAGCACTTTCCCCAAAAGAATGTTGAGGCTATACGGGGGACATGTGCCTTTGTGATGTGTGTATCGACGTATGTATGCATGCATCTGTCGAACCCCAGGAGTGAGGAAGAGGCTCATGTCCTTGTAGAGCAGACTCTGGTTCTGCTGGTTCCCGGCACAGAAGTTCTGCAGGAAGCGGTGCGCCAGCTTCATCAGCTCCTGCATCTTGCCGTCCTCGTTCTGAGACCACGCAACGCAAGGCAGGGAAGCGGCGAGGGTGCGGAGGGGATTAGAAGCAGGGAGGGGGGGCGGTTAGGGGGAGAACAGACGGCGGGAGGGGGGACCGATGGTTCCGGGAGGCACCTTCTCGTAGGGGATCTTGAGCAGGTCGAGCACCACCGAGTGGGCCCCCATGTTGCGCAGCAGCCGCTGCTGCTGCTTGCGGTTGCGCCGCACCGAGCCCTTCTCCTGCAAGCACAGCAGGCTGAGCCGCACCAGGATCTGCCGTTGGAGAAACACGCACGGCGGGGTGAGGTGGCGGGGGGGGGGGGGCGGTGGAGACATAAGGGGACGAGGGGACGCGTGGAGACGTCCACGGACGCGCGGGGAGACACGCAGCTGGGTTACGTGAGGACATTCGTCGAGAAAAAAGATCTCTCCCCGCATAGCCGTAACAGACTTTTGGGGCAAGTGTGGTCAGCAGAGAGGGTTAAATAAAGGCTCTAGAGGGGGGGGGGGGGGGCGGTACGACCGGCGGAGAGAGGGCGGCACGCTCACCGTCTTGATGGCCTCGTAGTTGTCGGTGCCGGGAGCCAGCGCCGCTCCTCCCTCCACGTCCTCCGTGACGCTGCTCACTCCGCACTGCCACGCCGCACACGAGAAACATCAGCAGCCTCAGCAGCAGCATCAGCAGCAGCATCAGCAGCAGCAGCATCAGCAGCAGCATCAGCAGCATCAGCAGCAACATCAACAGCAGCAGCAGCATCAGCAGCATCAGCAGCAGCAGCATCAGCAGCAGCGTCAGCAGCAGCAGCATCAGCATCAGCAGCATCAGCAGCAGCACCAGCAGCAGCAGCATCAGCAGCAGCATCAGCAGCAGCATCAGCAGCATCAGCAGCAACATCAGCAGCAGCATCAGCAGCATCAGCAGCATCAGCAGCAGCATCAGCAGCATCAGCAGCAGCGTCAGCAGCATCAGCAGCATCAGCAGCAGCATCAGCAGCAGCATCAGCAGCATCAGCAGCAGCATCAGCAGCAGCATCAGCAGCATCAGCAGCAACATCAGCAGCAGCATCAGCAGCATCAGCAGCATCAGCAGCAGCATCAGCAGCATCAGCAGCAGCATCAGCAGCAGCATCAGCAGCATCAGCAGCAACATCAGCAGCAGCATCAGCAGCATCAGCAGCATCAGCAGCAGCATCAGCAGCATCAGCAGCAGCGTCAGCAGCAGCAGTATCAGCAGCAGCATCAACGGCAGCAGCAGCAGCAGCAGCAGCGTCAGCAGCAGCATCAGCATCAGTGACAGCAGCGGCAGAAGAAGCAGCAACGGCAGCACAAGCAGCAGTATCAGCAGCAGTAGCAGCAATGGAAGCAGCAGCAGCAGCTAAAACAGCAGGAGCAGTGGTCACACAAAGCAGTAGTAGCAGCAAAGTCAAGAAAGAGAAACAGCAACAGCATTGAGGAACAGCAGCATGTCCTTCAAAATAACATTCAAATTAAATTGCCTTTTTTTAAAGAATTCCAATGTCTAGATATCCTTGACAGCAAGGATTTCCTTCAGAGCGCATACCTTTAATGGTTGACGTCTTGGGCTCTAGAAAATAAAAGAAACAGTGCAGTCGTTATAATGATGAAAACGATGATGACGATGATGACGATAATGACGATGAAGGTGATGCACATCCCTTTGCGGTGTCAGTGATGGGGGTCCTTTGACGATACTTCACCTTTGACGATACTTCACCACAATGGCCAATTCTGAGGTCACCTCATGCACACCATGGTGACGCATCTTCCATATGCTCTGTCATGTGTGTTGTGTAATGTGTGTTGTGTAATGTGTGTTGTTTGTGTAATGAGTGTTGTTTATGTAATGTGTGTCGTTTGTGTGACGTGTGCTGTTTGTGTGTTGTTTGTTGTTTGTGTAATGCGTTTGTCGTCGCATTGTTCATTCTGAGAGCTGGGACCGAGCCAAATTAAGTGGAAAAACCGATTGGTGACCGGACTGACACCACCAACTCTCTGCGCTTGAGAACTCAGTGCAATTACAACTCAGTTAATGCGAGTCTATGGGCCTCTATGCCAGTGTGGGTTTTTCTATGCGAGTCTGTTTGTTTCTATGCGAGTCTGTGGGTCTCTATGCGGGTATATATCGGTATCTATGTGGGTCTATGGGTCTGTATGCGAGTCTACTGTGACGGGGCAGAAACCATCAATCAACTCGCTGCTCTCCGGGCTGAATCACAGGCGGCCGACGCCTGCGATTCGAACCCCGACTCTCGGCGTCTCCGGCATGAGCCCCCCCCTGCCCCCCCGCCCCCCCCTCAAAATGGCGACCTTCTTGATGGTGTCCTTGGAGTCCTCTTTGTGGTCCTCGCTGCTGCGCATCTCCGACAGCTTGGCGTGCTGGCGGCCCTTGTAGACCCACAGCTCCGACTTCTCCACCATGAGACGCAGCTGGTCCAGGTCGGTTTTGATCTGCTTGTAGCTCTCCACTTCCTGCGTCGTCACCAGCAGCTGCACCTGCGCGCGCGCCAGCGGGGACCGCCGGTGACATTCACTACGCCCGCACGCGCGCACACGGGCACCATCGCACACGTCGAAGGCGCCGAGGGCGGTGTCGACACCGATCCAGCGATTGGATTTGTGCATCCAAGATCCCCCCTGGAGCCTTGACCAGACTGTCAGGGCAAGTGCTGTTAGCGAGCGCCTGTGAACGCCATCACGGCGCACGTATGCACGCGCGTGCACTCGCGCGCACGTACCTGCTTGAAGGCCTCCAGAACTTCGTGGCGCTGGCTGAAGTGCTTGAAGAGGAGCTGCAGAGCCCCGGACACCAGCGGGGGGTAGTCGTGCATCGTGAGGTTGAGCAGCGCACGCAGGAACAGCTTCCCCCCGTGGCCGTCCAGGTCGAGCAGCGCGTTCTCATCGCTGCTCTCGCCAGCGATGGGAGCCAGCCATGGAGCCAGCGATGGGAGCCAGCCATGGAGCCAGCCATGGAGCGCACACACACAGACAGAGATCGCCCGCTTCGTGTTCATACACAGTCGGGGGGGATGCTGCCGTGGTATAACAACAATTATTAACATTTTATACTTTTGGTATTTGCGCCATTCTTGTAGTCTGTGCGGTAGTTTGACGGTTCGGGGGCGGTGTTGCCGTTTTTGTACAATCCCAGTTGAGTTATCCGCGGTGTAATTTTTCAAATTTGAAACAATTTGGACCGTGACGCCGGCACACAACAGCCTACTCCTTTAGAATAACGCCAGGGGATCTTTCACGTTCACTGCGGAGCAGGCAGTGCGTAATATCTATAGTTAATACACCGGCAGTAATGACCAGGGCGGCCTGCTGAATTCGAACCGTGAATCCCTGCAGCGAGCGGAGCTACCGTTGGGCCGCAGCACTGCCCCCCAATGCAGACAGCGAAATGGTTATCACGCGGCACCAAACACAATTCACGCTACCAGATTATTGTAATGAGATGACGGCCGAGAGAACATCACAGCATGCCAGGGAACCTGCCTGCCAGGAGTTCACACCCAGACGCACCTCACAAAGTTCAAAGGTCACGGACGGTCAGGTCCTGAGTTTCGCACATAATAGTGAATTACCAATTCATTTGTACGGCGACTCATCAGTTTATTCGTTCACGAGCGGCGCGCTTTACCTTCCGTGAAATATTGCTTCTGCCTGTTCTCCAATCCTCTTGAGGTCAAGACCTGAAAATGGTGAAAATGAAAACGGCGTCAAGTTTCAAGTCCAGGGTTCCCGTTGTTGTCGAGCCACGGGAGAACTCACAGAGAGTCAGGGGGGTTGGAGGAGTCTCATTCGCAAGAGGGACCTGGGTCGCCAAAATGACAAAAGCAAAAAATTCTAGATTTGAAGCTTTCATGACTGCAAGGATTCATATTCTTAGGTTTTTTCGGTAAAGTCACGTAGGTAAAAACATTAAAATTAATAAAAGTAAAATAACATAAACATCACGACGTTTCGGAGGCAACACAAGCTTCCGTCTTCAGGTGGAACCGTCACAGCCACGACAGCTGTATCAAGTAAATGAGAGATTGCAGGAGCTACCACTCCGTTTATATAATGGTTGGAGAGGGGGGAAGGGCCAAGTGCAGCACACTTTTTATTCATATGGTAAGGTGAGGCTTAAGAGGGTGAGCCTTTGTTATGGTTTGTGACAACTAAACATGGTAAACATGGTAAACATTTTTATTTTATTTTACTTTTATTAATTTTAATGTTTTTACCTACGTGACTTTACCGAAAAAACCTAAGAATATGAAAAGCTAAAAAGATGAAAAAAAAACAAGCACAGCACAACAAGGGAAACGAACATAAATCGGGCGAAAAGCACCCGCGTTACAGAAAGAAAAAAAAACAGTGCAGAAACACGAATCGATATTCCATAAATTAGTTTCCAGGAACAAATATTTGCGTGGACAAATAAAAAAATAAAAAAAAATTAGCAGTCAAATTAACTTGCAGAAACGGCAACGTAGATGTAGGACTATTATTGGCACTAGTTTTGTAAACAGACGAGGGTACACACATATCCAAAACAACTTACAGCAAAGAACAGTACAAAACGGGACCTTTTTTGCCAGTATCAACGTATGAAAAAATAAAAATAGGCTTTACAATTTCTGGCAATGAAACAGTTGTGTTAAGATGTTCAAACACCAAATAGAAACCTTTTGCAAGGAATCAAGTCTGCATTAACCACACGTACTTGTGGTGAACATGCAATCAAACACGCTCTGATCATATAGACATTGTCTTTGAAACTGACAGCCTTCTTCAGGGCCTCGTCTCAGCAGTGTCAGACCAGAGAACGCCAACAGACCATGGGGCCTTGCGGCACCGTTTAGGCCGTTTGAAAGCCGTAGGAAAGACGCACATCGCACCGCACCACACCGCACCACACCGCACCACACCGCCCCGCACCGCACCGCACCACACCGCACCACACCGCACCACACCGCACCACACCGCCCCACACCGCACCACACCGCACCACACCGCACCACACCGCACCACACCGCCCCACACCGCACCACACCGCACCACACCACACCACACCGCACCACACCGCACCACACGCGGTGCGAGTGCCGTACCGGAGGGCTCGCGGAAGGTCAGCTCGGTCATGCTCTCCTCCACCACGGGGCTGCTGTTCTCCTCGAACTGGTGCTTGAAGATGGAGAGGAGGCACGAGATGCGGTAGTCCAGGCGGACGTTGAGGATGAACTGAAATCATCGGGGGGGGGGGGGGGGGGGGGGCAAGGCGGTGGCAAAGAAAGACGAAGATCCCCAGGTGGTGCAGGCTTCAACAGGCTGCAGGGCCAAGTGGCGTTGGCAAGCACCTGTGAAGGCCAGCACTGGCACGAAGGGGTGGGTGGCCAGCACCACGCCCTGCCGCCTGTCTCCTGAGTGACGATGTTTACACATCGTGTCAGGTACTCATTTGAGACTGGGTCGACCTAGGGGGGGCCCAAGGTTCAAATAATCATCAATAGTGTTGGCGGCCGTGAGTGGGAATCGAACAAGGCGCGACTGGGCGATCGGTCCCGCGTGTGCTCGTGTGCGCTCGTGCGGGCAAGCGTGTGCGTGTGTGCGTGTGCGCGTGTGCGCGTGTGCGTGTGCGGTGTGTGCGTGTGCGCTCGTGCGTGTGCGTGTGTGCACGTGTGCGTGTGTGCGGGCACGCGTGTGCGTGTGCGTGTGTGCGTGTGTGCGCTCGTGCGGGCACCTGCAGGATCTCGATGATCTTCAGCTTGGTGTCCATCACGGTGATGTCCTCGTCCTCCCCGTTGCCGTTGCCCACCGGCTTGCGCCGCGCCACGTCCGCGCCGTGGCCGCCCTGCCCTGCCGCGGTCAAGGTGCCGCCCCTCAGCACCATCTGCGTCATCATCTCCCCCACGCCGTGGATCGAGCGCATCACGCGGCTCGCTGGGGCGACAGCGGCGGCAGGAGAGGAGAGAGGGGAAGGGCAGTGAAATCGCCGAGGGATTAGCTGCGTAAAGTCACCTCGCACGCTTAGCGGACAGCTGCCGCTCGCTGGAGGTGCCCTTTAAAACGCGTCGATGAGATGCGACGCGAAGCGCTTCGTCGCGTGGCGAGGAGCGGGGACGGCAGGAGGGGGAGGAGGAGGAGGGGAGCGGCGTCGCGGGGCCTCACCGCTGGGAACGTCGCCGCTGCCGCCGCCGCCGTGCTTGCCCAGGCGATCGCCGGCGAAGGCCGGGAAGGTCTCCACGCAGTCGAGGAAGGCGAGCAGCGTCTTGGTGAGACGCAGGAGGTTGCTGAACGTGTAGAAGCCGAAGTAGATGAGGTTCCTGGCCAGGTTCACCACCTAGCAGGGACGGAGGAGCGACAGCAGACTTTAGAAACCCGGTTTAAATCACAACTGGGTTTGTGAGAGTCATACGGGTCTCTATGCAAGTCTATGAGTCTCTATGTAAGCCTATGGGTCTTGGGGTCTCTATGTGAGTCTATGGGTCTCTATGTAAGTCTATGGGTCTCGGGGTCTCTATGTGAGTCTATGGGTCTCTATGTGAGTCTATGGGTCTCTATGTAAGTCTATGGGTCTCGGGGTCTCTATGTGAGTCTATGGGTCTCTATGCAAGTATATCGGTCTCGGGGTCTCTATGCGAGTCTATGGGTCTTGGTGGAAGTTGTTGGTGGCTGGGCTGAGTTCATCACCACACTACACTCGACAACCCGGGTTTAATCAGAGGGCGGCTGAAACCCAGAATTCAAGCCCATCATGCTCAGCGTCTCTTCTCGAGCCACGAGAGGTTAGGGGCGAGGGGGGCGGAGTGGGGGCGGAGTGGGGGCGGAGTGGGGGCGGAGATGGGGCGTAGTGGGGGCGGCCTCGCCTCGTAGGTCAACTTGTTCTTGTCGCCGTCGGAGAAGGGGTTGCTCTGGTCGACGACGGTGCGCAGGTAGTCCTCAACGAAGGCGATCGTCTCCTTGAAGCGAGACTGACTCTCCGCAGTCGACGTCCCGTTGCACGCGTCGTAGCTGCGCACGGACACGCGGGTGGGAGCGGGCGCAGGGATGTGCGGACCTGGACTTCCCCGAGGTCGACTCGGCCTCAAATGTGAACGAAATGCGGTGGTGTAAACATCGCCCCTTGTGTGCCGTGCCGGCCTTCACAGGTGCTACTCGCTAACAGCATTTGCCCCAACAGTCTGCCAAGGCTATACGAAGGACCTTTGTCTTTGTCACAAACGCAAACATCCCCCAGGCTGGTGGGGCAAGTGCTGTTAGCGAGCGCCGATGAAGGCCGGTGTTAGCATCCGCGGTGTTAGTATATATGTGTGTGTTGCATGCACGCTGTTAGTACGCGCATGTATCGCACGTACACACACACACACGAGCGCTCGTCTCCCCGCCGTGGACTTACTCGTTGATGGTGATGCGCGTCGGCACCTTGTACCAGAGGCGCGCGTATCGCACCGGGGTCACGGGCTCCTGGGGGTCGCGATCCACGTGCAGGTGCAGCATGAGGCGCGAGAAGGAGGCCCGCAGGTCGTAGGGCAGCCCCTCGTCCGACATGCAGTGCAGGATCAGCTCGACACTCAGCTCCGAGGACAGGCGGTCGATGGCGAGGTACTGCCGGTCCAGGCACATCCTCGAGAAGAGGTTCAGCTGGTACCTGCGCGGGAGGGCGCGCGGAGGGTGGGGGGGGAGGTGGCGGAGCGGTGGAGGGGGAGGCACGGTAGACACGTAGACACGTGCGTTACACGGAGGAGGAGAGAGACGGAGAGCCGCGATTCCTCGCAAAGCGTCGGGAGTTGCGGCTGCGAGCGACGGTGGCGGTTGCCGGACCTGTAGTATACGAGGATCTCCTCGTCGTCGGCGTTGAAGGTGCGCGAGCTGTCGGCCAGCGCGCGCACCGACTTGCTGTGCGGTGACTTCTCCGAGTCGCGCCAGTACAGCCACACCTCGCAGTACTGGTTCGTGGCCGTCATCTGGCACAGCCTGGCGGGCGCACGCACACGGGGATCGGGCGGGGTTCAACGCGGAGGGCCGTACGGCAAGGGGGTTGTCGCGGATGGGCGCGCGAGTGCGTGAGGGGCGTTGAGTGGGCGAGAGGCTGGATGAGTGGGTGGGTCAGTAATGGGGGTGGGGAGAGGGTGGGTGAGTTGGTGAGTGGGTGAGTGGGTGGGCGAGTGGGTGAGTTGGTGAGTTGGTGAGTGGGTGAGTGGGTGGGGTGTGTGAGTGAGTTGGTGAGTTGGTGAGTGGGTGAGTGGGTGGGCGAGTGGGTGAGTTGGTGAGTGGGTGAGTGGGTGGGTGTGTGAGTGAGTTGGTGAGTTGGTGGGTGGGTGAGTGGGTGGGTGGGTGAGTGAATTGGTGAGTGGGTGAGTGAGTGAGTTGGTGAGTGGGTGAGTGGGTGGGTGTGTGAGTGAGTTGGTGAGTTGGTGATGGGGGGCCCTCACTTGGTCTCCAGCAGGATGTCCGAGTTGGTGGGGTTGAGCACCGACTTGCAGATGAGCTCCTGCGTGACGGCAATCGCCGTGTGGTTGGAGACACACAGGTCGGCCAGGTACTCCAGGAACCTGCAAGGCGGACGCGGCGACCCTCGTTAACCGCCAGTCACCGGGAACGAACCCGCACCGCCCTCACCAGCGGTGGAGCGAGGGAGCGAGCGTGCGCAGGCGGTGCACCTGCACCTGGGGAGCCCATGGGCCTCCCGGGCCCAGGCACCAGGCCCTATTTTGTTCCTCGCCACCAGGGACCAGGCCAACCGCGCTACGCCACCGAACACAGAATGGGTGCGGTGGGTGAGTGGGGGGGGGTGGGGAGGGTGAGGGGGGAGTGGGTGTGGGGCAGTGTGTGGGTGGGTGGGCGACTGAATGAGTGAGAGGGTGATTGAATAGGCGAGTGAGTATGGAGACCAAACCAGCGACCTCTAAGGTCCAGTTTTGCTGACCATTACATCATGGAAGTATGTGGGTTGCATTCAGACACCATGTATGGGGAGCAGCAGCATCGTGTTTGTGCGACGCACTACGAACCCGGCGACCCGAGTTCGATCCCTGCTCATGATCACAAAACACCGGTGACGAATATCTAAACCCATTTTGCGCCTCCCCTAGGTCGACTCAGCCTCAAATGAATACCCGACGAGATACGTAAACATCGCCCACCGGGGAGAGACAAAGGCGGACCGGTCACGGGACTGGCCGCCGTGCCGGCCTTCACGGTTCGCCGCTAGCCGACAGCACTTGCCCCAGCGGTCCCGCTAAAGCTACACGGGACGGGGGGCCTTAGCATCGTTGCTGTCGCGGCTGTGGCCGGCACCTGGGCTCGCGGTTCTTGCGCAGGAGGCTCACGAAGGTGTCCACCTCGGCGGCCGTGATGTGCTTCTCCAGCAGCTTGCGGTTGTTGTGCAGCAGCGCGGTGATAGTGTCCTCCGCCAGCACGTCGTAGCCAATCTGTTTCTGCATGAAGCCAAACTGCTTGGCGATGTACTCCTGTGGGGAGGGGGGGCAGGGGTGGGGGGGCACATGGTGAGGATGGCTCGGTGATTGGAAGCTCCTTTTGTTGTGCAGTGAGATTTAATATTACCGTTGGCTTGTCCTGGAGTATGATTGGACGCTACCTGTACTGTGAGTATAATCATTATCGCTAAGCTCTTGGCTTTTAATTGTAGTTTGTCTGCGTTTTATGCACAACAAGAATGCAGTTATCCGCAGGTTTTACTGTGCGTAGCAATACCAGCATCAACAATAATAATAATCGTTATCCTATCACGGCACTGGCTGAGCGAGGCGAGGCGTTTGGCCACCTGGTTCTTGCGGTAGTCCTGCTGCGAGTGGCGAAGCACGCGGTAGCACAGCTGGCAGATGTACTTGTAGGGCGCGTGCTTCTGGTCGGAGAGCTCCTCCAGCCGCAGCAGCGACTCTCGCCCATTCCCCGAGAACGGAGCCTGCAGCAGCCGGAAGATCTGCACGCAAAAAAAAAAATAAGAAAGGAAAAAAACAACACGGAACGCAACCTCGACGGTGAAAATCTGAATCGGAATCTTTACAGGGACTCCTCTACTTATGAACACACTCGACTTACGAATTTTCAGAGATACGAACAAACCTGTCCGTATGTCCAGTTGCCTGTTCGGACCGAGAGTCGTAAGTTCAACCGCCACGCATTAGATGGCAGTGGTGGCATCTACATCTGCAGAACGTGAAGAACCAGTGGCATCTACATCTGCAGGAGATTATACAACTTTTAAAGCATTCGCCATTTTTAGTGCACATGCCGTCAAACACGTTTGGAATCGATAGGAGTAAAGTTGAACTTACGAACAGACCTCTGGAACCTAACTCGTTCGTAAGTCGAGGAGTCCCTGTACTTAGACTGGAGGAGGAATCCGATGAGCTATGAAGCTCTTTTTCACAGATGTCCAGTATGGGCGGGCCAGCAAGTTACAGAGGAGGGCCCAGATGGCATGGGTGGTGAAGTGGATGACGTGTGGGTGTGTGAGTGGGTGGCCGAGGGGAGTGAGCGTGCGTGCGCGTGGATGATTGGTCAATCTGTCCGTGAACAAGTGAATGAGTAAGTGAGTCAATGGGTGAGCAAGGAAATGAGTGTGTCGATGAGTGTGCGGGCGAATGAGTAAATGAACAGGTGAGCGAGTAAGTGGAGCGAGTGGGTGAGCGAACGAGCAGGTTTAGCGAGCGCGCGTATGCGAACAGACGGGGGGGGGGGGGGCGTGACGTGGCGGTTGACAGAGTAGTAATTTGCGAGCAGGCGAACGATCCGCACGTCACGACAGCGACGACAACGGCGAGGTGGCGGGCGACGCGATGCACCTGCTTGAGGATGTTCTGCTCGCGCGTCAGCTTCTGCCGCTCGCGGTTGGGCTTGGAGATGGCCACCTTGAGGGGCTCCTGCCCGTTGTTGGGGATGTCGGCGATGAAGAAGATCAGGTCCTCCAGCAGCTTCGTGACGAACCTGGCGGAGGGGCGGAGGGGCGCGAGCGACGGTCACCAAGCCGCCGCGAACCCCGGCACGGAATCGGCCAGTCAACGAACCGCAGCGTCGGCACGAGCCCTAACGGGGGCAGCCGCCAATCACCTCTCCTGCCCCGCCCACCTTTCTCACAAGCCCCGCCCACCAACAATAATGATGATGATGACGAGCATCTCCCAATGGTGCGCCATCCGCGGGAGGCGCACTTCGGTCGAGGCGTTTTCAGCCAACGGGCGACGAATTTCGATTGAAAGCTTTCGTGACTGCAGGGATTCAACTTCTTGGTTCTTTCGGTAAAGTCACGTAGAAAGGAAATAATAAAATAATAATAATAAAACATAATAAAATTATTTTAAAGCTTTCGTGACTGCAGGGATTCATCTTCTTGGTTCTTTCGGTAAAGTCACGTAGAAGGGAAATAATAAAATAATAATAATACAACATAATAAAATTATTTTAAAGCTTTCGTGACTGCAGGGATTCATCTTCTTGGTTCTTTCGGTAAAGTCACGTAGAAGGGAAATAATAAAATAATAAAAATAAAACATTATAAAATTATTTTAAAGCTTTCGTGACTGCAGGGATTAATCTTCTTGGTTCTTTCGGTAAAGTCACGTAGAAGGGAAATAATAAAATAATAAAAATAAAACATAACAAAATAATTCTCACGACGTTTCGGCCACAACGCAAGCAGGTCTGTCGAGAAGACAGAGACTAGCGACGAGTTGTTCACAAGTTGCGGGAGGAGAAAACCGGAGCACCCGGAGAATACCCCCCATGCGCAGAGCAGCCGCCGCTGCATCGGCCGTCCCCGCCGGCCATCGCACAACCCCAGCCCCCCCACCAGCCCCCACCAGCCCCCAAACCGTGCTCACTTGCGCTCGTTGTGCGTGAGGTCGGCCTTCTCCATGCTGTCGGAGACGAGCGCGAGCACCTTGCACGCGTCGTTGGCGAAGTCGAGGTCGCGCACTTCCGCGGGCGACACGGGCACGATGGCGAACGCCTCCTTGTCCTCCTTGAGCGGCGACGTGCCGATCTTGAGCATGACGGGGCGCTCCTCGGACGCGTCGATGGGGATGAACGTGCTGTGCACCCACGTGTTGGTGCACAGGTGGCGCAGGCGCACAAACGAGTTGCTGCGGGACAGCGACGCAGCGGAGGCAGGGAGGAAGGGAGTGGGGGGGAGAGAGGGAGAGGAGTTACCCGCTGCGTGGACGTGTGTACGCGTCGAGCCCTCTGGGTGGACCGGCTGCGATCGCCTGCGGGGGTTTTGCGCGTTAACGCCGAGTGAGCGGCGTACCCTCGAAGCTAAGCAGGTTCGAGCCTGGACAGTGCCAGGAACGGGAATCCACCGTGCACACGACAGGTGCTATGGGCTGTTGCGGGGCTAAGTGGTTTGCAGCAGCAGCAGCAGCGTTCACCCTACGCACAGCTTGGAGTTTGCTTGTCTCTCTCCCCGTGATTTAAAGCTTTCGTGACTGCAGGGATTCATATTCTTGGTTCTTTCGGTAAAGTCACGTATAAGGGAAATAATAAAATAATAAAGTATTTTTTCAAATTTTCTTGCTGTGGATTTCACACCTGATGATCGAGAATTTTATTGTTTTATATTTGTATTATTTTATTATTTCCCTTCTACATGACTTTACCGAAAGAACCAAGAATATCTCCCCCCGTGGTCACGTGGATTTTTCTCCAGGCCCTCCTGTGTTTCCCTCCACATTTAGAAAGACACGTTTAAAGTATTTGGCCTCTATACGTTTCCACATTGATAAGCCACTTTGTTGAGATATCATTTGCGGCCAGGTCGCTTATGAAAAATGAGCTACATAGCCCCCGTGGGGCCTTACCTGGTAAAACAAACAAAATGTTTATGTTAACAGCTTTTAGTTTGTTGACCCCCGTTATAATCCGGGCGGCGCCCCTCACCGTGGCACGAGCGAGTCCCCGCGCTGCAGCGTCGTGGGATCCAGCTCGAAGATGGAGGCGATGTCGTCGCCGTGCGGCACCGAGATGAGCGTGAAGTGGATGTTCTCCTGGCGCCGGCGGGCGCGCGTTCGCGGGCCCTCCGGAGGAAACTCCCTCTCCACCTGCACGGCGAGGACCGACCAGCCAGGTTGTACGTCTGTGTGCTGCGCTGGGGAGCGGTGGTGTAGCGGTTAGCGCTACGCTGCGCTACGAACCTGGCGAACCAGGTTCGATTCCCGCTCGCGGTCAACACCGGTGACGATTATCTGAACCGGTCCAAGGCCTCCCCTAGGTCGACTCCGTCTCAAATGAGTACCTGGTGCGGTGTGTAAACAGCGCCACAGGGGAGACAAAGGCGGCTGGGCGTGGTGCTGTCCACCTACCCTCTCGTGTGCCGTTTTTTAAGTAGTAATTTGTGACCGGCTAAGACCATCAACTCAGCCAACGCTTGGTCTGCGCAGTGGGAGCGCAGCACTTTCCCACCCACTCTGCCAACGACAGTAACGTTTGTGGTACGGCCCTCAAAACCCACGTGGTTCATTCTCAGAGCTGGAATTTAGCCAAAACAAAGTTGTCTTGATGGTTTCTGGGTGACTAGGCAGCAGGGCCTTCTCTGCTGGGCTAGAGATTGTCAGAATCAGAAAATTTTATTTTTATAATTGAATATATATTTTCATTAATGCTATGTGTATTTTACAAGTTCGTTCCCATCAGTAGATTAATGTCATTTCATTGCTACTCTCTCCCTCAGTTGCGCTGCTTCCAGTGAAGCTCATAGAAATTGGAGCTTTTATACAATCCGGGTGAAAAATCTACCCTGAGGCCTTCAGAATGTCGAGTGAATCCCCTCTGCCGTTGAAGCCAATCAGATGTCGAGTTTGCCGTGTTGGGCGTATTCTGTGACACGCCGGAGCCTTCTAGCTGGCCAAGCCGCCTACATTAGCCTTGTCCGTGTGGCGTGGTCGGAGGGCCAGTTAGCTAACTGAAGTAAAACTAGCTAGCACGTCACGTAGCATCATCTATGATTTATTTAAACTTTATTTCGTGACGTTGATATTTTTAGATGTAGTGCTTTAGATTTTTTTTTTCTGTGTGGAAGCCTGTTGAATCCTGATTGTGTTATTTGTGTTTTACGGCATTTTTGCTTGCTTGGTGGTCGAATGAGTAAATGTGACTGGTTGTTGTGAGTGTGTTCTTGTTTCTTTGGTAATGACATTGATTTGGGCTATGCGATCTCTATTTGTGATGCAGCATCCTGTCATACTGCGTCATAGTGGTACATCCTTGATGGTTTCAGTCACCATGTATTCATGCCTCTGCATTTAGTGTATTGTAACTCTGACAGGTGTTGAACCTCGTGTTAAATCACTTCATTCCGCTCGATAAAGGTGACTGTCACTGTTAATATGGGGAGTGGTTACGTCGAATGACAATAGCCTGTAGCCCTAGTGTCATGGTGAGGTTATCCAAAGGTGGTTTCATTGCAGGAGGATCGCACTGAAGGCCTACGTGTAAAAAACACGGCACCCCTCCACTGCCAGGCAGAGACCATGACCTCACTGCACTTGAGAACACGTTTAGTCACAGGCAGTGGAACTGAACAGTGCCAGCTCAGCACTCTGACCCCTGACCCCCAAGCCACTCGGCCCGCCTCTGCAACGCGTGACCTGGTGGCCTTCGCGAGCGAGCGAGTGCGTGAGCGAGTGAGCGAGTGCGTGAGCGAGTGAGCGAGTGCGTGAGCGAGTGAGCGAGTGCGTGAGCGAGTGAGTGAGCGAGTGCGTGAGCGAGTGAGCAAGTGCGTGAGCGAGTGAGCGAGTGCGTGAGCGAGTGAGCGAGTGCGTGAGCGAGCGAGTGAGCGAGTGCGTGAGCGAGTGAGCGAGCGCGTGAGCGAGTGAGCGAGCACGTGAGCGAGTGCGTGAGCGAGTGAGCGAGTGCGTGAGCGAGTGCGTGAGCGAGTGAGCGAGCGCGTGAACGAGTGCGTGAGCGAGTGAGCGAGTGCGTGCGTTGCAGCGGTCTTCGTCGTTCTCGCCTCCCCCTCCTCCATCCGGCACTTCGTTGCCAACGGCCGCGCACAATGCGGTACTCACAGGCGTGTGCGGGGAAGCCACACTCCCTTCGTCCTGGTAATCGGGGTTGATCTAGGACGATATGAAACATATTGAAGTAAACTCATTAGCGGCTCATTCGCAACCAAGCGATAATGACAACGATGACGGCCTTTATTTACAACAACGAATGCACACTCGGCCGCATGCGTGAAGGCGCACGCATGCGCACATACACACGCCCATTTTGCATAGCCCCGCCCACTACTCCAGTAGCCCCGCCCACTACTCTGGTAGCCCCGCACACTACTCTGGTAGCTCCGCCCACTGATGGGTAGCCCCGCCCACTACTCAGGTAGCTCCACCCACTATTCAGGTAGCCCCACCCACGACTCAGGTAGCCCCGCCCACTATTCCGGTAGCCCCGCCCACGACTCAGGTAGCTCCGCTCTCTGCCCACATCACGAGTCGAGATTAACCCTTCGCCGGATTGGCACAGATCACGGAAGATGCCGATGGCTCGTGCGCGAGTGCACGACTCTCCAACACCAAACCGTGGACCGTATCACTTCGCACCGCCCCAACCCAACGCTGTATGGAGTTGAAGGCGGCGAATTTGCCGTTTTCGCCAAAATCTCAGACAAAGCAACGCGATGTCTCAATCACCTGCAACGGAATCTCTCAAACGGCAGCTGCTCTTCACTGGCCGTGGCTCTAGCGGAGGCTCTAGCGGTGTCCAGAGCGGAGCTCACCTCTGCCGCGAGGTATTTCTCCGTAGCCAGGTGCTTGAAGCGGAAGAGCGTGTTCCAGTGTCCGGCGCCACCACGGCACGGGCAGTGCTGCACCACCTTGATGGCGACAGCGGCGACAACGGCGATGGCGTCAGCGGTTGCGGCCGTGGGCCGGGGGGTTTCTCACTCGCGTCTCATCGTGTGTCATCGTGTCTCCTCGTGTCTCATCGTGTTGCCGGGCAGAAACGCAACAAATCAGACCAGCGACAGCTTGGGGAGGCCTTCATCCAGCAGTGGATTGATCATGGCTGATGATAATAAAGTCAAGGCGCACTTCCTCCTCTAACCCAGCTTAAATATACGCTGCCAAGCCTGGTGGTGTTCATTCAGACGCTGTCTTTCCGACAGACCTGTTCTTCACCTGGGGACGGCTGCTTGCATTGTGGCCGAAACGTCGTGAGAATTTTATTTTCTGATGTTTTATTTTTATTATTTTATTATTTCCCTTCTACGTGACTTTACCGAAAGAACCAAGAAGATGAATCCCTGCAGTCACGAAAGCTTTAAATCCAAAAATAAAGTCAGAGTGATGTTCTGCTCAAATGAGCAATGAGGCATTGGTGCTCAACCTCCTGTTTGCAGTCCTGAGGCAGTGGTGGAAATTCCACATTCTTATGGTGGGGGCATGTCTCTCCATAGGACAACACCTTCCCACAAAGTGGCAGAATAAAACCCAGAGGGCTGATGGGGCAAGGCATCTCCCAACCAGGATGTGAACTCGCAACCTTGCGACCGCGAGCAGCTTGCTGTACACATGTATCTTTGTTCAACCTCTTTCCCACCGTACGCCGAGCACATGACGAAGGCGACGCGTGCACGACGCTCCGCAGATTCGAGCGCCCTGGAAAACGAAACGCGATCGAACCCCAGGCGAGCGGCAGACACTCCCACGTGAGGTCTTCGCTGGAGGCGCACGCACCTCGACCTCCCAGAGTGCCTTGGGGCTGGTGGCGGAGGTGGCCGACTCGCGCAGCGTCGTGCGCAGGAACACGTACTCCTTCTTCTCCTTGTAGACGTCGCACGTCAGGAACTTCTCCTGCTCCGCATGGAAGAGACGCACCACGTCCCCCTGCAGAGCAAACGTGGTCAGGAAGGGTCCACGCCGTTAATTTAACGCGTGGGCTTTCGCGACCGATATTATTCACGATGAGGTTGTTTTTTTAGGTTGGAGATCGCGGGAAATGTGTCGTATGTCCACATCCGCCTGATACGTCCAATTAGTAATTCATGTGAATGCAATAACCCTCCTGGGTGCTTCTTTGCACTTGAAGGTGCACAGTGATGACATCACCGCCAGAATTTGTGAAGACTTCTTCACACATTCTGGTGGTCGGCTGATGATGCTGGTTGTTGTAATCGCCAGCGAAACGTCGTTAACTCAAATTGGAAATGTTGTTGTGGGTTTGCTCTCCAACATGGTGCTGTAGTAGAAACTAATTGGCACGTTCTGATCACACGACAAACCTTACTAAGCGGCTGCGTCACGTGGCGGTGGGTGCACGACACATTTACGAGATCTAACCCGCACCTCCGATTAGCATGGTTGGCTACGTACAGGGCAAAAGAAGTTCAACATACAGTAAAACCTCGTCATGTCGGTATTTGATCATTCATAATTGAGGATAATTCGGCACGGCTGCGCTTTTAGCATCTACACGGCGTATTAGCAATTTGCCACGAGCCGAACTGCCGTACCGAATGGTCCAATTTCAGCATAGCACGTAGGGCGACGTCGCACGCCACGACCAAAACAACGACTCGGTCTGGTGGCGGCGCGCGTGGCGAGCGTGGTGAGCGTGGTGAGCGTGGTGAGAGTGGTGAGCGTGGTGAGCGTGGTGAGAGTGGTGAGCGTGGTGAGCGTGGCGAGCGTGGTGAGTGTGGTGAGTGTGGTGAGAGTGGTGAGCGTGGTGAGAGTGGCGAGCGTGGTGAGAATGGCGAGCGTGGTGAGCGTGGTGAGCGTGGTGAGCGTGGTGAGAGTGGTGAGAGTGGCGAGCGTGGTGAGCGTGGTGAGCGTGGTGAGCGTGGTGAGAGTGGCGAGCGTGGTGAGCGTGGTGAGCGTGGCGATCGTGGTGAGCGTTAGTGCAGACCGATCGTTTTGGACTGTCCCTTGTGTGTGCACTCTGTTACCGCCAACCCTCTCAGAAATGCCGTCTCCACCTCCATCAAGAAGTAACAGAAAGGGGCTGAAGTATAAAACCCTGAGTCTGCGAGACAAATCCAAAGTTTAGGATAGAATGTATGCAGGGTGTGTGTCGATGCGTATGCGGTGTGAAAAGTTTGGCAAACTAATTTGGATTATTTTTCTAATGGGGCAGGAGGCACTGGGGAGTACCTTTGGACATAGTTTGGAGTACTGGATAATTCGGCAAAGGCCACAGCCCCATATGTGTCGAATTAACAAGACACATCGTCGATATCATCATCGTGAACGTCAACATCACCGTCGGCATCGGTTTCATCATGACCAACACCACGTCGTGTCTCGACGGTGGTGCCTGCTCAAGCGCAGTACATCGCACGGAGACCCAGGGGGCACTCGAGCCCAGGGGGGGGGGGGGGGGCAAGGTGACTGCAAGTGGGCGTAACACCCACCACGATCGTCAACATGACAAGCTGCAGCAGCAGCAGCAGCACTATGACCACCACCAAAGACACCCAGTCCAGCCTAACAGACTGTTGTGGAAAGTGCTGTTAGCGAGCACCGATGAAGGTTGGTAATGGCACACGAGGGGGTGAGTGGGCAGCACCACGCCCGACCGTCTTTGTCTTCACAGCGGCGATGTTTACGCACCGCACCGGGTACTCATTTGAGGCTGAGTCGACCTAGGGGAGGCCCAGAACCGGTTCAGATAATCGTCACCGGTGTTGGCTGTTAGCGGGAATCAAACTCGGGTCGCATGGCTTGTAGTACAGCGCGCTAACCACTACACCACCACCATCATCAACATCGCCATCATCAACATCACCATCATCAACATCACCATCATCAACATCACCATTAGCAACATCATCACCATTATGCCCTCTGTCTGGAAACTGGCAAAGTGCCCTCTTGATGGACGGACGTAAAATTCCCCGGGCAACGCGGTAGGTAAGCAGCTCGACGGCTCACTTCAATAACGGACGAACGACTGAGTAAATTAATGATTTCACGAGTAAGTGAAATAAGCGAATGAGTAAATGAATGAGTGAATTAATGATTGCGTGAAATTAATGAACGAGTGAATGAACGAGTACGTGAACGAGTGCGTGAATGAGTGCATGGATGAGTGCAGGAACACAAACCCCTTTGAGGATGTCCTCCTGGTTGTCGCTGTACTTCATGAAGAGCGTGATCTTCCAACTCGTGTCGCACTGCACCGAATTCACCTGCGCAACACGCACCGCAAACGGACCTAACGGATCTGCAAACGTACGATTCCGACCGCCAACTTTAGCCCGATCGCGTCTCACCAGTGCCGTGTCAGATTTCCCGTACGGCAGGGCGATCCTTCGCGTCGGAGAACGGCCCACGGAAGCTGCTACCGCAGAGCTACCTCTGAAGATCCCTTGAAGCGACTTGTAGTCCACACAGGAGGCGGTAGCCCACTCCCACCTGACCCTCTTGCTCAGAGAGTAATTCTCATGGCACGAAATCAAACTGATGCTCGTAACTCTCGGAGCGCAGAACTCAATGGAACGTGATGCCTTGTTTTGTGCGGTCATCGATGACCGGGCTGAGACCATCGACCCACTTGCACCTGGGAACCCAGTGTGATTCTCTGGGTCTCTACGCGAGTCTATGGATCGTTATGCGAGTCTATGGGTCTTTACGTGAGTCTGTCAGTCTCTAACCAAGCCGCTGGTGACGGGGCCCAGGTTTGCGCACAGCTGGCCGAATCCTGGATCAGAACCCAGGATCTCAGCGGTGCCGGTTGACTGCTCCAACGCCCGAGCCACCAGGCGACTTTAACAACGTAACAATCGACTCCGCGTCGTGCGTCTGCCCTCCTCCTGGCCGCGATTGCCGTGCCGAGGCGTGGATTCGGGGTGGCTGTGTTTGTTTGACGTTCCGAGCGAGCGCGCACCTCGTTGCTGCCGGGATTGTCCACGAGCTCGAAAGTGCTCGCGTGCAGCGGCTGCCCGGCGTTCACGGGGTTCAGCACCACCTTGTCTCCCACAACCACCTGGGGGCGGCACAGCCGGGCACGGCCAGGCACGGGGAGAGCACAACCGGTCACAACCGGTCACAACCGGTCACAACCGGTCACAACCGGTCACAACCGGTCACAACCAGGCACGGCCGGGCACAAATGGACACAAGCGGGCACAGCCGGACATAACCGTGCCCGGACGAACACAACCAGGCACAACTGCACAGACGCAACCGGGCACGGACGGGCACACAGCCAGACGACGACACTCAAGACGAGGGACGTCCAGGATTTGACGTCGAGCGAGACGCCGTCTGCCGCCCGCGCCGCGTCCCCCGCCCGTGACTCACGTTGTCGCCGGGCACGCGCAGCTTGTAGAAGGGCTGGATGTAGAACCACGAGCCCTCGTTGCCCGAGGGGTCCAGCATCACGCGCATCGCCTTCTTCTCCAGCAGCGCCGGCAGACGCTTGTTCACCGTCATGTACTTGTTGCTCTTCATGTGCAGCAGCTGGCGCACGCGCAAAGACCCCCCAACCCCCGTGCAGCCTTTAACAAGAAGCTGGGGCGAGTGCTGTTAGAAAGTGCTGCTGTCCGTTCCCCCCGCACCGCCGATTAGCACGGTTGGCTACGTACGGTGCGAAAGAAGGTCAACGTACGTACACGCATACGAGCAGCACCTGGGAAGGACGGCACGGTACACAATGGGGTGGGTGGCCAGAACCACACCCGGCCACTTTTGCCCCACTTGGTGGCGATGTGTACACATTGCACCCGGAACTCATTTAAAGCGGAGTTGACCTCGGGGAGACCCGGGACCGGTTCAGAATATCGTCACGGGTGTTGGCTGCCGTGAGCGGAAATTGAACTCGGGTCGCCGGGTTTGCAGCACAGCGCGCTAACCGCTTTGCTGCCGCTCGACGCGCGCATTCGCCACTAAGTGGCGGTGACGTCACCACGGCGCTTGTGCCAGGCTACGTGCACGTTGAAGCCAAGTGAAGTGTCGAACGCCCGCTGGCAGGAGGTCACGGGGAAGACCCAGGTGCCACGGGTCGACTGAAATGACTGGCAGATACATCCACTGCTGGATGAAGGCCTACCCGCGCCGCGGTCGGCGCTGTGATGGTTAATTGGCAGTAAGCGAGTCGCGGGACCGTGAGAGACGGTGATGACTCAGAGAGGCCTTCATCCCACAGCGGCTCGATCGTGGCTGACGACAACGATGACGACGAACACCCGGCAAGTACCTGCACCACGTTTCCGTACTGAACGACGTTTCCCAGCAGCTTTTTGTTCTCCGTGTCGTTTTGCTTCTTTTCAAGTTCCGCGGCGTGCTGCAACGAAACAAGACACGTCACCCGCCCGCCCACGCTCGCCAGCGTTATCGTTCGCGATGACGACCACGACGATTGGCAGTGCTCGGTCCAGGCGGTGCGCACGAAGGAACCGTGCCTGTTGGTGGCGGTTGGTTGGTGGTGGTTGGTGGTGGTGGTGGTTGGTGGTGGTGGTGCCTGGTGGTGGCGGTTGGTTGGTGGTGGTTGGTGGTGGTGGTTGGTGGTGGTGGTGGTGCCTGGTGGTGGCGGTTGGTTGGTGGTGGTTGGTGGTGGTGGTGGTTGGTGGTGGTGGTGCCTGGTGGTGGCGGTTGGTTGGTGGTGGTTGGTGGTGGTGGTGGTTGGTGGTGGTGGTGCCTGGTGGTGGCGGTTGGTTGGTGGTGGTTGGTGGTGGTGGTGGTTGGTGGTGGTGGTGGTGCCTGGTGGTGGCGGCGGTTGGTTGGTGGTGGTTGGTGGTGGTGGTGGTTGGTGGTGGTGGTGCCTGGTGGTGGCGGTTGGTTGGTGGTGGTTGGTGGTGGTGGTGGTGGTTGGTGGTGGTGGTGGTGCCTGGTGGTGGCAGTTGGTTGGTGGTGGTTGGTGGTGGTGGTGGTTGGTGGTGGTGCCTGGTGGTGGCGGTTGGTTGGTGGTGGTTGGTGGTGGTGGTGGTAGGTGGTGGTGGTGCCTGGTGGTGGCGGTTGGTTGGTGGTGGTTGGTGGTGGTGGTGGTGGTTGGTGGTGGTGGTGGTGCCTGGTGGTGGCGGTTGGTTGGTGGTGGTTGGTGGTGGTGGTGGTGGTTGGTGGTGGTGCCTGGTGGTGGCGGTTGGTTGGTGGTGGTTGGTGGTGGTGGTGGTGGTTGGTGGTGGTGCCTGGTGGTGGCGGTTGGTTGGTGGTGGTTGGTGGTGGTGGTGGTTGGTGGTGCCTGGTGGTGGCGGTTGGTTGGTGGTGGTTGGTTGGTGGTGGTTGGTGGTGGTGGTGGTGCCTGGTGGTGGCGGTTGGTTGGTGGTGGTTGAGGCGGGGGATTTGAATAAACTCGGCCGGATTCTTTCATCTGCCGCGCCGGGAGATGGAATCGAACCCGCGCCCTCACGCATTGCAAGTGGGTTTGATCCCTACCCTGACGCCTGCTGTCTATTTGGAGTTTGCGTGTCTCTCTCCCAGTGGTCTCGTGGATTTTTCTCTGGGTCCTCTGGTTTTTTTCCCTCCGCATTTAGAATCAACGTGCGTTCAGAGTATTTGGCTGCTATACATTTCCACACGATAAGCCACTTTGTTGATTTGTGGCCAGGGTGGTATCTGAAAAAGAGCTATATAGCTCAGTGGGCTATTACCTGCCAAAATAGAAAATTGTTTAGTTTAAATAGTTTTAGTGCTGCGGCGCCAACTTTTTGCTGTTTTTTTTTTATTTGGGCAACACTTTTTCACCGGGCAATTCCATAATAGCGACACGGCATTATACTAAAGTTACATAAATATTTCACCGTGCGAGCGCGAGTTTCTAGAACCAACCCCCCAACCCCCTTAATGGACAAACAGACGGACGGACGGAGTTGATGCATCTTTGCGTCCAACCTTGAGATGAACAAATCGAATCGCGCCAAAGGCTTGAGAACTTCTGGGAGGAGGGCGACGAGGGGTGAGCGGTCCCAACGGGGCTACGTTGAGAGCCGCTCACTCGTCAGGGAGTCGTGCAGAGGGGCCAGAGCCGTGTCAGGTTTTTTTGGGGGGTATTTGAGCCGGCTTTGCCCCCGGTCCTCCTGTGGAATTTTTAGAGCAACCGAACGGTTGCACTGTGACCCGTGCATCACAAGAAAATAATTTAATCAAGGCCAACGCTGAGTAGCGGGCTAGGGAGCACAACTTTAGCCAGACGCACGACACGGCAAATATTTAACTCGGGGCGGTGCAAATGCTTTTCACCGTAAGCTGCAAAGTCAGAAACGACCCCCCCTCTCTCCCGTTTCTCTTGTCGTCCGTTTGTTAAAAGCCATTTTTAACCGGGTGTGAATGTGTGTTTGTGTGCGCGTGTGTGTAGGGAGTGGAAGTGTGACCCGAGTTCGATTCCCGCTCACGGCCAACACCAGCGACAGTTATCTGAACCGGTGCTGGGCCTCCCCTAGGTCGACTCAGCCTCCTCAAATGAGTACTTGGTGGGGTGTGTAAACATCGCTACTGGGGAGACAAAGGCGGCTGGGTGTGGTACTGGCCACCCACCCCCTCGTGTAGTATGCCGGCCTTCATAGGTGCTTGCTAACCCCAATGTGTGTGCAGGGAGTGGTAGTGTAGGAGTTAGTGCGCTGTGCTACGAACCCAGTAACCCGAGCTCACGGCTAACACCAGCAACGGTTATTTGAACCGGTCCTGGGCCTCCCCTAGGTAGACTCAGCCTCAAATAAGTATCTGGTGCGGTGTGTAAACATCAGTATCACAGGGAGGGAAAGGGGGCCGCCAGGTCCGGTTCTCGCCACACCACCCCCTCGTGTGCCGTGCCGACCTTAATAGGTGCTCGCCAACAGCCCTGACAGTCTGCTTACAAGGCTGTACGGGGGAGCTTTGCCTTTGTATGCCCGAGTCCGTCTCTGTCACCTCCTGCCACGCGCGGTGGCAAGCCGCAGGAGGTGACATGCCCGAGAGGACGTCTACCGTGGAGATGGAGCGGGCGCTCGACGAGGGAATTCTGCGCGCCGCGAGAGCTCGGGGAGGCGCTCGCCCAGCGGCGGACAGGTCGCAGCCGACCACCACCGCGGCGGCACGGCTTTTTAAAACAACCGGCATTTGCATTCGCTTGCTCTGTCGCCATGCCACAGTTCCGTCCCACGTGTGCAGACCGACGCGCGCGCGTGCGAAGCGCGGGTGGTGTGTGCGCACACGCGCACGCAAGCGGCAGTGGCACGGCACGGCAGAGAAAAGGGAAACGACACGCGCTCGTGCGACGGGTTTGAGCGTGCGCGTGCGACGGGTTAGTCAGCCGGGGAGGAGGAAGTGTGCCGAGGCCCGATAGCGCCGCGGTCAACGGCACACGGCTTCTGCTCAAAAGCGCGCGTGGGTTCTAAAGCGTGTGAGAATGGCGAGCGTGTACATGAACGTGTGCGTGCGAGCGGTGAGTGTGCATACAGGATGAGTGTGCGCGTGCGCACGCGTGCCCGGGCATGCCGACTGCCCCCGTAGCTGCCAAATTACGTTTTATATTAATAATAAATAATTCTGCCACGCAAACCGCATGAATGGCGTTACCCTCCCCCCCCCAGCCTCGCCATTGCAATCGGCGCGAGGGTGAGATTTTTCCACTTAGCCCCAATGGGGTCGACGATCGATTTCATTCAGAAAAGCTAAGCAACCTACGCCCCTCCTGGAACTCTCGCAGCCTCCTAGCATTCACGAGCCCTGACGGGATCCCAAGGAGACTTCATTCCGTCTCAGCATTACCGCTAAACCCGGCGGAGTCCAACACTTGCCACAGCTTGACTCAAAAAACAACTAAATAATAAAAATTTTAATGTAGGCGAGAGGAACGCATCCACGTATTGGAAGCGTGGGAGTACCCACACTTTACCGCACCACACGCGAACCGCCAAACCGATAGCCGCGGCGGTGAACCCATATCCAGTGCACTGCTGGGTGGACAGTGGTGGTGGTGGTGGTTTGTGGTGGTTGGTGGTGGTTGGTGGTGGTTGGTGGTGGTGCCTGGTGGTGGTGCCTGGTGGTGGTTGGTGGTGGTGGTGGTTGGTGGTGGTGGTTGGTAGTGGTGGTGGTTGGTGGTGGTGGTGCCTGGTGGTGGTGGTGCCTGGTGGTGGCGGTTGGTTGGTGGTGGTTGAGGCGGGGGATTTGAATAAACTCGGCCGGATTCTTTCAGCTGCCGCGCCGGGAGATGGAATCGAACCCGCGCCCTCACGCATTGCAAGTGGGTTTGATCCCTACCCTGATGCCTGCTGTCTATTTGGAGTTTGCGTGTCTCTCTCCCAGTGGTCTCGTGGATTTTTCTCTGGGTCCTCTGGTTTTTTTCCAGCAGCGTGCCGCCCGTTTGTGCCGCCATGGGGAGACGTTACTCTCCAACCCACCGGCGTGCCGAACTAGTAGCTAATTGGCACGTCTTTTGCTTACGTGACAAACCTCGCTAAATTGGATGTGTCGGGTGATGGCGTGTTTAACGACACACACATTTATATTTACGCAATCTCACCCATAACATTGGTTGCAAAAGCCTACTCCTACGTGTTCAACTGCTGCCCAGAGATGGTATGGGTGGGTGGGGTTGCCTTGAAGCTGCCGAGTCAGCAACAACTTGCTGGTGGGCGAAGCTAAGCCCGGTGGGCGAAGGATTGTCGTCCTTCAGCTCAACAATTATCTGTTGCATCTTCAACAGTGCTGTAGGTCGCCGTTTGGCGTTTTGGGCCCCTTTTGTTGGGGATTTGAGGTGCCTGTGCTCGGCAACTGTGGTTTAAAACAAACAAAAGTGAGAGTATCTTTTACGATTCGCTTATGTATTTTGAATTTGTTTGAGTTAAAAAACTGAAATGATGCTTAGAAAGGCTAAAGATGTGTACATCCTTTTTTCTGAAAACGTCAATTCTACTGCCAAACAGCGGCTCAGCGGTTGCGCGTTCGACGCTTGGTGCAGAGATTCGAATCCAGTGGCCCCCCTGGTTACTACTACACATCCGTTAACCCTAAGAATAAGAATAATAATACTACTACTACTATGTGCCGTCTGCTCCACTCACAGTGGACGTTAAAGATCCCGTGATGTAATTCGCAAAGAGTCGGCCGCAGTGTGCCACTGGCGTCCAAACTTGTCACATTCGAGAACGACACCGCAAATCACTCGAGCGAGATTCCACACACACACAGCAGCAGCAGCAGCAGCGGCGGCAATCACTGCCGGGCCCCCTACTGGCAGCAGACTCACTCCCCCCGCCCCAGGTAACTCTCGCGAATTCGCAGCTGCTGAAGCTTTATAAACGTAAAACCGGACGTGCGAGTGTGATTTCGTTGCATATCAGGTTTTTGTTTCCAGGACACCCTTGAGAATTCATCGAATTTGCTCAGCAAATGGGAGGAGAGGTTGGCGGTGGTGAATCATTACCATGCCTGGGTACAAAAATGTGCCCCCACCACCAAAGACAAAGATCCCCCGTATAGCCTTAACAGACTGTTGGGTGTGAAGTGCTGTGAGCGACCCTCAAATGAGTGCCTGGTGCGGTGTAAACATCGCCACTGGGGAGACAAAGGCGGTAGGGTGTGGTGCCGGCCACCCACCCCCTCGTGTGCCGTGCCGGCCTTCATAGGTGCTTGCCCCCACCACCGCCACCACCACCACAACAAACATGCCTGGCGTATACAATTATATAATTCGCTTGGTCATTCATCCAGACGTGACGGCCAGCCAGCAGGGAGCACTCTGACGTGAAGTCCGGTACCGTACGGGCTGCAACCTGCTCCCCAGATAAGATCGGAGTGAGCGGCTCCCCACTTGCAAAGTTCAAAGTTCAAATCCTAATTGGGGGTTGACTCAGCCCATCATCCCTCCGGTCCGGGGGTTGATAAAACGAGTGCCACTTTGGGCGGAGAAGTCGGCAGCGGTTGGCCTATGGAGAGACTTGACCCCCCCCTCTGCCCCCGGCTCGAATGCGCCGGTGGAAAACCACCCGCACCTGGCACGGCTCAGTTGTGGAGGTGGAAAATCATCTGGACCTGGCACGGCTCAGTTGTGCCAGTGAAAATCATCTGGACCTGGCACGGCTCGGATGCGGCGATGGAAAACCACCCGCACCTGGCACGGCTCAGATGTGGAGGTGGAAAACCACCCGCACCTGGCACGGCTCAGTTGTGGAGGTGGAAGAGAGGCAACTGCAGTGGCGGTGGAAGGGCGATCGTGCGGATCACTCACGTGGAGCTTCTTGAGAAGAGCCGGGTCGGTGTTGGCCCCGGCCTTGGCCGCGTTCCAAAACTGCTTCTGCGCGGAGTAGCGATTCATCGGGCATATCTTGAAGAGGCAGTCTGAGGCGGGAGACCGACCAGCACGTGGCAGCAGGGGGGGTGGAGGGAAACAAGCGCAAGGTGCTGTTATCAACCGGAGGCCCGTAGCAGCGATACAAATAATAATAATACATCTGTCTGGCCACGACGCAGTGAACGCACATGGCACCAGGTACTCGGTTTAAACCGAAGCAAGCCTAGGAGGAGGCTGCAATGATAGCCGAGTCGAGATTTTCACCCGAGCCAACAGATTCAGTACATTGCTCTCTCTCGCACACACAGACACACACAGACCCTTGTACAGACTGCGGCGTTGGGGCAGGTGGTGTTCGCAGGTACCTACGAAGGCCAACACCGCAGCAGGCAATGTAAGGTCTGGTTTAGATCGCACTCGCCACTCATGATGGCCACGATCGGCAAGCGAACTCAGGTCCCCGGGTTCATTGCGCAGTGTCTTAACCACCGCGGCAAAACGCAAAGAACCCCCACACAGTTTTTAATGAACCGTCGGGGGCAAGTGCTGTTAGCGTGCACCAATTAAGGATGGCACAACGCACGAGGGGGTGAGTGGCCAGCACCACGCCTGCTGCCACCGTCTCCCCAATGCCCACGTCGACACACTGCAGTCGGTGCCCATGCAGGGCAGAGTTGACCGCCGAGGGGAGGCCACGACACACAACACACACAACACACACTCCTGTGTAGCCGATGCAGACCGCTGGATTGAGCAAATGACGTTACTGAGCACCGATTGAGGCCATGGCGTGGACAGCACCGCATCACCCCCAAGCAGCTACATGCACACAATGCCAGGTAAGCATTTATGGAGGAGTCGAATTGCGATTGGGAAGGCCAAGCCCTGGACGTACGTGACTCGCCACTCCTGTCAGCCGTGACCAGGAATCGAACTCAGCTCCCTGGGTTCAAAGTTGAGCGCCATAGCCACTGTGGGTGTCGCTGTTCGCACGCATTAATCAGGGGACGGGGCAACCTATTCCTTGCCAAAGGCCAAATAGGATGCTCAAACATCTTTTGGCGGAGCCACACATTAGCACAACCCCGCCGCCGGCGTTATCTCCGATGAAAACGCATAAAATAGCGTGGCAAGTCAACCCTGAAAGGAGAGGGCCTTGCGGTGACAGCAGTGCCTTGAGTACGGCGCTAAAATTCTAAACGCGGTGATGTTACCAGGTTGGCGGAAACCACCCCCCCACCCCCGCCCCCCATCAGTGCGGCCAAGACGCAAGCAGTGAGGAACAAGTGTCGTCTTGTGGGCCGTTGTTAGTGGGCAGGCCTCGCGTGGCCGTGGGCTGCCCCGTGGCCTCGTAGTCCATGGGCTGCCCGTGGCCTCGTGGTCCATGGGCTGCCCCCCCCCCCCCACCAACACGACGCTCAAGCACCGCGCGCTCCCCCAGCACCCTCGCTCGGAGATTGCTCCAAGCGTCGGGTGGCCGATGACGCCACCACACGCCGCCGGCACGCGACGCACAGCCTTGCCGTTTGGGCCACAATGTCGCCTACAACACCGGGCAACCACTCCCCCGCTCCCCCCCCCAGAAAACCCACGCACCGCAGCCCCACGTCTCCCTTCCCACGCACCCTCGCGTCCCCCCCCTGTTCCTCAGCGTGCTCCTTCCGTGTCCTGACACAACCCATCGCAGGAAAACGAAATGACCCAAATGCTGTTTCTCAATCACGGAGCTGCTTGACGGAGCTGCTTGTTGTGACCGCGCGTGCAAGCATGCGAGCCGTGCTTTTATGCAATTACGCTCGCCTTGCGTGCGTTCATGTTTTCCTTACGCGAACGTTTGCGCGCGTTCGCCTTTTCAGTTTTATCTTCGTACGAGGAAGTTTTTTACGTTTTAAATCCACGCATATTATACTTGCCACGGCGCACGCTGGTTCAGGGCAATGGACACTGTAGGTATGTTGAACGTCTTTCGGGACGTGGGTTGCGCACGGAGCCAACCGTGCGTCGGAAGGACAACAAACTATACACAAAAAGCAGGTGGAAAAAAAAATTCAACCGAAATTATTGAAAAGTGCATAAAAAGCGTTCCAGACGTCCGCAGAAGCGCATCTGAAAGCGTCACGTTGACCGATGAGGAGAGGTGGCCTTGGGCAGGATACGTCGTGAGCAGGGCTGATAAGACACCTAATACACGAAGAACCCAGAAATCCAAGTTCAATTAAGTTATGTTCAGTCTATAAGTGGGATCTTTGTGTATGTCTGTTTGAAAGTGTGGCAGTGTATGTGTGTGTAAGTGTTTTCCAAGGTTCACATAAGTGGCGATTATCTAAACCGGTCCTGGCCATCCCCTAGGTCGACTCGGCCTTAAACGAGTACTTGGTACGATGTGGGGAGACAAGGGATAGGCGGTGGCGTGGGATCTTTGTCTGTGCGTGTATCAGCCAGTGTCTCTGTGTGTGTATTTCTTTGTCTGTAAGTGTTTACAAATATGAAGGAGCTGCCACATTCCTCGGTGCGACTGAACTTTGCCGACGTTGGGCCAACGTTGAAGCAACATCGGCATGTTTCTAGGGTTCTCACCAATGCCGTGTGGTACATGAAATAAAACCAACATAGTCACGGCCAAACTCATTAGAAAACATTTCTTTGGCCAGAGAAAGCATGGGAGAGCGTTAAAAACAACACTGCCAGCATCCATCTGCAGAGCGTCGGCCTAAACAGAAACTCGATCTTTAAACATAATAACGAAACACTGGCGTGGCACGCTCGCGATATTAATGAGAACGGAGACCCTCCAGCCGACTCGAAGTAGCAAAAAAAACGACAAGATTCGTTTCTCGTTACGTAACGCTTACACGTCGCCGTGGGAGTTAGCGAATGTTACTGGCGCCGTGTTTGCACAAACGAGAAGCTGCCCCAAACGGGAGGCGTATTTACTTTTCAGTCGGGGAGTGTTAGTTTTAGACAGAGTACTGTCGTCTTTAATGCGGCGAATCGCATCTCTCACACATCTCTCACAATTGCCCGAGGAACCACAGACGGGCTTGGAAGGGAGCGGCCGGGCGGTGAGCCGGCGTCAGCAACAGTTGCCCGAGCTCCTGCCGGCCTCTATATATCGAGGTGTTTTCTGGCCAATTGACGAGAGCGCGACGGACGTGTCGGAGGAAACCGGAGCACACGGAGGAAACGCCACGGGTGCGAGCGGCCAACAAAGACTCTTATCTCATGCAGCAGGGACAGATAATATTAGTCTGCACTTTGCGGGACCGCCTTCTCCAGGAGAGCCACTGTATGACACCTCAATGCCCACGGGGAGGCAGTTGGAACAGATGGAAATTAGTCCGTACTTGCTGTCGGACATGGACGGGACAATTTGCGACAAACCCATCGACAGGAAGCGGCGCCGACGACTCCGTCGGAATTGTCGCGACTTGGGGCCGCGATGCAAATGAGCGGCCTCTAGCGGCTGCAGGGGTCACACGAACCGATTACGTACGACGACAACAACGCAGGCCAGCACTCGTCACCCGTGTTCAGACGGGGGGGCCACTCTCGTCGATATGACATCCGCGTCAGGGCCGCCACGCATCTGAAACCATTTGGGGTTTGACAGCACGATGATGGCGGCGTTTTCACATTTGTGTATTGTCAGGGGCCGCACGTCAGGGGCCGCACTAAAGGCCACCGGGGGCCACCAGGGGCCCACGGGGCCTTGCCGGCACGACTCGATGCGCGCGTCGCCATCGTAGGGGAAGCGACGCTTGTGCACTTTCGCATCTTCCGTTAGCATTTGGCGTCAATGCCAGTAGAGAACGGCGGTGGCGGGGAGCGCAGATGTGGCAACGTGGCAGAGAACAGTGCGACTGGGCACGGAATGGCGGCCAAGGGAGGGGAACGCGCCCGTGAGGGAGAGGTGGTAATACAGACGGAGCGATGACATCAGTTCTTGTGCAGGAGTGAGGCTGGACTGTGGCACTGCTAGTACATGAAGGATGGGGAGATTTTGGATAGGGGACCTTCATCCAGTAGATCATGACCGATGCTGCGGATGGTAACGCAGCTGTATAGGGCCTGTAGAGCTTGTTTCCACAGACTAGTGTAGGACCCTGACTTGTGTGGCCTGTACCATAGACTCACACAGGAACCACAGACTCGCACAGGAACCACAGACTCGCACAAGAACCACAGGCTCGCACAGGAACCACAGACTCGCACAGGAACCACAGACTCGCACAGGAACCACAGACTCGCACAGGAACCACAGAATCACACAGGATCCACAGAATCACACAGGAACCACAGACTCACACAGGAACCACAGACTCGCACAGGAACCACAGACTCACACAGGAACCACAGACTCACACAGGAACCACAGACTCGCACAGGAACCACAGACTCGCACAGGAACCACAGACTCGCACAGGAACCACAGACTCGCACAGGAACCACAGACTCACACAGGAACCACAGACTCACACAGGAACCACAGACTCACACAGGAACCACAGACTCACACAGGAACCACAGACTCACACAGGAACCACAGACTCACACAGGAACCACAGGCTCACACAGGAACCAGACTCACACAGGAACCACAGACTCGCACAGGAACCACAAATTCACACAGGAACCACACCCGCACAGGAACCACAGACTCACACATGACCCATATACTCACATAAGACCCATGAATTTATATAGAACTCACTTTAAAAAGGCACAGACGGACAGAGTTAATGCAATAACGCTGTCAATCTCAGTTGGAAAGCATTTAAATGAAACCAGATTCAGTGCGAATCAAGGTTTCAGGCAAACCCGTTGACCCCACGCTCATCGGCTTTCATAACAAGATCAGAGTAACCTTGTGATTCACGCATGACATGACATTTAAGCAATAAAAACGTCACGTTTTAGTTTATTTCATTTATCAAGAACCTTGAGCATTTGTCAAGAATCCTTAAAAATATGAAGTTGCCAGCGTAATACAAAATAAACCCCTACAAAGTTAATATTAAGAATAAAAGTACGATAACTATATTAGACACGTACAGCCCTTCGTGAAATCAACTGGCAGATGATGGCCTCCTCGTATCGTGGCGTTTGCGGGGGGAGGGGGGGTTGCATGACCATACTTCACCAAGCTGGTCAGCGAGGACTGGCGAAGGAGATGGGGGTCCTATACCAGTTCAGTTATCATTTTGGCACCGATGTGCGCCGTCGGTCGGGAATCGAACTCGGGTGGCTCAAGTTCATAGCGCAGTGCGCTGGACACTGCGGCAACCACTCTGCCCCAAATAAAATAGAAAAAAAAAATCACAATATTTAACACAGCAATGCCACACGGAGTGTCGAGAATAATTTTCAGGAGGGTTCCTGCGTTTTGGATGCTTGGCCAATTGCATAAATGAAGAGCGTTTGGTTTGATTGTGGGAGAACCCAGAGAGGGTACAACCCAGATGGCTGGGTTGAGAGGGAACACCACGTACGAAGGAAAAAGGCGTTGAATGTGGAATCACTGGGGTGGAGTCCGAGAGGCAGGGCCAGACAGAGGTGGTGGCTTCAAAGTGACGAGCCGGGGATGTGAAGGACCTGCGGGCGGTGGACGTGGAGACGATGGCCCAGAACAGGAGTGAGCGGGGAGTGAGCGGGGAGTGAGCGGAGAGCGACGCGCAGAAAGACAAGAGCCCACAACGGTGGGGAAATAATGTCAGGAAGAAAAAAAAGAATTACGAACTCGATTTTCTCATTAAATATATTATCTCCGCGCCGCTGCCACAGCGGCGTAACGGGTAAAGCAGTGGGCTCGCAGTCCACAGGGCGCCGGTTTGATTTCCTTCCCGAGGCGCGGCCAGTTGAGACAAATGAGCAAGTCGCGCGTTGGTGGGGTAAAGTGCGAGTAACTCGCACCTCTCCCGAGACAACTTCGCCATCGTGTGCAAAGTCGGCCAGACCGCACTCCCCGCTAGAGCCGGCCCCTTCCATCAGCAGCGGCGCAATTGCAGGGCTGTCCCTTTACCTGTTGTGCATGACAGCGCCGGCGAGTGCTCGCGATGACATCGCACCCACAGACGAAGGCATGCCGCGCTGGCGGGGCGCCCAGGACGCGCCGTCTCCGCCAGACCAGTTTATCTTGTTTTGAGAGTCCGACTTTGTTTTCACTTTTAATCTGGCGCTCCCCCGAATGAGCGGCGAGTTCGGCAACGCTGCCATCAGCGCCGCCGCAACCTCGTGCCTGCGCTGCCCTGCTGCTCACGCGCCGTCCTTAATGTTTCGTGTGCGCTCGCTTGGACGCTTTCGTTGGCACGCTGCTGAGGCCGATGTAACAATCGTACGCGCTCGTTGTTAGTTTGAAATGTGTACAAAAAAAAAGTCGAGTTTCCGCGTTGCTACGATGCATTTGTGGGTACGTACAACATTTGAGCGGCGTAAGCAATGCGAACTGGATCCAACTGGGAGTTATGTAAATGCGAAGTTGTTGAGTAAATATCATGGGCAGAACTAAATGGAAGGAAGGTCATGATTGCCAATGTCTTTGAGAAAGGACACGGCAGAGAGAGAGAGATGCACGGAGCAGTCTTTGATGATGAATCATAATATAAAGTCCATTTATCAATCCGCTGCTGGATGGATGAAGACTGACTCTGAGTTAAACTGTGTACTTTTCCACACCGAAGTTGAATAACGTTGATCACCTACCGCACCTCCGCTCGGCAGGGTTGGCTACGTGTGGTGCGAAAGGCGTTCAACATGCATACGGACAAAAAGGTTATTCTTACCTGCCTACTTACCTGCATAACCTCCTCATCTACCAACCCCCCTCCTTCCCTCCACTCACCTACGTGCCAACACGACCTGCTTCCGTACCTACCTACGTAGCCGTGCAATGTCGGGTCGCCGGGTTGATAGCACTATGCTTACCTCCCTCCAACTCGCTCTGCAGCCTTTCACAATATTTGTGCAATGTGGATACCTTTCAAAGCACTTTCCAGGCTAAATACCTGCTTAGCTTCAGAAAATCTGAAGAAATTAGTCGCATCCCGCGCAATATTACTCGCTGGTCTGGAGCGATGGTGCCCTGGTGAATAATTGTTACAAATAGGATTTAACCCCTTAGCAATTATTATTATGAATGCACAGGCCCCGGCGAGCACACGAATGGCGAGTGACATCTGAAGCGATCCCATGCCACGGCCGCTTCAGCAAACCCGCACGCACCGACCGTCGCGGCGAAGTCGTCCGGTCAAACAGGCCGACACGGCGTGGGAACAACAACGTCCAGCGGTGGATTGACAAAGGGGGCTCGAAAAATGTGGGTGAAGATTTGACAACTTGGAAAATGACACCACAGGCTACTCAGTTTGTATTCACCGTGGCACCACAGTGGCGAAATGTTAACTACCTCGCCTGGTATACAGGAGGGTGTGAGTTCGATCCCGACACTGACGCCTGCTGTACATGTGGAGTTGGCATGTCTCTCTCCCCGTGGCCGCGTGGATTTTTTTCTCTGGGTCCTCCAGTTTTTCCATCCACATTTTTAGAAACACGCGTTTAGAGAATTTGGCTGCAAAAAAGTCCACGTGACGATGAGCCACTTCGTCGAGCTGAAAAAGAGCTGCATAGCTCAGTGGGCCCTACGCGGTAAAATAAAAAATAGTTTATAGTTCTTAAATAGTTTAGTTTACAAAGCAATCACCGCCCCCATTACCGGCAGCGGACTAATGTCCCCACGAGGTCACCGGTTACACAAAGTCAAATTGAACCCTGACACTTAAAAAGTATTTCAATTGGTATTATTTATTTTGTATTACAGTATTCTCACCTCCTGTGTGCACCGGGCATGCAAGGGCGAACGGATGTTCTGGTTATTGCGCAATGCTTTGGAATTTGACGGCACTGCCTACATTAGTTTCTTAACAGCATTCGTATGTACGTAGTATGCGCGCACACACACGCACACACACACACAACAACAACCGCCATTCGCCACTAAGTGGCGGTGACGTCACCACGTCGCTTGTGCCAGGCCATGTGCACCTTGAAGCCAAGTGAAGTGTCGAACGCCCACTCGCAGGAGGTCACGGGGCAGACCCAGATGCCACGGGTCGACTGACTGAGACGACTGGCTGATACACCACCTTTGCCCTCTACTGTGCCAACTTGCTGTGCTTTATCCACCCGGCGCTCCGCTCGTTGTTGCGAGCGTCACTCCTCCGCCCACCGTTGTTGTTGGAGGACGACTGCCTCCAACTGCCCAGTAGCGTCCTTCACGAGCCTCCTCCACAGAGGCCCATCTTGACACCGCTGGTACCGGTCATCGGCAAGTCCACTCAGCTCCACATCCTCCTGTACCACATCACTCCATCTCTTCTCTAGCCTGTGCCGCGCCCGTTTAGCCCCCTCCATCCGGCCGAACAAAAGCTGTTTAGGCATGTGGTGGCTGGGCATGCGGGCTACATGGCCCAGCCAACGCAGGCTTGCCTGCCGGAGGAGCTCACCGATTGGACTTTGTCCAGATCTTTCAAGGATTTGTGAGCTCCTCACACAATCCAGCCTGGTTAAACCCAGGATGGATCATAGGCAGGCCAGCCGAAATGTTTCTAACCGGCAAAGATGTTCCATCAGGGGGGTCCACGTTTCGCAAGCGTAGAAAAGGGAGGGAATGACTGTGGCAGAGATGACCTGAAGTTTCGTGCGGAGCGACAAACCAGGTACCTTCCACGCAGCGTTACGCAACCGATTAAGAGATAATGCCGCTCGAATGATTCGGAGTGAGACCTCTGCTCTTAAACCGTAGCCGGTCATGAGCACACTGCCCAGGTATGAGAAACTCTCCACTCTATCCACAACTGCCCTATCACCAATTGGGAGTTGTGGGGGTGGAGTGTCCAATGGTACAAAATACCCAGGCAGGTGCTTAGTTTTGGTGGGGCTGATGGTAAGGCCCCACCTTTTAGTGGCAAGCTCCAGGTTCAGCAGCAGCACCTCCAACTCCTCCTCTGAGTGAGCAGCAATTACCAGATCATCGGCATACATAACATGGTTGAGCAATAGGGAGCCATCCCTTGACCGCACTCGAGCATCGATCGATCAGCCTCCCATTGTATGTGTACCAGATGGAAATTCCTCCGGTACAGCTATTGAAGGCTTCACGAACTAAGTGGTCGAAATAGATATTAAATAATATGGGAGCCAGATGACATCCCTGTCGCACCCCAAGGTGTACAGGAAATGGCTCCGACGCCCGGCCACGTAGTTTTACACACACACACGCACGCACACACACACGCATGCACACACACATGCGGACACACACGCACGCGCACACACGCACGCGCACACACACATGCACACACACACTCACACACGCACACACGCACACGCACGCGCACATACGCACACACGCACATGTATTTTTGCTTTTATTTTTACCAATTTCTATCCAAACGCTGCTATCGGCGTTTTCCCATCGGAACTCTTAACAGTGAGCAGTGGACTACCCTGTGCAGGCCCCCCTCACCCCCGCCCCGTCCCCAGAACACATTTAGTTACGTGGGAAGGGACGGTGAGATGTTAAGTGAGTGGGTGACAGGCTGAGTGAGTCGTTGAGTGGGTGAATAGGTGAGTGGATGAGTGAGTGGGTGAGAGGCTGAGTGTGTCGTTGAGTGGGTGAGTGGGTGAGTGGATGAGTGAGTGGGTAAGAGGCTGAGTGAGTAATTGAGTGGGTGAGTGATTGAGTGAGCGAGTAACAGGCTGAGTGAGTAATTGAGTGGGTGAGCGAGTGGTTGGCTGAGTGGTTAAGTGGGTGAACTAGTGAGTGTTTGAGTGGTTGATTTGGTAAGTGGTAGAGTGGGTGTATAGTTGAGTGAGTTGCTGAGTGAAATTGGACAGGGGGCCCCATTTCATTCCGTGCACCAGGGCCCTTTCTCACCACGAAGCACCATTGATCACACGGCGGGTGGAGGGAAGTGGGGGAGGGGGTCTCACCTCTGAATTTCTTGGGAGGCCGAGTAAGATCTCCGGCTGCAGGTTGCACGACGCATCGATCGTCTACGAGCCTGAACAAGGGGGAAGATAGACGCGCACACGCACGCACACCTTAACAATGACAGCAATCTCTGCATTTACGAGGAGCTTAATGAAACGCCTCACCATCTCGAAGCGCCTTACGGACATTTCTGCTCAACAATTCGAAGGGGGCACCCCCAGTGGCAGCTGTCCGCGTGCGGCACAAGGTTGACTCGGTACTGCCCCGCCGCCGGTGGGCACGAGTCTGTCAGTAGGGGGGCGACGATCGCTGCCGTGTGCGTGCGTCATCCCAAATTGAGTGATTTCGCGGTGCAAGTGTATTCAGCCGCGCGACCGCTCCAGATGTCACTCGCGACCGACGTCAGCCGTGGCCGGGAACCGTGCTCAGCGTCTGCGAGTGCGTCGAGCAGCACGCGATCCACCGCGCCACAATCGGGTTGGCCAATCGTGCCGCTCACGTCACCGCAGACGGGACAAGCTTAGGCTCATATTCTTAGGTTTTTTTCGGTAAAGTCACGTAGGTAAAACATAAAAATTAATGAAAATAAAATAAAATAAAAAACAAAAAATCACGACGTTTCGGAGGCAACACACGGAGACTTGTGTTGCCTCCGAAACGTCGTGATTTTTTGTTTTTATTTTATTTTATTTTCATTAATTTTGATGTTTTACCTACGTGACTTTACCGAAAAAACCTAAGAATATGATTCCTTGCAGTCACGAAAGCTTCAAACCAAGCTTAGGCTCATTGTCCCACCTTCTCGACGTCATCGACGCCTTCATCATCATCGTCGTCGTCGTCGTCATCATCAGCGTCAGCATCATCGTCTTCTTCATCATCATCGTCGTCGTCATGATCATGAGCATGGTCATCAGCATTGTCAAAGGTGTCATCATCATCAGCTTCTCATTATCGTCACCATCACCATCTAATAAGATGGATTTGCAAGAAGCTACAAAGACCCGCATCGTTGCGTCTGCTGGGGCCTTTTCCTGTAAATTGCACCGCCAACTCCAACCCACGATAACTGTTTCCAAGAAAAAAAATCGTCCTAATGCGCAGCAGGCCTCTGGAATTAAACTGCGACAAAACCCGAGCCGGCTAATTGAAGCAAGGCGGAACGGAATTGACCGCCCAGTCGCTGGCAAGGAGGAGTGCAGGGGATGAAGCGTGGTGGGGGGGGGGGTGCCGGGGATGCCACACGTTCGTGCGTACTCCGGCCCTCCACGCCAGGAATTTTATTTCTCAAGCCAACAGGCGCTTAGCAACTGCGGTGGGAAGAGAGTAAAAGCACGGGAGAGAAAGGGAGCGAGCGAGCGAGGGAGCACCCTCCGTAACAAGGCACACTTTGACCAAGGCACACTTTGACGCAGATCCCTCCTCCGTCGCGAAGGCTCACTTTGTGCACCGTGTGGCCAGGGCTACGGAATGCAGAAGTCGACGCTGCAAGGGAGCAGAATCAGAAGCAGCGGCGGCAGCGGCGTCGGTTCCCCGCGATCGCGCTGCACACGACAGCTGTCCGGCGTGTGCTTTCGGGCTGTGCCCCCGTGTTGCCCGGCGCGATGTCCGACGTTCCGCGCCCGGTGCAAATACGAGAAAAGGCCCGGCACACGATCTTGGGACACCGCTTATGCAATTTTGCCACGAACGCCTTTCATCGTTGAGACGACGACGGTTACGAGGACGGCGATGATGACGACAGCGGCGGCGACTCGTACACACGACTGCGCCGGGAGCCCCGCGGGCCGACGTTTCACTCCGCGTGCCGCGGTGCTTCTTCACCGAGCCGAACTTATTTTGTTCCAAAGAAGCCCCAAGGCATGCGCAGTGAAACGTAAGGCGTCGTGTCGAACGGCACGCGTGCCCCCCCCCCCCCCCGCGAACACGTCGGAGGGATGCACAAACGCGGAGTCGTGTCGGCAAAAGAAAACCACGATATGGGGTAATCATCCGGGACGTTCAAAATGGGAAGCAATTTTGGGTCACAATTTCTGACTTTTATTGAGCCAGGGGGGAAGGGTGGGGGGAGGGGCAAACGAGGCCACAGAGATGAGGTGGATCCAGTGAGATGAGGACAAAGATCCCCCGTGTAGCCTTAACAGACTGTTGGGGCAAGTGCTGTTTGCGAGTACCTATAAAGGCCCGTACAATACACGAGGGGGTGGGTGCCAGCACCACGCCCGACCGCCTTTGTCTCCCCAGTGGTGATGTTTACACACTGCACCAGGTACCCCTTTAAGGCCGAGTCGACCTAGGGGGGGACCGGTTCAAATAATGTTAACTGGTTGTTGGCCGTGAGTGGAGATCGAACTCGGGTCGCCATTGTTCGTAGCGGAACACACAACACACACAGAGACACGTGTGTGCATCCATACAAAAGATCCCAGAAAAGCTGCATCAACCCATTGGGGAAAGTTACGTTAGCGAGCACCTATCAAAGCAGGCACGGCACACAAGGGGGTAGTCTGGTAAGCAGCATCATACCGGCTGCCTTTGTCTCCCCAATGCTGATGTGTACACTCCACACAAGGTGTTAATTTAAGGCCGGGTTAACCTAGGGGAGGCCCAACATTGGTTCTAATATCCCTTCGAACTCATGTTAACTATGGCCAGAACTTGGGTCACCACCAGCGTTCGCAGCGCATCACGCTCACCGCTACACCACCGCTCCCCACACACAGACAGGGCTGCCTATTCAACCGTACAGGCTCGAGGGAGAACAGAGACAAGTGCTGTTGGCGAGCGCTTATTAAGGCACACGAGGGAGCGGTGTGGCAACACGACATCACCAGGCCGCCGCCTTTACGGCAAGTCCCGGAGCTCACACCCACGCAAAGTGTGCGAGCAAGTAGCGGTCAAAACAAATTGAAAAGGAAACTGACTCACAGGGTTCAACCGATGTGTAAGAATAACAAAGAGGCGGGAGACTGCATTGGGAGTGGTACAGCAGCACCGACACCCACAACAGCCTCTACCAGACCATTGGGAGAGCACGTGCTGTTAGTGAGCGTCTATTGAGGCCAGCACGGGCGGTGTGGTGACCAACACCGCAGCCCGTGAGAGTATGCCTCCCCAATGCTGTTGTTTACACACCGCGCCAGGTACTCATTTTAAGGTTGAGTCGACCTCGGGGAGGGCGCAGGACCGGTTCAGATCGACGTCAGCCGCGGTCCGTATTCGCTAACGCAGCGCAGTGCCAACCGCCGTGCCACCGCTCCGCAGGAATTCATTCCGCGTCGGGCACCACGCCAAAGACGCCGCTCGGTACGCGACGCCGGGAACGAGCCGTGGAGACGCCGCATCGTGGGGACAATCGCCGGCGGCGGCGGCGCGGCTCGAGCCCCTGGCTGGGGTCAGAGGAAGGTCCCTGTCAGGGGGTCCTTTAAAGACCCCCGGGGCGAGACTGTGGCCGGGCGAGGCATCTGGGTAATTGAGCGCAACAATGTCGTAGCCTCGGGAGGTGGATTGTTTCGCGCGTGGGACACCCCCACCCCGGGCATCCCAGAGGCACCCAGGAGTTGTGATGCGTTGGCTCTTGGCGGGTTTTTATTCGATCCATTTTGTGCTTGCCGATTAGCTCCTCTCATCTGCTAAAAAATACACGGGTACGTTGGACTTCTTTTGTACCTTACGTGGCCAACCGTGAAACACAAAAAACAGTTCTGAAGTAATGACTTTTCAATCGAGATTTCAAAGTGCATAACTCCAGTCGCTTCCTAATAGCGGAAGCAGAAGCGTTCCGGATGGCCGCAGAAGCGCATCTGAGAGGTCGGGTAATAGGAGTTGTGACGATTCACCAAAGTGCTTCTTGGGGAAAAAAACGACCATCGGTGGATGACTCGTTGACAAGAGGAGGAGTTTGACACGCGACGCCACCTATCCGGCTCCATCTATCACGCTGCACTGCCGCTGTGCGGAGCAGCCAAGACCGAAGATGGCAATCCTCTCGTCTGTCGCGCTTAAATAAAAAAAAAACTCATTAAACCGTGCACACAGAAGGGCACGAGTGTGCCCGGGTGCGTACGTGCAAAGACAAAGATTCCCTCCCTACCGCCTTTAACAGACTGTCAGGGCAAGTGCTGTTGGCGAGCAACTATGAAGGCCGGCACGGCACACGAGGGGGTGGGTTGCCAACACCGCACCCGGCCACCTTTATCTCCCCAGTGGCGATGTTTACACACCGCACCAGGTACTCATTTGAGGCTGAGTCAGCATAGGGGAGGCCCGGGACCCGTTCAGATAATCGTCACCAGTGTTTGCCGTGAGCCAGGCGACCCTCCTACCCCGAGCGCGATGCCACGCCGAGCGCAGTCCCTGGGCCTCGGCGTTGGCCGCATCTTCTACGCCGACCGTGGTAGCGGCCCGAGGTCGGCTCCGGTATTGCGGCGGCGCCACCACCACCGCCACCACCGCCACCACCACCGCCACCACCGCCACCGTCACCACAGCCGCCACCACCGCCACCACCACCACCGCCACCACCGCCACCACCACCGCCACCACCGCCACCGTCACCACAGCCGCCACCACAGCCGCCACCACCGCCACCACCACCGCCACCACCGCCACCGCCACCACCGCCGTCACCACAGCCGCCACCGCCGTCGGTGACAACGCGCGGTGCTCCGGTGCGGTCAGCTGAGTCGTCCGCACGGGCCACGTTGTGTCCCAATAATAGTGATAATTATTATAATAATGCTCTTTGGTTCTTTCGGCAAGTCACATAAGTAGAAATAAAACAAAATAAATCACGACGTTTCGATAGCAACACAAGCCCTCATCTTCAGAAGACGTCTTCAGACGATGGCTTGTGTTGCTTTCGAAACGTCGTGATTTATTTTGTTTCATTTCTACCTACGTGACTTTACCGAAAGAACCAAAGAGTATGGATTATTGCAGTCACGAAAGCTTCAAATCAAGATATTATAATAATGCCAAGAGCACAAATGGGTACTTCATGTAGCATTCACTCACTGCATTTAGATGCAGTTTAGATGCGGCGAGTGAGCATCATATTAACCGCAAAAAAAATGAAGTGGGCACATCGTGGCTAGGAGGGAGACAATATCCGATAGTCACGACGAACAACAAAGTCGCAGCCAGATAAGTAAACGGGCCCGAGCGTTCTTCCACCGAGGAGATGGAGCGATGCAATCAGCTCGTGTGTAGGAGTCAGGACGGACTTTCGCATCCCGAAGAGCCGTGAGAGACGGTGAAGGGGGGGGGGGCCTTCGTCCAGCAGTGGATCGACACGGCTGACGATAATGAAGAGCCCGAGTCTCTGGGGCGTGTAAAGGAGTCCACAGGTTAGACGATTAATGACGCAAGGGAGAGCGGCCGACGAGCAACCTGAGACCCTGACGCCACCGGGGTAATTCAATCGGGTGCCAATTTGCTCTGAAAAAAAACCACACGGCACGGTAAATAGCCGCTCGGCAAATCTCGCGCACGCGTGAAGTGCCCCGTATTGTGCGCACGTTTGTCTGTCCCCGATATATTTTTTTCATCTCCGCCCGTCCATCTCCAAAAACACGAGAGGAAAAAAACAGCGCGCAATGGATCCGCTTTGGGCAAAAAGACCTTGCCCACCACGGTCAGCGCCCCGCGGCCTCTCCAATCCGCACGTCGGTCTGCGTCCGTCAGTCCGGGTTTGTCTGCTTGTCCGTCCGTTTGTCCGGTTCAGTGGTCAGTTATCACCACCGCCGCCTCCCGCCCCCCCTGTATTTACTCCCTGCCCTTTAAACCAGCAGCTGCGTTCTAATTGATTTTCCTCCCCCGTCCTCCTGCTCCGTGTGTCACGTCGTAAAGTAAAACACCCACACCGCAGGCGGGGCAACAAGAAAAATACAATTATATAACGATGAACTCGAGCGAGGTGAGAAGCGACGGTCAACGGGAAGTCCTCCAACGATTGCCGAATTATGCCAGTTTTCTTTATTCGGTGCTTCGAAACATTTCTTCCAAAATTGCCGACTGGTAGTGCCCAAGACGGCGGACGAGAGCCGTGAAATTCTTTCGTGGCGTTTTATCTCTCTGGATCACGCAAATATGTACGGCGGCCAGGTCAACGTGGTAGCTGAATGTCGATAAACAGAGAATATAATTTTGTGGGGAAAAAAACGAATGTGCTATGGAACATGAAAATAATTAAAAACAGTATCCATCTTCTCCACCTTATTTTGTATGGAGTTTGAAAAAAGCAGCAAGGTCACGATTGCATTTCTAATGTTGCGAGCCATACCATCGTTAACTGGGTGGTAGCTGAGTCAAGTCTGCTTGCTCCACCAGAGTACGCGTACACGGTCGCAACCACAGCTAGTTGATGGGCAGGTCCCGAGTGGTGGGGTAAATCGTGGGTACTCCAACCTCTTTCAATTCGTCTGGCCAACAGGGCTTCCCTAAAGCAGTCCCACACAGGCCCTTGCACCAGCAGTGGCACGAGCAGGCCATTGCAGGGACACAACCTTTCACCATTTGTCTTGCCGCATGAGTCCGTTGATTTTCGCAGATGGCAGCTGAGTTCGTCTTGTAATTAAGAGGTTTGACCCAGGTCACGAGCCACTGTTCACAGTGCAAACTCTTGGCCTAAACCCATAATCCATCCTAAATTCTCCAGGGTTCACTGGTTCTTGACTCCTGAGGTGGTTGTCTGGCTTGATCACCTGAATGTCAAATTGTGGTTGTTGGTCTGCATCTACATCAGCCATAGAATAAAAGGCTGCGACTGGGAAGCTAAGCAAGGCCGGGGCTGGTTGGTACTTGGGTGAGGAGACTGCATTGGGAATGCCAGTGACTGAGACATTGCAATACAGCAAATCGATTATTGAATCCATCTGTGCGGAGCTATTGAGTCATATTCTCTCGTTTGTTCTGGGTTTTCTCCAGGTGCTCTCGTATCCTCCCGTGTGACAAGAAAGTCGTGAGTGGAATCGGCCAAACATCCGAATACAGTACCCTCCTGAAAACAGGTCGTGAGGTTCAGTGCGGCTTTCTTGGGAAAAATAGGTTTTAGTTTTACTTCTAGTGTTATTTAAAAAAAGTATAATGACACTTCATTAGGGGTGTAATGATACACTTACTCGGTGATTTATATAGCTTCTTCAGTTCACAAGACATACATTGGATCGCTTGCGTGAGGATCGGTGTTTTAATCTGTAGTATGCTTCATAATAAAGATTATTGGATTTCGATTTAAAGCTTTCGTGACTGCAGGGATTCATCTTCTTGGTTCTTTCGGTAAAGTCACGTAGAAGGGAAGTAATAAAATAATAAAAATAAAACAATAAAATAATTCTCACGACGTTTTGGCTACAACGCAAGCAGCCGTCTCATTCTTCACCTGAATACGGCTGTTTGCGTTGTAGCCGAAACGTCGTGAGAATTATTTTATGATGTTTTATTTTTATTATTTTATTACTTCCCTTCTACGTGACTTTACCGAAAGAACCAAGAAGAAAAAAAAAAGATTATTGGGTTAGAAGTAGTAATTAATTGGCGTTTTGTTTACGTGGTTCAGTGTCTCTGATCTCTGATCCACCTGGTCCAGTCACCTCTCGCTTGTGAGCTTGCTTTTAAGCACAGGCAAGGAATCTGCTCTTCTGGATTCCAAGGGTGGTATGTCTTGCAAATTAACAGTCCAAAAGCCTCGAGGAAGTATTCCTTATCACCGCCACATCATTCGCATCATCGTCTGCTTCGCCTTGAGACTCACAGTGCATTTATCCCATTGTCAAGCGTCTCTGACAATAGCTGCCCTAACCTGAAAGGCCACATGCTCCGACCTGAGCCTATTAGAGGGTGAACTATGTAGGCTTTTATTAAATCCAGTGTGCACAGGGCAACCCACGTAGAGACTGGTTACAAAAGACGTTTGTTGCGTGCGATTTGCTGAGGTGGAGCAACTACAGAGCCTCCACGTAGGTCAACCTGACATAGGTGTTATAGGCTGCGCGGAAACGTGGTGGGCAGACAATGTCAGCGCAGCAAAATCCAGTTATTTTATGTTTCGGTTTTGATACCGACAATTATGTAGCAAAATAGTCTTAGTGTCTCTATCCCACTTTTCATTATCAGCGATGACCCAACCGCTGCTGAATGAAGGCCTCCCCGAACCTGTTGCGATCTGATATGGTCTCTCACTGGCAACAATAGAGCTCGCACCGGCACAAGAGATCATTCCACCGGACGTTCAATCGCGCGTGTTCCCTCCTTTGGCTGTGACTTCGTAATTCGTCTTGACACCCACCGAGTCTCTAATCTCGTGTCTGTTAAAGTGGAAAGTAAACAAATTCCCCCACTTTACTGTACAATGTTTCACTTTTATCAGTCGACCTCTGTCATGGGAATTAGATTTTACAGTGTAATCACCATTAGTCATGGGTTTTAAACGCAATACCATTTTTTCTCTCTCTTGCAAATAATCGCATCACTAGTTCTTGGCAAACACAACCGCAAACATGTTTTGTAAGCTGAACATTGCAGACATATATTCTAAAAGACGAGGCAGATAGTGGTGGTGATGATGACTTTGGGCAGCAGCAACGACGATAACAAAATAATTTTCTAGGTCCTGGCATTTTTCCCAACCATGTGAAGTCTTGCCTCTGTGGTCCTCTCTCGTCCACTCATTCCCGTTCTGGGGCCATCACCTCCATGTCCAACTCAACAGTCATTCGCATCCGAGTCCACCACTTTGCAAGGTCAGCAGCGCTGGTCGATGGACACTATACCATTGATTTGCCATTGAAAAGTGAGAATACGAAAATGCCGAACAACCGCTGCATTGCAAGGCAGCGCATCATCAGTTTCAAGAGAAAGCTGAGCAAGAGCCCAGATTTCCATGAGGACTACAACAGATTCATGAGAGACTTCATTGCAAAGGACTTTGCTGTGAAAGTGCCTAAAAAGCAGCTGGAACGAGAATGCGGAAGAGTGTGGTATATTCCCCACCATGTGGTGGACCACCAGAAGAAAAAGAAGATCCGTGTAGTCTTCGACTGCACTGCAACATACCAAGGAACCGCATTGAATGAGCAGTTACTCCAAGGACCCAACCTCACCAACACTCTCATTGGTGTGTTGACCAGATTCAGAGAAGAATCTGTGGCTATGATCGTGGACATCGAGTCAATGTTTTATCAGGTCAGAGTGCTGGAGGATGACGCTGACCTACTGCGTTTCCCGTGGTGGTCTGGTGGTCACCTGAGTCGAGCCACAGAGGAGGACAGAATGACTGCGCACCTGTCTGGAGCCACGCCATCACCCAGCTGTGCATCCGACGCACTAGGGAGAACAGCTGAAGATGGAAGAACCGAGTCAACACCAGAGGCGGTTGACACAGTATGCAGAAGCTTCTACGTCGACGACTGCTTGAAGCCTGTGTCATGTGACGGCCGTGCTGTCACCCTGTCAAGAGGTCTCCGAACTTTGTGTTCTAGTGAGGGATTCAACTTGACAAAGAGGGCGAGCAACAGCGGAGTTGTCATACCGTCCATCACAGAAGAAGAAAGAGCCGCAAAGGTTGATAAGATGCTCGGACGAGAACTTCAAGTGCCGCTCGAAGAGTCTACCTTTTGGACGGATATCACTACAGTGCTGAAGTACACAGAGAATGAAACCACTAGTTTCAACACCTTTGTGGCAAACAGGATTGCTACAATCCGTGAGGCCACAGAACCGACTCATGCGAGGTACATCAATACCTCAGTGAACCCAGCGGATCATCCTTCAAGAGGTTTGAAAACCTGAAAACTTCATCAAAAGTGAATAATGGATTCAGGGACCCAAATTCCTGTGGAAGGTTCCAAGTGAATGGCCCGAACGACCAATTCAAACGAGTCAAAACTCAGACGATGATGAGATCAAGAAGTCGGTAACAGTCAATCTCGTCAGTACCGAAGATAACTCTAACACGGTGAACAGACTTATCAATCACTACTCAAGTTGGCATCGTCTGAAGAGAGCAGTGGCATGGTTTTTCCGACTGTAAGAGATTCTGCTGCACTTGAGGAATAAAAGAAAAGAGTATCGAGCTACAATCAGTCAGGCTGAAAGCAGAGGTCGCAACCGGGTACCCGATACCCGTACCCTACCCAATACCCGGCTACCCGTACCCGGCCGAGTACGGGTACGGGTAGCCGTTTGCGACCCTGGTGCGGCCGGGTACGGGTAGGCCGTGAGTCACTGGTGAGTAGCCGTTTGTCACTCATTTCGGGTAGGGTACGGGTTACGGGTAGGGAACGGCTACCCGTACCCGGCTGGGTACGAGTACGGGTACCCATTTGCGACCCTGGTGCGGCCGGGTACGGGTAAGGAATCAAAACCCGTTTGCGACCTCTGGCTGCAAGTAAACCTGAGAGGCAGAAGATACTTCTCAAGCAGTGCATGCAGGAACTCAAAGCAACACTGGAAAATTATCTGCTTACAGTGGAAAACCAGACCCAGGCTGAGATCGACCCAATCCGCTTCAGCCAGAAGAATGATCAAGACCATGCCAGTCTCCAACGGTTCAGTCCGTCGCGTGTGTGTTAAAACGAAGTTCAGCACAATGGAGCGAGCTATTACAAAGCTGTCTGTTACAAGAGGCAGCATGAAAGTATACGGATAAGACGAAGAGAAGGCTCAAGAAAGCCAATAAGTGGCAGAAATACAAGAAATTGTTACAAGTAAAATTCATTATTTAGAGTTTTGTGGCTCTTAAGGTTAAAGTTAAGAGTAATTGGTATGCTCCCCGCCTAGCCAAATAGGAGCTGGTAATGTAAGAGCCATTAGACAGAAAGTGAATGTATTATTTCTGTGTATACATTTGATGTACATCTGTCATACATTTGTTGACAGACTAGGCCAGGGGTCGGCAACCTACGGCTCCGGAGCCGCATGCGGCTCTTTACGGGCTGCTTCTTGACGATATGTACGTATGTACAGTATGTACTCAGATGCATTGCGGCTCTTGAAATACTGAATTTTGTACCGAATTGGAAAGAAATGGCTCTTCTTGTTATTTTGGTTGCCGACCCCTGGACTAGGCATACTCGATTTGGAATATTCCAACTGTCTAGAACCCCCCCTTTGGTGAGACGCTCCGTTGGTTGAACCCATGACGTCACTTCCGCCCTGACAGTATAAATGGGAAGCCAAGAGAAGGGCCAGTGGACGTGTGACAGGTGAAGATATCTCCTTGGAAATCGCTCGTTTTTGTGCAACTAAGAAATAAAAAAAACAGTTTTGATTTAAGCCACGTCCAACACGCGTTAGACTTATTGCTCCCACAGGTTACGACGTAGCTTATTTTCTGGTAGAAGAAAGCTGCGCCGACACACACCACTCTGGACCACATACCGGAGTAAACCGGTGTCCCCGTAGCCTGTGCTCCTCTTCAACGGAGGAGGAATACCAAAACGACGCGAACGAAATTCTGAAATAGCCTCATGGTTCTAACAACTCGACATTGACATTTAACTCTTCTATGTACGTGTGTTGAACTTCTTTCGCACCGTACGTGGCCAAAAGTGCCAATCAGAGGTGCGGTGGAAGGCCAACAAACTAAACACAAAAATTAATTCTAAACAAATGAGTTTTTTTCTTCTTGGTTCTTTCGGTAAAGTCAAGTAGAATGGAAATAATAAAATAATAAAAATAAACCAATAAAATAATTTTCACGACGTTTCGGCCACAACGTTTCGGCCACAACGCAAGCCGTCCTCAGGACTTAATAAAATAACCGTACCCGGCCGGGTACCCGTACCCGGCCGGGTACGGGTACCCGTTTGCGACCCTGGTGCGGCCGGGTACGGGTAAGGAATCAAAACCCGTTTGCGACCTCTGCGATACGTCGTGCCTAGCCTACCGAGTCAGCTTTCTCTTCACGTGTCCGAGCCGGGTACCACTTTCCATGAATTCGAACTGACATCACTCCGAGTCATCCAAGTTGACTTTCTTTCAGCTTGGACCGCCAAGGGGTCATCCAAATTTAAGTGGTAAATATATATATAAATAACAGTACAGTAACACCATAACAATACCGAACCTGGCAAGTTTAAGTCAGAATCTTACAAGGAACTTTCTGTCATAAACGGGGTAAAAAGAAATTCATCACAGGACTGTATAAACTTGTAAAAGCCACATTTTTTAGGTAACTCGGCAAGGATGTTTGTAAGACAATACATTTTTTTTTCAAGCTGTCCCAGGTTCATCAAGGTATACTGAAGCATTTGTGACATACGGTATTTTGCCCTGGTGTTACATTTTTTGGCATCATCGCCCGACTTATGATACGGCCAGAGGGTTTAATGCACGACCCATGATATGGACCAGAGGGCTTCATGCCACGACCCATGATATGGACCAGAGGGCTTCATGCCACGACCCATGATATGGACCAGAGGGCTTCATGCCACGACCCATGATACGAACCAGAGAGCATCATGCATGACCCATCATAGGGACAGAGGGTTTCATCCATGACCCATGATCAAGGCTGGCAGCATCGCGTTTTTTTCCATCGGGTTTTTCATGGTTTTAATCAAACCCGATCATCTCAGACGAGCAAAAATCTGGTTTTATTCGGTTTTATTGCCTGTTAATCCCTACAATTATAGCCCCCACCAAAGAGAAGACAAACAACACGTTCCGCTACGAGATGATGGTCAAAGGTCACAAGACACCGATGGATTCTTGGCTATCCAATGGCAGTGAGTGGCCTGAGCTGCAAAAGATCGCCGTCAAGCTGTCCAGCATTGCCACGTCCAGTGCCACATCCGAGAGGAACTTCTCCACCGCGGCCTTCGTTCACTCCGAGCTGAGTAACAGCCCGCGCGTGAAGTCGGTGGAGGAGGTCGTCGTCTTCACCAAGAGCAACATTCACGACTTTTTCGCCGGCGCGCTTGAGATGATCGATGAGGACAGCGAATCCGATGAATCTGGTGCCGATTGACGACAACTTGGCTTGCCGGATTAAAACCATGGTTTGTTTTCGACAAAATCGGGTTTTTTTTAATATATAAAACCAATAACCCGATCAAATTTGCAACAAACAAAAAAGTCGTTTTTTTTTCACCCTTGCCCATGATAGGGGCATAAGCGAGCTGCTGCTGTTCGCCACGAACAGCACTCGCCCCAACACTCTGTTACTACAGGTTATAACACTGTGTTACTACAGGCTATAACCCACACTGTGTTACTACAGGCTATAACACTGTGTTACTACAGGCTATAACACACTGTGTTACTGCAGGTTATAACACTGTGTTACTACAGGCTACAACACTGTGTTACTACAGGGTTATAACACACTGTGTTACTACAGGGTTATAACACACTGTGTTACTACAGGGTTATAACACACTATGTTACTACAGGCTATAACCCACACTGTGTTACTACAGGCTACAACACACACTGTATTACTACAGGCTATAACACTGTGTTACTACAGGGTATAACACACACTGTATTACTACAGGCTATAACACGCACTGTGTTACTACAGGCTACAACACACTGTGTTACTACAGGCTATAACACACACTGTGTTACTACAGGCTATAACACACACTGTGTTACTACAGGGTATAACACACACTGTGTTACTACAGGCTATAACACGCACTGTGTTACTACAGGCTATAACACACACTGTGTTACTACAGGGTATAACACACACTGTGTTACTACAGGCTATAACACACACTGTGTTACTACAGGCTATAACCCACACTGTGTTACTATAGGCTATAACACTGTGTTACTACAGGCTATAACACACACTGTGTTACTACAGGCTATAACACTGTGTTACTACAGGCTATAACACACAATGTGTTACTACAGGCTACAACACACACTGTGTTACTACAGGCTATAACACACACTGTGTTACTACAGGCTATAACACACACTGTGTTACTACAGGCTATAACACACACTGTATTACTACAGGCTATAACACGCACTGTGTTACTACAGGCTACAACACACTGTGTTACTACAGGCTATAACACACACTGTGTTACTACAGGCTACAACACACTGTGTTACTACAGGCTATAACACACACTGTGTTACTACAGGCTACAACACACTGTGTTACTACAGGCTATAACACACACTGTGTTACTACAGGCTATAACACACACTGTGTTACTACAGGCTATAACACACACTGTATTACTACAGGCTATAACACGCACTGTGTTACTACAGGCTACAACACACTGTGTTACTACAGGCTATAACACACACTGTGTTACTACAGGCTACAACACACACTGTGTTACTACAGGGTATAACACACACTGTGTTACTACAGGGTACAACACACACTGTGTTACTACAGGCTATAACACGCACTGTGTTACTACAGGGTATAACACACACTGTGTTACTACAGGCTATAACACACACTGTGTTACTACAGGGTACAACACACACTGTGTTACTACAGGCTATAACACACACTGTGTTACTACAGGGTACAACACACACTGTGTTACTACAGGCTATAACAATGTGTTACTACAGGCTATAACACACACTGTGTTACTACAGGCTACAACACACACTGTGTTACTACAGGCTATAACACACACTGTGTTACTACATGCTATAACACTGTGTTACTACAGGCTATAACAATGTGTTACTACAGGCTATAACACTGTGTTACTACAGGCTATAACAATGTGTTACTACAGGCTATAACAATGTGTTACTACAGGCTATAACACTGTGTTACTACAGGCTATAACACTGTGTTACTACAGGCTACAACACACACTGTGTTACTACAGGTTATAACACACACTGTGTTACTACATGGTATAACACTGTGTTACTACAGGCTACAACACACACTGTGTTACTACAGGCTATAACACACACTGTGTTACTACAGGCTATAACACTGTGTTACTACAGGCTATAACACACACTGTGTTACTACAGGCTATAACAATGTGTTACTACAGGCTATAACACACACTGTGTTACTACAGGCTATAACACACACTGTGTTACTACAGGCTATAACACTGTGTTACTACAGGCTATAACACACACTGTGTTACTACTTACCCCAGGGTGCTGATGAAGCCGGTCACTGTCCCCTCGGCGTACAGGGAGACGACATCCCCCACGTGCAGGAAGCTGGACATCTTGTCCGTCATCGTCTTGGCGCATAAATTGTGTCTCTGTGTCTGTGTTGTGTGTGTTGTGTTATATCTGTGTGTGTTGTGTTATATCTGTGTGTGTTGTGTTATATCTGTGTGTGTTGTGTTATATCTGTGTGTGTTGTATATGTGGTGTGTGTTGTGTGTGTGTTGTGTTGTGTGTGTTGTATCTGTGTGTGTTGTGTCTCTGTGTGTTGTGTGTGTGTTGTGTCTGTGTTGTGTGCGATTCTCTGTGTGGTGTCTTGTGTTTGTGTGTGTTGTGTGTGTTGTCTGTGTGTGTGTTGTGCTGTGTCTGTTGTGTGTTGTGTCTGTGTGTGGTGTGTTGTGCTGTGTCTGTTGTGTTGTGTGTTGTGTTACAGCCTACACTGTTCATGCATTTGCCTGAGTTTATGTGTGCGTGTCTAAGAGTGTCTTTGTAAGTTTGTGTGTGCGTCCCTACGGATTGTGTCTATTGTGTATGCGTCAGTCTGTAGGCGAGTTTATGTACGCGTGTCGTTGTGTATGACGTGTGATGTGTTTATGTGTCTGTCTGTGTTTCAGTGTCCGTGTCTATCTGTGTGTGTGTCTTGGTGTGCGTGTCTATCTGTGTGTGTCTATCTGTGTGCGTGTCTATCTGTGTGCGTGTCTATCTGTGTGTGTGTCTTGGTGTGTGTGTCTTGGTGTGTGTGTCTATCTGTGTGTGTGTGTCTGTGTCTATCTGTGTGTGTCTATCTGTGTGTGTGTGTGTCTGTGTCTATCTGTGTGTGTGTGTGTCTATCTGTGTGTGTCTATCTGTGTGCGTGTCTATCTGTGTGTGTGTCTTGGTGTGTGTGTCTATCTGTGTGTGTGTCTGTGTGTGTGTCTATCTGTGTGTGTGTGTGTGTCTATCTGTGTGTGTGTGTGTGTCTATCTGTGTGTGTCTTGGTGTGTGCTGCAGACACGGAAGGGAAGCCGCCAACATACCCCGCACTCTGCTCGACACTTCTAACGCGCCAACCCTCCCAAGCTGAGCGCGTGTGCTCAGCCACAGCGTAGTCAACTATTCAGCGTGTGATTACTGCGTGTGCGTGTGTAGGATAGTGTGTAGGTTAGTGTGTGTATGGCACAGACGATACTAAGTACTGTAGTGAACGTACAGCGTGTCTTTGTACGGTGGTGTGGTCTATGTTAAAATCCTGTGTATGATACAATTCAACACTATCGCGAACGTATATACGCTCGTGTGTGTGTGTGGTCTATGGCGTTCTACTTCACACGTGTGTGTGTGTGAACACTTGAGTGTGCGTGAACACGTGTGTGTGCGTGCACACGTGTGTGTGTGTGTGAACACTTGAGTGTGCGTGCACACGTGTGTGTGCGTGCACACGTGTGTGTGTGTGTGAACACTTGAGTGTGCGTGCACACGTGTGTGTGTGTGAGTGTGCAGTACACACCACTAAACAGCTGACGTACACATCACACTCACCACAACAGCAAGTTTGTAGACGTGAGCCGAGTGAGTGAGTGCGAGCAAGTGAGTCAGTGAGTGAGTGTGTGTGAGAGTGTGCGAGTGTGTGAGTGAGTGAGTGTGAGTGTGTGAGTGTGTGTGTGTGCGAGTGAGTGTGTGCGAGTGAGTGTGTGCGAGTGACTGTGTGCGAGTGACTGTGTGCGAGTGACTGTGTGCGAGTGACTGTGTGCGAGTGACTGTGTGCGAGTGACTGTGTGCGAGTGACTGTGTGCGAGTGACTGTGTGCGAGTGTGCGCGAGTGAGTGTGCGCGAGTGAGTGTGTGTGTGAGTGTGTGCGTGAGTGTGTGTGAGTGAGTGTGTGAGTGAGTGTGTGTGTGAGTTTCTGTGTGTGAGTGAGTGTGTGTGAGTGAGTGTGTGTGTGTGTGAGTGAGAGTGAGTGTGTGAGTGAGTGTGAGTGTGTGAGTGAGTGTGTGTGTGTGTGAGTTTCTGTGTGCGAGTGAGTGTGTGCGAGTGAGTGTGTGAGTGAGTGTGTGTGTGAGTGTGTGTGTGAGTGAGTGTGTGAGTGAGTGTGTGTGAGTTTCTGTGTGTGTGAGTGAGTGTGTGTGATTGAGTGTGTGAGTGTGTGTGTGAGTTAGTGTGTGAGTGTGTGTGTGAGTTAGTGTGTGAGTGTGTGTGAGTGAGTGTGTGAGTGTGAGTTAGTGAGAGTGTGTGTGAGTGAGTGTGTGCGAGAGTGAGTGTGTGAGTGTGCGTGCAACTAAAGTCGTGAGTGATTCCGTTCACTGTCCACACAACTTTCTCTCGCACACAACATCAAGAAAACAACAACAACACCACCACCACACTCGCGCACACTTCCGTCAATGCGGCAGTGGCAGCAGCAGCATCAGTAGCAGCAGCAGGAGCTGCTGCAGGGTTCTCTGGTTGTGGTGGGAGGGAGGGAGGGATTCAGCAGCAGGAGCAGTAGGAGGAGGGCACCCAGACCAAACAGTGCGAGGCAATTGGCTACCCCGAGCAAGCGGAGAAAGAGGTGGGACTTCACTAAAACATTGCCACCCAAGGGGCCACGCGCGATGGGCATTGCAGTAGCAACATCAGAATGAGACTTGTTGATGTCCCAGTAAGGGGAAGACCGGGTTGCCAGCAAGTCAACAAATCACAATGAAGGATAGTGGAGTGAGATAGAGAAAAGTGAAGTCACGACTTTAATCAATAAGAGGAATTCGCAACCTTTATATTTTTTAAAAAAAGTCCACGTTGCAGGTTTCGGCAAGGCAGCAAAACAACGCCAGTCCCAGACCACACCAAGACAACACCGTGTCCCTCGATTGCATTGCCCGTTCTAATGTCTAGCATGCAGCCCTTGCTGCTAGTATCAAAGTACTAAACTTACAAATAGGTGTTTAGCCTTTCTGGCAATAAAACAGGGGGTGTCAAGATGCTTAAACAGCAAATAGAAACCTTTTGCATAGGGGCCGTCCATAAATGACGTCACGCGATTTTGGACGATTTTTGACCCCTCCCCCCTCGTCACACGGCGTCACAAAAAGCCAGACCCCCTCAAATATGACGTCACAAAGCTCTGCCCCCCCCAAAACCCATATTTTCATTTTGAAAAAAACATGCTTCAAATTGCTTTAAACTATTGTCATTGTAGTGCGTATTTAATGTGGCGCTGCACTCTGATGTTGTAGGAGAAAATATTTATTAAAAATGAGGCGTTGGAAAGCTTAAATTTAGCATAACATTCACTTGAAAATATTCAACGTCTTACTAAAACTGCAGATGTTCAGAATATTATATTGAAATTATCGTATTATTATAAAATATTAAAAGTAATTCTAACTATAAAAAATACTTGAAACTTCGTAGTAGAACGAAGCAAAATGGAGAGTACAATTATAACAATGACATTCATTCCACAGAATGAAAAGCCCTGGTAGAATAATTAGAATAAAAATGTTTAATAACGATCATTAAAAAATGTTCAAAATGTATGCTTCTCCATTCTCCCATGGAGAAGCAAAATGCTCCTTCATGGAATAAATGAAAGGTGACCTTAGTAAATTTAAATAATCAAATAGTTAATAATGAAAATCAATCAAAATTAGTGTTATAACAATTCTATATTTATTAAAAGTTGCGCATTTTGATGTGACGTCACATTTCTCAAACCCCCCCCCCCTCGTCACACATCGTCACAAATGTCTGAACCCCCTAGGTGCGTGACGTCATTTATGGACGACCCCAAGGCATCAGGTCTGCATTAACCACACGCGCAGTGCTTGTGGTGGTACACCCTCTGGTGATGTACGCGTTGTCTTTGACGCTGGCAGGCCTACGCCAGAGACAGCCTTACTCTTTGGTGTTTTCGGTAAAGTCACGTAGGTAAGAAAAAAGAGAAAATATAAAAACAATTAAATCAAGACGTTTCGGAGGCAGTACTTGTGCTGTGATGGTGCCACCTGAAGACGGAAGCTTGTGTTGCCTCCGAAACGTCGTGATTTTATTTATTTTTATTTTCTCTGTTTTTTTTTACCTACGTGACTTTACAGAAAAAAACAAAGAGTATGGACCCTTGCAGCCACGAAAACTTCAAATCTAGAAGCGACAACCTTCTACGTGGTCGAGTACAAATACAATGGGCGTATCAGAGCATTTATAATCTAAATATCGATAGCACATCATGGGTAAGGTTCGTAGTTGCAAATGTGGCTGTCTGAACGGCAATCTTCTGGTTGAGGATATTTTTTGAAGGAATATTTACTCGGTTTATTGTAGGAATTCATTCTCTCGCTCATTCATTGTTTATGATTCATGCATTCTACCGTTCATGTTAATTAACGAATGTCTTAACGAATACGTGTATGTACCAGTTGAGTGATTCGCCGTAGTGAATATATACACTCATGTGTGTGTTCCTGGGCCTCCCCTAGGTTAACTCAACCTCAAGTGGTGCGGTGTGTAAATATAATAACCAGATTTGAAGCTTTCGTGACTGCAAGGATTCATATTCTTAGGTTTTTTCGCTAAAGTCACGTAGGTAAAACATTTAAAATTAATAAAAGTAAAATAAAATAAAAATCACGACGTTTCGGAGGCAACACAAGCCTCCGTCTTCAAGGAAAAAAACTTAAGAATATAATAACCAGGGAGACAAAGGTGGCCGGGCGTGGTGCTGGCCACCCCACCCCCTCTTGTGCCGTTCCGGCCTTCCCAGGTGCTCGCTTCGTATCAGTGGCCCCAAGTCAGTCTGTGCGACACGGGGCGTCATTACCCGAACCTGGGATTCATTCGTGAAAACTCATCCGTTAGTTGACTCGTTAACTTTATCAGCCAATCGTTCATTCACACCGTTCGTTTACAGCAGCGCATCCATCACCGTTCACAACAACTATGTGAAGGTTAATTGCACGTGGACTGTTGTGTGTGCTCGTTCACGAATTGTTCACCGGAGTTTGTGTAAAACAATTATGCACAGCGGTGTTACTCATGTCCATGCTTGCCGTGCTTTAACGCAATGTGTGGACCTGCGAGCTACAGATGTCCAGTTCGATCTGCTCGCCCAGCAGTTGGAACAATGGATCAAGTCCCTAGCCCCCCCCCCATCAGCTATCTCAGTCCACCCAATGCCGTGAAGTACTAGCAGCGAGTGTATCCGCAGGTCGCCTGGTGGAGTATGGTCACGTAGTCCACATCACCCTGGTGTGCATTGTGACTTGTTGACTAAAAGAACATCCGTGCTTACAAATGTGTGGACGATTAGAACTCCTGCCATAGAAACGTGGAATTTCCACCACTAGTTTCGGAGCTGTAAAATGGTAAATGAGATTCGTACTTTAAGAATTAAAACACAAATTCAAGACACGTGCTCGGGTTTAAAACAAAGGGCTTTGCAGTACTGTACCGTCACTTTGAAATATGAGGAAGTACAGTGCGTCAACGTCAGTCAAAGGCTGCACAATCTGTGTCAGATTTGTCAGCCCTCGGCTAATTGATCGCAAATTCGCGGCCCAATTAAGACCACCGCGTGGCACACGATGGTTTAAATTATTCGATGTCCTTTAAAAGTCTCGCGTCCTGGCAATATCCGACTGCGTGGCCCCACCCACTCTGGCAAGATTAAACAAACAATGCCATACAGTGGTCATCAGTCAAGCAAGAACTCCTCTTGTCTTCCTCATTTCGCTTGGGGCTCGAGAGCTCATCCTTCCGAGGGCACATACTGCCCCCTTGTGTGTTATTTCGTGAGAAGCCCGCTTTGTTTTCTCTGGCACGGATTCCATCCATTGCCTTATACCCCCACTGTGACGATGACTGGATGACAAGCCAGCTTTTCACAAAGCTGTAACAATGCATCATTGTACAGACCTCATCATTACCGACTCTCCTCCTGACTTAAGTTCTCAGCTGCTAATTTTCTAAGCCATTTTACCCAGTTCCAATGTCCGAAAATGAGTATAGTATATTTGGCTTTGATGTGATTTTTTCTGCTTTTCAATTACAGTATCAGTAAAAAATTGCCAGCCTGCTGATATCGGTAGGGTTGGTGCTTGTACTGATGAGATCTGTAGCTGGCTTCATCTGATTTATCGTGGCTTAAGTGTCACATGCTTACGACAACTGAAAAACACGTGTTATCGGAAAGCTGACTTTGTATTTGGATCGAGTGGCAAATTAAACCCGCCAGTTAAATAATTGTAGACCTCGATCTTTAAAAAAACCGAATACGAAATATTTCGTCTCGAATGTTTTAGAGGACCCAAATTGGTTTTCTGATCTTAAAATCTTATTTCATGTTAGGATTTGGTTTATTTCAGCTCTAAAGCAGGAAATGTTCGGCGTGACTGGCGTGCGACATTTCTTTGCGGGGCTTATTTAAAGGTGCCCCATCCGTGGACGATGGAAACAACCTCAGAAGCGGTTCTGCGACATCATCTTCCGGGGACGTTCTGTAACCCAGGGTGGTGCACTGCTTGCTGCAGGAGCTTCTTCAGAGTGGGATTGTTTTCTTGGTTCGTGACATCACACGCAAAGGCACAACTGCGAAATCTTTGAGCAACGACGTGTTACGGTATATATTTAAATAAATAAATATAACTACCCTGGTTTTCATTCCCCAACACAACATTCACAAGCCGTAAAACATGAAACTATTTTTTTACAATTTTATTACGATGTTAACAATTATATATAATCCTCGTTGCCAATACCTGTACAGTTCAACTTTGATCACGGCATAATCGATACTGGCAGATTCTCTGCACTCTGGACTCGTCGACCCGAATTTAACTCCCCGCCGCGGGCGAACATCCGTGGCCAAGTGACATCTGAGACCAGTTCTGGGTCTCACTTCAGCCCGCACTGATCATGCCACCGCTTCCACAGACCGGCGCGGTGAAGTATGGTGACACAACTTCTTGGTTCTTTCGGTAAAGTCACGTAGAAGGGAAATAATAAAATAATAAATATAAAACATAATACAATAATTCTCACGACGTTTCGGCCACAACGCAAGCAGCCGTCCACGAAACGTGAGAATTATTTTATTATGTTTTATTTTTATTATTTTATTATTTCCCTTCTACGTGACTATACCGAAAGAACCAAGAAGATGAATCCCTGCAGTCACGAAAGCTTTAAATCGAAATTTATGGTGACACGACTCACATGGACCGACACGGCATGGAGTGGAGGTCGCCTTCACCAAACAGCGGCTTGACCAGGATCTGAAACAAATTTGTTTTTAATATTGAGAAACTTTGCGAGGCAAATGATTGACACGTCACCGTACGTTTCTCCAAACTTATGTTTATGCATCTATGTCGAACTTCTTTCGCACCGTACGTAGCCAACCGTGATAATCGGAGGTTGGCTTCTCTTGAGCCCGGGTGGTTCACGACCCGCTGCGTAACAGCCGAACCCCGCTCGGAGCCTGCACCATCCCCTGGCAGAACGGGATTCTATTTGCCTTGCGAGACGGTCTGTTGCGAGTTAGCGATCCCCATCTGCTTCACATTACCGTGACACCGTTTGTTGCTGACAGGCAGGTCTCGGCCTTGAAACCGCGTCTCGCACTTCCACATCACCACCACCATCATCACCCTCCAACAAAATCATATTTCGTCGGCATGGCCGAACAAAGAAAGTTGTACATTCTCTCTCTCTCTCTCCTTCGTGATGTGCATAACAAACAACTGGGGCACGCATCCGCCCCGACCAATCACCAGCCCCACTCCCATTGCAGTTGTTGGCGAATCATGGTGGTGGAGTGGTCTTCTCTCTAGCAGGGGTGGCCAACATAGAACAGACCAAGACCCCAATAAATTCCCTAGCCGTGAGTTCTGCAAAAAGCCAACTGCGTGTGTGTATGTATGTGTGTGTGAATATCGTGACAGTTTTCGGCACAGCACTGGAGCCAATAACATTCCTAGCTGCCGTGAGAGCGCGTTCTGCGTTGTGCTCCTGTGCTGGATTAAAGAGTCGCATGTTGACCACCGCTGTTCTACACGACGAAACACAACAACACTCGCGAATTATTTTGTCTCGCAGGGGGAGTGGCGGCCCTTGCACTGATGATGTCTTATGGGGAAGACCGACGTTCTAGATGGTGACACGTCTGATCTTTTCACGCGCAGTTCCAGCCGTCTTGCCTGGCTCTCGCGACATTGGCTCACCGGCATGGCATGGGCAAGCTGCTCGCTCCCCCCCCACCCTACGAACCGTGTTTAAGTCGAGGTTTGGCGCTTTGGTTTTTTCGTAACTTATTTGTGCACGTGGTGGCGCATCGGTCGCTTAATCCACCCATAACACCGCAGTCCCCAGCCAGGTGATGGAAGTCGGGAAATGGATTATTTAATCTATCTGTGCGGAGATTTGAACGTTATCCCCAATTATTCATGGCACCCATTCACGTAACCGGCCAAACATTCCAACGCAGGACCCTCCTTCCAAATAAGTCTTGAGGCTCGATGTTTTTTTCTAGCTAAAGTTCATTATTTTTTATTCATATTATTTCGTCCACGTGACTTTGGTCGTTGCTGTTATTGATCACAAACTTGCATATGTACAGCGCTGTACATTCAGTTTTTCAATAGGTTTATTACAGTTTTAGATCGTTAGGCAAAAAAAACTGTGGCCTTAAAGGCGAAACAAGTATAACCCGTAAAAACAAAGTTTTTCACTATAAATCCTGTATATGCGTGGCGGCTAGAGTCCTCTCGTCCTCTGGCTTGAGATGGCTGCCACCTATGGGTCAGATGATTGCATGGCAGCATTAAGCAATTGGTAATTAAATATAATATTTTTGTCCTAAAAAGTGTAAAATTTTGGAAAAAAATTTTCACGAACATTAATTGTCACGCACAACGAGTCTGTGTGGAAAATGTCAGCTCGATTGGATCACGGGAAGTGGGTTAAAAAACGACCGAAAGATTTGCACGGTCCTAAGCAAGCAAGTGAACTTAATATAAAGGATTTAAAAACACATGTCTGTGTAAAATAGGCGCCGCTTTGGGCATTGACCCGTCTTTATGGCAGGCCAGGGATAGAGAGCACAACAACACGAGGTGGAGACTGCACTTTACACCACGAGGCCTCGATGGGAATCATGTTCTCTGATGACCAGTTTCTTCAATTGGCTTATGGGATAGTTACCTACCCCTAGCAACATTGGCTACCGGGTCAAACCCCTTCAATAATCTCGTACGGTGTGAAGGAAGCTCGACGCACAATAACTTTATAGTGTTTTTATATAAAATATGTTTTATTCCACATCCTGCCTCACATCAAACATTGCGACATCCTGACATTCTGGACGGCATTGCCAGTTGCATTGGCAACTGCAGGCTGGAAAGGGGGGGGGTTAGGTAATTGCCATTCTGGGCTCAGGTATTTAAGATTGCTCTAACGTTTAGGAAGAAACCCCGCGTGTAGTGCTGTGTTCTTCTCAAGTCTACTTCTTGAGTTACATTGTCTCTTTGGGGTTTGCTTCATCGGCAAATTCTATTTATTTTTGACAAAAGCACTCCATCCAACAATAAGCAATCGTTTATTTTTGTCCGGCAAACTTGTTGTACATTTGTTTTTGTTCGTATAGACCGACAATCGACCGTGACGATGCCCTTGTCGACCGTGGATGATTGGTGGATGACCAACGCACGTGCTCTGAAACTCACTTCACGTGGGGGTCGAGGTGCCTTACCGCAGCTCGCCACTAGAGGGCGGCACAGCAAAAACGTGGGACTGCCCCCACCTTCTTGGTTCTTTCGGTAAAGTCACGTAGAAGGGAAGTAATAAAATAATAAAAATAAAACATAATAAAATAATAAAAATAAAACATAATAAAATAATTCTCACGACGTTTCGGCCACAACGCAAGCAGCCGTCCTCAGGTGAAACCAGGTCTGTCGAGGCGACAGCGTCTGAATGAAACAAGCACACGTGCTTGGAGCATATATATAAGCTGGGTTGGAAGGGGGGGGGGGGGAAAGGGCGTCTTGACAAAATAATTTGCATATCAAGAGGAATTTAGCATATTTATGGGAAATGCAGGTATGTGATTAGTACTACTTATGTCCGTGCATTATGCAGGATTAGCAGCATCCGGTGCACCCGTAGAGAACCCCACCTGTTTCACCTGTTTCACCTGTTTCACCTGTTTCACCTGTTTCACCTGTTTCACCTGTTTCACCTGTTTCACCTGTTTCACCTGTTTCACCTGTTTCACCTGTTTCACCTGCACGGTGTGGAGTGTTTCCCCCTCGCACGCGTGGGTTTCTCTACGGGTTGCACCGGTTTCCTCCGCACGTGTAAACACTCATGAATTGTCCGATAACACCGTAACATATATAGAGAACCGCAGAGCTTGAACAATCGTTGTCGCCGGCTCACCAAATGGATGCCTCCCTGCCTGTCCGTGGTTGCTCCTCGAACCTCCGAGTCATCCTCACTCTCTCTACTGTGCACTTGCGGTGCGTTACAAGTTTAACTTTTCTTTATAATCCGGCAAGCACTTAATTTGCGACTCGTTCGAAATTTGCAGAGCTCTTCTTAAACTATGAAGACAATCTCAAACATTTCTGTCATTTGTTTTGCCACGACTTTAAATTCCATGCCGCATGCTATCACCAAGTTTCCACGCTGATTGAACAAACGTAGCCTCCTGTGTTCGTCTAAGTCTACGTCACTGCTTTAAGTATGGCCGAGTTAAAACCAAAGTATCCGTGGGGTGTTTTTAAATCCTTTATATTAAGTTCGCTTGCTTGCGTGCTTGCGTGCTTGCTTGCTTACGACCGTGCAAATCTTTCGGTCGTTTTTTAACCCACTTCCCGTGATCCAATCGAGCTGACATTTTCCACACAGACTCGTTGTGTGTGACAATTAATTTTCGTGAAAATTTTTTTCCAAAATTTTACACTGTTTAGGGAAAACAAATTAAATATTTAATTACCAATTGCTTAATACTGGCAGACAATCATCTGACCCATAGGTGGCAGCCATCTCAAGCCAGAGGACGAGAAGACTCTAGCCGCCACGCATATAAAGGATTTATAGTGAAAAACTTTGTTTTTACGGGTTTACTTGTTTTCTGAATGCATTTGTTATATGATCGGACAAGTGTGATCATTTGTATTACTTATCCAGTGGAAATGTAGGTACAGCCAGTTTACGCACCACCAGCCACGGGGTTTGTGAAAATCGAACATTCAGGATGGAACTGGCTTGCGGGAGCTCTCACTTGGCAAAGTCATGTTAATTTTTCAGGTCTAATTTTGTCTCTCAATATATTAATCAATAGGCAGTGCCACAAATTAGACCGCTTACCCACACTATGTGGAGCCCACTCTTGCATCTTCTGCTACAGAGTATGGCAATTATAAAAAAAAAACTAAAAAAACTCAACACATTCCGTCCATAACACTGTGGCCCTGAAAGGAAACAAACATGACATAGGTGATGTTTTTTTTAAAATGTCCCATCTTCATGGTCCATTTGACAAAGCTACATTGCACCTCACACCTGGCTTTGACATTCCTCCTCCTTGAAGACACTGGCGGTGTAACCATCAACTAAACTACAACATCAACAACAGGGCCATGCGCACATCTCCCCTTCGTGGTGGAGGATTAGAGGCCACAACCGCAGGCAGTGCCGTTGTGGCCTTGCAACCCAAACTGTGGACCGGACAGCGAACCCACTCGCGAATCTGCGCTCTTTCAACGGAGGAATAGCAACACTACATTAACTCTTTGGAAGCCCTCTTGTGGCCACCAAACCTCGACATTGGCATTTAGCTCTTGAACACATTGACATCATTCGCAAGAATAGAATTTGTCAAATATAATGAGTTTTTATCTTTGTAATTTGTGCTTATGCACCACCAACAAAAACATCTGCGCAAGTTATGAACACTTGACATTCAAACCAAACATGTTTGGGTCCTCAGGACTGACATTGCCCACATTACGCGAAATACCAAATGTAATATTTTGTCTGTGCGCATTCATTGGACACAAGGTAGACGACCATCAACGCACTGCACTTGATGGCTCCCTTTAATCTGCAATAGCTGAAACCTGGATTTGAACCCGGAGTGTCAGCAGCGCTAGCTCAGCTATCTGACTAAATAGAAGCCTCCCAATGCACCCGCCTTACGACTAGACTACAAGAGACACATTTATGTACCGGTAAAATATGCTGAAGTACAGTGAATAACCCTCCAAAATCCATATGTGCGGAGGCCCTCATCCAGCAGTGCATTGACAAAAGATTGAAAATCATTGTTCTTGTTTTTATTCCTGAGGCGTAAAAACGGTATTCAAGCGAGGGCATCAATGTCAAGGACTACTCTTTGTAAAGCGCTGGAGTGTAACAATTATATATTTCTACAAATCCGACCACCTGTGCTGTTGTTAAATTACTTAATTGAATTTACTTCATTTATTTTATTTGACAGCAACACGGCCATTGCCATCACTGACTGCAGAGAGACTCACTGAGGCTTTCCTGATCAAACACGTTTAACGATGCAATCAAGAACAATAAAATATCATGAGATGAACATTAATTCCATATTCTCGCCTTCTGAGATCTGTCCAGTAACTTCTGATGCACACTTAGGGGCTGCATTTTCCCGCAGTTAGTGGATCACGTCCCGTGTTCTACCGATGGCACTTTATGCAAAAAATCAAGTCAAGTTAGAAATTATTCAAAGGATTCAATTCGGTGCGGAGACAATGAAAGTTATCAGAATGTATTACATTTAAATCCCAAACTACGAAATTAAATCCGTACTTGTGCCTAAAGATACAAACATCCGATAACCGAAACTCACCCCTACTACTACACATTCATATATACACTGTACACACAGAGCACATTGCAGTTGCGTGTTGATATAATACTGCAGCAACTCATCCAGTTCATTGTGTTCACAAAGCTTTCTTAGCCAGGGCCTCATTTCTCACCGACTGTCTTCTGTGTCGCTGGTAGACTGGAGTAAAACAGCGTGATTAGTAACAACAGTCATAGCGACAGGTCGACTGGATGTCGTCTGTCGGCTGTGGGAATATCTTCTGGTGTCATTGATCGACCGGAGTAGGTGGTTACGCGACTACTATTAGCTACAGACACCGGTGTGCCGGCAGTGAAAATGTTGTCCGGGTAATCGTCCCACACAGACCCCGGCTGGATAAAATTAAGCGAGATTCCCCCCCCCCCCCACACCACTTCTGTAAACACCACGGCGTCTCTCCACGCTCGGAAAACATTCAGCGTCCACGCTCGGCTCCGTGCGGCACGTTCGCCGTCACGTTCCTCCTGTGCTTGGCTCCCATGGCCGGCTCGGCGTGCGGTGGCGAGGTGGCGTTCTTGTGCCCAGGCCACGTCCGTTCGGGGATGCAGCCTTCCATCTGCAGCATCTCGGGCCAGTTCAGATACAGGTTCTTCTTGGGGATACTCCGCACGTGCTGTGGAGGCAGACACACAGCACTGATCGCCCGTATAGTCTTGACAGGCTGCTTGGGGCAAGCGCCGTTCACGAGCACCTGTGAAGAAGGCCCGCATGGCAAACGAGGGGGCTAATGTGGGCAGCACTACGCCCAGCTGCCTTTGTGTCCCCAGCGGTGATGTTCACACACTGCACCAGGTATTCATTTTAGGCTGAGTCAACTTAGGGGAGGCCCAGGACCTGTTCAGATAATCGTCGATTATATTGTCCTCAAGCGGGAATCTAGCTCGGGCTGCCGGGTTCGCAGCGCAGTGCGCTGACCGCTGACCCACTGAGAACCCTAACACCGTGCCCAGGATTCAGCATCCTTTGTTTAATCGGGAGACGTCCCATCTCCTTTCTACTTTAATCGTTCACTCGCTCGACCACAGAGGCATTGCTGTGGCTGCGTCTGCTCAGACTGGTGACCTGCCGGCTTCTGCAGAGCCACCTGCAGTTCTTCATCAGGGAGCCTGAAAATATTGGGTGAAAAATCAAGCCCCGCCTGGGTCAACTGGCGATCGCGTGGCCAGTATCTATTCGGAGGGAGGGGGGGCGGGGTACCATCTCAAAGGGGCTCTTCCCCCGGATGCCCTTGGCCCCGACGAAAGCCCAGCTGTCCCTCCTCTTCAGCAGCCGGGCCACTGAGCTCCCCAGCTCAGTCAGCAGTTGCCGCGCGGTGGTGTTGAGCCTGCGGGAAACCACGTGGCGATCACAAAGCACTTCGGCGCACGGGCGCTTTCACAAAACTTCGGTGGCTTCTTGGGATTTAAAATCGCCCGACTAATAGTAATATGTTTGGGGTGTTGTCTAGAATGTGATTGTAATTAAAACAAAAATATATGGTTATAAGTCGATGGTTTCATGGGGCATACCCAGTGAACTGTGATCGATGGGTGAGGAGCAAAGGGATTGTGGACGCAGTTGTGGGCAAGGGGTTTGGGTGGACGCGGGTTACATTCTGACTTGGGAGGAGTGGTTTCTGCTTGGTGTGGGTCAGTTGAGCATGGTGAAAATTTTGAAACTATTCAAGAATGTTTTATTTTACCAGGTAAGGCTCACTGAGCTATATAGCTCTTTTTCAGAAGCGACCTGGCCACAAATGATAGCTCAACAAAATAGCTTATCACGTGGACATTTATAGCAGCCAAATACTCGAAGCGCGTGTTTTCCAGATGTAGAGAAAATTCCACGCGATCACGGGGCGAGAGACATACTAACTCCAAGTATATAGGCACCAGGGTCAGGATAATACTCACCGACCCTCTGCATATCAGGCGAGGTAGATAACATCTCGCCACCGTGACACCCACTAATCATGAGCGGTTGAAACTCAGATCCATATCCCAATGTCTCAGCAGTGTCAGCCCAGTGTCTCTTGACTCCGGAGCCTCCCAGACCAAGTACTGACCTTGGATCTCTATGGTCTCTGATATCAATAATGATAAATCATCATCATCATGATTTGTTTTTGATTGAGCCGCTCTCCTATACCCCGGGGCATCTCAGGCCATTTTACATCTCACATCTCATTTCAACGCATTTCCTTGGGTACCCCCAGTGGCAGCTGTCCCTGTGGGCACCAGGTGACTCAGCACGTGGCTTACAAATGGGCAATAGTCTGCTGCCAGTCGGGGGCGACGATTACGATGTGCAATCCCGATTGAGTAATAAGCGGTGTCATTTTCGAACTTGGGAAAGTTGGACACTTGAAGCCGGTACACAGTGGCCTAACTCTTGCGAATGACGTCAAGGGATCTTTAACTTCCACTGCGAGTGTAGTATTATTGTTTGCTACGGGTAGTGCACCGCGCAGTATTAACCAGGGCGGCCGCCGCATTCGAAAACAGTAACCTCTGCAACAGGCTGCGAGCGCGCTATCGCCCCCTGCCTTGGATGGCGCAGGAGCCGAGCTCGTTCGGCGGGCTCGGCGGGGTCGGCGGGCTGCCGTGTACCTGGTGGCCGGGTCGTGGAAGCTGGCGAGCATTACGATGGTGCCGGGCCTCACGGAGCGCAGGAAGTTCACCATTCCCGCGTCGTCTGCGCGCGCGCGGCCAAGCACGGGCACGCCGCCGTGCATCACAGAGACAGACAAACGCAGATCAACGTTGGATTTCATTTCATTTATTAGGTTTGTTGAACCAGCTGGCCTGGATTGGGCAAATCCGAGCCCACTTTTCACCCAGGAAACTGTAGAGCAGCACAGACTCAGTGTTACTAACCCACCATTACAACTAACAATAACATATTTAAGAATCACAATTGTATGTATGCGTGTTGAACTTCTTTCGCATCGTACATAGCCAACCGTGCTAATTGGAGCATCTGGGTACTGGTGATCATCTCCCGTTTACAGCCCCGAGCCAGTGGTGGGGAATTTCACGTTCCTATGGCGGGGCGAGCCTTTACAGAAAACTACATACGGTATTCTTGACCGTCGTACTCATTTTACAGAAGCCAGGAGGATGACGGGCAGAGTCGACCACCCAACCAGGATTTGTCCGAATGCGGTACGGAGCGATGGCGCGGTGGATGGCGCAGTGCGCCGTGAGTGCGACTGTCCTCACCTCCGTTGAACGTGTTGAAATACGACGTCGTTAACATTTTCCCACTCGTACCTGCGACAGGGATTAGAGGTGCGAAAAAAATATTGTAAATATTTCCACAGGTGCCGCCATCACCACCATCGTCATCAAAAAGCCACGCTCAGTCCACTGCTGGATGAAGACCTCCCCAAATTGTCACCGTCTGCCACGATCCTGTGGTGTAAATAATCCACTCAACACCTACACAAGAACTGATGTCATCACTCCATCTCTGCGTTGGATGTTCCCTTGGGTGTACAACCAAAGCAAAACAAAAATTGACCATTTCCTGTTTACAGCCCTGAGCGAGGAGTGGACATTCCACATTCCTCTGGCAGGGATGAGTTATCCCATAAAACATTCTCTGTTGACCTTTCAAAAAGTGTTACTCATTTTCTAGACCCCAGGGGGATGATGGGCTGAGTCAACCCCCGACAGGGATGTGAACTTGCAGCCTTGTGGTCGCGGACTACAGCAATGGCAGATCGAGTTGTGTATTAGAACAATGTTCTCTGTTTACCCAGCAAAGCGTCACCGAGTCCCATGACTCTTTGTCAGGAGAGTCCTGCTACATCGAGACGTTTGGCCGATGCCGCTGTTGAGTTGCTTGCGACTGAGCTCAGGATGAAAGGCTTACCATTTACCAATGCGATATTTATCCCGAAGCCAACGTTATTCAGCACGGTGCTCATTAATCTGCGAGTGGGAAAACACGCACGCACACAAGACAACGTCGTTCGCTAGCATCCACAGTTATATATTCACCCCCGAGACACCCACAACATTTCGGTCAAAAATCACGGTATTTTCTCCCTTCAACAAGGTGATATAAATTCTGACTTGTGATGGGACGTTGTAGGATGAACGTTGAGATTTATAAGGGCACGGGGTGACCGATAGTGTCTGAATTGGTCTGTAATAAGGTAGGGCACTGATGAGGGGTTGACGGGTTTGTGTTATTATTTAAGAGAAGGTACATGGTGATCAGGGATTGCAGTAGAGTATGAGGCACGTCTCCAATTTAAATTTGGCCGGACTCCGTGCTGAGAAATTCAGCTGCGGTGTTGTGACGTGGAGGGTGTTCACACCTGGCAACCCCTTGTCAGTGCCCTATCTTGTTACAGACCAACTCAGACCCTATTGGTCACCCCCGTGCTCTTATACATCTCAAGGTTCATCCTAAAAAGTCCCACCACAAGGGAGAAACACAAACAAATAGACAAAACAATATTTCCCTGGACAAGAATACGGGTGAACATGATGGGTTGAGAACTTTCGGTGTTTCTGATCGCTATTGCAGGCACGCAACTTGCCCTTGTGAAGAGGACTTTTGAAATAAAGTTTTGCCGTTCCACAAACCCCCCCCCCACCCCCCGGGCGTTCAGCTGCTGTGCAGTCGCCCCGCTGATCACAACGCGGAGTCTCGACTCATCACCTCCGCAACGTCATTATTTCTATTGTTGGTATTCAGTGGCGGCTCCTGCAAAATCTCTCAGGGGGGGCAAATGTCTGGATGATTTATAAGGATAAGGTCCACCCATGCAAAAGATAAATTAACAGCTTAAGCATGTAAAGGCAACTTCACTTCTTTAATATTAATGAAAAATAAAGTGACTCTTACAATACATCTTGTTTGTTTATATACTCACTATTAATACAATCCACTCAAGTTTATTTTATTAAAGATTCCACTAGGTGGCGACAAATAATATTGTTGGATGCAACGTGCTTTCGTATGATGACGTAAACACGTTAGTGCGAGCCCTCCCGGAAGCCATAGAGAATGCATTGCAGCGGCCCCCGTTCGAAAAAAAACACCTTTGAATGTAAGTCTATGGGACCACTCGGGGCGATTCTCAGCCAGAGTGAAATCGCCCAAAAAGAGGCGGTACTCCACAGAACGTAGCATGACGCTGATTGGACTATATCTAGAGGCACAGTGACGGCTAGCGTGACTCTGTGGTTGAATGACATTGGTGGTGCGTCGCCCAATCGCCCTAATGAAGAAACCGCCCCTGTTGGTATTGCTGCTGTCTATTTATGCGACCTGTTCCCCTTCGCAAGGTTTACGGCGGGAGGAGAGGGCCCGGGGCGGACTGGCGACACCGGCGACACCGCATTGCACAGCATTCACAGCCAAGCGGAACGGCAGCAGCCAGGCAGCCAGCTGGCGCCAACTGCTCCCAAGCTCTGCGGTCCTCTACATATTGTGATTTAATTTTTTTCAGTCAATGAGTGTTTTTACACGCGGGAGGGAAACCGGAGTTTTTACCGATAACCGCCGGGAACCGTTACGCTACAGCAGGAGACGGCGGGGGGTCGTAGGAAGGGGCAGAGATGTGGGAAGGGAGCGGCTCACATCTCGTCGTTGAAGCACAGCGTAGGCCCCAAGAAGTTTCCGGCGCCGGAGTCGATGCTGAAGGAGAAGTGGTGCGGGGGACACGGAGACTGCAGGCCGCACACGTTGCCTCTCTTGGCAGGCGCTTGGGGACGGCGAGGAGGGGTGGCGCAATCATTGGGGGTGGCGCAATCTAAACTAAAAGCTATTTTTTATTTTACCAGGTAAGGCTCATTGAGCTGCCTTTTTCTGAAGCGACCGGACCACAAATGATGGCTCAACGACGTGGCTTATCATCACGTGGAAATGTATAGCAACCGAACACTCAAACCGCACGTTGATTCTAAATGTGGAGGGAAACACCGGAGAATCCTGATAAAAATCTACTCAACCACGGGGAGAAAACGCAAACTCCAAATATACATCAGGCATCGGTGTCGGGATCGAACCCATGCACTCCTGTATACCGGGCGAGGTAGTTAACATCTCACCACCGTGGCGCCCAACCATGGGGGGCAGCGCAATCATCAGGGGGCAGTGCACGCCAGCATGCCCATGCCCAGGGACTCATTTTTCATTGAGTATTTTCCGGGACGCTGGCTGCAGTGGGGTAAGCGGCGCGTGGCTCGTGGGACACGATGGCTCCCGCCTGGGTTACCTTTCTTGGATCCCCGCGGCTTCCGCGTGGGCAGCAGAGGAGAGTAAATCGCGTTTTGATATCCAAGAGAGGTGACGTTTCTGAGCCATAGCCGGTGTTAGAAATGTGCTCTAAGGTCAGGGAGGTGGTCTTAAGATCGCTTGAGCATGCGTGGAGAAGAGACAAAGGAGATGGAATGAGACGAGCCATTGAGATTAGAAACCCTGGGACTCACACAGGATCCATAGACTCACACAGGATCCATAGACTCACACAGGAACCATAGACTCACGCAGAAACCCATCGAATCACAGAGAACCATAGACTAACACAGGACCCATAGACTAACACATTATTCATAGACAAACACAAGATCCATAGACTCACACAGGAACCATAGACTCACACAGGACCCATCGACTAATAGATGACCCATAGACTCACACAGAGCCCCATAGACTCACACAGAGACCCATAGACTCACACAGAGACCCATAGACTCACACAGAGACCCATAGACTCACCCAGAGCCCCATAGACTCACACATAGCCCCATAGACTCACACAGAGATCCATAGACTCACACAGAGACCCATAGACTCACACAGAGACCCATAGACTCACACAGAGACCCATAGACTCACACAGAGCCCCACAGACTCACACAGAGATCCATAGACTCACACAGAGCCCCATAGACTCACACAGAAATTCATAGAATCACACAGAAACCAGAGACTCATATGGGGAGACAGACTCAGCAGTAATGGGACCCGAGGCATGTGGATGTTTGTGCTGCACTTACGGTTTGGGTTGATTTGCCTTTTCACTTCTGCAAGACAGACACGCAAGGCAAATGCGGGATTAGTTCCATTGGGTCGGTCCACTCGGCTAACACTCAAGCTGGCACACATACATGTCAAAGTAATATTTTAGTGCACGGCCCAAAGATGAAATCGGTACCACCCAAGGTAGCATACCTTTAGTAGTACCGATTTATTTACACGGCTAATTCGTGACTTACTTGATAACCCCACTCATTTTAAGTGGTCATGGCGTTATTCACTGTTGTTGTTCACATGAGTAAATTGGAACAGCTGCTGTAATGCTCCCTGAAGTGGTAGCGGCAAATGAAAACGTCGGGTCTGGGCTCGTGGACTATTTGCGCTCACAGGGTGGTGATATCTCCCTCGTCTGGTTCGAGGGAGGCCGTGGGTTCGATCCTGACCCCCGGCGCCTGTTGTATATTTAGAATGGACACCTTCTCCCCGTGGTGGAGATTTATCCGATGAGCTCTCATCGCGTGTGGCCAGGTCGCTTCTGGAACTAATCGCGCTTCTCAGTGGGCTTTAGCTGGCAAATAAAAGAAAGTAGCCGTAGTTTGGATAAATGCAAGTGCTTGATATCGTTTGCAAATTCAGATGCTTTCAGGTGAGGCCAGTTTTACAAACGCTATTACACTACGTGCCCACACACAAAAAGGTCGTTTTTAAACAGCAAAGGATAATGGGAATCTCAGCATGATTTGCATTCCTAGATGACGTCATCCATATTTAATTGTTCTGACAATGAAGAACGCTTGCATATCTTTTGACAAACGAGAATCACAATTGCTTACGACTGACAAACACAAGTGGCCCGATGTTCCCGTCCGTGGGTGGCTACTCTACAAGAGCCATCATGCAGCGAGGGGTCAATGAAGGACTCTTGAAGAAAACCTTAGGCCCTCATATTTTGTCGGCCCCCCGTTCCACGTTGAAGAAACGGCGGCCATCGGAAGAAAAATAATGTCTTTGAATTACGGTGACAACATTGTTGACTTAGCCACAGCAGCGAAAGACATGATTTGGTTTGTTTTCGATTGAAGAAATGAGTACAGTGAGTGAGTTATGTTTGACAAATATACCTACAGTCAAATAAATACCTAAAATTTACAAAGGTAAATAAATTTTAATTTCAGAATGATTCCGAACAGTGTGTGATCACGGCACATGCTTCGGGCCGTCCCTCCTATTAGCCTTAGGCCTCTCATAACCTGAATCCGGCTTTGATCAAAAGGTCCAAATCTCACGCTGATGAACGGGTGTGGTGGGCGAACACAGCGTGGTGCTGGTGGTGGATGAGACGACGCAGGGCCGTGTTTGGCGGGGAGCCAGGCCTGACGACGTGGGCTGTGGAATCACTGAACGACGCTCGCGAGAGCAGTGGCTAGAGCAGGTAGGACAGCAGTAGCTAGAGCAGGTAAGGCAGCAGTAGTTAGGGCAGGTAGGGCAACAGTAGCTAGGGTAGCAGTAGCTAAGGCAGGTGAGGCAGCAGTGGCTAGGACAGGAAAGGCAGCAGTAGGTAAGGCAGGTAAGGCAGCAGTAGGTAAGGCAGGTAGGACAGCAGTAGGTAAGGCAGGTAAGGCAGCAGTAGGTAAGGCAGGTAAGGCAGCAGTAGGTAAGGCAGGTAGGACAGCAGTAGGTAAGGCAGGTAAGGCAGCAGTAGGTAAGGCAGGTAAGGCAGCAGTAGGTAAGGCAGGTAGGACAGCAGTAGGTAAGGCAGGTAGGACAGCAGTAGGTAAGGCAGGTACGGCAGCAGTAGGTAAGGCAGGTAAGGCAGCAGTATGTAAGGCAGGTAGGACAGCAGTAGGTAAGGCAGGTAAGGCAGCAGTAGGTAAGGCAGGTAAGGCAGCAGTAGGAAAGGCAGGTAGGACAGCAGTAGGTAAGGCAGGTAAGGCAGCAGTAGGTAAGGCAGGTAAGGCAGCAGTAGGTAAGGCAGGTAGGACAGCAGTAGGTAAGGCAGGTAAGGCAGCAGTAGGTAAGGCAGGTAAGGCAGCAGTAGGTAAGGCAGGTAGGACAGCAGTAGGTAAGGCAGGTAAGGCAGCAGTAGGTAAGGCAGGTAGGACAGCAGTAGGTAAGGCAGGTAGGACAGCAGTAGGTAAGGCAGGTAAGGCAGCAGTAGGTAAGGCAGGTAAGGCAGCAGTAGGTAAGGCAGGTAGGACAGCAGTAGGTAAGGCAGGTAAGGCAGCAGTAGGTAAGGCAGCAGTAGGTAAGGCAGGTAGGACAGCAGTAGGTAAGGCAGGTAAGGCAGCAGTAGGTAAGGCAGGTAAAGCAGCAGTAGGTAAGGCAGGTAGGACAGCAGTAGGTAAGGCAGGTAAGGCAGCAGTAGGTAAGGCAGCAGTAGGTAAGGCAGGTAGGACAGCAGTAGGTAAGGCAGGTAAAGCAGCAGTAGGTAAGGCAGGTAAGGCAGCAGTAGCTAGGGCAGCAGTGGCTAGAGCAGGTAAGGCAGCAGTAGCTAGGGCAGCAGTGGCTAGGGCAGGCAAGGCAGCAGTGGCTAGGGCAGGCAAGGCAGCAGTGGCTAGGGCAGCAGTGGCTAGGGCAGGCGGGGCAGCAGTGGCTAGGGCAGGTAAGGCAGCAGTGGCTAGGCAGGCGAGGCAGCAGTGGCTAGGGCAGGCGAGGCAGCAGTGGCTAGGGCAGCAGTGGCTAGGGCAGCAGTGGCTAGGGCAGGCGAGGCAGCAGTGGCTAGGGCAGGTAAGGCAGCAGTGGCTAGGGCAGGCGAGGCAGCAGTGGCTAGGGCAGGCGAGGCAGCAGTGGCTAGGGCAGCAGTGGCTAGGGCAGGCGAGGCAGCAGTGGCTAGGGCAGGTAAGGCAGCAGTAGGTAAGGCAGGTAAGGCAGCAGTAGGTAAGGCAACAGTAGGTAAGGCAGGTAGGACAGCAGTAGGTAAGGCAGGTAAGGCAGCAGTAGGTAAGGCAGGTAAAGCAGCAGTAGGTAAGGCAGGTACGGCAGCAGTAGGTAAGGCAGGTAAGGCAGCAGTATGTAAGGCAGGTAGGACAGCAGTAGGTAAGGCAGGTAAGGCAGCAGTAGGTAAGGCAGGTAAGGCAGCAGTAGGAAAGGCAGGTAGGACAGCAGTAGGTAAGGCAGGTAAGGCAGCAGTAGGTAAGGCAGGTAAGGCAGCAGTAGGTAAGGCAGGTAGGACAGCAGTAGGTAAGGCAGGTAAGGCAGCAGTAGGTAAGGCAGGTAAGGCAGCAGTAGGTAAGGCAGGTAGGACAGCAGTAGGTAAGGCAGGTAGGACAGCAGTAGGTAAGGCAGGTAGGACAGCAGTAGGTAAGGCAGGTAAGGCAGCAGTAGGTAAGGCAGGTAAGGCAGCAGTAGGTAAGGCAGGTAGGACAGCAGTAGGTAAGGCAGGTAAGGCAGCAGTAGGTAAGGCAGCAGTAGGTAAGGCAGGTAGGACAGCAGTAGGTAAGGCAGGTAAGGCAGCAGTAGGTAAGGCAGGTAAAGCAGCAGTAGGTAAGGCAGGTAGGACAGCAGTAGGTAAGGCAGGTAAGGCAGCAGTAGGTAAGGCAGCAGTAGGTAAGGCAGGTAGGACAGCAGTAGGTAAGGCAGGTAAAGCAGCAGTAGGTAAGGCAGGTAAGGCAGCAGTAGCTAGGGCAGCAGTGGCTAGAGCAGGTAAGGCAGCAGTAGCTAGGGCAGCAGTGGCTAGGGCAGGTAAGGCAGCAGTGGCTAGGGCAGGCAAGGCAGCAGTGGCTAGGGCAGCAGTGGCTAGGGCAGGCGGGGCAGCAGTGGCTAGGGCAGGTAAGGCAGCAGTGGCTAGGCAGGCGAGGCAGCAGTGGCTAGGGCAGGCGAGGCAGCAGTGGCTAGGGCAGCAGTGGCTAGGGCAGCAGTGGCTAGGGCAGGCGAGGCAGCAGTGGCTAGGGCAGGTAAGGCAGCAGTGGCTAGGGCAGGCGAGGCAGCAGTGGCTAGGGCAGGCGAGGCAGCAGTGGCTAGGGCAGCAGTGGCTAGGGCAGGCGAGGCAGCAGTGGCTAGGGCAGGTAAGGCAGCAGTAGGTAAGGCAGGTAGGACAGCAGTAGGTAAGGCAGGTAAGGCAGCAGTAGGTAAGGCAACAGTAGGTAAGGCAGGTAGGACAGCAGTAGGTAAGGCAGGTAAGGCAGCAGTAGGTAAGGCAGGTAAAGCAGCAGTAGGTAAGGCAGGTAAGGCAGCAGTAGCTAGGGCAGCAGTGGCTAGAGCAGGTAAGGCAGCAGTAGCTAGGGCAGCAGTGGCTAGGGCAGGTAAGGCAGCAGTGGCTAGGGCAGGCGAGGCAGCAGTGGCTAGGGCAGCAGTGGCTAGGGCAGGCGGGGCAGCAGTGGCTAGGGCAGGTAAGGCAGCAGTGGCTAGGGCAGGCGAGGCAGCAGTGGCTAGGGCAGGCGAGGCAGCAGTGGCTAGGGCAGCAGTGGCTAGGGCAGGCGAGGCAGCAGTGGCTAGGGCAGGTAAGGCAGCAGTGGCTAGGGCAGGCGAGGCAGCAGTGGCTAGGGCAGGCGAGGCAGCAGTGGCTAGGGCAGCAGTGGCTAGGGCAGGCGAGGCAGCAGTGGCTAGGGCAGGTAAGGCAGCAGTGGCTAGGGCAGGCGAGGCAGCAGTGGCTAGGGCAGGCGAGGCAGCAGTAGCGATACAAGAGTGATAGGGAGGCGACTGGCCGCCGGCATGCGGCGTTAGGGCTGAACGATTGATCGATTTCAAATCGAAATCGCAATTTGAAACAATGTGATTAGCATATCGCGAAGGCTGCGATTTTTTGGCGATTTGAAAAGTCATTTTACTTTCTTATTGGAATTGTAATATTTATTATTATAACTGTATTTATTTAACTTAACACTTGTTCTATGTTTGATTGTTCTATTTCATCTTCTTAGGTTCTTTCGGTAAAGCCACGCAGAAAGTAAAATAAAATAAAAACAAAAATCACGACGTTTCAGGTGGGACCGTCACAGCCAGATTAGCTGTATACAGCTAATCTGGCTGTGACGGTCCCACCTGATGACGGAGACTTGTGTTGCCTCCGAAACGTCGTGATTTTTGTTTTTATTTTATTTTACTTTCTGCGTGGCTTTACCGAAAGAACCTAAGAAGATGATTCCTTGCAGTCACGAAAGCTTCAAATCTGTTCTATTTCAATTAAAACATTTTGATAAATAAATGTTGGAAGCAATTAATATATTTTAAGTTCTCATCCTTGCATTAGAATATATAGATCAGTTCATATTTTGATGGTATCACGTGGTAATGCTCCATCACACGTTTTAAATCTATTACACAGTGAATATTGAACTGAAGATTGACTTTGAAACATTTTTACTCGCAAATCAAATCACAATCGCAATGTCAGAAATATCTCAATTTGATATTTTCCCCAAATCGTTCAGCCCTATGCGGCGTTCCAAAAAAAAAAACAATTCCTGGAAAGTATAGTTCGGAGGCCGTGCCGGACAATCATCGGCGCGCGCGCGTGTCCACCCGCCCGTCTCGCCGTCTCGCGTGTCCACCCGCCCGCCCGCCGTCTCGCGTCGTACCGGCCATCAGGCGGTGTATCCGCGATGACTTCTCCATGCTGGAGATGAAGACGTCGGTGATGACGAAGTAGATGATGCCGAGCGAGCACAGCACCAGCAGGAAGTGCCGCAGCTGCCCTGCCAGCCCAGCGGGGAGGGGGGGCAGGCGCACGGGGGGGGGGGGGGTCACGCACAGCCGACGGTGGGTGGTGGTGGGTGGTGGTGGCGGGTGGTGGTGGTGGGTGGTGGTGGCGGCGTGGGTGGTGGTGGTGGGTGGTGGTGGTGAGTGGTGGTGGCGGCGTGGGTGCTACAGCGTGGATGGGTGGTGGGATAGGGGTTGCCAACCTTCGTCACGCATTGGCCGGCAGTTTTGACCAGACATTGATATTGGAAGCCATCGGGGAGATTTTAATGACAGAATCGGATATCGTAGGAAAGTAAATTATTCATAAATAAATAATTATCCTGGAATATATTAAGTCAGAGTTGGCAACCCATGAGTGTGTAGATTGATAACAAATAGCTAGGTGGGTGGGTAGGTGCACAGTTTGGTAGGTGGGTGGGTAGGTAAGTTGGTGCGTGTGGAGGTGCGTGGGTAGGTGGGCTAGCTCGGTGGATTGGCGCGTGGTAGGTAGGTGGGTGGGTAAGTTGGTGCGTGTGGAGGTGCGTGGGTAGGTGGGCTAGCTCGGTGGATTGGCGCGTGGTAGGTAGGTGGGTGGGTAAGTTGGTGCGTGTGGAGGTGCGTGGGTAGGTGGGCTAGCTCGGTGGATTGGCGCGTGGTAGGTAGGTGGGTGGGTAAGTTGGTGCGTGTGGAGGTGCGTGGGTAGGTGGGTTAGCTCGGTGGATTGGCGCGTGGTAGGTAGGTGAGTGGGTAGTAGGTATGTAGATAAAGTAGGTGGGTAGCAGAGATGTGGTGTCGTCATTGAAATATATTTATGCAGTCAAAATATATGCATTGAATTGTGTGCATAACAGTCAATTAATTGTTTGTATTCCAATGGTAATAATTTAAATTTTATTTTACAAGTAATATTATCCATCTTCATTACCATGAAGTCGACATGGGGTAAAGCAGTGGTGCAGTGGTCAGCGCACTGCCCTTCAAACCCGGCGACCTGAGTTCAACTCCCGATCACCGCCAACATCCGAACCGAATCCTGGGCCCTCCACGACCCTTCACCAACCCGCATTGACCAGCGTGGTGAAGTATGGTCAAAACCATTACACGGCATGGGGAGCCCTTCGTACGGCAGCGGAATGACAGTCGGCTGTCGATGTATCGGGAATAACTACGCCCGTACGTAGGTAGGCGTGTGTGGAGATCGCCACGTGGTCATGTAGCTGCGTGAACAGGTAGGAGGGCAGCGAGCGAGTACTGGGGTAGGTACATGGCTAGGTAGGTGCACAGGTAGGTGAGGAGAGAGAAGGAGGGTCGGTGGACGAGGTGGGTATGCAGGTAGGCAGGCCGGCAAGATATGTATGACCTTTGTGGTGATTGAACAACGTTTTTCAACACAGGTATTTTGCATTTAAATTAAAAACACTGCACAGAGAAAATACTTTGCACGAGCCAAGGAGGCTTAGCCCGCCAATATCGTGAGCAAAGCGGTTTCAATTCTAGATTTGAAGCTTTCGTGAATGCAAGGATTCATATTCTTAGGTTTTTTCCGGTAAAGTCACGGAGGTAAAAAAAATTAATAAAAGTAAAATAAAAATCACGACGTTTCGGAGGCAACACAAGCTTCCGTCTTCAAGTGGAACCGTCACAGCACGCTTGCTGTATCAAGTAAAATATACATTCCAAGAGACCCGACCTTGTATATATTTATTTTACTTTTATTAATTTTAATTAATTTTTTTATTTTTTACCTACGTGACTTTACCGATAAAACCTAAGAGTACGGTTTCAATTCATTATCATAATCGAGAATTCAGCCACGCGCGACTTAACGGGGAGCGACCTTCAGCAAACATCGGATAGAGAATGATTAAGGGGCCATCCATTTAGTACGATCGATTAATAAAGCTGTTCCATCAGCACCAGCGATGTTCCCGAAGAGCGACACACGCACACAGCGGGGCGGGGTGCTTCAATGGTCATTACAGGCGGCGTCATACAGGCAGGTGCAAGAAACCTGAAAAATGACATTTAGGAGATCATAGAAATGTGTTTTTTACGCAATGCATTTTACTTACACGATCCAAACAAAACAACCTTAAAAAAAATGAATGATAAATAGGTTTGCATCATTCATTGTTTTGCTCAAAAAACAAGTACTGTCAAATTCTACATTTGAAGCTTTCGTGACTGCAAGGATTCATATTCTTAGGGTTTTCGGTAAAGTCACGTAAGTAAAAAAAATCAAAATTAATAAAAGTAAAATAAAAATCACGACGTTTCGGAAGCTTGTGTTGCCTCCGAAACGTCGTGATTTTTATTTTATTTTACTTTTATAAATTTTGATTTTTTTTTTTACCTACGTGACTTTACCGAAAATCCTAAGAATATGAAGTACTGTCAAAACCCAGTCATATATTTATTCATAGATCCAGTCAAACATGTATTTTAGTCATATCTGGTTTAAATTGAAATCCCTTCCCTTTATAACTCACTTATCCTCTCCCATTTCCAAGTCAAAGGTCGTAAATACTGACCCAGTAGCATAGCTTGAAAACAAGAGCCAATCAACAATTGTAAGCATCATTTTCATTCTGGGTGACCCAGAATTAGTAAAGTTGGACTACATTGATTTCGGAAGCATTTTGGCTGTCGACCGGTGGTGTTCTTAGACCGGTCATCGCAAGCCATCATTGTACTCTTCATAGCGTACGGCTGGGAGTTCGATCTCGACGATTGCGCAATGGGAATCGCATGCCGGTGCGAGGTCAACTCCGTGGTGTCGTGGCAAGGCTCCACATGGCTTACAGGAAATGTCTCTCGCTGTAAGTTGGCACGCCATACCAAGCCACTTCAATAGCTCTCTCGCTTTAAAGGCGAGGCAGAGTTTCATGAAAATCCCTCTAAACAATGGTAATCCGCGCGTCGCTCCTCCGATGCGTGTTTACCTGCTTATTTTTACTCCTGGAAAGTGGAGTGGCGATTCAATGGTTGGAACACTTGCGCTGCCAGTCACCAGAGTGTCCAATGGTTGACGCTGGCGCTCACTACTCCTGGCTCAGAGGCACCCTGGCCGTGCCCGAGTACGTTGCATCTGATCTTGTTTGTCTTGCCCACATGCGGTCGCTCTATCCACATTCCTACTACGACAGAGCCTTCACGTGCAGCGTGGAGCAGTGGTTAGCGTCACTGTGCTCTTGGCTCTGCGACCTGAGTTCCATTCCCGGTCACAGCTGACACCAGTGGCGAGTTACGTCTCAACCATGACTAACGCGGCGTCATCCAGTAGTGGATCGATGAAGGGCTGTCGTCTTTAAGAGCTGTCCCAAGTCAAATTCAGCGCCGTCTTTTCTTACTGCTGTCAGACAACGCACATTTTTTAAAAGTTTATTTTATTCAAATCACAACCCCCTACCCCACCCCCTGATGCGTTTTCGGGTTGTACCGCGTGACGTTCGGCACGATGTCCGACGTTTCGCTCCACGCGCTCGGAGCTCTGAATCCGGTTCCCGAAGAAGCTGCCTGGCACGTGGAGCGAAACGCCGAAACATCGCGGCCGAACGACGGGCGGGGCGACCCGAACGTCAAATTTCGATTTAAAGCTTTCGTGACTGCAGGGATTCATCTTCTTGGTTCTTTCGGTAAAGTCACGTAGAAGGGAAATAATAAAATAATAAAAATGAAACATAATAAAATACAATTCTCACGACGTTTCGGCCACAACGCAAGCAGCCGTCCTCAGGTGAAGAACAGGTCTGTCGGAAAGACAGCGTCTGAATGGGCACCACCAGGCTTGGCAGCGTATATTTAAGCTGGGTTGGAGGGGGAAGGGGCGCCTTGACAAAGGAATTTGCATATCAAGAGGAATTTAGCATATTTATGGGAAATGCAGATATGGGATTAGTCACTACTTGTGGAATGCGTAGGAGGTGGGGGGGGGGTTTCAAAGTCATGTTATGCCCGTGAATTATGCAGTATGCAGGATTAGCAGCATCAACGTCCTTCATTGTGCGTCTCTCTGCATCTAAACACACACACACCAACTTGTCACGCTAAGCCTGTGGGCCTGTCTGTTGGCTTTCCCAGTCGAATGTTCTTAAGCAGCATTCGTTCTGGGCATAGGGTGCCGCGTGACTCCAGCCCGCTGGGTCTCATCAGAGCCACCGTGGCACAACGGAGGAAAGTTTACACCTCGGTGAGCGGCTACAGGTTTTAGAGATGTGTATTCATACCGGAGGAATCCGATGAGCTATAAAGCTCTTTTTGCACAGATGTCCCAGTAAGAGGCGGGTAAGAACGTAACAACAAACGATACCAAAGCATGATCGTGGTACAAAGTACAATAAATGTAGACAAATCACCCTAAACACATACAAATACACCTAAACCGTCCCCACCCTACCCGACAAAGCCCACTGCGGTATTAACTCGTTGTTCAGAAGCGACTTGGCCACCACAAACGATAGCTCAACAAAGTGGCCCATCAAGGAACCTCCCAAAAAAACAACCCCATCGTCACGAACCGAGGCCGCCGTGGGCCCCGTCAGCCCACACACAGGAGGAGGAGGTCCTTACCAACCAAAGAGGAGGCGGAGGGTTGTTCCATGCTTCTGCGCCGCAGCTGCGAAACCTCCGACTCCAGTCCAAATAATGCCAGAGCAGCCCATCAGAATAACGTCCAATCAGTGTTATGAAACAAAAGGATGCCCCGACTGGCGAATTTTAATCGCAGCACTGTAATCGGTTCGCAAAGAGCACGAACAGAGGAATATGCATACTCGTTGGGTCTTTCGGTAAAGTCACGTAGGAAAAAAAAACAAATCACGACGTTTCAATCGACCGCAACACAAAGCAATAGTCCCGAGTTAATGCCTCAGTGGGCTTTGTCTGCTAGGATGGGATGGTGTAATGTTGTACTTGTTTGTGTTTATGGTGATTTGTCTTGTACTTCGCACCACTAGCATATTTTTTTTGACCTGAGGACGATTGCTTGTGTTGCGATCGAAACGTCGTGATTTGTTTTATGTTTTCTTCTATCTACGTGACTTCACCGAAAGACCCAGAGTATGAATTCCTGCAGTCACGAAAGCTTTAAGTCAAGAGGAATTTTTGTTTTCCTAAAACTTACAGGGCGTTGGAGCTTTTGCCGCTTTCAAAATTCACAAAAGAGCCCCGTTGTGTTTCTTTGCCTCGGTGGGGAAAGGTTTCATTCTTGGCGAGACTTTAGTGTCCTTAATCGTTGCTCAAGAAAACACCGGACAGTTTGGGCATACATTGGAAATACGTGAAACCAGAGGAGTGTGAATCACACGTTGACAATGAGGTGAGGCTACACATGTTCACGTGCTGCATCGGCATGATCAAAATGTGTAGCCATTTGCGAAAGACACAATTATAAAGAAACAGGGCACAGGTAATGATCACGTAATAGTCAATGTCAATGTAAAGACATACACGCAGACACGCACGCGTGCACACACGCGCATGTCTCATTGTGTGGTACTGGATCAAGACAGTGACGCTTCACAATTCGACGCGTGCGCTGGGAGAAACTTGAGAGCCCACACCAAAGCGCGCTTTGTGGCAGATGACGTGAATGGAAGCGGTGTTCATTTGACTCCGTGGCCATCTGACGATACAATAACAAAAACAACTATCGAGAGAACAATTGCAAGGTATACTCCTGAAGCAAGGCCACAAGTAAAACAAAAATCCACGCGCAAGGCATTGCCACTGTCCCAGCACAGAGCACCGTGTGAAACCCACCAGCACCTGTTCACAGCCCACCATCCATCCCTTCCGAGATCGATCATCGGAACACACACCGCTGCCATGCTGACACTAACTCAGCAATGACTTCCCGTGGCAGGAGTCGGCAAGCAACAATAGCAAGAAGAGACTTTTTGTTGAATTCGGGGGGGGGGGAATTCCTCCCCCCCCTCCTTAATATTTCAAAAGCCGGCAATGCACGTGGTGACTACGAGACGGCGGTGGTCATTACGAGTACTAGTAATAGTAGTAGTACTAGTAACAGTAGTAGTACTATTAATAAGTAACCGTCACGAAGCAGTCCTGAAGAAGCCGCTCGCGGCTCCGGAGGTGCAGGTTGCCGGCACAGGAATGAGGAATTTCCACTCATGGTTCAGGGCTGTGAACACCAGATAAGCAAGCAAAGCCTCAACGCTCATCAGAGCAAGAACTAACTCTGGACGAAGCGGCGTGTTACACGAAATTAAGCTCAAAACGACGTTTTATTTTACCATGTGAAGCCCACCGAGCTATAGAGCTGTTTTTCAGAAGCGATATTGAAAGCGGCCAAATACTCGAAACTCTGCTGAATGTGGTGGGGAAAACCGAAGGACCCGGAGAAAAATCCACTCGACCGCAGGAAGAGAGACACGAAAATCCAAATATACAGCAGGCCGTCAGGGTCGGGATCGAACCCACGACCTCCTGTATACCAGGCGATGTAGTTAACATCTCACCACGGGGAGAGAGAGAGACACGCAAACTCCAAATATACAGCAGGCGTCAAGATCGGGATCGAAACCACGACCTCCTCCATACCAGGCGATGTAGTTAACATCTCACCACGGGGAGAGAGAGAGACACGCAAACTCCAAATATACAGCAGGCGTCAAGATCGGGATCGAACCCACGACCTCCTGCATACCAGGCGAGGTAGTTAACATCAGCCAGTCTTCGCACGCCACGTTGGGAAAGGCAGGCGGGACGACCCAGCAAAGTCGGCGACAATAATCCGAAGCTGGAGGTCGCCGCCTTTCTTGATTCGCGTCTTCCCGAAACCAAAGGAAAGAAGCGAAAGGCGAAGAAAGTGGAGGGGAGTGGTGGTGGTGGTTGTTGGTGTGTGGGGGGTGGTGGTGGTTGTTGGTGTGTTTGGGGGGTGGTGGTGGGGGGGTAGACACACAGCGACCCAGGCCGACTCACTTTGTATCCTCATGCCCCGCCAGCCTCGAGCGAGTGAGCAGCAGCAGCGGCACTGCCGGGCAGCCCCGCCACCAAATATCCTGCACCTCGGAGGAGACCTGAAAAAAAAAGTCGCGACGCTTGCGGGACAGCGCATTCCTCTCTCTTGCTGCGCCCCCACCCCCCCACCGTGTTTTTTCCCTTCTCTCTCTCTCTTCTTTATATTTGCCTCGGAGCTCTTCTTAACAACAGCAGCGACAACAAAAAAGAAGTGAAATGCATCGCGTGCACATTTCTCGCCGGGGCGGGAGGCCGGATGCGCGGTCCACGCCGACTTCGCGGACGACGGCGGTGACCCCAGGTAGTGACCCCCGGCGGTGACCCTTGGTGGTGACCCTCGGTGATGACCCCCGGCGGTGACCCCAGGTGGTGACCCTCGGTGGTGACCCTTGGTGGTGACCCTTGGTGGTGACCCTCGGTGATGACCCCCGGTGATGACCCCAGGTGGTGACCCTCGGTGATGACCCCCGGTGATGACCCCCGGTGGTGACCCTCGGTGGTGACCCCCGGCGGTGACCCCCGGTGATGACCCCCGGCGGTGACCCCCGGCGATGACCCCCGGTGATGACCCCCGGTGGTGACCCTCGGTGATGACCCCCGGTGGTGACCCTCGGTGATGACCCTCGACGGTGACCCCCGGTGATGACCCCAGGCGGTGACCCTCGGTGGTGACCCCCGGTGATGACCCCCGGCGGTGACCCTCGGTAATGAACCCCGGTGGTGACCCTCGGCGGTGACCCTCGGTGGTGACCCCCGGTGGTGACCCCCGGCGGTGGTGACCCTCAGCGCCGACGGCTTTCAAATCGCCTCGAACATTGCCCCATAGACTTTCTATTGTAACCGGTTCCCTATCTCTTAACATTGCCCCATAGACTTTCTATTGTAACCGGTTCCCTATCTCTTAACATTGCCCCATAGACTTTCTATTGGAACCGGTTCCCTATCTCTTAACATTGCCCCATAGACTTTCTATTGGAACCGGTTCTCTATCTCTAAACATTGCCCCTTCGACCTTTTGGCTCAGTGGGTTTCGCAGTGCTCAGAGTGCTCAGGAAACGAACTTGTGATCGTGTGTCTGTGCTCTTCTCACAGTACTGTCGTCACAAGTGCCGTGATTACATCTCACACTCGCGTCACGTCTTGAATGCACGACGGAAAAACTCTTACTTTTAAACCGCTTTATATTATTGTACAGGCTTTGGTGATAATGAACAATTGAAACGCTTTGTAACGGTTGCAAATAATTAACAATGTAACGTTATTCCTCTTGTAAATGTCAAGCAAAGTCCAAAAGTCACTGTGCCCACCTTACACTTTATTTATTGTGTTTACTTTGCCTGCAACACAGGGCAATACGTGTGTCTGTGTGTGTTTAGTTTGGTCCAATAGGCGCTTCGTAACGAGAATCTCACACCTGTCAACACCTGGTCAGTGTCCTACCTGATTACTGACCAATTCAGACATTATATCTTGTGATTTGAAGCTTTCGTGACTGCAAGAATTCATACTCATAGGTTTTTTCGGTAAAGTCACGTAGGTGAAAAATAAATGATAAAATACATAATAAAAATAATAGAAAAAATAATATAAATAACATAATAAATCACTTATTTCTATTATTTTTTCTATTATTTTTATTATTTACTTTATCATTTATTTTTTACCTACGTGACTTTACCGAAACAACCTAAGAGTATCAGACATTATTGATCACCCCGTGCCCTTATAAATCTTCACGTTCACCCTACAAAGTGCCATCACAAATAGACACAAACAAATAGACACAAACATTGTGTTCCCACATTGAAACGGCTGTACGCCCTATGGACCTGAAAACTCAATTTCCCTGCACAAGAACACGGAGTAAAACGTCGTATGGGTTGACAGCTATGAAATTATCTAGCGGGCGAGCAAGACCACGAAAGCACGAATGAGAGAATCATTGTGCAGGAAAAAAAAACAGCGCAAATTTCTGATATCAAGGCCAAAAGCCGTCAATTGAATTTCACGATCATCGTGTGTATGTCTGTATGTGTGTAACCCCGCTCACGACAACACCAGTGATGTTTATCTGAACCGGTCCTGGGTCACCTCCCCGAGGTCGACTCAGCCTCAAATGAGTACCCGGTGCGGTGTGTAAAAATCGCCACTGGGGAGACAAAGGCGGCCGGGCGTGGTGCTGGCCACCCACCCCCTCGTGTGCCGTGCCGGCCTTCATAGGTGCTACTCGCGAACAACACTTGCCCCTACAGTCTGTTACAGGCTATACGAGGGGATCTTTGTCTTTGTGCACCCAGTAAACCAACGCGGCGAAAAACGCAAACAAACGCGATTCGCAGAAAACACAGAAATGTTTGGCAACGAGTGGAGTAGAAACGAGGACGCGAGGCAGTAAACCAACACCGCTCCCAAAACATCGCCGCCCATCATTGTGTCGATGCACGCGAGACCCCCACCCCTGCCTTGCCTGCCTGCCCTGTCTGCCCTGCGCTGCCCTGCCTGCCTTCCCTCTCCCTGCCTCGCCTGCCCTGCCTGCCCTGCCTCGCCTGCCCTGCCTCGCCTGCCCTGCCTACCCTGCCTCGCCTGCCCTGCCTTGCCCTGCCTTGCCCTGTCTTGCCTGCCTTGCCCTGCCTTGCCTTGCCTCGCCTGCCCTCTCCCTGCCCTGCCTGCATTGCCTGCCCTGCCTTGCCTGTCTCGCCTGCCCTGCCTGCCCGTCCAGCACAGTGGGTCTGCAAACCTGGCGGCTTCGGAGCCGCGCGCGGTGGCTCATTTATAGCACCTCATGCAAGTGCGGCTCTAGAAATTCGTGAGAAGAAACAAACCGTGGCTCTTCCTCTTGTTATTTTTGTTGCCGAACCAAGCCGGTGAGCGTGAGCTGGTGAGAGGCGTGCCCAAGACCAATGAGGAAGGTTTGCCAACTTTAAAATGGGACTTTTTATTTGCCAGTATCAAAGTATGAAAAGATAAGAATAGCTTTTACACTTTCTGGCAATGAAACAGGAGTTGTGTTAAGATGTTCAAACACCAAACATTTTACAAGGAATCAAGTTTGCATTAACCACACGCAGTGCTTGTTGTGAACACGCAAACAAATCATGCTCTGATCAAATACTGGCAAAAAAGGTCCCATTCTGTAGCTGCAGCTCATCCCGAGCTTTAAATGCCCCGACAGTGGCATGGTATAGTGGCAATGTCTTTGTGCTGTTCGCCTTTTGGCGCTGTTCTCTGGTCTGACACTGGTGAGACTCGGCCATAAAGAAGGATGTCTCTGGTGTAGAACAATCCGTTCCAAAGACAATGAATTTATGATACTATCCGCATATATATTATAATATACCACCCACCGCCACCCACCCACCCACCCATCGTCGTAGTTTTTTGTTTATTTTCTTGTTATTTTTTTAACCTATCTACGTGACTTTACCGAAAGACCCAAAGAATATGAATTCCTGCAGTCACGAAAGCTTCAAGTCAAGATCAGACGAAGTATTTATATTGGAGGAATCCGATGAGCTATAAAGCTCTTTTTCACAGATGTCCAGTAGGGGCAGGTTCGAACGTTACGACAACAACAATACAACATCATAATAGTGGTGCTAAGTACAAGAAACGGAGACAAATCACCAAAAACACAAACAAATAAAACGAAACCATCCCCATCCGACCAGACAAAGCCCACTGAGGTATTAACTCATTTTCAGAAGCAAACCTGGCGACCACAAATGATAGCTCAACAAGTGACCCATCATTTGGACATTTATGGCACCAAAATAATATAAATCAACGTAACTCGTAGTACAGAATGTAATGTTTGTAATTCATGTTAAAAAAAAAGACCACCCCAACAAAAACCATGCGTAGGCCCCCACCCCTCCTCCTCCCAACCACCCGATGACGGCCTGGAATCACTCCCGACGGTCACTGGCGCAGCTGCACCGCCTGCGCGCTCAACAGCTGCACTCGGACTGCGCGAGACGGATCCGCGGCACGCGCTTTGGCACGGGAGGCCGCTGCGACGATGACGACGACGAGAGAAGAGGCACACAGCCGTGCCACGTGACCACACCTGGCCACGTGACCACACCTGGCCACGTGACCACACCTGGCCACGTTACCACACCTGGCCCTGGTTTTTTCCCCTCCCTTTGAACGGCTGTGCCTAGCAACAGCACCACCCCCCACGGCTCCAATTATTGTTGTCGTGACCTTAATGAGAGACGCTTGCTTGGCTCAGCAAGGAGGGGTGGGGGGTGGTAAAGCCACAATTTTCACCACAGGCTAAATAGACGAACACCCCCCCCCCCGCTCGACGGCATTGTGAAAGCTCGCTTCTCTGCGACTCCCGAACCGCCCTGAGCGATGAGCAGAAACACGTCTTTCTGGCGCCGGCAAGACACAAAAAAAACTCGCAAACGTCTTTGCCGCACTGTACGTTGAACCTCTTTCGCACCGTACGTAGCCATGCGTGCTAATCGTAGGTGTCGAATGCTCGCTTGTTAAATAAAAGACGGTGAAATTGGACGAGGTCTGCGGCGCACTGGTGATGTAATCGTGGGGTGGGCGCGAATGCGGATGGATTTGTTAAACAGCGGCGGCATCGCGGGTTGGGCACTTGGCGATCGGAGGTCCCCACCGTCTCCGGGCGCGGCTAGCATCAGTGGGGAGTGATCATTCGAGAGCGTTCCTCACCAGCCACCACCGCCAGCCCGGAGCGACCGGCGTGGCGAGGTATGGCCAAACAACACCCACGATCAACGCGGCATGGGGAGGGTGTTCATCCAGCAGCAATATAAATGGGATAAATTGCTGTATCACTTGAGCTGATTACTTCAATGCCAATGACGCGCGAGCACGAGGTGCTCAACATGTCAACACCACTTAATTATAACGTCAGCACAAACACACACTCGGAGAGAGAGAGGGCAGAATGCATGCTCCGATGTATTGACTCGCTGCATTACCCAGGTCTCAAGGCAGTGCTCATGGGTCAGGAAGCTGTGTCCATAATTTATACAGAACATTCTTAGTCTTTGACAACTTAAATATAAAATCAACAATTGCTTCATATACTGGAAGTTAATAAAACTACACCCCCCTGGTTAAAACATTATTGGTCAACTTCGCTGTTAAGATTTGGCCCCACTTATTGCTCTCCAAGGACACGTTGGGGTACACAAACTCGCACAAAGACCTTCCCTTGTAGGGTTCACTGTGCCACATCGCAACCGACGCGCAACTCGCCATTCACCACCCCCACGGCGATATGGAAACCTTTCGTGCCAAACTGCACGAGCCAAGCAAAGCGGTGGAACGAATCCGCGATTGACCTAACACGTCTCGAGCTGCCCTTGCCAAGTGGGTGACAATTTTCAACAATTTCCAAAATGGTTTTAGTCAACGACTGGTTTCGTCAGAAAGGAAACTCGTCTCCGTGTGAAGCGGCCAGCCCTGTCACCGCCGAAGTTGCCGAGTTCAAGCCCCGTGATTTAAACACGGGCCCTCAAGTGTGGACAGAGTTGATGGTTTCGGACCAGTTAGCGAATGAGTGCAACCCCCCCCCCCCCAGTCTCTATATATTTTTCTGTTACCAGGTAAGGCTCACTGAGGTATGTAGCTCGTTTAAAGAATCGATCTGGCCACAAATGATAGCTCAAGTGGCTTATCACGTGTAAATGTATATCAGCCAAATGCTCTTAAACGCATGTTTCGAAACGTGGAGGGAAAAGCCAGTGACCCGCAGAAAAATCCACGCGACCACAGGGAGAACACGTCAAATATACAGCGTCAGGGTCGGGATCGAACCTACGACCTCCTGTATTCCAGGCGAGGTCGTTAACATCTCGCCACCGAGGCAACCTCTTCCTCACGCATGTTGAACTTCTTTCGCACCGTATGTAGCCAACCATGCTAACCGGAGGAGCGGGGGTGAGACAGTGGTAACATATTCTTAGGTCTTTTCGGTAAAGTCACGTAGGTAAAACATTAAAATTAATAAAAGTAAAATAAAATGAAAATCACGACGTTTCGGAGGCAACACAAGCTTCCGTCTTCAGGTGGAAGCTTGTGTTGCCTCCGAAACGTCGTGATTTTTATTTTATTTTTATTATTTTTAATGTTTTACCTACGTGACTTTACCGAAAAGACCTAAGAATATGAATCCTTGCAGTCACGAAAGCTTCAAATCTAGAAACAGTGGTAACACATTCCTCAAATAGTGGAGTGGGTGAATTTTACTGCGCCTCCGCGCGTACACGAGACAATGGCCACGGGTGCGGCCACGGACATTCTCACGCTCGCACGACAGAAACGATGAACGCATTTTGCCTCCTCGTGTTGAGCGAGCGTGCGTGTACGAACAAAAACTACGAAGTTATCAACACCAACCTGGAACACTAAGCAACCTCTTGTTTGATTGGACACGTTAAATGCCGAACTTGCCACAGTATTTACAATACGTACTCGATATCATCAAATTGATTTATTTATTAAACACGTTTAACTACATTTGCCGAAATACCAAAACATACCAACAGTTTACATTTCAGTATCTTTGTTTCCTTGAGGGCCAAATGCTCGTTGCATAACTGGTGAAAAGGTTCATTTAGTTTGCAATCTAAATCAATGCAAGTTAAATATTTGTACTCAAGATGTTTTTGTTTAAATGCATCTATCCCACCCGGTGGTGAATTCAGGACGTGTTTTAGCAAGCACCTATCACAGCACTTCAAGCGTTGAGAAGCGGACTGCAGCGTGTGCGTTGACGTGCGATGCATTGGTACGTTAGCCATAGAACGATTCAAGCCCACAGCCTGTTCAAGACGTGTGCCATGAAGGTGGATCATTACCCGAAACGTCACCTATTACATACTTTTCCGTTTAAGGCCACACAGTGTCACTGACGAATTTGCCAAGTGTTTTTATTCAAGACGTGTGCAGTCACATCCTGGTAGTTATTTCTTGGGAAAGCCCAAGACTTTACACGTGTGTGTGCGTGTGTACATGTGTAATGCGCACACGCGTGTCACACGTGGAAAGATTCACCAATTGACTAAAATCAATTATTACACTCACAGCACATGCACAGATGAGCGTGAAACTATTAACAATCATATACAAAAAGGTTTACAAACATTTATAATGGTGAGAAACGTTAATAAAATGATTTGCTCGTCGCGTTACATGCAGGCTGATGCAGCGAGGGAGACTGGCACAAAGAAAAAAACATAAAATGCGACCAAGCACAACCTCGAAACCATGACGATTCATCAAATCGCTGTGAGCGAATGGGCTTGAACCACAGACACGCCTCGTACGTGCACAATACACCTACATCCTACATATGTTTTAAGACTCCTTACCTTATCAGCGCGCGTTACATTTGCCCCGTCTCTCTCCCATGCACACTTTGGCCATCTCTTCATTCCCCTTTTTATTTTGCAAATGAAAAATGGGAAGTGACCAGAAATAGATCGAGCTTTGGTAACCCCCTCCCACCCCAGGGAGTTTTAATGTATTCACGCGAGCGCGGGTGGTGGGCATCTCGCCGCGCGCTCTCGAGGGCGGGTGGCTGCCATCCAACAGAAATACGGTAACGCGGCCGGATACATTTACAATAAATACGGTAATGCGGTCGGGTACATTTACAAGGTGGGGGGGGGGGAGATTTGGATGGAGAGGCTGGCATCTGTTCAGAGGGCCTTGTACTCCACACACTTGGAGGGGTCGGTGGGAAAATTCCTCTGGCACACGGTCATCAGCCTCTTCAGCCCCTGTAGAAGAGAGACAATCGCAACGACGTCGATCGGCTGCTCGCAAAAAAACAGTCCGTCATCATCGGCCAGGATCGATCCGCTGCCGGACGAAGGCCTCTGCAATCTTTCGCGATCCTGGGATGTGATAATGGACCCAGCGGAGTGCGCACGAACCCATTTCTTTGCTCCGTCTCCTCTGGATCTACCCTCCCTACGGCAGGGCACCCCCCGCCTCCCCGATGATGTAAGATGTCGGAGCTGCAGACGCACCGAGTAATGTGCCCCACACGAGGTGTGACGTAAAAGCCGACAGAGAAAGCAGGCGACGTCTGTTACCAGTCGCAAGAATGCATTCTTTGTCATCGGCCATAATCCACGTGGTGCGGGATTAAACTAAGCATTCTTTAATTAGCAGGTAAGGCCCACTGAGCTGCATAGCTCGTTTTCAGAAGCGACCGGCCACAAATGATAGCTCAACGAAGTGGAACGTGGAACTTTATAGCAGCCAAATACTCTAAATGCACATTTCTAAATTTGGAGGGAAAACCGGAAGACACAGGAGAAACATCCATGTGACCACGGGGAGAGAGAAATGCAAAATCCAAATATACAGGTATCAGAGTCGGGATATAACCCATGACATCCTGTAAGCCAGGCCAGATAGTTAACATCTCGCTACCGTGGCGATAAAGGCCATCTCCCAGGGTGCTTGTGCCGTGGACTGCAACGACGCTCACTGAATGTCGTGGGTGGCCGGTGCTGGAACCTTGCACTGATCCGTTGCACTTCATTCGGTAAACAAATAAGGCCGTAAGATTGTTGTTTACTTTGTACTTAAAGTTTCATTGCTTTCGATAGTGGCGCTTTAATCTCACTTTTGTCCGTTATTTACGATCGAGATATTCCTCTTTATGCAATGCGTTACGTGCATCCTGCCTTCTTTATTTGTGCCCCAGATCTGTCTTGCAAGACATGAATCTTGGCGCTCGCTTGGTGATAAAACGAGGCTTACGCGAGCATGCATGCATTGTGTGTGAATACAGGGCGATTCATTTATAGATAAGTCATTAAAATAATAGGGATGCATTATGGCCAAACAACATTTTATTTCGGACTCGTTCCATGTCAGTGGGCTTTACCTGGGAAGATAAAACATAGTTTAGTTTTATATGTATATCTTTAAGTGATTTGTTTGTAATGCTATGACCCGCCCCGACTGGACATCTGTGAAAAAACGCTTTATAGCTCATCGGATTCCTCCTCCAGTATAAATGTTTTGATTCTGATGTCTCCCATGAGTCTCAATAAATATGCCAAATCTTTCAAAACTGTCCTCGAAGATTAAAACAACACACAAAAATGTGTACAAAGCACACAGCATCTGTGCATTATGCAAAAAAAACGATGAGCATTTCCTGAACACGTGCATTGTGGTCCTATTCTGAGGTCATCAATACATTTGAGCAAATGTGATCGACTATCGTGGCTTCACTGCTGCTATCAGTTGGTCACATCGACTCACAATCTGATGAACTATGAACAGACAAGAGGCCCACAGTGCACTTATTCAGGAACCGCCGATGGTTTTATCATGATGCATAAAGATTGCACTTTTTACACATTTCTGCGTGTTGTTCGACACGTATGGTTTTCCGGCTTGCGCTGCGATTCTGCTATGATGGGGCTTTATCGTCATTTTACAGATTTGAGTCTCCTCTAAGACATGTAGCCATCGCTTTCACAATAATCCAGTCACCCGTTGAAGGAAAAACAGTTTCATTATTAATCAGTGGGATGTCTATAAACGGTCAATGCCTCTCGTAACATTTTTGTAACTTTACAGCACCCAATGCCAGAGTTACGACCAACTTTATCATAAACCGAATTCACAATGACGTTGTCGTCCGTTCTGGGCGTGGGCTATGCGCGAGCGGGCCACAGGCGAACGTGCCACCGTGGGTGCCGGCGCGCTCACCTGGATGTACTTGCGCTGCGTCTCGTCGTTGAGGACGTGCGCCACGTGCTTGGAGAAGATCTTCTCGCGACCCGTGCGGGCGTGGATGCCCACCATGGTGACCCCGATGGGCCACGGGGCATTGCCAATGGCCATCTGCAGGTACACATCGTTGGCCTGCCAGGGCCCCCCCACCGCCCACCGAAGGAAACAACGTTAGGGGGACGCGCGCGCAGGAAGGTTTAAGTTTGCAGCCGGAGGTGGGTGTGGCGATGAGAATGCGGCACCTGTAACAGGAGACCACATCGCAGCGATGCTCTGATCCTGGATCATTTTGAGTTTGCACTCACTTTTTTTTGAAGATCCTCCATGGAATCACCCCTGTCGACCTCTCCCCTCTCATCTGGTCATCTACTGGACATCTGTGCAAAATAACTTTAGAGCTCATCAGATTCCTCCAGTATAAATAGATGCTAACCTGACTCTACTCCTCTCTAACTCTTCCCCAGGCAATCTGCAACCTCTCCCTTCTGATTGCTATCTACTCCTCACCACGCACTTTCCTACCTCTACCCTCTCATCTAACACTACTCCTCTCCACGTACTCTCAGCTCCATCTATCAAATTCCCCGGTTAACCGTCGCTCAGTTGGAGGTCGCTCATTCTCCTCCTTTCTCCCGTCCCTTCGTGCTGCAGACTCCCTGTCCTCGGTGCACAGAACTGTGGGGTCCGTGTCTCGGGATTACCTTCACGTACTCCCTCTGCAGCACAAACTTGGTGATGTCCGTGAGGTACTCCTTGATGTCCGATGACAGATTCTTCACAGACACAAAGACAAAGATTCCCCCCTAAATCATTAACATAATTTTGGGGCAAGTGCCATTAGCAAGCCCCTGTATGTATGTTGAACTTCCTTCACACTGTACGTAGCCAACCGTGTTCATCGGGAGTGCGGGGGAAGGGCAACATACTAAACACAAAAAGCAATTATACAGAAATTAATTTTCAATCTAAATTTAAAACTGCATAGCTCCAGTGCCTTCACGATGGGGTGGGGGGCCAAACCACGCCCAGTCACCTTTGTCTCCACAGTGCTGCTGTTTACACATCGCACCGGGTACTAATTTGAGGCTGAGTCGACCTAAGGGAGGCCCAGGACCGGTGATGATAATCGTCACTGGTGTTGGATGCGAGTGGGGATCGAACTCGGGTGGCCGGGTTCGGAGCGCAGCGCGCTAAGCGCAACACCACCGCTCCCCATACACACGAGCACGCACACGCGCATGTACACAAACCACAATAGAGGCGTGTGTCACATTAATAATTCAAAAGGCGACCGACCTTGCAGCTCGCGAACCTCACATTGCAGTGACTAACAAAGCGCACACCGAGTCGGGGAAAGACGTCGCTAAGAGGAACAATGACCTCGTGGCGAGAGCAGTGACGGCATTAGCTGTCAGAACACAGAACACGCTCAAGGGGAAGACCCAAAAGGGCAATGCAGTGCAGCCGTATGAAGTATTGCGCAAGGCAATTGACAAATGTTGCCATCAGCTATCGTCATCATTGCTGTTGCTGGAATTCTGTTCGATGGCGTTATTCCAACTTGCCCAAAACTACCGCAGTGAACAGTTCCAAGTAAAAAAAAAGTGCCCCCCACTCTTTTTTATATTGAACATGAAACACCCATTGCTGCTGAATTCATGAATTAAATGTCTCTAATATGAATACCCCCCCCAGCACCCGTCTTTTAAATGATCTTATCAAAATGTAACGTGCATGAAAAACTGTAAAACTATATCTAGAGCGTATGGTGATTGCCTAAAGAAATAATTGGGGGTTCAATTGCTCATTTTACATGCCCTGGTTTGTAATGTTGACCAGACGATTTATTTTGGCGTTTCAAATAAAACCGAGAAGATAAAAACAGCGTCGATTCACGCTGCCACGCGCTCGAGTGTGTGGTGGGGGCGGGGGGTGGGGGGTGGGGGTGGGAAGGCGGGGGGTGGGGGGTGGGCCAGGCCGGTTCAGGCGAGGCCAGGGCTGCAGGGCAGCGGAAAACCTTTTTGCGGAGCTTGCGAAAGAGCGGCTGCAGGTAGGCCTCGGTCTGGCTGTGCGTGGCGCTGGCCAGCTTCCCCGCCACGCCTCTCTTCACGTGCTCCTCACGGCTGTTCAGCTCCTTAGCCCAGCTGCCCAGCAGGAACTGTCACACCCCCCCCACCCCCGGCAGGCAGAGGGTTAAGGGGCAGCGGGCAGCAGAACGCAGCGCGGCGACACCCATTACCGTTCTCATATTCTATCGCATCTATGCATGTATGTTGAACTACTTTCGCACCGTACGTAGCACCCATACTAATCGGTCTATGCTACAGTACTAAACAAAACAGTACAGATATAATATAGACAGAACGTGCAGGACAGACAAAACAAACAGGACAGTGCAAATACCGATAGAACAAATGAGACGACATAAACGAGACAAATAAGAATTGGTTTCTAAAGCTGTTCATGATCCCATATCATCACAATTCACCAAACAGCTAGAGGGAAATACAGAACAGTTACACGCTTGCGTTTGATATTTATGCATGAGAAAATATAAAACATTGCCATCGTGATATAGGGATATCTAATTTGAGACGTGTGGCTGTTGGTGTGCCCAAACATTTTGTCTCAATGACATACCTTTAAGACTTTCAGAATCAGGTCCATATCCTGGTGGTCGTTTTCTGTGCCCAGAGTTTTCCCCAATTCCTGTTAGAAAACGACATTGAAAGTGGCACCGCAGTCAGCGTCCTTATTCAAGTTCATGCATGCAAAGCGTGCGTTATAAACATGGCCACATTCTTAAACCCTCACCCACAATGTCGTTATGAAGACATTTTCTCTTGTGAACGATGGCGGAGGGTTGTTGTATAACCAGAGTAAATTGAGAGACAGTTTGCACATTTTTATAACGACATTGCTACACATTAGCAGGACAGATAAGTTTGGCTTTTCTGATGTTAAAATGAAAATAAACTTTTTGGTCCATCAGTCTATTGGCCTTCCTGGCTACTGTATTTTTTTTGCAATGTTGGCAAATGAAAGAACATTAAAAATCAAATGTTTATGGACATTGGGTATTTAATAAGGCCACACAGGCTGATGGGAAAAAATGCAATTACATTTTTACATGGTCAAACAGCCTTGTCTGTTCCTTTTATAATTTACTATCCAAAATTCATCGTAACAGCTTATAACACATTTTGTGTCGCCAAAGATAACTCGTAGAACAATTACATGTTTTGCTATTGAAAATTATGGGAAACTCAGACAGAAAAGCACATGCGGGCTGGAAACAAATAAGAGTAATTAATATCGCGGGTGCATCAAAACGTACAAATACGTGCCATCTGCTTCACAACGGACGTTAAGGTGAAGTTTTATTTGTTTAGGCCGTGACAACGTTCATGCACGGTGAGGGGCCACTGTGTGCCGGCATTGTCGTCTAGATTTGCACAAAATAGATAACTTCCTGCAAATTACTCTTGAGGAATGTACAGAACAATCATCGCCATTCGCCACACCCCCACCCCGACTGCGAAAACTTAGCAAGATCCTCCTGACAAAGAGTCATGAAGCTCAGTAGGGCTTTCCTGCATAAACAAGCATGATAATAAAACATGCACGAGTTGTAGAGTTATCCAGATTTGTCCAATTGTCTTGTTGGACAAATCTACGTTGTTTTCAATGCAAGGCCATGCCACATGAGCAAGGTCATGTCACGCTCACAATCACACCTGTGTGTCAACAAACTCCAAATTACCAGGTCGTTAAACTGTTAAGATGGCCTCGTACTCAAACGGGCGTCCACTGTGGCTGGCAAGTATACCAACTTATGAATGAAGTTCTCCATCACAAATTCAGAACCAAGATGAGGCATGTGAAACGCAATCCACCACCAGCCACCTCGACACTCACCTGCAGCTCCTCGATGGTGGTGTTCTCCTCCTGCACCTTGAGGTCGTTCTGACCTTCCTCCTCCGTCTCCTGTCCGGCCGCCAGCTCGTTCAGGTACTGCAGGTCGATCTTGTCCATGGCTGTCTTCAAGTCGTTTCTCAAACCCTGCACCGCAGACGTGGAAAGAACACCGGGCGATTGGACGGGCCGTCGGCTTGACGAGAATGTCAGCAAAGGCAAATCATCATCACAGTCCATGGACAAGTGTCCACTGCACATTTTGTCATGCTCAAATAGCGCACATCTTTCTGGCACCAATCTCTTTCATGTCGTCGTTAAACCATTCGCTGTTAGGTCTTCCTCTCTTTACGGTTCCTTCCATTTGGCGGCACAACAACACTTTTAATTTCCCTGTCCATCTTACATGTGTCCAAATAGGTGCCAGTTTCCTTCTCATCACTGCCTGCATCATCAGTTTTTCTTCTTCTATGTGCAACAACATAAGGATAGTTCAAACAGGTAGCAATTCGGCTGACTGCGACTAAAGTGTTATTTTAATTATTTGGTGAACACGTGATCTTTGTGTATTTGTGACGCATTAGTTATTACCCTCACGCCTTCGCGATGGCTTTTTAGCTATCAGTATGCCGTGAACACCAGATGTGCTTATTAATAACATCTTCTGCATGTGAGTAAAGTACCCAGAATGCATTCAATTTAGTCAAATTCTCTGAATCTAAGCAGAGTTTATAATACTCTGGATGATTGTCTCGACATGCGTAACAGGTGTTATAGGCTGAAGAACTAGGTGGTGGGCGGCATAAGGCAGTGGAGCAAAATCCATTGTGGTACTGCGCTTCTACGTGTCCACGTGCGTGCTACCCAACATTCACCAACCCACAGCGACCAGCGTGGTGCAAGCACTGTCGAACAACTCCCACAATCCGCAGTGGAGGACATCATCATCCAGCAGTGGATTAACAAAAAGGGCTGCCCATGTACGTATCCACAAAGAGTCGTAAAGTGCAGTGGCTGGCTGGTTCGTTGGTCACGTGACAAACATATTCTTAGGTTTTTTCGGTAAAGTCACGTGACTTTACCGAAAAAACCTAAGAATATGAATCCTTGCAGTCACGAAAGCTTCAAATCTAGAACACGCGACAAACGTTTCCCACCACAAGGCCTGTGCATGGGGGACATGCGCCCCCTTACTGGAATGATGAGGTACAGCAGTGTCAGTGGTGGGTGGAGAAAATCTTGACTTAAAGCTTTCGTGACTGCAGGAATACATATTCTATGGGTCTTTCGGTAAAGCCAAGAAAATGCTGGTGTCATTGGTTGACAACAGTGTGCTATAAAAATGCCAGGCCACGGCTAAACATCGGTGGCGATTTATATTTACACCGTTCTGGGCCTCCCTATCACAAACCCAGCATTGGCCAGAAAGAAATATGCTCGAACAACCCTCACAACTGACAACATAAAACTCACTATAAACCATTTTTTTTTTTTACCACGGTAAGGGCCACTGCGCTATAGAGTTATATTTCAGAAGAGACCTGGCCACAAAATATAGCCAAATGAAGTGGCTTATCACGTGTAAATTTAAAGCAGCCAAATATTCTAAACACATTTTTTTAAATGTAGACGGAAAACCCGAAAGACCTGGAGGAAAATCCACACGTCCACGAGAACACGGAATCTCCCAAAAAACAGGCATCAGGGTCGGGATCGAACCCACGACCTATACCACAGCGAGGTAGTTGACATCTCGGCACGTTGTGGAGAGGCCTTCAACCAGCAGTGGATTGACAAAAGCGCTTTACGTTATAATTATTTTCATTGAGTTGAGATCAAAAGTTCTGTGAAATCTGTTTCCACGGGACGACGCACCACTCTGTGAAAACTTAAAACCGTCTCGTAACAAAAGACCCAAGAGCACAATTGCAGAAGTGGCAAAAATAAAACTAGAACTAAAGTCACTGAGTAAAAGTGAACAGTACACGCAAACATTTCATTGTATGTTAAAGTAAAATGCTATTTAAATGGCAAATAAGTTGCAAGAAATATTTTTATGGATTTTATTTAGTTTTTTCTCCAAATCTCAACCAATTGTGCTAGCAATGTCATCAGTAAAGCTGCACTATCAGAACTAAGCAGCTACCAGAGCATCACCTTGTGTCAGAGAACGCCCCCATTAGATGACTTTGCAAACAACTCATGAAATTTTTTTAAAAAAGCACTTTGTCACCCACTTTGAATAACACACCCTGCAGAAAGTGATCACCGAATGCCAATAAAATTGAACATTTGAATTCTCAGAGCTGAAATTCAGCCAAATTAAGTGACGAAACCAAATGTAACTATGGGGTTTTTTGTCAAACCACTGCCACTAGGAACCCGTTTAACCACGGGTGGCGAGACGCTAACTACCTCGCTTGCTATACAAGAGGTCGTGAGTTCGATTCCGACCATGGCGCCTGTATATTTTGGAGTTTCCATTTTTCCCCGTGATTGTGTGTATTTTTCTCCAGGTCCTCTGATTTTTCCCTCCACAATTACAATCAACATGCGTTTAAAGTATTTGGCTGGAATAAATGTCCACGTCATAAGCCACTTCGTTGAGCTATAATTTGTGATAGCCATGTCGCTTCTGAAAAAGAGCTGCATAGCTCAGTGGGCATTACCAGGTGAAATAAAAAGTTTATAGCTTATATAGAACCCGGGTTCACGCACTTTGTTAACTTCGGGCGCGAGGATCTCGATCTTGCGCAGCCGCTGGAACGCATCATAGTCGCTCTCGCTGAAGAGTCGGATTGGCTCTGCCCGCTCTCGCAGTCGCTTGATGACCTGCGGAGAGAGCGTTTACACAGCACGCACGAGACTAGTAATCACTCACAGTTGTTGGCTATCCGATTGCCTGTGGTCGCGATTATCCGGGTGGTGGATTACAAACGAATAAATATTATTCGGAGGCGCTGGTTCCACTGTCAGCCGCTCCTCACTCGTCGCGGGTCATTGACCCAATGCTGCAAAAGTCGACAAATAAATGTAAACGCGCGATTTTAGCATTATAAGAATAACTTTCACAATTGTTACATTTTCCCCAGGTTAAATGAAATGTACTTTGTTAACTGCATTTCCATTTGGAATAATGACCACATTCTACGTCTTCACACCCGTTCTATGTAGGTAAAACGACCATGTTTTTATCACTTAATTCGTATATCTTTTACAATACCTCTATTTGTTTTATCCAGGCTTCCCTCCCCTCCCGCTCCCAGAAAATTAAGTGTATTACGCCAAAAACTTGCTTATCGTGGGTTTTCCCATCGCGGATTTGACCATTCGCATAAAATTCATTGAAGTATTGTTTGCCGATCGTGCTCCTGTGGCTCAATCATGAGCAGTTGACCGCGAGATTTCTCTACGCATGGTGGCTGCAATGCTCGTGATGACGCTGCCGTGGAAGAACACACGCGCCATCTTGTCCCCATGTTGTCTCCGACGCAGTCCATCGCGGGTCCCAGTTCACGTGTTGTCAGCACCCAGCGATGGGCACGGTTTTTTGTGTATTTTGTAGTGCAGAAAAAATACATGCCATACTCTCTGCTTCTTTCGGTAAAGTCACGTAGATAGAATAAAATAATCGAATAATATAAAACACGACGTTTCGGTCGCAACACAAGCGTCCGTCTTCAGGTGAGAAAAAAAAAAATCTGCTGTTGTGGCTTTATATAGGCACGGGAGAGGAGAGGGAAGGGAGGGGAGGAGTTTAGCTGTTGGAGTTCACAGGGGAGAGGGGGGAGGGTTTGTGGCCTGCAGGGACGAGACTTTACCGAAAGAACCAGAGAGTATGAATTCCTGCAGTCACGAAAGCTTCAGATCAAGATTGAATACATGCCATGTTTAAGATGTGTAGTCATTATGATTAAAACATTATTTTGAAAAGAGTATTTACATTTGTATTTGTTGTCATGATGGGATTATGAGAATCATGGTTGAGAGACTGCTGGGTTTCCATGTTTTTTTTTCTATCTGGTTATAAACAAAGGTATATTATGACAAAAAATTTACAAAGGTGACCAACGCTGTTGTCAAAGCAAATAAATCAAATGGAAATGGGCAGCGCGCATCGTGAACAAAAACTGACACGACCTGGACAAAAGTAACTGCAGAGTGGAGACCGACAGAATGGCGACATAAGCAGAGTAAGGCAGCGTAAGACAAAAGGTGAGTTGACATCAAAGAGTTCAGAGTCCACTACCGGACAGGAGTGACCAAAGAAGGAATGTAAGTGGGGAGAGCCTTTGGCCAGCAGCAGGATGTTACTAGCCGATGACAAAAAATCTATCATCACGCTGTCAATACGCACCTCCTGTCGGCTCAGCGTCATAGGCAGCTTCTCCCCCATGAGCTCCATGTCCATCATGCTGCTCGTGGCAATCTCCTTCTCCTCCTGCTGATTGGGCATCATCTGGGGTTGTTTCTGTTACACATTGCACCCATGGTATTAGTTTATTTTACAATCTATCTCGTAATCAGCTCCTAAACTTTTATTTGGTAAATTTTGCCGTAAGAAAGCCTCAACTAGATTGTGAAACTTACTGATATGACGATTTGTGGTTTTATTTGGCGGTGGCAGAAGGGCAGTTCCACAATTTTGGACTGACATTTCAGACACTTTCAAGACAGAGGTATTAAGTAATATAATCACAATGTGGCTCTTTTACTGTGGCATTCCATGTCCAAAATTTAGGATTGCAATTCAATAAAAAAATGAATTGTCCACCTTTCTAGATAATGGGGAAATGCTCATAAAAATTAAAGGTGACGGATGCACTCAAGACAGAAAGGAGGTTGGATGGTGCATTCAGTTTTGTGTACGCGATTGTCTCGTTCCTAAAGTTAAGCCACATTTTCTATAATTACCTTCAAGAATAAGATGATTGTTAAATTATAACTGTTGGTTTCCCATTTGTGGAACTGCCCATTCACATTTGAGCCTTTGAGCAAAGCAAATTATTTGATAGTAATTTAAAATTGTTCCCAAGATAAACGATTGTGAGAAAAGAACATGGTTTAATGCAAAACATGAATTTCAAGCAGAAAATAAGTTATATATTACAATACATTTGTGGAACAACCTTACACGCGGAGTTTACTCACATTTAAAACATATTTAATAAGCCAACCAACATTACCATCTTAAACATTCCTTACTTCTCTGCACCGGAATCTTATTGTATGGTCCATGCGTGCGAATCACATCGCGCGATAGAAGTTGTTTGAATGGAAGTTCCTGCTCTCTTTTTAAAGCAAGAGAAAGTAGAAACTGCCAGCCAAATCTAGAAATAATAAGATTCATTCCTTAAACGTAAAGCATAGATGTGATATCATGAAAATAAAAAACGAGAAAGCAGCTTGCAAACCAAAACAGCCACATAAATATCGCAAATATTTTCCTGCAAGCAACTACAAAATTACTTCAAACAGTTTCATGCCTTTACAGAAAAACACTATCAAACCATCCAAAGGCTATTTGACAGAACAAACTGGCATGTAACTGGTTAAAGGAATTTGTAGCAAGTGGAAAGGAATAAAATAAAAACCAATTGTATAAGCAGCCTGAGGTCTGCTACCATACCTCGGCAGCCTTGTGAGAAGCCCTCTGTTGGCACAACATCAACACACTTGGCAGTTACAAGTCACCGCTTCCACATCTCTACCAAAAGGTGTCAAGTAAAAGCAAAGTATGCAATAATAACATATTGAAATTCTGAAAGGGATCAGTGGCCTTTATTTTTTCTGTTGTGGAAATATTATGTCCACTGGTCTGTCCATCCATCTGAGGACACTTAAAATTTTTTTCACTTAAAGTACATTTCCAAAACTATTTTTTTTATGAAACTTACCACATAGTTTACCAATATCAATAAGCAGGATATGCATAGTTTTTGGGCCACAATCTCAATTAGATACTTTCAATACAGCATTTCAATAACAAACATAAGTCTCAATGCACATCGGGATGTTTATAAAGCACGTGTACATTTTAATGTGGGTTTCTGTGAGCACATTCTCTTACACAGTGGAATCCTCTAACATAGGGTAATTTCACTATATATTCTGGTGGGCCACATGATACAATTAGCATGTGCTAGCGGGCTACTTGACATCATAGCATGAAATATATAAGTTATAATCTGTATCTCTGTCTTAGTGAACCATATATCTTGGCGGGCCACTCCAAGAGCTTTCACAGGCCAGATGTGGTTTACAGGCCCACTAGTTGAAGAACCATGCACTAGCAAAATAAGAGGCTCCCTTAATAGACTGTCCGGTCAGCTTGTGTTTTCTTTCACATAAGCCCCACGCAGTACTCCAATTGACAAGATGCAGAATTGTAAGCATTGGAAGAATCAAGAATATTCAGGGTCATCATACCTTGAGGCCGCATCTCTCATAGTATGCCTCCTCTTCTTTCTTTGCCAATTCACCTCGCTTGAAGTACCTCTTGTTTCCCTGGTTAACAAAAAAACACACGAGGAGATTTTTACGTACAATGTAAACAAATATATACATCTGAAAAGTGCGCAAAGAAGCATGGATCGATGAATACTTGTATTTACACTGAGATAATAAGGAAAATATGCAAGTTAGGGGACAGCAGTTTTGAATTGGGCTTGGGCTGGACATGTCTTACAATTGGATGAGAGCTTGTCGAGACAAACAACAGCATGACAGCTAAAGGAAGAAACCAGTGGAGTACGTGCACTCCTGTTCTAATCTTACACATTTCCCACATGTTCAGAAGCCCAATGCCAATGTCTAGGCCTGCCAGCCACGAGAGTAGCTGGAGACGAGGGAGTTCATGTGGTTCTAACTCTTCCTCCATTGAAGAGGCGCCCAGGTTACAACGTGGCCCTGAGTGTTGGCTGCATGGCCACAGTCGCAATGCGGGCCTCTCTGAAGGAGACGCGCGCAATGGGCTCGTACGATCGTCCACTTATGAGATTGAGAGATCAAATCTGCCGGTGTTGCTGGTGCTAGCTAGCTAGATGGATCGTTTCGTCGCAAAACTATGAGACAGACGGTAACATATCGGGCAATTTGCCTTTCATAGCACATAGAAAAGGCCAGGGTGGCCTATTTGCCTTATATTCTTGTCTGTGACAATTGTTGACTATTATTTGTGTTTGTGTAATCTACAGATATTGTACCCCAGTGATGTCTATGGTAATCGCACCATGCTATGTTCTGAACAGGCGACTAGAATATTGAACGTGTACAGTACCGCTGTTGTTATCATCGTTGGGAGATGTTTATAAAGGATTTGAAGCAACACGTTTTCAACTTCCGTCTTCAAACATTTTACATCCGACACATCAAAGTCACATTTCCCATCGAGGTAGTTGCGCCAAATGATTTCTGTCCAGTATTTCAGTGGCTTAACTAATAAATGTAACTCATATATCCTGTACAGTACTGTAGAACACCATACAGTTAACGCGTGCGTAGCTTTCGTCCCGATTGAAACGAACACGACTTTATAACACGCACACACAAACACACGCGCGTTATTTTGTTGTTGCTAAATTACTAAATGCGGTAAAATATTATAATCAGCCTCTGCTTAAAAATCGAGAGAAGCCTGCGGCGTTAGGCCCCTGCGTGACGCCGTCTTTAATAATACGATTACCACTTTAACAGCGCAAACAACGACAAGACGTGTAACTCGGTGTTTGTTGTTAACAATCGCACGAGGGGGACGGGGGGGGGGTACCTCCACGAGATTTTTATCCTCAATAAGTTTCCTTTTCCTCACGATCTCCGCTTTCAGAAAGTCCATCACGAGAGCTTCCCAGAAGCCTCCAGCGCGTGCGTGGGGGCAGCCACATCCGGGGCAGCCACATCCGGGGTCTGCGTGGATGTCGGTGGAGGGGCAGAAGTCACTCACAGAGGGAGGGCTGCAAATTACTCCAACAGCAGAGGGCAGTCGAGCAAAACCCATGCCTGGAATTGCAGCGTTCTTCGGGCCACTGGCGGCCCCAGGTGGCCTTTGGTGTGGGACCCCGGTGGCCTTTAGTGGGGGCCACCCCGGTGGCCTTTAGTGAGACCCCTGGTGACCTTTAGTGTGGGACACGGTGACCTTTAGTGTGGCCCCCGGTGACCTTTAGTGCGGGACAGGGTGGCCTTTAGTGAGACCCCCGGTGACCTTTAGTGTGGCCCCCGGTGACCTTTAGTGTGGCCCCCGGTGACCTTTAGTGTGGCCCCCGGTGGTCTTTAGTGTGGCCCCCGGTGGTCTTTAGTGTGGCCTCCGGTGACCTTTAGTGTGGCCCCCGGTGACCTTTAGTGTGGCCCCCGGTGACCTTTAGTGTGGCCCCCGGTGGTCTTTAGTGTGGCCTCCGGTGACCTTTGGTGTGGCCCCGGTGACCTTAGTGTGGGACCCGATGGCCTTTAGTGTGGCCCCAAACAATTTACAGCAAAAAAAATTAAGTTTTTTGTCAGTATCAAATGATGAAAAAATATAGGTTAGGGTTAACCCTTTCTGGCAATAAAACAGGAGGTGTTAAGATGTTCAAACGCAAAATAGAACCCTTTTGCAAGGAATCAAGTCTGCATTAACCACACGTACCTGTGGTGAACATGCTCTGATAATATCCGTAATAAAATATTCAACGATTTTTTTAGTTTTTACCAGGTAAGTCCCACTGAGCTATGCAGCTCTTTTTTAGAAGCGACCTGGGCGACAAATGATAGCCCAACAAAGTGGCTCATCACGTGGACATCAATAGCAGCAGCCAAATCCTCTAAACGCTCGTTTAGACACACACCCGTGTGTTGAATGAATAACGAATTGGCACGTTCTGTTGACGTGACAACCCTTCCCAACTGGGTTAACGACACGTTCATATTCTTGGTTCTTTTGGTAAAGTCACGTAGAAGGGAAATAATATTATGTTGAATCTTTATTATTTTATTATTTCCCTTCTACGTGACTTTATCGAAAGAACCAAGAAGATGAATCCCTGCAGTCACGAAAGCTTTAAATCGAAATTTAGACACGTTCATATTTACGCGATCGAACCCCCCAAAAACCCGTTATTTATGGATCACCAACTAATGTCCATCAGTAATTAATCGGCGCATCTCATTAACCGACCGATTAACATTCAACCTCTGACCCCCCCCTCCCCCCATCGAGAGCACCACCCAATTGATCGCGGACGTCGCATTCCCACACAACGGAGAAGCACCTCGTGACCGGGGAACCCGCCAATGGGATGCGCGCATACGCGGCCCCGCAAATGAACCAATCGCTGTCGGTGCACCAACAAGTGTGGGCGGGAAGTATTGACCAATCGGGTGGCCGGATTCGGAGAGCGTCGGTGGCGCACGAGGGGGGGTGGGGGGCCACGCGTTAAAACATGGCGGCCACCACGCGTGGTTAACGTGAACCGTGAGTTAACTCGCCCCGATCCAATCGTCTCGCCGTGATAAGTTAACTGCGGACGGAATGCGCGCGGCGTCTGCTGGCGTGGACGTGTAAGCCGTGATTTAAAAAAAAAAACCGCGCGCGAAGTTTTTACGCGTCAATGCCGCCCGACGCAACGTGGTTAGGCGGCGTCTGTCCCGTCACCGAGGGGCCTACGCTCAGGCTTCGGTTTGAAATCCAGGCGAGGCCGCCTAATTCACCGGGTGGTCGTGGTGTCCAGCTTTTGAGGGTTTAACGTCTTTAAAGCTGAGTGATCATAGTTACTGCTTTTTTTGTATATAGTATCACTTACTTGTGGTTAATTACAGTTCTAGAGACCGCTTTTGTAGCTGAAATTACAATAGCGACTTGAGTAACAGCACTTAACATTCGGCCCCACATGGTCAATTTGCTCTGCTGTGTGAGTTCCCGAGCATTGGTGCGTGTGTTGTTTGTTTCGCAGGACCAGCGAAGACGACAACCGACCTTGTCGTAGCGGTTAAATGGGCAGTGTTGCGATGGATGAGCAGGCGCTCCGGGGTTTGGGGCCCGTGGCCGATTCGTGTGCGCAGCACCGGGTAAGCGAAGCCGTCTCGTCTCTCTTTTACAATTCTATCGTATCATTTAGAATGTACTTCAATCTTTTTGTCGATCCTTTGTTGGATGTGTATGCATGTAGAACTTCTTGCGCGCACCGTACGTCGCCAACCGTGCTACGTACGTTAACACGGGAAGGGCAATCAAACTGAACGGAAAGTAGTTGTAAAGCGATTAGTTTTCAATCTAGATGGTGGCCCTGGCCTATGCCGTGTTAGTCGTCTGTGGTTGTTTGACCATACTTCACGTCGGTCAGCCAAGAGTTGGTGAAGTGGGCAGAGGAGCTGATGGAGAGGGTGGCCCAGATTCGATTACAATATAGCTCGCCACTGATGTGGTTCGTGACCGGGAATGGAACTCGAAATTTTCCCGGCCTCTGAGCGCATTGCGCCAGCCGCTATGCGACTTGCCCACGCCGTGATGTACACACACATGTTCTGTTAAAGAAACACAACATTAACTTTAAAAAAAGACTCGTTATGAGACCACGTTTAGTGACTTTAGTAAGTAAGAAATTGATAATCGGCCATGATTTGGATGGAAACCTCGCAAACCGTGCTGTCTCCCAGCCACGCGATCCAGCAATCCGTCGGTCGGTCTCCGACACACGCGGTCGGCAATTTTCTCGCGAAATCTGCCTTGTGAAACGACATCGCTCCTTTTTAGAGGGGCTCCATAGTTTGTTGTGCAGGAAAAGAGAATATTTTCAGAGGCCTCTAATCAATTGCGGGTGGCTGATTCGTCTCGTATGCTGGCCCAGTGGGCGCGTGCATCGCAACATCTCAATGCCCCAGCAACATTGGCAACGCGTGTCAAAACAGATTCGCCCGTAGCGCCAAGTATGATGCAACGCTTGCGCACAGCATACACCAGAAAGAGATGCGTTACCGTTGCGTATGGCTGTAATTGGAGTGAGCAGTCGGTTGTGTTCGTCCATAAGAGGTGCAATTTGGTTGCAACGTGCCTCTGAGCTCATCACGCATTCCGCCATCACCCTGCGTCTGATGCAATACACTCGCACATGGCTGCAAGAAGTGGTCAACCTCATGTGTGCTCTTGCCGTTATATAACACCCTTGTATAATTAAACTGTTTTTAAATTCTTGGCCTATGACCAAACCACCCATATTTCTCCTGATCTAGTTAGATATCGGAAGCTAAGCGGAGTTAAGCCTGGATAGTGTTTGTCTGGGTGAGCACCGTGCACTTGTCATAGGGCTTGCGTGGCTACGTGGTGGGCAATACTGGACCTCTTTCCCTCCCATACCAACCCATACTGACTGGGGTGCCACGGTGGCGAGGTGTTAACTACTTCGCCTGGTATACAGGAGGTCGTGGGTTCAATCCTGACGTGTGTACATTTGGAGTTTTCATGTTCTCCCCGGGGTCGCTTGGATTATTCTCCGGATCCTCCGTTTTTTTCCCTCCACATTTAGAATCCACATGCGGTTTGGAGTATTTGGCTGCTATAAATTTCCACATGATAAGCCACTTCGTTGAGCTATCAAGAGCTATATAGCTCGATGGCCCTTATCTGGTAAGATAAAAAAGGCTGTCTTGGTCAAAATACCTGCCACAACCTGCACAGTGTTGGGAGGCCCTCTTGCAGGGCACAAACAATACGGATGTGAATGTACATATTTGCTTTGTGACAAAGCAGTGGGAGGTGTGGGTTTTTTTATTTCCCGAATATTTGCTATTCAAGCAAAAGTGTGTAAAAATGTTGTGCAAATGCCTTGCTGGTTATGGATATGGTGGCGGGGGAGGGGGCAGATACCCCTCTAACATGCACAGAGGGATCAAGCCTATCCTGAGGGCCCTTACGGTAATAGGGTTCATGGCCCCCATTGGCAGTTTGTTGTGATGTCTGCCTTTTAATCTAGCTATTTGGATGTGAGGCTCGGTGGATCAGACAAATGTGTTAAACTCCCAAGCCCCTCGGCTGCTCCGTATACATCTGTGTAGAGCTTCGCGGGGTTATCTGCTCCAGGTAATCTGGTTTCTGCCCACGTGAAGACACACTCTCATGAATAATATAATTGGCCACACATCCCAATAATGTGGGTTCCTTCTGAAATAAGAGTCTTGACACTCGGTGAAGCTTCATAGATAAACAAAGGGTATCATTATGATTGTAATGAAGTATGGACGTTAGTTACAACCTTGGTTAACACCAGGTAAGACCACATTGAAATAGTGTTTGTTTATATAAGGAAGGTCGCTTTATTGGACTGGTTTTTCAACAAGGGTAGGTGGTGGACGCAATGCAGAAATAGCAAATTTAGGGGACCGTAAGTGAATGGAAATGGATTTAACATGAGCAAGCTCTGTAAACTGGTTGTATATTCACATGCCTAGCTCATTTTACTGTTGAACACATGCTCACGGGTTTAGCTTGTCAATACATATGCTTGCTGTATAACCTAAATGTCACTGCTCGAACTGCTACAATACATGTTTGGGTTATGATAGATACAAGATAGGCACGGTATAGTTTGAATAGCCTAGACTTGTTGGATGTCCACGCACTGTTAAAAAGAGCACTTGCATTTTTATTATTATTTAATTGGTGCCATTTTGAGAACCTGGAAAGAATGATGGAGTGTTTAAATTACACTCGGAATTTAATGGATTGTGCACTAATTCCATGAGTCACAGATGTTATGTTGGTTGTAACGTCTGGATGTAGGTAAAGTGTAATGACAATTAACTTCATCATTGTGTGCTTGTCTTGAGTTGTCCAAGTGTTTTTTATGGTTGAGGAAAATAAGTACTTGTTAGTTACTAAGTACAGTATTGCAACAAGATGTTCATGTTGTGCCACAACAACATGTATAATACCCATTTAGTTTTGGCACTTGGGTTTTCATGTCTCATAAGTTGGTCTCAACTTCACCAATGACTGGAACACATCGCATGACATTTCTTTGTGCGTGGACAAATTCCAGCGCTTTAAAAATCTTTTATTCAATCTTGATTTGAAGCTTTCGTGACTGCAGGCATCCATACTCTTTGGTTCTTTTTTTATTCGTAGCACAGTGGGTGATAGTGCTGTATACTCACCTTTGTTGGCCAGAGGTCCACTTGAGTTCTGAGAGGTCGCTGTGATAGCCCTGTCCGTGGGCCATTCTCAAACTAAGGGTTGCACTGCTGTGGGAGATCCGAATGGTTTGTTCATCTTGTGGCATGCCGATATCACACGAGGAATATTTTTTTATTCTTAACAAGTTTTTGGCTCCTTTTGTTTGCGTGAAAATCCGTTGGGAGCCATGCTTACATTGTGCTGAGACCTCTTGTTGGCAGTTTCCATTGTTAGTGACCCATTGATTTATTTTGGTTGCTCCCGAGTACGATTGCTGAATGTGCAATTTATTGTTTGCACAGGCAGAGATGGTGAGCCGCGTAAAAGCTGTTTTCAGCCTGATGGAATTTGTTTTGTTCCTACAGATGTGCGTGTGCATTTGGTGTGTCATTGAGAATGGTAGTGTAGCGGTTAGCACGCTGCGCTACAAACCAGGCCACCCGAGTTTGATTCCCGCTCACTGCCAACACCAGTGACGATTATCTGAACTGGTCCTGTGCCTTCCCTAGGTCGACTCGGCCTCAAATGAGTAACTGGTGACATGTGTCAGCATAGCCACTGGGGAGACAAAGGCGGCCGGGCGTGGTGTTGGCCACCCACCCCCTCGTGTACCGTGCCAACCTTGATAGGTGCTCGCTCTCTAACAGCACTCGCCCCCACCAGTGTTCATGCTATACGGGGATCTTTGTTTTTTGTTTCATTGAGATCTAGTGCTCGCATTAATTGAAGGCACCTGCACAATGCCTGTAATATATTGTCTCATGTGAGATTAACTTTAGACGTTGAATAACCATGAAAAAAGGCAGATTTTATTTAAAACTGTTACGTACAACATTTTTTTATATTGAAATATGGGTCTGAATGTTGGTAGTATAAATACTACGGAGGCGCACATGGTGTGCACTTTAGAAATCAGGTTTTACATTTATATTCTGGAGGAATCTGATGATTTATGAAGCTCTATCTCATCATGAGGATTGTGAGATGGATCATGGGGATTTTCAAGAGTAGGCCGGGCCAGAAACGACAGGTGAGAAATTAGGCAGGTGTTGGTGGTAACAGACGAGCTGAAAAAAGTCAACTCGGATGGTTTGGGGCATATCGTTCATACTTGCACTGGGACGAAGATGATGAGCATGGAAGCACCAGGGTGGAGAACATGAGGAAGGTCTAGAAAGAGGTGGATCGGAGTGGTGAACCAAGATACGTAGGCCCTGTGGAGTGGAGGTGACGATTGATGGCCCGTGCCCGGGAGTGGGTGGAGAGAGAGTAACACCAAGGCAGACTCCACATGAGGTGGGGATCATTCTAGGAAGAAGTAAAATATAGTATTTTTAAATCCTTTATATTAAGTTCGCTTGCTTGCTTAGGACCGTGCAAATCTTTCGGTAATTTTTTAACCCACTTCCCGTGATCCAATCGAGCTGACATTTTGCACAGACTCGTTGTGCGTGACAATGCATTTTCGTAAAATGTTTTTTCCAAAATTGTACACTGTTTAGGGAAAAATAAATAAATATTTAATTACCACTTGTTTAATGCTGCCAGACAATCTGACCCATAGGTGGCAGCCATCTCAAGCCAGAGGACGATAGGACTCTAGCCGCCCCGATGCCACGCATATAAAGGATTTATAGTGGAAAACGTTGTTTTTACGGGTTTACTTGTTGTTAAATTGTATTCGCTCGCTGGGTGTAATGACTGTGGCTTTTTCTGTGGCGTTTGTGTAGGCATTGGCATACTTTGAACAGCTGAAAGCCTCCGAAGATGGCTGGCAGCTGTGCGCCGATGCCCTCATTCGTGGTTTCTACAGGTAATTAAAAGCGGCGTGTAATCCTGAGAGGAAAGCTCTGCAGTGTTCTCTTGTGCGGAGTTCACGTCCATGATGTCACCTGCTAGTGCCACTCCCAGCCTAGTTTGGCCGTGGTTCAGAATCCGTTAACACAGCAACAAGCCTCAGTTTGTCCGACTCTCTGTGGTGCCAATTTTCTGGCACGGTTAACAAGGCAGACGTACCACCAAAAATAATCTCACGTTCTTGAATGTACCTTGAGGATTTGACACAATGAAGGACATTTTGGTTCGGCTAACTCTGTGCGTGTGTGTTTCCTCTCAGTGATGACCACATCAAATTCTTCTGTTTTCAAGTACTGGAACATCACATCAAGCACAGGTGCATTACTTCTCACGAAGTCTGCGAGACTTATTGACACCCAACCAAACGGGCATTTCACTTTTACAAGTTCTCTAATGAGGTGTCCTGTATTTTACTGCTCGTGTGCTGGTTGCATATTGAAAGCTTGTTTTATATTGGTGGTGAAAATTCTCCCAAATAAACCTCGCAATGTGACTTATTTCGATAACGGGGTGTAGTGATGCGTTGTGTGACATCAGATTTATCCCTCTAAGACCAAAAAAGGAGGATTTCTCCACAACTCTGGCTGTCGCCTGATGAAGCTGGCTGTAATTACTGGTGAAACGTCGTACTCAGATTGTTAATGTTGTGGGTTTACTCTCCAGCACACCGATGTGCTGTCATAGTAACGGATTGACATGTTCTTGTTTACGTGACAAACCTTATTAATTGGCTTTGTCTGGTGGTGGCAGGTTTAAGGACACATTTATATTTCCACCATCTAACCCAAAAACCTGTTATGGAAAGTTTGTGGGGAATAATAGCCATTTTTAAATCCTTTATATTAAGTTCGCTTGCTTGCTTACGACCGTGCAAATCTTTCGGTCGTTTTTTAACCCACTTCCCGTGATCCAATCGAGCTGACATTTTCCACACAGACTCGTTGTGCGTGACAATTAATGTTCGTGAAAATTTTTTTCCAAAATTTTACACTTTTTAGGACAAAAATATTATATTTAATTACCAATTGCTTAATGGTGGCATGCAATCATCTGACCCATAGGTGGCAGCCATCTCAAGCCAGAGGACGAGATGACTCTAGCCGCCACGCATATAAAGGATTTATAGTGAAAAACTTTGTTTTTACGGGTTATACTTGTCTATACTTTTGAGGCGTAAGCAATTAGAAAATAACACTTCCTACCCAGGAGCAAAAATGGTGTTACATAGTGTAATCTTTGAGAGGCTTTTAACGAGAGCCTCCCGTGCGATTTCTTGTCTGCCACCGCAGGTATCCGGCGCTGCTCTGCGCCCAGCGGCAGCTCATTCGGGACACCATGATGACCTGGTTACAGACGCAGGTGCGTGCGTTGGCGGGGGTGACCCCAATTTATAGACATCCGCGTCGTCGTCGTCGTCCTCTGCCACGATTGATCCACAGCTGGATCAAGGACTCCCAAAGCTATCGTTGTCTCTCGCCCAAATGCAACGGTTCATCGAACACCTGCGCACGAGCCCATTGCATCGTTCCATCCCTGCGGTGGGCACGTGCTCGCAGGTTGTTAGTCCTGACCACCGGCATTCATCCCTTCTAGTTTTGATATTCTGCCTGTGCCCACTTTTGTATGTTCTATAATACATGTGTTCCACTTTCTGTTCCTCCTCTAAAAGTTTAGTGTGCTCATTAAGCGACTTAAAAAATATATATTGATTGGACATTGTCGTGAAACGACCACAACATATGTGGAACTTGAACAAAGCTGTTGTTAAAACCCACCACCACCCGACACAGCCAACTAGTAAGGGTTGTCACGTAAACAGAACGTGCCGATTCGTCACTAGTACAGCACCCCGGTGTATTGGAGAGCCAATCCACAACTCTCCAACACACCGGTATGCTGTACTAGTGACGAATTGGCACGTTCTGTTGACGTGACAACCCTTACTAGTTGGCTGTGTGGGGTGGTGGCGGGTTTTAACGATACAATTTTGATTTGAAGTTTTCGTGACTGCAGGAATCCATACTCTTTGGTTCTTTCGGTAAAGTCAGGTAGGTAGAAAAAATAAAGAATAAAAACACAAGCAATCGTCATCAGGTAGAAAGATACAGCAGTATAACTGCTGTACACATACATTTACGTGATCTAACCCAAAAACCTCTTCTGGATGGTATTGGTCGCGAAAGCCTACGTGTTAAATTGAACAAAGCTTCTATCTGGGCAGAATTCCCAAGTGCAATGAAAGAGTGAATAATCCAGGAGTTCCCTCTCCTGGAGGCCCTACCACCAACAGCTGTGTGAGCGAGCAATTTTGGTGTCGGGCCTTTTTTTCTAATCACATTCCTTGTCCCAGCTCCGCGCTCCTAAAGGTGCCTCTGTGCATTTGTTGTTCCTCGCAGACCGTGCGCGACACGCCAGAGAAGCCGTTTGTCCGCAACAAAGCGGCCCAGATCTTCTCGCTGCTCTTCATCTCCGAGTATCCGACCACCTGGCCCAAGTTCTTCTTCGACGTCCTCTCCGTGGTGGGCTCGGCACCAGGCGGGGTCGACCTCTACCTACGAATCCTGGTGGCCATCGACGTCGAGGTGGTGGACCGCGAGATCCTGCACACGCCCGAGGTGCGGGGCGGGGGGGTGATCATTGTCCCTGCTCATAATCAACGTTTTTGGGTTTAGATCGCGTTATTTATAAATGTGTCGTAACCCTCCACAACCCGACACAGCCAATCGGTAAAAAAGTGTCACGTTGACCAAAGACAAATAGTTCACTGCTTTAGCCCACCGGTGTGTTGAAGCGTGAAACCACAACATTTACAATTTGAGTACGACGTTTTGCTGGTAATTGCATCCAGCATCATTGGGCAATCTAAACCTAAAAACATTGATTATGAATAATATTGGTCGCGAAAGCCTATGTGTTAAATTGTCCCTGCTGCCTGCACCACGATCACCGCCACCAAAACAACAACAACGTGTAGCCTTAACACACTGTTGGAGCACATGCTGCTAGCGAGCACCTCATGAAGGCCGGCACGGTGGGTGGCCAGCACCACGCCCTTTGTCTCCCCAGCGGCAATGTTTACACGCCTCACCAGGTACTCGTTTGAGGCCAAGCCGACCTAGGGAAGGCCCAGGACTAGTCACCGGCATTGGGAGATGTCCAATATCCATCCTTGAGTTTAAGCCAGTTTTGCAACGGACATGCAATGGTGAAGTTCCAAAGAGTCCCCTATCTGTGATCGCTGTGTGCATTCGTGATGGATTGGACTCCTCCATAAGAGTGAAACACAAGTGTGTTTGGTTTTCTTGAGGTGGCTCAAGAGTTGTCCTGCGAGATCATCAGCCGGGTCCATTGCGTTGCACAAGGTGGTGCATTGCGAGCTGGGAGAGGTTCCAAATGGAACGTATAACCCTCGCTCGGCCCAAACCGCACACTTAACCCAGCGAGCTGACCTGCCCGTGGTTTTCTTGCTAAAGACGTGTGCGGAAATCATCGTGCAGCATCCTTGCTGATGAATCATCCAAGCCCATGGCAGTTTTCACCTGGAGCTGGTTCACAACGGCACTGCCACACACCTCTCCACTGTTCCCATGGAACGTTATGACCAGGCTGGCACGTTTTAAAATCTAGGTCATAGGTCATAATCAGTTTCAAAGAATGCCTGGTTCCTTGCAGTGAAAATGAGCACTCGATGGGCTCTTGGTAAATCGTATGACTATCAGACTTATTCCGCGACAGACAGATTGAGTTTCTCAGAATTCACTCGTTTGTACAGTCACCTTTGAGTTATTTTAGGTAATGACTGTGGGGAGGGGCTGCCCGAATGAAAAGAAAACCATGTCAAAGCAAACATATGTACATGTGGCCACAAAGCATACTATGTACATTGAGGATGAAGACTTGTATTAATCATTTGTCGATTCATAGCTATTAGTATTGGTAGACTTAATTTTTGAACTACTACTCTCCGCTACCTGCCGGAGCCAATCGAATCAAGTTGTCGCCGGGAAAAATATGGCAATCGATTTGTTTGGCTTCATGCAGCAAACCGGAGAACGAATGTTGACATGAGCCAGCAAAACTTTGACCGTTTTACACGATGATTCGCTGAAGGTTCTATCCAGGGCCATCGGGCGTTAACAAAGCGTGTCTCTCACGTTGACCTTATTACTTACACGACGATCAAACGCGAAATAAACTAATTAAGAATCATAATATGGGTCGTGAAAGCTCGCGTGTAAACTGTGACACGTTCTTATTGCTTCTTAATCGGGTCACTTGCCAGCGTATTTGTGATCATGAGGACCTTGAGTTCCTGACCTTTTAAGTGTGACGAGCTGCTAATAATTAAACCAGCCCGCATGTGCATTTTATAATCGCATGCTCTGTATGTGTTTATTAGAAACATGTTCATTGGAAGCACGGTTAATCTGCAACCTGAACTGTTATCTCATCGCCCTTCATGGTCAATCTACTGTTAGATGAAAGGCCTACTCCAAATTTGTTGCAACTTCTGGCGGTCCTGCAATGTGACCATTATTAGGAAGCCATTGGAGCTATGGACTTTTAAATCTGGATTGAAAATAAATTTTTTTCAAACCAGATTTTTGTGTTTAGTTTGTTATCCTTCCCTCGCACCTCTGATTTCGCGCGGTTGGCTACGTACGGTCCGAAAGAAGTTATACATACGTCAATCCGCCCAGCACCTACACACGGCAACTCGATCCAGTGCTCCGTCTCCTCCTGTGGACGTCCTCACCGACGCGTGTTGTTCCTTGGCTACCACTCCCGTTATTATTCTTGACCATTGGCCATCATCCCCTCAAAGCCAAATGACTTTTCCTTGTAGTCCGTCGCCATGGTAATAATGTGCGATGATATGAAGAAGGGCCATTGCTCCAAACATCGCCCAATTAACAAGTCATTGTTTTATGTCGTTACTTTTTTTCTTCTTGGTTCTTTCGGTAAAGTCACGTAGAATGGAAATAATAAAAATAAAACATAATAAAATAATTCTCACGACGTTTCGGCCACAACGCAAGAGGCCGTCCTCAGGTGAAGAACAGGTCTTATCGATAAGACCTGTTCTTCACGAAGATGAATCCCTGCAGTCACGAAAGCTTTAAATCGTCGTTACTTTTCTTTACGGTTTTAATGATTTCATTAAACCCGGGCGTGTTCTGTGTGTATGTTGAACTTCCTTCGCACCTTACGTAGCCAACCGTTCTCATCGGAGGTTGCGGGGGGGGCGGGAGCGGGAAGGAGAACCAGCGAAACACAATGAGCAGTTCTAGAGAGTATCCAATTCAGAATTTAGAGGAATGGGCTGGTGATTTAACGCATGGGTCCTCACTCTTCGTGCGTGTGTGCGTGCCTCGCCGTGTAACGCGTCGCGTGAAATCGCGTGTTGGCGGTAGGAGGCGCGACGCAACATCCTCATCAAGGACCACATGCGTGAGCACTGCGTGCCCGACCTGGTGGAGTCGTGGTACCAGATCCTGCACACCTACCAGTGCAGCAACGCCGAGCTCACCTGCCTGTGCCTGGACGTCATCGGAGCCTACGTCTCCTGGATCGACATCAACCTCATCGCCAACGACAGGTGCGCACACGCCTCTTCTGCCTGGACTACCTCGTAGCCTGCTAGGCCTCTTCGTTGTTGTATAGATGTAGAACTTCTTTCGCACCGTACGTGGCCGAACGTGCCAATCGGGGGAGGTGTTGGAGAAAGACTACAAACTAAACGCAAAAAGCAGTTTTGAAGAAATTAGTTTCTAATCTTAGATTTTAAAAAGTGCATAGCTCCAGTGGCTTTCTAATATTGGAAGGAAGAGCGTTCCATATGGCCGCGAAAGCACATCTCAAAGTGTGCGATGCGGCGACTGTCTTTGTTCGATGGTTAGCCGAAAAGCCGCTGCTGCTCGGTGATTGTAATTGGTGTGGTGGTTTAAGCTCCTTGACGAGATCAGCAAGGTATTGTGGTTCATTTATTGTTTTGTCGAGTCTCGAGGCTAATTTTTATGAGGGTCCTGCTCAGGTTTCACATTGGGGTTAACGATGTTGCTGCTGCTGTGCGTGATCCCAATTGAGCAATCTGCAGGTAATTTTCACCATTGGCATATTTGGCCAATACCAGTTACAGTATTTTATTTATTCATCATCCCACATTTACAATTGTAATCGATTTTGCGGGTTTAAATTTTACTTTTGTTTTGTTTTTAAGTCCAGGTAAGAACTTGAAAGGAGTCTCATTTGGAAGTGGCCTGGTTCACTAAAATGACAGAAGCCAATAGCGTCAAAGCACAGGAGAACATTGAAGTTAAATAAAATGCAGCAAAAACGAGCAAATAGAAATCGGTGCAAACGCAATCGTTACAGAAAGAAATAAAATCAAACCACGCAAACATTCAAATAGATCTGACAAAGTTCACTTCTAAAACCCAATCGTCGTCGTAGTGTACCAGTTAGCGAACCTGGCAACGTGGGTTCAATTCCCGCTCACGGCCAACACCAGTGACGATTTTCTGAACCGGTCCTGGGCCTCCCCTAGGTCGATTCGGCCTCAAATGAATACCCGGTGCGGTGTGTAAACATCGCCACTGGGGAGACAAAGGCCGTGGTGCTGGCCACCCACCCCCTCGTGCGCCGTGCCGGCCTTCATAGGTGCTCGCTAACAGCACTTGCCCCTACAGTCTGTTAAGGCTACACGGGGGGGGATCTGTGTCTTGTGCGGGGTTGGCTGCCCGTCGCAGGTTCGTGGGGCTGCTGCTGAGCCACCTGTCGGTGGACATGCTGCGCGAGTCGGCGTGCGACTGCCTCTTCGAGATCGTCGGCAAAGGCATGGACCCCGTGGACAAGACCAAGCTGGTGGAGCTGCTCAGCCAGGTGCTGCAGGCCGCCGGCTTCTTCAACCTCAAGCAGGTCCGTGGCTCCCACCCCTCCGCACCCTGAGTTGCGGCGTCGGCAGGAGACATTTGGAGCACTTGCGAAGAACGTGTGTGGTGTGTGCGCGTGTGGTGAGCGGTAGTGTAGCGGTTGGCGCGCTGCGCTATGAACCCGACGGCCCGAGTTTGATTCCCGCTCACGGACAACACAAATGATGATTATCTGAACCGGTCCAGGGCCCTCCACTAGGTCTATTCGGCCTCAAATGAGTACCTGGTGCGGTGTGTCGTGACGTCAGCCACTGGGGAGACAACATTGGCCGGGGGTGGCGTTGATCACACGAGCCCCTCGTGCGCCCCATTGGCCTTCCTAGGTGCTGCCCGTTGAACAGCACCGGCCCCAACAGTCTGTTGTGGCTCTATGTCGGGAGGGATCTTTGTATTGTGACCAGTCACCCGCATGCACAAGCAGGCTCTGCTTGGCCGTATAGAGGGCGCTAAATGAGCATGGCATGGGTTGGAGATGGGTTAATGTGGTGTGGGAAGGACCTGGTTTTCTGAACTTGCTAATGACCAGTTATTGTGGTGTCAAGATCTGCCTCTTTGGAGGAGGCTTGTGAAGGACTACTGGGCAGTTTGAGGCAGCTGTCTGCCAGCAACCATGGAGGGAGGAGGAGCGATGTGATCAACTTTACCATGACCGGAAACAAAGTGCCCACCTGGAATTCTGAGATTGACCGTATTGGTGCAGGCTCTGCCTGCTCTTCATCCGAACAACGATTTGCTTCATCTCATGCTCTGTTTCTTCAAGTCCTGTGAAGTGTCCCGTTCATCTCGCTACAGTCCCATTTACCTGGGGGCCGCGGTGGCCAGATGTTAACTACCTTGCCTGGTATACAGGAGGTCGTGGGTTTGATCCCAACCCTGACGTCTGTATATTTGGAGTTTGCATGTTCTCTCCGTGGTCTCGTAGATTTTGTCCGGTTCCTCCGGTTTTTCCTTTCACATGTAGAATTGACGTGTGTTTAAGAGTATTTGGCTGCTGCTCTAGATGTCCATATCATAAGCCACTGCGTTGCGCTATCATGTGTGGCCAGGTCACACAGCTCAGTGGGCCTTACCTGCCTAGTATAAAAATAATCACTCCCGTCCGTCTCACGAGCAGCTCGTTTGTCCCCCACCCCTCTTCGTTTTGCAGGATGACGACGTGGACTTCCTGGCGCGCTTCTCTAAGCTGCTCAATGGCATGGGGCAGAGCCTGCTGCAGAGCGCCAGCAAGCTGGCGAAGAGCGGGGACGTCGCCAACTCTGAGCGGGCGCTGAGCGGCGCCGAGAGCAAGGTGCCCGTCGTGCTGGAGCTGCTGGCGCACGAAGACGACGACATCTCTCTCAACGTCACCACCTTCTGCTACGACTACCTGCACGCTGTCAAGCAGGTGCCGCGACTCTGCCACCTACTGGTTGTACGAACGGGTGCAGTGGTTAATGGTGCAGCGGTGCAGCTAGTTGTGCAATGGTTAACACGCGATACTCTGCACCCGGTAACCGGACCATCCGGCCACCCCCACTGCATTCGGCCAACACTAGGGTAGTGTGGTAACGTGGTAACGTACGGTCAAACAAATCCTGTGACCAGCACGGCGTTTGTGTCGTCAAGCAGTGGATTGATTGCATCGCGTATCTGCGGAACTCTCGTTTTTAAGCCGTTTTAAACTTTATTTCTAGTTTTAAACTGTGTACGTGCCCTCTGCCAACACGTGAGTGAGTAGGTACCTTACAGCCACCACGAATGTTAAAGTTAAATAGCACAACATTCTACCGTGCTTTCTAATTTCTTCTACGTGTTACTTACATTTGCAGCTTCCGTCATTGTCAGACCAGCAGAGGGCAAACGTAGAGGTAAGTGTGCATGCATTTTGAACACTGTTTTGCATTTTGTCGGCTGGACTGTTGCATGTTATCGGATTTCGGAGTCTTGGTCAATCACAGTTGCGGTTGTGTGATTTGAATGAAAAGGCCACAGTGTGTTGTTGGTGAGTGCTAGTTATTTGTTAGCTGTGCTTGTACGCCAACTGCCAACGCAGCAGCAGCAGCCGCCTCGCCAAATAATTTGCTGTAATTGTAGATGTAGTTGACCCTGGGTCTGACAGGTTTGTGTCTAAGCTTTGAGCTTTTGTTTTTCCTCCCGTAGGCGATCCTCATGGCCATCATAAAGAAGCTCGCATACGACGAAGAGTTCAACTTCGAGAATGAGGTACGGGGGCTGGGGGTCGTTTGCTCTGTGGTTGTTTGTGGTACCTCCAGAGTGCAGCGGTTGAACACCCAGGTTGACTTCATGGCTTGCTATTCATGGCCCAGGGGAAGCCCCAGTTCTGGCACGGAATCGACACCGGGGCCTGGGTCTGTGTTGGCCATGCTGCACAAGCAGTGAGCCTCTACGGCGGTGTTCTTCACTAATTTTCAGAGGAGGAGCGGGGGACACTTTCGCCGATAAGACGTCATCGGTGTTTGACAGCAGCACGATTATGGGGGGGGGGGGGTGGGTTCACATTTGTGTATTGTCAGGGGCCGCAGGTCAGGGGCCGCCAGTGGCCCGCGGGCTTTGCAATGAAGAACACTGCACTACGCACTAGCGCGCAACTTCCATTCCATTTCTTCCTTCATTCCCTGCTAACTGTGGTATCAGTGGGCCCTCACCTGGAGGAACACATTTGTAAAAGAACACATTTGCCTTAAAATGAGATTGTAGAATAGGTGACGTTCCGTGCAATGGCCCTTTGTAGATATTCCACGACACTGGTGCATCAGAACATCGCCATGCTGATGCGCACATCTCCTTCATAGATGGAAAATTAAAGGAAAGCCGCATTCGTGCGGTTTGTGGCCATGCATCCCAAACTAAGGACCATACAGTACAACCCACTGTAGTCTGGGCGCTCCTTCAACGGAGGAGTAGGAACGGCAAAACTGCACACTCTTGAAAGCCTCTTGTGACCAGCAGACCTCGACATTGTTATTTCACTCCTGAACATTGCCATAAGCAAGCATAGACATTTTTTCCCACTTGAAGGCAGTATTATTGACATGTCAGGTTCTTTGTTAATTGTGCGTTGTGCACCACTGCCAATGCAGCAGCAGCAACACCACTAAACAACGTTGTCAATTCGAGGCCTCGGTGCATGCACGGTTCGCTAAACTAACTTTTTATTTTATCAGGTCAGGCCCGCTGAGCTCTATAGGTTTTTTTCAGAAGTGACCTGTCCACAAATGATAGCAACAAAGTGGTTTGTCACGTGGAAATTTATAGCAACCAAATACTCTAAACGCATGTTTCTAAGTGTGGAGGGGGGAAAAATAACGGAGGCCCCGGAAAAAAATCCGCTCGACCACGGGGAGAACACGCAAACTTCGAATAAACAGCAGCCGTCAGTCATGGTTGGGAGCGAAGCCATGGCCTCCTGTATCGTGTGGCGTGTGTGACCTGTGGTGGCGCAGGGAGAGGAGGAGGCCATGTTCATGGAGTACCGCAAGCAGCTCAAGCTCTTGCTGGACAAGCTGGCGCAGGTGGCACCGGAGCTGCTGGTGATCACCGTGCACCGCGTGGTCACCGCCACCCTGCAGTAAGCGCACCGACCGTGCCACCGTCTCGCCGTGTCTTCCCACCCGTCTCGCGATGCGGCGATCCGTTTGGCCCCCGTGCTCGTGAACCGATTTTCGTCGTTCCGTCTCCTAGCGGCGATCTTGCTCGTAGTCTCAGCCACCGGATTCTGTACCCATGGGCCGCCATCTGTACCCCGGATGGCGTATCTGTCGAGAGGGCTGCGCTGGGTTGGGGGGGGGTGGTGGGGGTGGAATTTGCTGGTGCCCTCCTCATGTCTCGTTGGTCTCGTGTTTTTTTGGCGTGGACAGGAACTGGAAGGAGGCCAAGTTCCTGGAGGTGGAGGTGGCCCTGCGGCTGCTCTACATGCTGGGCGAGGCGATCCCCGTGTCGCAGGGCGTCCACTTCTCGGGGGACCCGGCCAAGGCCTCGGCCATGCAGGAGATGATGCGCATTGTACGTCCCCCTGTCCCCTGGCGCTCACGGCCACCATGCGAGCCCAATACGAACCCGAGCCCCCTGGAGGTGCCCCCCCCCCCCCCCCCCCCCCCGTGCCTGTCTCCTCGCTACGGGCGAGTTGTTGTTTTACGAGCAGGGCGGCAGGGTTGGCGCAGTGGTTGTAGCTAAACACCCGTGTGTCGCTCAAGTGTTCTACAACAAGGGCGCTGGGTTTGATTGCCGTCATAGGCGCACCGTTCTGCGTACAGTTTGTACGTTCTCTCCAAAAAAAGCGAATATTGGCCCAAACATCCCAATACAGAAAAAATACCTGCAAATTACTGAAATGGGATTACACACGGCAACAACAACATCGACCTCCTATTGCGAAAACCTGGGTCAGGGGCCCTTCGTGTAAAAGAGTCTCGAGACTCGGCGAGGCTTTCCTAGGCAAACGGGCAAAATAAAAACACGACAACGCTAGAACAGTTCTCTACAGCCGGTGGGCATCGATTGCTGTCTTGGGGGCTGCCCTGTTGCGGTGACCGACGGGAACCGATTTGCCGGCGTGCCCCCCCCCACCCCCCTTGCAGATGGTCACGTCGGGAGTGAGTCACTACGCGCACCCGGCCGTCACCCTGCAGTTCTTCGAGACGGTGGTCCGCTACGACAAGTTCTTCTCCTTGGAGCCGCAACACATCCCCGAGGTTCTGGTAAGAACCTGTGCGGCTGTGTGCTTGCGGGAGCGGTGGTGTTCTTGTTAATGCGCTGCGCTGCAGACCCGGTGGCACGAGTTTGAGTCCCACTCGCGGCCAACGCTGGTGACGATTATCTGAACCGTTCCTGGGCCTCCCCCAGGTCAATTCAGCCTCGAATGAGTACTTGGTGCAGTGTATAAACATTGCCACTGGGGAGACAAAGGTGGCCGGGTGTGGTGCTGGCCACCCACCCCCTCGTGTGCCATGCTGGCCTTCATTGGTGCTCGCTAACAACACTTGCCCTTACAGTCTGTTAAGGCTATGGGGGGGGGGGGGGATCTTTGTCTTTTTGGGTGTCGTTTTTTAAATGGCGTGGCAAGGGCTGGAGAAGAGATGGACTGATGTGGTACGGGAGGATGTGAAGTCGAGGTGGACATTTCTTTATTATTGGCAAGTGCCCAACATGTTTTGTAGCTGGGTGCATGAGAAACACAGCTCCCCTACTGTGTTCGTGTGGGTAAGTGGTCACTGGAGGTGACCTCACGAGAAGGTCTGCACATCCTCCTTCCACAAGGCCCTTCTCAAACACCAAGTGATGCGCTGCTCTTGCAAAGTTTTGAATGACTGTGGCACCACGTGACGTGGATATGACGCCGACGGAATACCATTTTTCAAGAAAAGTACTGAATGAAAATGAATGAAATTATTTCATGAATTTGCGACGTGTCCTCTGCCAAAAGGATCCGATGGCAGCTGCGCGATACGGCGCCGCGATGCGATCTCGCGACGCAGCGCGATCGGGACGACAGTGCGGGCGCGCGATTTGTCAACGCGACGTTGCGTGCGCCTTGCCCTGCAAAGCGCACCCTCCCGATATTTTGCACGATTGGCTGCGTACGGCGCGAAAGAAGTTATACTTGCGTACAAAAAGCGACGACGTCCCCCCCCCACCTTCCCACACAGATGGCGTTCCTTGACGGTCGGGGTCTCCGACACGGCAGCCTGAAGGTGCGCAGCCGCTGTTCCTACCTGCTCTCCCGCTTCGTCAAGGTGCTCAGGTGAGGCCCCGCGTGGCACCGCGGCATTCCTGGTTGGTGACGTCCAAGGTGCGGCCCTCCCCTCCCCCCCCCCCCCCGCACGTTCGCGGCGTCCGGGTCGCCGTCTGCGTGGACCTCGTTGCCGCTTGCTGCTCCGCGATTTGTCTCTAGACTCCGTCGGCCCGAGATGGAAGTGTTCTTGAAAGCTGTGACCACGGCAACGTTTTTGCCTTTTGTGCTGTAGGAATGCCACGAATAGAAACGTTTTTTGATGACTCTGTACCTAAAGCATGTTAAATGAACGAGGCGAAGACCGTTGTAGCGGTTTATTTTCATCGTCCGTTACTTGTGACATAATCGAACGTAGCTTGCCAAGCGCCGCTCGACGTCATCCCGTTGTACGGCTCTGAACGCGACGACTTTATCACAAATTCCCTACCCGGAAGATGAATGCGGCGCGTTTGGGAGGCAAGCGTGACGTAATCCACGCGTACGCATGGTTTTAGTTGCTCGGTTCTGGTTGTTGTTGTTGGCAGGATTATTGATTTGGGTTGTTTCCCATCCCTTGTGTTCGCAGCAAACACATCTTCCCATTCATGGAGGAGATCTTGACTCGTGTGCAGGACCTCCTCACCCTCACGCCAAGGGTATGTGTCCGCCTCCGTGTTGCTGCTTCGCATTTTTAAGAACGGGGACACCGCAGCAGTGGGTGGTGGGGTCAGTCGTTGGGGGTGGGGTAGCTTCACAGCGATCCAAACCCCTCTCTGATCAGCGGAATCATATCCAGAGTTCCATCGGCCTTTGGGGGCCATTCTGGAACTATCAACCAATGCTGGAAGTCTCTTTCAAGGGACGCCCTTTGCCGGCCCGTGTGTCCATATCCTGCCGTCTGTCGCGCCCTCCCGCTGCCCGCCCAGGAGAACGGTCTGCACGGGCTGCTGAGCAGCGAGGATCAGCTGTTCATCTACGAGATGGCGGGCGCCCTGATCGTGAGCAGCGAGACGCCGGCCGAGCGCAAGGCGCTGCTCATGGGGAACCTGCTGCTGCCGCTGACCCAGGCCTTCCCGGGCCTGCTCGCCAAGCTGCTGCACGAGCCCGACCAGGAGCGCCAGGCGGCCATCGCCGACTGCCTTAGCCACGCGGTCGGCTTTGTCAGGTGATGCCCCCCCCCACCCCACCAACCGTTGCACCCCCCCTACCATTAAATCATTCTATTGTCACTGTTTTTTTACGTTAAGTACCTTGAGTGAAGGCGCTCTATCATTTATGAGATTGTTAACCGCAACTTATGTGTTGATCTCCCTGAACGATCTTCCCCCTTGTCTCTCGTTATCTCCGCCCTTCTCCACCCCCCGCCACCCGCCCATCATCGTCTCCTCGTCCTCGCAGCCGCACGAGCAAGGCGTTCAGCAGCAAGCAGACGGTGCGCCAGTGCGGCTGCGCCGACGTCTACCTGCAGTGCCTGCGGCTCTTCCTGCCGGCGCTCGGCTGCCCCGTGCAGCGCGAGGCTCTGCGCGGCGCCGTGCGCACCTACCTGCACCGCATGGTCGTGTGCCTGGAGGAGGAGGTGCTGCCCTTCCTCCCCGAGGCGCTGCAGGCTTCGCTGCGCGACTGCGAGCCGCGCGACATCCAGGAGCTCATCCCGCTCCTCAACCAGGTCATCGGCAAGTTCAAGGTGCGGCGAGTTTGTGCCGGACGGCGGTGGGCGGGTGGTGTGGCAGGCTAGGGCGGCGGAGAGTCTACTCGTGAAAGCCACGTTGTACAGCTGCCTCATCCAGCAGTGGGGTGGCATGCAACGTCTCGGAGCTCGTCCCGCTGCTAGACTTGCGTCGACTCGGATCGTCACTGCAAGCTCAATCTGCTTGCGGTGAATCGGTAGCAGCGGCCGTTGGCATAGCCGAGACAATTTATAGGCTTATTCCACACCGTACTGGAGTGGACAAGCGCACAAATCTGGCCTGATGAAGCTGGTTGTAATTACTGGTGAAACGTCGTACTCGGATTGTAAATGTTGTGGCTTTGCTCTCCAACACACCGGTGTGCTGTACTCGTGACGAATTGGCACGTTCTATTTACGTGACACACCTTACTAGTTGGCTGTGTCGGGTGGTGGGTTTAACGACACATTTACGCGATCTAACCCAAAAAAACCTGCACACAGCCCTTTTCCAATTCACTGCTCGATGTTTGTAACGAGTTGTGTGACCGTACTGCGCCACGCTGGTTATCACGCGTTGGTGAAGGCGGGCAGCATGGCTGTTGGGAGCATAGCACAGTAAAACATTGCCCTGTACAGCTAAACCACGTGTGGCCGTCGAGCCTACAACAGACGTACTGAAACGCACCTCTCCCATCTCCCCCCCCCGCCACCCCCCCTCTCCGCCCACAGGCCCAGATAGTTCCGTTTCTGCAGCAGGTGTTTGTGCCGCTTGTGACGACGGTGTTCGAGGTGCTGGCGCGGCCCGCCGAGGAGAACGACCAGTCGGCGGCGCTGGACCGCCAGGCGCTGCGCCGCAACTACTTCCAGTTCATCTACTGCATCGTGAGCAGCGGCGTGGCTGACGTCATCTCCAGCCAAGGTGCGTCGACCACGCGGCGCCACCGCCGCTGCTGGGGGCCCCACGAGCCGTTCTACCGGGGCTGGCCGTGCGGCCGGGGGGGTGGGAGGCGCCGTGCCGAGAGGCTGCCCTTCAATGCGGTGTTATTAAACCGGGGTTCTCGCGCGTCGCGAGTTGACGCTTTCAGCCGGGTTGCCGATAACATCGTAGTCCCAGGTGTGGGTGATTTTCAATCGCTTTTCGCAGAATGTTCAAGCTGTGAGAATTAATTGGCTAGAGGTGTGGGGGAGGAGCGCTGCGCCGACTCGCCCAGGGTGGGCAACAACGGTAGTGTCGTCAATCCCACCCCAACCTTCGTCCGGTGTCGTCGTTTATGCCATCGATGGGCAGATGACGATGCTACGGTTGAACCCTTGTGAAGCGGTAATGGATCGGTTGCAGTTGTCGACGGTTGCAGTTGTTTGAGATGAACCCCGCATTACGCAATCGCGTCGTCGTCCGTCGAGCAGCGCGTCGCTGGACCCCGCGATGCGAGCCATGGGTTTCGTTCTCCGCTCTGTCCATCCTCGCAGGATCGGCTCAGATGGAGCAGGTGCTCGTCACGGTGATCCAGGGCGCCGTGGAATTTCCTGATCCCGTCGCCCAGAAGATCTGCTTCAACATCCTCTCCAAGCTCGTTGAGCTGTGGGGTGAGTTACCTTGTGTGCGGTGAGCAGCCTGCTTATTGTGCGGTGGTGGCGAGATGTTAACTACCTCGCCTGCTATACAGGAGGGCATGGGTTCGACCCCGACCCTGACGCCTGCTGTATATTCGGAGTTTGCGTGTTCCCTCTCGCCGTGGCCGTGTGGATTTTTCTCTGGGTCCTCCGGGTTTTCCCCTCCACATTTAGAATCGATGTGCGTTTAGAGTATTTGGCTGCTGTGCATTTCCACACGATGAGCCACTTCGTTGAGCTATAATTTTTGGCCAGGCAGCTTCTGAAAAAGAGCTCTATAGGCTCAGTGAGCCTTACCTGTTAAAATAAAAATAGTTTAGTTGTGTTGTGAACTGCCTGCTGTGTTGTACAATGTGTGGTGAGCGGTATTGGAAACGTGGTGAGCTGCGGAACGAGTTGACTTCTGGAAGTTTACCTGCTGAGAAAAGTTCCGCGTGTCCTGTTTGGCCGGTGGAGTGGAAAATGGCAGCGTCTGCGTGGTGCGTCTGCGTGGTGCGTCTGCGTGGTGCGTCTGCCCGTTGACATCACGCAGGCGGCAAAGACGGCTTGCCTGGCTTCGGGGACTTCATGTACAAGAGCATCGTCCCAGCGTGCTTCATGGCACCACTCAAGCCCACCTTCGATCTGATGGACGCTCAGACCATATTGGTACGTCGTCATCGGAGCTTATGACCAAACCTCGCCATTGTCCAAATTGCCGAACTACCTCCAGATCGCCTAACGCTATTACCAAATCGCCTTGCTATTGACAAAATCACCTCGCCCTACAAAGCAAATCACCTAGCCCTATGGCAAAAAATAAAAATCGCCTTGCCTCTAACCAACTCGTATAGCGAGTGAAATCCGGGGTGCAGTTGCTGGCGTTTAAACGTTGGAATTTGTTTCCGTTTTTATCCGTGCACAGGCTCTTGCGGAGTGCGCCTCCACGCTGAAGATAATTCTTCAGAAACGGGTAAGTGGAGTTGAGACATCTCCCACACTGACGCGCTCGTGTTCTGGATCGTCTGTCTCGCCGCGTAATGGGCACCACGGTTGCGAGATGTTAACTACCTCACCTGGTATACAGGAGGTTGTGGGTTTGATCCCGTCCTTGACGCGCGTATGTTTGAAGTTTTGCTTGTTCTCCCCGTGGTCGCGTGGATTTTTCTCTGGGTCCTCCGGTTTTTCCCTCCACATTTAGAAACAACATGCATGGAGGATTTTGCTGCTATAAATGTTCACATGATAAGCCACTGTGAGCTATCATTTATGGTCAGGTTGCTTCTGAAAAAGAGCTATATAGCTCAGTGGGCCTTACCTGGTAACATAAAACGTTTATAGTTTAATTTATAGTTGGTGTGCGCCATTCTCTTACCCATGCACGCACCGCACGTTTGGGCTGGTACTGGATTCCATCGCTCCACGCAGCAGGAGTAGTAGTTGCGCTCAAAAGGGGCTCACGAAGTGAAACCGCACTGGGAAGATGGGCTGCCCTGCCGAGTAGTGTGTGTGTGGTACACGACATTGTGCGCGTGTGGACAATGTTGTCCCACGTCCGACCGCATAGCCGCACGCAGAGTGAATTCGAACCATCTACGATTTCATCATCACGGTTGGATATGTACTGCGCGAAAGAAGTTCCTCATGCGTCCGTTATCTTTGCTCCTCTGTGCAGGGCCCCGAGTTGACTCACTTTCTGCAGCGCGAATACCTCCCCACCCTGTCCCTGGCTCCGGAGGTCACCGAGGTAACGGCACCCGACGGGGCCCTCCCTTCCCCCCCCGGCCGCCCGAGTCTCCTGGGGAATTAATTTTGTAAATGACTGCCGATGAGACGCTGTGTGTCGAAACCGGGCCAGTTTTACTCGCACGGAATCAGTGCAGCTGAAACGATGCACTCCCAGAAGGCCGTGGGGCCGATGGGTTGTGTGGAATGATGGATATGTGGAGGAGACCTTGCCTGCTAATCTGATTTAATGTACCAGAACTATTTTATAATTTTACTTTTAATGAGAGTAGTAATATTTTTGAAGATTGAAGGATTTTGTAGCTCTGGAACTATACATAACTCGATGGGTCTGTAACTGGATCATCTATGCAATTCAATGGATCTCCTTTGTAAATCTGGATCGTAATGTAACTCTGGATACCGGTGTAACTGGATATATATGGAACTGTAATAGCAGTGTCCTGTAACTGCCGGCGGTCCCAAGAGCCGTTGGCTCAACGAGGCCTCGTCAGCTGAGATGATGACCGAGTATGAAAAGCCCACGTGGGGAGTGCAGTTGTGAAGGCTTGTTCTTTAACCAGCTGCCTCTTCTCCCCCCCCACAGGAGTTCTGCCAAGCACTGGAGCAGGCAGACCTTAAAGTGTTCAAAAACTATCTCAAGGTGAGTGAGTGATCGTTAATTTAAAACCCCGTGTTTAATCCATTGTGCGACCATGCTCCACGACGCTGGTCGATGCCGGGTGGCATAATTCGGTGCCCTGTGTGCACGCGGCCGTGAACCACCACCGGGGGCCTGAGTTCGATTCCTCGCCACGGGGAACATCGCTGGCTCGGCGATGTCTGAACCGCTCGGTCCCCGAGATCCTTCCCCTCAGTTGAAAACCTGCTCTGACCGGCGTGGTGAAGTATGGTCATCGGACAAACCCCCAATGGCGACATTACGTGCGGGGAGGCCTCGATTTCAGCAGTGGATTGATCATGGCTGGTGATGATCGATTTAACGAATAGTTTCAAAGTGACGCCCCAATATGTATTTTTAGGACTATTCACTAAAATCGCCTACATTTATGCAAACGCACCCTTTGTGCGGCGTTCAAATCCTTACCCACGTGGCTTTTCGCAGCCACTATTCTACGATTTGCTCATTTTGACCGTGGCGACGATTCACCTTTTTGCGTGGTGGTGAAGGGTTTCCTAACGACGCAAATTCCAATCGGGACAATTCTGCGGCCTAACCCAGCCCAAAAAGGCAAATGTGAATCTCAAATCTGTGTCTTATCATCTCCGGTCACAGCTGATCGACCCGTGGTGTGTGGGTGTGCGTGTTACCCCACTGCTCTCTCTCTCCAGGCTTTCTTCCAACGTGCCAAGTCATGACAGTTGAAGATTCAGGGTGGGGGTGGGGTGGGGGTGGGGGTGGCTGTGGGCTGAGTGACGGAGTCTTCGCTGAACTCGATTGTCAACGACCGGATGGACTTTTCCTGGAATATTGACGACGGCCAGAAGGGTTGAAAGTTTGAGATTGGGGTTATTAAGGGGGGGGGCGGGGTGGGTGGGGGGAGGGGGGGCAAGGGGGTAGTACAAACAACAAAATCTCAAGATCTTTGCAGGAAGAATTTTTGTCTGTGCATAGCAACGTTTTACTTGCGGACTATATTTGTAAATAATAATTATAACGGTCGAAACCCCTAGTGTTCATTGTTTTAATAATGTACAAACTGTCGTACTGGAAAACGTGATGCGGCTGCATCGATTGTCGTATCGGGGATGGCTCTGTGCGCTCGCGCCGGGCCAAGCGGTCTTTTCTCAACCGCGACGTTCAGTTCGAAGGTCAACCTGCCCCCCCCACTCCGCCCCCCCCTCTTGCGTTGCTGATGTATTTAGCATTTCCTCTTCACTTGGCAAAAGCCCGAAGCCTTCACGGGGAACTGGTGTCACCACACGAGGATGAGCCGGTGGTTGTGAACGCTTGTCGACAGGAGACTCCTCCTGGTTCGTTGCCGACGGAATTCCTCCGCCGGCACCGCCACCGCCCCCCCCCCCCACCAACCAACATGAGTGGCGCGTCCAGTGAGGAGTTGCCAAGCAGTTGCAGTCAGAAAACTTGATAACCCACGTGAGGAAAGGTCTCCGTTGTGCAGAAGTTAGCACCAATAGTATTGAAATGCATTCCGATAAGGTTAGCATTTGGTTATCTTTAATATATATATACAAATATATAGTTTATGTATTTTGGTTCTATCAAGTTTTTTTTTTGTTCCAGGTTGGCTATCCGATTTATTTTTGAGTCGCACGGTTGGCTACGTGCGGTGCGCAAGAAGTTCTCCATGCGTACGTTTGTGTATTCGTTATTTTGGTTTTATATTCTTAGGTTTTTTCGGTAAAGTCACGTAGGTAAGAAATTAAAATTAATAAAAATAAAATAAAAATCACGACGTTTCGGAGGCAACACAAGCTTCCGTCTTCAGGTGTTGCCTCCGAAACGTCGTGATTTTTATTTTATTTTACTTTTATTAATTATTTTTTTTTACCTACGTGACTTTACCGAAAAAACCTTTGTAGCTAATGTTTATTGACAAACTCTTTGTGGCAAGGTCTCCAACAAAAGGGTTTTTAAAATAAATGAATTTAAAATATTCGTTGGGTAAAATCCCGTAGACAGAACAATAAAATATCTACGTGACTTTACCGAAAGATTCAAAGAATATGAATTCCTGCAGTCACGAAAGCTTTAAGTCAAGATTGAATTAAAAATCTGCGGGTCGTTCGTAAATTGGGTTCTAGTGCGATGATTGCAGCCACTCGTAGTCACCGTTTTTACCGCGATGTAAAAGCTTCTTGCATCAAATTGTGTCCCTAAATATAATTTATTTGGAAGGGGGTGTGGCATGCAATGAATAACCCTTATACCCCCCCCCCCTCTTTTTATAAAATCTAAAACCATTGTGGGGTGGGTGGTGCAGTGGGCGGCACGCTCGGTTCACTGGTCGGGCCAGATATTGGTACCACCCCTAAGGTAGCAAAACCTTTTCGTTGTCCAGATTTATTGACATGGCTAACGAGTGAATAATCTTCACCCCCACGTCAAGTGGTTCTCACGATTCACTTCATGAGCCACCTGGGTTGGAACCGCCAAGTCAATGAACCTGGTGAGGTGACCCAAGTTCAATTCGAGGCTGCAATTCCCATAGGTAGCAAGTGCTGTCATCTGTATGGCATCAGATGTGTGTTAAAAGTGACCACATTTTGTCCCAAAGTTCATAGATCTCACCAGCCTGATAGGAACTCGGAATCGAGTTACATAATACATGGGTCTTCTTGGTTCTTTCGGTAAAATCACGTAGAAGGGAAGTAATAAAATAATAAAAATAAAACATAATAAAATACAATTATTATATAAAATATTATTATGTTTTATTTTTATTATTTTATTACTTCCTTTCTACGTGACTTTACCGAAATAACCAAGAAGATGAATCCCTGCAGTCACGAAAGCTTTAAATCGAAATATAATACATGGGCTCGTAACAACCACTCCAGCACCCAAAAACACTGCTAATCTCTCGGTATTTCAATAACGTCAAAGTATCAACCAGTGTCTCGGATTAACACTCGATGGTCACAGCAATTCAATAATTCAAAGATGAAAAAAACCCCAACGTCGCGTGCGTGACAAAGGCAACTTATCTCGGCGTTCTGGGTTTCGACGAAGAGGAGGCTGCAAGTGTTTCCTCCAGTGAGATGGTGAATTTAGAAGGTGATTGGTGTGAAGTGGTCGAGCATAGACCCGGGGTCGGCAGCCTGTGGCTCTTAAGAGACTGCTTCGTGACGTCTTTGATAGAGGACCACCGTATTTGGTGCGCGTTGCGGCTCTTGAAATAGAAACCTTATGGCGGCACCCCAGGGTCCCGAATAAACGGAAGTCAAAATCGTAATGCATTTTTTGGCGACTCCGTCCCACCGCGCACATAAACGCTGCGACCCACCATCATTCTGTTGTCGTGTCGTCCAAGCACAGCGAGGGCGAATGTGCAGAAGAAACAAAACTTTGATTATCGCATCGTGGAGAGCACGTCGAGAGGAATAGATTGCCGTATCGTTCGCCTTCAACAGACATTAAATTACGTCGTAGCAGTGTATGAGAGCCGGGGGCTTATGGGACCCCGCCATAAGGTTCATTTGTCGTTTTTAACCGAATTCGTGGGGGGGGGGGGGGGGGGGAGGATAAAAAATAATTCTCATTTTGGTTACCGACCACTGGCATAGACCCTGCAGGGGCATGGCGAGATCGACTTTCAATGCGAGAAATCCCTTAAAGCGACAATCCAAGTGATGTCGGTGTTTAACGCGTCGTCTTTTACGATCAATTATGGCCATCGTATGATGAAGCTGGTTGTATCTAACGGTGAAACGTCGTACTCGAGTTTGTAAATGTTGTGGGTTTCCTGTTTTCAAACACACCGATGTGCTGAACTTGTAACCAATTACATTTTGTTTACGTGACAAACCTTATTGGCTGTGGCGGGTTTAACGACTTACATTTATGCGATTTAACCCAAAAAAAAACTCTTGCGGATCCCCGAGTGTCACCGGTCTCTGCTGATTCAGCTGTCACCGCTCTGGCCCCACCTGTGCCGAGGGACAGCCGCGTGCACGGCGTCTGCCAGCTCGCAGTTGCATCCCGGCGTCACCGCACAGAGAATCCTCGGACTCACTCGGTCAATCACGCGGTGACCACGCCAGGGTCGCCTTGACGCTCGGCTTGCACCGCCAAACAAAAGCCAACCTCGTTCTGCGCAAAATGTACGCGCCACACTATCGAGCAAGCGCCGTGACTGGCGACGCCGCGATTCAACACGACGGAGCATCTCTGCTCTTAAATGTGCTCGAAAGCAGCAAGGTTGGAGCTCGGAGCTGTGTGCTGGGAGGGAGGGGGTTGAGGCACAAGCGTTGCTACCAATTGCACGCGCTTCGTGAAGGGAACATTCAACAAATGCATCGTTGCGCAACCCTTGGTGATCCACGCGGCGAGTACTGCCTGCAGGGGGTCTGCGAGGAAATAAAAATAACCTCCTTGCCAAAGGACATGTAACATTTTCAAATGACTCGTGGTGTGTGGTGGGCCGTGAGATGTTTGGAGGTTGAAATCGCCTGCATGGCACTACCACTCGTGTCTGTGGCGCTGTCCCGCATACCCAACCACTCACGCCACCCCCCCCCAGGCAAGACACTAATTATTATTAACTTGAGCCGACACAGGATCGGCAAGTCTATTTCCACCCCAAATGTTTCCCATGAACGTGGAGATCTGGGACAGCGCAGATTGTTGGGCTGTCCCCTAGTGGTGACATCCCAGACGAGCCCCCACTTACAAGTGACCACCCAGTGGGTTTGTGATGTGTGAATGCAATCCTGCAGCAATCTTTCAGCAATCCCGGCGGTACAGATTGGGTTGTGTAGAAGGGACTCTTGTCAATTCGTGAGTGTTTATGCACGGTCGGAGGAAACCTACAGGTTGGCAAGCGCATCCCCGCGATCTTATTTATAGAGCGCCTAATGATTAAAGGCACTTAACGTAATTTAAAACGTGGCAAAAGCGAGTGATTTCAGATGGCAGCGGCGTGCAAGGACTGGGGGGTTGGGAGGGTGGAAGCGATGGGCTGATGTCAAAGACTTCCATTCTCGTCTGTGGTGTCTGAGCCGCCCTTCCGCTCCTCTCTGCCGACAGTGGTGGAGTGTCGGCAACGGTTCAAACGTTGCCCCACGCCTTTTGCTGCCGCCACCTGTAGGCGAAGCAAAAGTCCAAGTAATGTGATGCATTGCGGTTTAATTGAGCACAGGGGCACGGGGGTGGTTCCGTGCGCTGCGCAACCAACGACTCGGAATTCCCAGCCGGTGTCTCCCCCACTCCCCCGGGTGTTGAGTAAAACGAACCGGGGCGGACAAGTCCAGAGATCAGCTGGCAGAGAGGGAGGATTTGTCCAAATGCGCTCTGCAAAAAAGCCTTGACGGAAAGACGCGAGTGGTGTTCGCTGCATGCTTCCATATTTTGTTTTTAAATGTCCGCGTGTCGGTATTCAAACTAAAATGCATCCACAATGCGACGCTTTTTTGTTCACAACCCCCCTGGAGTTTGAACGGACGCTGAAAAACGGCGCGGTCTCTCCTGGTGCATTTCACAGTCGCTGTATTTTTAAAGTGACCATTGCTTTTTCTCAGAATGAGACCAAGCTGCGCATTGAGGCTATAAGAGTTAAAAAAAAAACGGTCCTCTTAATTTGTGGGTTTAAAAAAAAAATGCACCCCTTGAATCACGATGTATTGCTCCCATGTCGACCCCGATAAGATCGTGATGCATTCGGATGACCCGTGCACAACCACACGACACACCACCCACGGGACACCTCGTGCTTGCATTCCATGTTCACCGTGCATCGCGGAAACCAATAAAAAAGAACGTTTCTGGAAAACAAAAAAATAACACGCGCTGCCTTGACCACCAGTGATGCCAAATGCCTTACCGATGTTACCAACCAACATCAACATCATCACGCCATCCAGGCTCTTGCAAACCAACGTCTGAATACGTTGCTTTGTAGACGTGCCCGCAAACAGCTAGACCAGGGGTCGGCAACTAAAATAACAGCAATTTTTTGGTTCGAATTAGATTTACCAAAAAGACTTTCACGAGCCGCAATGTGTGCGGTTAATACGAGTCGGTGGGCCTTGATAAGTAACGTGGCGAGACGGTCGTGAGAGCTGACGGGTTGCAGACCCCTGAGCTCGACTGACGTTGCACGCAATGGAGTAAAACAAAACCCCATTGCTCTCGTGTTCACGGCGACACCCACACACAAGTTGCTGTGTCACTTGGAGAGCTTTCCTAGTAACAAATCTACACGTGCACACATCATCGGACCCTTTTTTGTTGCAAGTATCAAAGAGTGGAAACCAAGTAAAGGTGTTTAACCCCGTCTGGCGATAAAACGGGGGGGGGGGGGGGGTGGCGTCTATACGTTTAAACGCCAAATAGATACCTTTTTTCAGGAATCAAGTCTGCATTAACCACGTGCAAACAACCTGATACTATATTATGCATTGTTTTAACATCTTAACACCTGTTTTATTGCCAGCAGGGGTAAATCCTATTATTTTTCATAAACATGCACGATGTTGTAATCACCGGTCAGGCGCTCACAAGCATTCTACACACATTCAAAGCCAGTACGGATTAAAGTAGTGTTGTGCTCTGGTCTTCATTTCAGTTCCTGACCTGCTAGCCACGATTCGTCGAGTAGGGGAACTGTTGTCGATGTGCCTTAACATTAAACTAAACTTTTTTAAATGTTACCAGGTCACGTTTACTGAGCTACGTAGCTCTTTTTCAGAAGCGACCTGGCCACAAATGATAGCTCAACGAAGTGGCTCATCACGTGGAAATGTAGAGCAGCCAAATACTGTCCTCTCTAAATGCATGTTTCTCAAAGTGGAGGGGAAAAACCAAGAGGACCACAGGGAGAGAGAATCTGCAAACTCCAAATAAACAGGCTCAGGGTCGGGATCGAACCCACAGCTTCCTCTACACCAGACGAGGTCGCTACGTCTAGCCACCGTGGCATCCCAACACCTCTTCTCTAGATTGTGACACTTTTATCTTACATTTCAAAGTGAAAGTTTGGGGCTTGTAATTATCTGGTCGGTGTGTGCGACCAGATTTGCGTTACTCCATTGATACTGGGGCACACGTTTGGGGTGCGTCCTACTTTTCAGGCATCTCATCGTCCCGATAATACGGTAATACCGAGTGGCGCTCTACTCTATGGGCAGTCACAATCTGCACGAGCCCCAATGGGTCGTGATACAAGAGATCTTACCACAGTGACATTTCAATTATTTTTATTTTTGCCACGTTAAAAACTGTAATTTAGACAAAAACAACAACAATTTAACACTTCAGCAACATGTATTTGAAACGGATTTAAAACATTAATCCAAGAAGTGTTGCAATCTCATTTATTGGATGAGTTTTTTACTGCATCCGGATTAAGTCGATTCTTTTTGTTTGAAATGCTTCGCGGAAGAAAGCAAGACGCTCCCGACAAGTTGATAAAACCAAGCCAGTCGCCGCAACAAATTTACAAATGTGGATTAAAAACGTACAATACCACGACCCCTTAACCACTGGTTGGTGGGCCATACCCAGCAGCAGTCAAGAGCTCTAGAGATAGTTAATTTAATACTGCAACAACTACAGCTGTACATACTGGGTTTATGTATAATGGACTGTCATAGAATGAACCACAGTCACTTTTAGAACAAAGGCAAGAGGAAAACATGAATATATACATCAGCAAGCTGGCACACCTGTACATTCGGCGAGGAAGGATGCTAACCGCACGCGTGTGTGAACCGCGTTGCCACAACAATACAGCTCTAGAGCATTGGGGAACACTTTTCGCGGGAATTCGCGCCGTTATAAATCGCACGGTTTGAGCGATCAATGACGAACTACTTCCTTGAGCTTCGCGGCTGAGCGATGCAACTGATACAGTAACGCGGCGGCGTACACCCTCAAGGTATTTGTAGTAGTACACGTCGTATCCCGCCAAACTTTATCGTTATATTACGTGGGGAAATAGTTCTCTGAACGTGGCACTTTTCAGGAAGGCATCTGCTGCGTTAAATGAGGACTTACCGTCTTAAGGAGTTGGCAAACCCCGCAGCTCAGACAGAAATCGAAACTTGCGTGTATGCTGAATTTCTTTCGTATCGTACGTAGCCAACCATGATAATGGGAGGTGCGGAGGAAGGACAACAAACTCTACTGCCCTCGTCCACGGACTAATTTAAGTCCATTGGCCAAACACCCAAATACGAGGAGGACCCCCCAACTCCTGAAAATCCCCAGATAAAATGGCATTTTTATTTATTATTTTTTAACTCTCAAATATTTGACAACGTGATGGGTTTTTTTCTGGAGCGCTATTGACGCTGCGGTGGTACGTCCCGGACACGAGGTCATGGAGAGGCACTCTGCATGTAAATTGCCTCTGGCGATGTCATTTAAAACGGAGGAGACAAACTAAATTCCAGTTTCTGATTTTGACGGTACCGACACAGCCACCGTGAGCCACGTCTTAAGGGCCGGGCCCTTTGTCGATCTGCTGCCAGGTGGCCAAAATAGCCTCTCTAAAGAGCGGACTTCCTGGAGCGCTCTGCAATTAAGGGCCTTCCACAAGCAGTGGTAGGAGCTGGTAACTGCAGGGCTGCACGATTACCTTGGTTTTTTTTTCTACACTTTCAAGGGAACACGAATATGACCGTTCAGCATTTAAAACAGCTGTTTGGAGCAAGTTCTGTTCAGCGAGCTCCTGCGAAGGTCGGCAGAGCAGCACTACGCTCGGCTGCCTTTGTCTCCCCGATACCGATGGAAACACACACACACCGCACCAGGTACTTATATTTAAGTCCGAGTCGAGCTCGGGGAGGCCCAGGACGGCTTAAGATATTCGTCACCAATGTAAGCCGTGAAACGGCGATCGAACCTCGGGTCGCCGGTTTCGAGGCGCAGTGCGCCAACCGCGACGCTGCCGCTCGCCACAAAGCCACACACGTGCTCAGGAGTCGCCGCATCCGTCCTCGTTTTTTTCTATCAGCGCAGTGCTCAGGAGGTCCATGGTGTCCGCGACGGCCTTGCACCCCAGGGCATGAGCAGAAGCCGACTGCAGTTTCTGCGACCAACACGTGCGTTCACACACGGGGCGTTCGCACACCCACATACGGACGCAAAAAGAGAAGAAAAAAAACATCTGCAAAACCCCTTAGACCACTGGGGGGTGACAAGTGAACCCACGGCGTGGGGCACCGCTGGTGCTCGTGTGGTGGTCTGGGCGGAAGCACGGCGGCCCCGCCTGCATCTCCAAGGTGCCGATGTTTGCTGCACGCCGCGCCAGGTGCTCGTTGAGGGCCGAGTGGACGCACCACGAGGCGCTCCAACCCACAGCTGCCGCTTGGTCAGACATTGCCTTGGTGGTAATGACGATCCCCCCCCACCCCCCACGACTAACATCCTCGCGCACACAACACGAGGGCCGCATGCAGCACGAGGACGCCACAGGGAGAGCGCGTGACAACCCCCTTCCCACCCCACAGCTCTCGTCAGCCCCCCCCCCAACCACACACACTTCCCTAGACCCCCCCCCCCCCCCGTGCATCTCCCCCCCCCTCCCCCCCGCCAGGCACTGGCCGGAACGTGGCCTCCCAGCCAATCAAAACGCTGGGGTAAATGACTTGACCCTTTCCCGTCCCGAGATGGCTGCAAAGTTGCGGGAGGGATCCCGCTCACCACGGAATCTCGGAACGCGCGAGCGGTTCAGCGCTAATTTGATTTAGATCGGCGTCGCGCCGTTGTTCTTAAAGACGTTGTACTCGCCGCAGAGAACCGTAGCGACACCACCGAACTCTGATAGCTGGCGCCAAACTGTGCCACGCCCTCCCGCGCGGCCTCGTGGGAGCCTCGCTACCGATCGCTAGTTTATGTTTTTCTTCCGGTTCCGTTCAAACGATGTACACGTACGTCATCGGGAGCAGGTTGAAGCCGTTAAGATTCTTGTATATTACGCGATAAACTAAATTATCACCACCCTGCTATCCCTGGTGGGCGGGGGGTGGGGGGTTACGTTTTCCCCCTTTGCGATCACCGCGCACACCGTGGGTACGGCAGGAGCTCACCTGCATCGCCCTGGCGATCAAGGACTGCAGCTCCCCCACCTCGATGTTGGCCAATTTCTCGTTCTCCTCCAGCACGTAGCGCTGCACAGGGACGGACGGATCGCGACCCACGCCACGACAAGTGAAAGTCAGGAGAGAATCACCATTCAAAGCCCCTCCCCCCCCGAAAACAGGCGGAAACTCCACACCCTCATGGCAGAGGCGAGTCCATCCGTAGGACCACCACTGTTGGCTTACCCCACAAGGTTATCAACCCGGGGAGGGAGGGGCAATGGACCGTCCACTCAAGTCAATGTATTTTTGGTGGCACAAATCGGCCACCCCAAAGCACCATCATCACATCATTGCTGGACATCTGTGAGAAAGGGCTTTATAGCTAATCTGAACCCTCAGGTATAGATTTAAGTATAAATGTAATATGATTCTGATTAAACACAAACATAAAATAAACAATTCTATACAGTTAAAATAATAATAAGTAACAAGCAAGTTGCGGTTGCGAGTCGGTTGTTGTGTGCGAGCGTCCAGGGATGTGTGTTTGAGCAGTGACTTGAGTACAGCGACGGAGCCGATTGCCCCGGGGAGGTTGTTCCAAAGATGCGGCGCTGCAACTGAGAAAGCGCCGTCCGACCACGAGGTTGTGCGCTTGTGCTTGCTGGCACTTGGAGGGGGATTGTGTGCATATGTACAACTTCTTTCGCATCGTACGTAGCCAACCGTGCTGATCGGAGGGTTGGATTGAGGAGGGACGTGATCTGTCGTTTTTTGCTTGCTCTGTGCGAGGTTTCTGATGCCAGGCGGAGGAGCTGGGTGGCTACGTCGTGGGCTGTGTTGCAGTGTTTCGTTCACCCTCTCCACTCCAACTGCCCTAACTCCCCCTCTCTCTCTTCCTCTTCTATCCTAATTTTCATTATTTTTTTTTTACATTTAAAAAAAGCATCTGTCCGACACAATATACATTTAATATGTTGTCATTCTTGTGCCGAACTTGCGAGGCAGTGCTCATCGCTATTGGCGTCTCCGAGGTTTAGATTATGATAGAGCCGAGTGTGGCTTCACAGGACAACGTCCGATAGCCATACAAAGACTAAAGATCCCCTATATATAAATATATAGCCTTAACAGACTGTTTGGGGTAAGTTCTGTTAGTGAGCACCTAAGAAGGCCGGCACAGTACCCGAGTGGGTGGGTAGCCAGCACCACACCCGAATGCCTTTTGTCTCCCCAGTGACGGATGTTTACACACGGCACCGGCTACTCATTTTAGGCCGAGCCAATCTTGAGGAGGCCCACATATTTGTCACTCGTGTTGGCCCGTGAGCGGGAGTCCAACTCGGGTCGCAGTGCGCCAGCCGCAGTGCTACCCCACACACCAGCCTTGTATGCGCCCCCCACCCACTCACGTGTCTCTTGTAACGTCTGTTGCATTCTCCGAGTTCCACTTCTTTCTCAAGCTTCATCTGCGTCATCCGGCTCAGCTGCAGCACACGACGGGGGTGGTGGGGGTGGAGGAGGGTACCGCCGACACAACGAGCGCTTGCCCAAGGGTTCTGTGTCGTCTCCGGAGCCAAACCTGCCCTTAAACCTGCCCCACTATCGGCAGGCGAAAGGGACGCAACGTGGCGTGGTTACGGCCACATTGTAACCCTCTCCTGAGAGTCAGGGGTCCCACACCACATGCACCTAATGCACCCATAAAATACAAAAACTGCCCCGTACATAGCCGTGCACAGACTGTCAGAGCTCGCACAAGTACTGTGAGCGAGCACCTATGAAGACTGGCACAATGCAAGAGGCGAGTTTGGTGGAGTTAGCACCATGCCTGGCCACCTTCGTCTCCCCGGTGCTGTTTACACACCACACCAGGTACCCAATGAAGGCCGAGCCGACCTAAAGGAGGCCCATGACTATCATTTATCACGCACCACTGATCGTTAGCAGTCGCCAGGAATTTCACGAGTCACCGGGTTTGTAATGCAATGAGCTAACCACTGCGCCACCACTCCACCCAGTAACGCACACGGGAGTGCACGTTACACACAATACACTTGAGTATACTTTTAAAAGAAATGCTGTACAAGTCGTTTTGCGAATACACACACACACACCTCTTGCTTCAGTTGGATCTTCTCAGTGACCCAGTCTTCCGTTTTGTCCGACTTCGGCTCCTGCTGTGTGCGTGCGTCCACACGCATACATGTGAGTACACGCGTGTATGTGTACACGCGTAGTGTAGCGGTTGGTGCACTGTGCTACGAACCCGGCGACCCGAGTTCGATTCTTGCTGACAGTAACGTTTATCTGAACCGGTCCTGGGCCTCCCCTAGGTCGACTCAGCCTCAATTGAGTCCCTGGTGGGATGTGTAAAAACATCGCCGCTAGGGAGACAAAGCTGGCCGGGCACGGGGCTGGTCACCCACGCCTCGTGTGCCAATCGGGCCTTCTTAAGTGCTCGCTAACAGCACTTGCCCCAACAATCTGTTAAGGCTATACTGGGGCATCTTTGTCTGTGTCCGTGTGGGTAGGCGGAGCTGACCGTGTACCAATGAAGACTCGAGGCCCACAATGGAGACAAAGGCTCTGCCTCCCTCGGTCCCTGCGCCTCTCTGCCTCTCTCCCTCTCTCCCCCCTCCGGCTGAGACACTCAGCCAGCAGTGTTGAGATCCTAGGGCTCGGGGCTTCCCTCCCACACGCACCTCGTGACTAAGTAAAGCTGGGAACCATCTCGCCCCCTCCCGCCCTCCTGAAGAGCTACACACCAGCGTGGCGAGAGGAATCGTGCCCACGATGTCGCTCGCCGTCGCGATGACGGACGGCGCCTAAACACCAACATCCCGGGATGCCCCTCAACTCCTCAGATATTGGAAACTAAGCGAGGCTGGGTGGGGGTCACCGCTGTGGATAAAACAGCTGCTGCTGCGTCGTTATAGCAGAGGGCAGTGCAGCAAAACCCACTGCTGTACTGTACTATATTATCCTATGTCTACGCTCCCCCAAACTTCACCAACCAACACTGACCAGCCCGGCGAGGTATGGCCAAACAACCCCCGCCGCCTGAACGGGGAAGGCCCTCGCCCTCACTGGACATCTGTGAAAAAGAGCTTCACAGCTCATCAGATTTCCTCCAGTCTAAATAAAGATTCCGATTTGAGTCGCTTGCAGCGATGGACAAATGCTATTTGCAGGGGTCGGTTTGGACGAAGCGGGTAGGCCCCCCTCTCCCCCGCCGCGTGTCCGCGGGCCGCGTGAGGTCACGGTGGGGGGGGGGGGCCTTGAGATTCCCGCGCACCCCCCTGCAGCGCAGCCCGACGGCACCGCCGCGTACTCGGACCTGAGCGGAGGCCAGCTGGAGCAGCTCCTCTTTCAGCATCTCGATGTCGACTTGCGCCAAGTGTCGATCCCGGCACGCGTCCGTCAGTCTCTCTTCGCACTTCTGCGTTTCGCATCAAAGACAAGGAGATTCCACCGGCCACCGTGTTCAGCCTTTAAAGGATCGCGGGGTGGGGGGGGCGGCAAAATGCCGTAAAGCGAACATCTAGACCGGGGGTCGGCAACAACGCGGCACTGGAGCCGTGTGCGGCTCTTGTACAGACTCCTTCGTGACGTAATGCGTGCGTGTGCGTGTATTCACGCGCACTGCAGCTCTTGAAATGTTGAGTTTTGTACCGAATTCGAAAAAAAAAATGCCCCTTGTTATTTTGGTTTCCGACCCCCGATCTGTACGGACAGGGCTGGAACGGCGCTTGAGAAAGGCGGTGTGACCAGAACCACAGGTACTCATTTAAGGCCAAGTAGACCTAAAGGAGGTCTCGGATCGATTCACATATTTGCCACCGTTATTGGTCGTAACCATCAAACACAGGTTGCTGGGTTTGTAGCAGAGTACGCTAAACTACGACGGACACACGCCCACAATGTCCTGTTGATTAACATCAAAGAAGAATGTTATGCAAGAGGCCGGGTTGAGATGACAATAGCTGAGCTGCTGTGTTCAAATCTCGGCAGTCGCTTGTGAGTACGCCAGCTTCTGTCGGGTGATGGTGGCCTCAGCAAGATTACCAACGAACACACAACAAAAAACATCGCGGTTAAATCTGGGAAATTATTATCACTAAATTCCAGCTCTGAGAACGAAAAATGATTACATCTCATCACAAGAATTATTTCTGTGCAGTCATCTGTTGGAGTGAGAAACACTCATTAATTGGCTTAAAGCATCTTATTATATTAGAGGACTGCAGAGCTTTGGCAACTGTTGCCAACTACTCACCACCTGGCTGCCTTCCAGCTTGTCCATGGTTCCTCAACAATTGTGAGATGCAATGCTAATAAAACTAAACAATGTTAGAATTATAATCGCAATGCTCCTGCCTGTTGATCACCACTACAAATTGTCCTGCTGAGATAGGTGCGTGGTCATTGGCGATTGAGCTGCGCAGGCCTTACCCGTCCAGTGCTTAAACATTTTTATTTTTTATTTTACCAGGTAAGGCCCCACACTGAGCGATGTAGTTCTTTTTCAGAAGTGACCGGCCACAAATTATAGCTCAACCAAGTGGCTCATCACGTGCAAATGTGTTGCAGCCAAATACTCTAAAACGTGGAGGGAGAAGCCGGAGGACACCGAGAAAAATCCAAGCAACCACGGGGAGAGAGACACCGCAAACTCCAAATAAACAGCAGCAGGCGTCAGGGTCAGGAACGAATCCACGACGACCTGTACACCGGGCGAGGTAGTTAACCCGCCGGGGTGTCACTATCATAGCCGTCAACTCATACGATCTACCCGCATTCTTGTACAGGGAAATTGAGTTCTCAGCTCCATACGGCACATAACCGTTTCAATACGGGCAAAAAAAACGTGTATTTGTGTTTCTCCCTTGTGATGGGACTTTGTAGGATGAACGTTGAGCTTTATAAGGCCACGGGGGTGACCAATACGCTCTGAATTGGTCTGTAATAAGGTAGGGCACTGATAAGGGGTCGACAGTAGAGGTCGCAACCGGGTACCCGATACCCGTACCCCTACCCGATACCTGGCTACCCGTACCCGGCCGGGTACGGGTACCCGTTTGCGACCCTGGTGCAGCCGGGTACGGGTAGGCCGTGAGTCACTGGTGAGTCACCGTTTGTCACTCATTTCCCAACGTCTTGTCTCTTCTCACAATTCAAGTTCCTTGAATCAACCCACCCGCACCTGCAACATGGCTTCATCCCAGAGGTCGCAATCGGGTACCCATACCCTACACGATACCCGGGTACGGGTAAGGAATCAAAACCCGTTTGCGACCTCTGGTCGACAGGTGTGCACTAATCACAGGCTCACCTGCAGCTGTAGCTTGAGCTCGTAGCACTCCTGCAGATAGGCCGTCTCCTGCTCCGCCCGTGCTCCCGACGCTGTCCACGCTTCATGGATGCCTTGGAGCTCCTGCGCAACCGTGCAATGAGATAAATAAAAACACAGGCATCGCCACGACAGCCACGCGCTCGCAAATCAAAAGTCTCCGCACGTTGCAACGGTACATTTTTCATTCATTCGTCCGGTTGTTACTCGACAGATCTGGGTGGACGCTAACGTGCCGGCTGGACAAGCACCGGCTTTGCCGATCCTGCTCTAAGAACCTCCCGCAGGTGAAATCTCACCTCGAAACACAACGGTTCATCTTCTTGGTTCTTTCGGTAAAGTTACGTAGAAGGGAAATAATAAAATAATAATAATAAAACATAATAAAATACAATTCTCACGACGTTTCGGCCACAATGCAAGCAGCCGTCCTCAGGTGAAAAACAGGTCTGTCGGAAAGACAGCGTCTGAATGAACACCACCAAGCTTGGCAGCGTATATTTAAGCTGGGTTAGGGGAGGAAGGGCGCCTTGGGTTAGGGGAGGAAGGGCGCCTTGACAACGGTTCATATTAATGTCGGCTTTGTTGCACTGCGGTCTGCGTGCATGGCCTGCTTCTGCTGTTGCCATTCTTGCGTATAAGTACATGCGGTTTCATGATGATACTGAGATGATGATGTGCGATTGTGCTCAGTCCGGAGAGAGCAGGGAAGGAGGGGAGGACATGATCCATTGTAACTGATAGGACGACATTAACCTTTCTCTGGTCTTCACACCTGACAGGCCCACACTGATGACATCACCTTTACCCCTCGATTTAAGAGCTAAACAGAGGACCTTCTTCACAATCCTGGCTATCACCTGATGAGGCTGGTTGTAATCAGCAGCAAAACGTCGTACTTGAATTGTACATTTTTTGTGGCTTCCCTGTTCGACACACCGGTGTGCTGAAACATTAACACATGTTCACGTTTTGTTTACGTGACAAACCGTACTAATTGGCTATGCCGGGTGGTGGCGGGTTTAACGACCCATTTATATTTACGCGACCTCAACCAACAAAAAAAACCTTTACTATGGATAACATCGGTCGCGAGAGCCTAGAACTACGCGTTAAACCGAGGGGTGCAGGTTGGGGGGTAAGAGCGTGGATCGAGATCTCCACCTGCTCCTTGGCATGGAGCTCCTTGCGCAGCGCCGTCACCTCGCGCTCTGCCTGCGCAAGCTCGCTGCGCAAGTCCCGCGTCTCGTCACGTGCGGCACCCTCCGCCGTCCGCAACGCCTTCAGCTCGCGGCTGTGGGCACAAAGACGCCGCCCCCCACCACCACCGTTAAGTCTGTGACAGACTGTTGGAGCAAGTGCTGTTCATTCGTAGCGAGTAGCACCTATGAAGGCCGGAACGGAATACGAGGCGGTGGGTGGCCACATACTAACAGAGACACTCACAGACAAAATAAGATAAAGATCCCCCAGTATAGCCTCAACAGACTGTTGGGGCAAGTGTTGTTAGAGTAGCACCTATGAAGGCCGGCATGGCCAGCACCACGTCCGGCTTTTTTGTCTCCCCAGTGGCGATGTTTACACACCGCACCAGGTACACATTTGAGGCCGAGTCGACCTAGGGGAGGCCCAAGACCGATTCAAATAATCGTCACCGGTGTTGTCCGGGAGCGGGAATCTAACTCGGGTAGCCAAGTTCGAAGGGCAGTGCGCTAATCACTATACTACCGCTCATACACACACACACATCCTCTTACCTCTCTCTCCCATCTTACTAATCTGCATCTCTCTTCTACAGCTGTGATCTCTCTCCTCTCACTCATCTGCATCCCCTCGCGTGTCGGCGGGCCGCATCTCTCAGTTGGCCGCTCTAAGAGCCATCGCAAGTCACATCCGGCCCACGGGCGGACAGTGAAAGAATGCCGCTTTACGGCTGCACGAGGCTTTTGGCTCTGACCTTCGTCCAAACCATCGGCGCTGGATAGCCTCTCGCCAACATACAACAGTGCACCCATCTCACCCCCCCACTAGGGATCACCAGCGAGCCATGGCAGATGAGGATACCTAATGCACTAATGGTAAATGTAAAACTTCAGTGTGCGACTATGGTCATCCAGAACAGATGAGCACGGTTGGCTACGTATGGTGCGAAAGAAGTTCAACATACATCCAACATATGACACAATGCCCGATCCACAGATACGGAGGAGACATCACAGCGATGATACACTCCGCTGGCTTGACCACCCGAGTGAAATTGTAATTTGTTGCACTGCATCTACATAAGCCGTACGAAAGAAGATGTAGTCATTCCATTCGTTTGCCCAGGAAAGCCTCATCGAGTGTCAAAAGTCTTTCAGTGGGGTTCCCCCCCAAGTGTTCCGAGTGTTAAGCAATTCGTGGTTTGATTGCTTTAAACATGGAATCGAGCCGCTCTCAACTTACCAGGTGGCACTCAGCCGCTCTTCCCACGCCACGCGTTCATCCATGTAGAACTTATTCTCAATCTCGAGGAACTGCGAGGCCACATGCAGACAAACACACAACCGCTACCATTATTAACATTCAGAAATCATGTGTGGTCCAGTGTTATGTACATTGGCAATGAGTCCATGTGTTTGTGTGTGTATATATATTGACCAAGTTAATAGATGGTGCTCTGTTAACTCTGAAAAACAAGCTGGGAAGCTAGTCCATTTAAAAGGGAACCTCATTTTTTGGGGGAGTTAAAGTTGCAAGGGGAGACACTGGGAAGGGAGGAGACAATGGGGGGGGAAGGAGAGACACGGGGGGAAGGAGGCACTGTGCTGCACCCTCACCTGTATGTTCTCCACGCGGGTTGTCAACTCGCGCCATTCATCAGTCAGCTGATGTACGTGCTTCTTCTCTGTAGTCAGCTCCTCGAGCGCTGACCACAGCGACTTCTGCAGCAGCGCCAACTCGGCACGGGTGGCGACAACCTCGGAGGAGCGCACCGAGCACTCGTCCTCCAGCCTGGATCGCACACACACACATGCACGCGCACACACACCCGATGGCTGCAGAGTTTCTTCAGGCTATGCCGTTGTGCCGCTGTTAACGCAGTCCCACTGAAGCTTCATTTTCCGCCACCTCTGAGGCTTCAATACCCCCTGCGCAGTGCTCACCTGAGTCGCTCAGCTGCCCACTCCGCCCTCTCCTCACTCAGCTGCTCGGTCATCTGTCACAGGGGCAGGCATGACAAGTCAAACTACGGCCACACATGAGCACAAGTCTGTTCGAGGAGTACATGGGTCTCTCCAACATCACACAAGAACCCCCCCTCCTCCCCTCCAAAGTCGTCGCTTTGAGAGCTCTATTCCACGAGGCAGCACCCATTTCGCAAACTCTGCAAAGAGCGTCGTCACGCGCCGGCGAAACAAAAACATGTTAATAAAATCAACACCGGTGAAAGCACTGAAATTTAGAAGCCAATTCTGAGATGCACAATCCAAGGTCACCGCAGTTACTCTGCAGTGCAGAACCAGACTGGGACAGCCTGGCGGCGCACGCTCATTCCTGCGCAGTGTGGAGACACAGCCAACAACAACAGCCGCATTGCTCTGCACGCCGTTGCAATGTTGAGTTTCCAGAGTGAGATTTTCAATTTCTTCAAATTTGACTTTTTTTCATGGTTCCCCCTTCGCACAAAAGAACCCTGTGACACGCGTCGCACGGTACATTCATGCACGTCGAGTAGACACACCGCCCTCTTCACTCCACACAGCCACGGTGCCAAGATGTTAACTGCCTCGCCTGGTATACAGGTCGTGGGCTCAATCCCAACACCGACGCGCCTGTATATTTGGAGTTTGCATCTTCTCCCCTTGGTTATATGGATTTTTCTCCGGGACCTCCGGTTTTTCCCTCCACATTTAAAATCAACGTCAAAAAGTCATATTTAGAAACATGCATTGAGAATATTTGTCTGTGATAAATTTCCATGCAATAAGCCATTTCATTGAGCTATCATTTGTGCCTAGGTAGCTTCTGAAAAAAAGAGCTACACAGCTCAGTGGGCCCGACCTGGAAAAAACAAAAGTAGTTTTGCTTTTAAATACTGATAATTGTTTTTTTTACCCTTTTATCTGGCAACAAAACTGACACCTTTTTTACAAGGAGTCATGTTTGCATTGACCACAATACCTGCGGTCGAAATGCAAACAAAAAACACAACTCTGATAATGTATGCACTGTCCTTGAAATTGATTGGTCCACACCCGAGACAGCTTTCCTTAGAGCCTAGTCTCACATGGTGTTGGACCAGATGACGCCAAAAGGCACACAGCTCAAAAACAATGCACCATCTCGACACCCAGCCACCGTGTGCGTGTCGCCTCTGTCGTGACCCCCTGTACGAGCTGTGCCTTGCCGGTCGTGTCTGGCAGTTGCATTAAATCCCAGCCCGTGTGGTTTTGCACCCCAACCCCACCCCCCCCACACGCCCCTCCCCTGCCCCGTTAGGCCCAGCGGCCATGCTCGGGCTTGCAAGGGGTGGGAGGGCTCAAGGCTGGACAGCGCGAGAGTCGCCACCGCCTCCCCACGCCCCCGTGCCGCTGCCGTACGTTGCGCAGCTCCTGGCGGAGACGCTCGGCGTTGGCCCGTAGCTGGTTGCAGAGCGTGCTCATCATCACGCGAGCGTTGTCCAGCATCTGCGTCGACTCCTCCAGCTGAGCCGTTCGGCCGGGGCAAGGAAACGGGAGGGGAGGCGTAGGGGTTGGGTTAAGGTTTTTGTCGCCGCGACGAGCGTTCAAAATGTATCCCGCACGGTACCCGTGCCGCAGCCTGCCACCCCCCGCCCCCACTTGTTACCTGCGATTCCGCCACCGTCTTAACACCACAGACGCATATCTACGGTGAACGGCATCGCATTCTACCAAGCAATCGTTCACCATCCCCAAGCGATTTAACCTCCTCCTACGGCTCTTCGTCAATCAATAGGGGTTGGTAAAAGGAGGTGCACCAGAACCGGTTCAGATAACACTCTTGCCACAGACGTTAGCCGTGGCTGGGGATCAAACCCAGGCCCGCCAGATTCGAAGGTCAGTGCACTAACCACCGCGCCACCGGCTCCGACCCAAACAATTACATCGAGCCAAAAGATTGCACAGATTTCCCATCGAGGAGGCTTCGTATGGTAAAAAAGAGATAAGTGAAAAAGAAAGAGCTGAAGAAGGAATCTACGAGACGCACCTGCAGGTTCTTTTCTTCCACCTGCGTCATCAGGTCCTGGATGACGCGATGCGCGAGGACTCCCACCCGCTCGCTGTCCTCCGCCCTGGTGTTCTGGGACACACATTCGCAGAGGCAGTGGTCAATGTAGCTTCCAACAGTCCAAGAGATGACCCAACTTGCTTGAATTTCTCAGGGAGGTGAAATGAAAATGGTCTAGGAGACCCAGAAAATACAACCCTTGTGGATGTGTTCCATGCTGGTGGTAGTAGGGGGATTGTACCGGCGGAGAGAAGGGAGATGGTTGTGCGTGGTAACCGCGCTGCGCTTACTATGTGTACTGTGCTCGCTGCAGAGGGTGTATTCTGTTGGTGGTGGTGCATTGACAGGGCTGGTAAAGTGCTAACAACACTAGCAACGCATCAGCGGCGCTGCCAATGTTCCGATGGCACTGGCGGATGTCCCGACAGTTTAGTCGCGCCGCGTGGCCGCACGCTTGTTGTGGTGGTTGTGCGTGCACGCTGTCGGCGCGTTGCGGGGACTGTGCCGCCGGTCTTGTGCCTCTGCAGTCACCTGCTTGGCGATCGCCTCTCCAACAAGCTCGCACAACTCCACGTGCTCCTCTTCGATCCCCTCCAGCTCGATGGCTCTCGCCGCCACGCGCTCGTACAGCCCCCGGTAACCGAGTTCCGCGTTGGAGCCACGCTGCACCCCATCATCGACACGCGCGCCGTACTCACCCGTAAGGTCGGAGCACCGCAACTCTGATTAGCACGGTTGGCTACATACGGTGCGAAAGAAGTTCCAACGTACGTACGTACGTGCGGGCATCCAACACATTCACATCAGCCGAGTTTGTCACCGTGAGAGGCCCTCGCAACGAGAGAAGTGGCCGACGCACGTCATGCATGACAACAGCCGAAGAGCACTAGCGAATGACTGTGACGTCACCACCGTGGCAGGCTAGGTGCACGTTGAAGCCAAGGGAAGTCGAGAAGGCTCACCGGCTGGTCACAGAACAAACTCGGGTGCTATGGGTTGACGGAGATGACTTGCAGATATACCCACGCCATTGTGCCGACTGGACAGTGTTTTAGCTGCCCAGCGCTCCGCTTGTTGTTGTAAGCGTCGTCATATATACGTACAAAGACCCCCGTGTAGCCTTAACAGACTTTTGGGAGAAGTGCTGTTAGCGAGCACCTACGAAGGCCGGCACGGCACACGAGGAGGTGCATGGCCTGCACCACGTCTTTGTCTCCCCAGTGGCGATGTTTACACTTCGCACCAGGTACTCATTTGAGGCTGAGACGATGTAGGAGGGTGGGGGGCCAGGACCGATTCCGCAATCATCACTGGTGTTGGCCAGGAGCGGGAATCCAACTCGAGTCGGCGGGTTCATAGCGCAGCGTGCTAACCGCTGCCCCACCGCTCCCCACATATATGTGTACACACACACAGACTGAGATTTTGTTGAAAGGGACACTTTTCACATACCACACTGCTTCTATGGAAAGTGTATTCAAGGGCCAACCTGTTGAACCACGGCCTCTTCAATGTACTGCCACAACTGTTGCTGCTCCTCGACGTCCATCTGTGCCTCCGTGTCCATCGCTACCGATTCGCCTTGCGGCCGCCGTGTCTGCTGCTCTGACTGGGAGCAACATTACAAACATGAAAACCACAACGGCAGCGGATGCCATGCCCTCCTGTGTTAGCGTGACATCACCACTGCGTCAAATAGCGAAACGTAAGAATCGATTCATTTAAACCGAAAAACTATTTATGCAATCATTGCATAGATGTGAACTCTGCAGCCACTACACATTCTACATGCACTGCAAAAGTCAACCTAATTATTTTGCAACGAAATTACGATTCCCAGAAACATGACAAATCGTCACAATTAATTATACGTTCCATACCTAAAAACTGGGTACCCCGGGCAAAACACTACACACACAGCACTGCGCGTCACACCAACATGCACACTGCTCTCAGGCAGTGCTGCGTACGTGGACACGGGAGGGCCTTGGTTAATCCATTGTTGGGATGATGGCCTCCACGTGTCGTACGAGTCGTGGGGGTTATTTGGCCACGTCACCACTCTGGTCAACGTGGGTTTGCGAAACGCCGCTTAGATGTTAGAGCATCGCATGTGCAGGAAAACAGTGGAATTTGTTGCACTGTCCTGTACTGCCCATGAAGCCGCTTAGCCCCCCAGCCACCTGACAATTCACTGTCCTGTACTGCCCATCAAGTCGCTTAGCCCCTCAGCCACCTGACAATTCACTGTTCTGTACTGCCCATCAAGTCGCTTAGCCCCCCAGCCACCTGACAATTCACTGTCCTGTACTGCCCATCAAGTCGCTTAGCCCCCCAGCCACCTGACAATTCACTGTCCTGTACTGCCCATCAAGTCGCTTAGCCCCTCAACCACCTGACAATTCACTGTCCTGTACTGCCCATCAAGTCGCTTAGCCCCTCAGCTACCTGACAATTCACTGTCCTGTACTGCCCATCAAGTCGCTTAGCCCCCCAGTCACCTGACAATTCACTGTCCTGTACTGCCCATCAAGTCGCTTAGCCCCCCAGCCACCTGACAATTCACTGTCCTGTACTGCCCATCAAGTCGCTTAGCCCCTCAGCCACCTGACAATTCACTGTCCTGTACTGCCCATCAAGTCGCTTAGCCCCTCAGCTACCTGACAATTCACTGTCCTGTACTGCCCATCAAGTCGCTTAGCCCCCCAGCCACCTGACAATTCACTGTCCTGTACTGCCCATCAAGTCGCTTAGCCCCTCAGCCACCTGACAATTCACTGTCCTGTACTGCCCATCAAGTCGCTTAGCCCCCCAGCCACCTGACAATTCACTGTCCTGTACTGCCCATCAAGTCGCTTAGCCCCTCAGCCACCTGACAATTCACTGTTCTGTACTGCCCATCAAGTCGCTTAGCTCCCCAGCCACCTGACAATTCACTGTTCTGTACTGCCCATCAAGTCGCTTAGCCCCCCAGTCACCTGACCACCTGGCATGCAGTGGTCGCCCATCCAAGCATTGTTCATGCTCATCCCCGTTGAGCTTTCAAGATGCGATGAGATCGGGCACATTGCACGTGATTTGGTCATAGTACAAGGCTCTTGCTCACCTGTGTATCCATGGTCTCTTTGGTGACCTGCCCTAAACGTATAGGCCCCTCTCCATCTGCCCAAGTCTCCATGTTTTCTTCTGTCAACTGCTCGCCTGACTCCAGGAAATGCTGCTCTGCCTGACATACACACAAATCCGTATATTACATTAAGGGAAGTACGTCACATTACGTCACACAGACACACAGCAAATACATCACACCAAGTTATAATAATGATTTTCAGCTCTGTCTATCTGATGCTCGTTGAAGACTCTCCTACAGTGCCTCAGCTGGGCGTCTCTGCCAGTAGCCCGAGTCGCACCAGATCGGGTAGAGGATTCTGAAGATTCAGTTTAAATGCCAAAGGCTCCAGGTGTCAAACTTATAGAAGCTCCCAAGATCAGCAGTAGAAGAGTTCCCATAATACTTTGCAGCCTAACTGCATACCGCACCAGGCAGTGCTTACAGCGCCACACGACAGCAAAGTCTTCTCTTGACGCGTCTTCACACGACGCGTTTTCACTATCACGCGGTTCTGCCATTAGGGAACACTTTACACGCAACTCGGAATGCGCTCACCGTTACAACGCAATTTCTGAGCGGTCGACGATCAACTACTTTCTTTAACTGTGTGGTCGAGTGGTATGATACAGTACATGGAATGGTACAGTACGCAGAATGGTAAAGTTCGCGGTGGCACACCCTCATCTGTTCTTTTTCCCGCCATCTCACTGTGTGTGCATACATCCTATCTTGCCAAACTTGCACGTAAAGGAACATAGACATGATGCAATGCAAAGCATAACATGCAACATGGAAAGCACACTGTTAATACCGCACACTCACGCCAATGCCAAATATTATATACAAAGATCCTTCTTCTTCTTTGTTCTTTCGGTAAAGTCACGTAGAAGGGAAGTAATAAAATAATAAAAATAAAACATAATAAAATAAAATAATTCTCACGACGTTTCGGCTACAACGCAAGCAGCCGTCTTCAGGTGAAGAATGATACACTACCAAGCTAGGAGCTTATATATAAGCTGGGTTGGAGGTGGAAGAGCGCCTTAACAAAAAGAATGTGCATATGAAGAGGAATTTAGCATCAATAAATAGTCGGGGTGGAGTGGTGGGTGCAGTGATTAGTGCACTGTGAGAAACCCGGCAACCTCAGCTCACTTCCCGACCACGGTTGGCATGAGAGGCGAGCGAAAGATACATCTCAATTAGTCCTGGCGAAGGATGCCAAACCGCACAACCATCACAACCAACGTGGCGAGCGGGTGACCTTCATCCAGCAGCGGACTGAGAAAGGGCTCTACATGCAGTCACGAAAGCTTTAAATCGAAAAATGAATTTGATTGTCGCACTGTGTGGACTGGTCCCAGGGCACTGCTGTGCCGTCACCTGTTTAGTCGTAGCGTCTTCGACGAGTTCCTCTGGCCATTTCACGTCTTCTTCATGAGTCTGCGCGCCCATGTCTCGTTTTGTTGCCGGCCTGTGTTGTTCTTGGATGTTTTGCTCAGACTGCCAAGTTGTGATTGCATGCACAGAAAACACAAATACGTAATGTTATATCCACACTAAACATGTTACAGTATAGGCAACACAGCCACGTAATGTGCTACGTGCAACCCGGAATAACATTGGCGGACAACACCGTGTTGTCCCTGCAGATCACGGAATTGTTTTCAGTAATTACCGGAGCGTTTGATTTTACTTTCCACAAACGGCTTGTGATTTATGGTGGTTTCTGTGATTTTTTTAAAATTTCGATTCCTTTGTAGTTCTATATGTGCATAGTATAACGATTATTATGTGCTTTGAATTAGAATTGTTTTTACTTCATGTAAATAACAGGGTTTTGTAAAAAAATATGGATATACCGGCATACCGTCCACACCATCAAACCCATCGCCTATGATTGCGGCATCCGTGTACTATCCATACATCGTCTACATCCTCCTCGGATTGGTTGACTAAGCATTCGACTACAGTACAACGTGGTTCCCAAACTGTCGCTTTTCCATCTCTGCTAAACGAAAGAAGAACCAGGAATCTCCTCCCCCGAATAAGCCTGCTCTTTTCAAGGACACACCGAGCAGTTTCATACAACATGTGCCACATGCTACAGATCTCACCTCCGCAAGTGGGGCCTGTTGAGTAACCAGGTCGGCCTGGGGAATATCACACGAACACACGAGGCGGGCCCCATGAGGCATTGGAAACCTAAGCCCAGTCATTCTAGATTTGAAGCTTTCGTGACTGCAAGAATTCATACTCTTAGTTCTTTCGGTAAAGTCACATAGGTAAAAAATGAAATTAAAATTAAAACAATAAAAATCACGACGTTTCGGAGGCAACACAAGTCTCCGTCATCAGGTGGGACCGTCAGCAGCAAATCTGGCTGTGACGGTCCCACCTGATGACGGAGACTTGTGTTGCCTCCGAAACGTCGTGATTTTTATTGTTTTATTTTAATTTTTTATCTACGTCACTTTACCGAAAGAACTAAGAGTACTAAGCCCAGTCACCACTGAATGTGCAAAAACACAAGTCACGTGATTCACCCCCCCCCCCCCTCATCATTTGCCATATTGAAGCTAAGAAAATGTAAAAAATGGTCTTAAAAATCACACCAAATTGAATAGAATAGTTATTCCCTTTTGGTAAAGTGAAAATGAACGAGACAAAAATTTTACAAAATGACGACCATCCTGAACTAAACATAAAAATAAGACCAAACGGAATACATTTTTGAATGGAAATTTCACCAAATTGCATACGCAGGAGGAAACGGGGTGAATGAGTACACGTCTAGTATATATCCTGCACACATAGCGCCACTCTGTACAGCTCATTACAGCGAGTGCTGCTTGGTCACCTGTTTGTCCAGAGTCTCTGTGGGGAATTGCTCAAACTCCGCACACTTGTCCTGAGCAATCGGCGCCCCCATAGGTCGTGTACTTGACTGCTCGTGTTTTTCATCCTGGCGTCGACACACCAGAGTATATCACGCACCATAATATATATACCTCAATTAGCTCTATATCCTAAAATCCCATATATGAGTATCTGTTTGTGTGTCGTGGGACAATAGTTGACACAATGCACAAAGATTCTGGCAACATGAGAACAATTCCTGGTCATGTCTAACATCAGTGGCATATATATCTGAACTGGTCCTGGACTTCCCCTAGGTCAATTCAGCATTAACTCATGTCTGGTGCGATGTGTAACCATCAGCAATGGGGCAAAAAATGTGGCCGGGGGCGAGGTGCTGGCCACACCATGCTCTCAGGCAGTGTTGCGATGATGTATGTATGTATGTTAAAGTTGTTTCCCACCATACGTAGTCGACCACGCTAATCGGAGGTACGTTGCCATCACTTGGCGACAAACGGAGCTGTCGTGTATTAAAAACTGCAATCAAGTGCAAAGACAGATAGATGTGGGTAAAGAGTTCCATAGTTTAGCCATAGGAGATGTGAAAAAGAAGGTGATGATCTTTGTGCGGCCAGGTTTACTGAGAAAAAGCAATTGATACGGCGAGATGAAGAGCGGCGAGAATAACGAGCGGGTCACGGCCTGGAACGTGGAACGACGCGGGAGACTTTGGCAGAACAACTTCACCGTGCTGCACCCCACACGCTCACCTGCAGTTTCAGCCGGTGGAAGAGCGGTGTGAGCGAGCACGACGCTATGACAGAAGACGTTGCAGTCAGCACCCGGGAAGAGGGCAGCTTCTTCCGGTGGAACTTAGGAGTCTTCGGGTCAACTGGAAGATTCGTCCGGTAATTCATAGAAGCGTTCTGGGCATGCGGCAGCCTCTTCTGTGTAATGGGTGTAGTTTTTTTGTCAACCAAAGGAGCATTCTGGTCAGCTGGAGCTGCTTTATGAACAGTTAGTGAAGTCTGCCGCTCAGTCACTGGAGGAATCCCTTGTTCGACTGGATCAGTATTTTGATCAGATGTCAGAATGTTATGGATGACAGGTAAAGGCTTGTGGTTAAGCTGCGTTGTCTTCTGGGTGACACGTGGCGTTCTCTGGATATGCACTGCAGTCTTTTTGACAGACACTGGTGCCTTTTTGGTGACCGAGGAAGGCTCCTTGAAAACTGTTGAGGGATTCTGGGAAACAAGAGGAATCTTTGAAGTCCTTGCGATATTCGGAATCACCAGCTTAGGATGCGGCTGTCAGGACAGACACAAAGACACAAAATGTAGCTTAAAATACTGTACCCAACCTGTGGTTGGTATCGCAATGCCTGTCTTAGTAACCTGAGCTCCTGCATCTTGCATACTTGCCTTACCCATCTCAATCTCCTCTTTTTGATTATGTCTACAATGCTTTCCTGCAACGCTCAGTTGTGACCTTCAAAGTTGCTTACCTTATCCTGTCGGCAAGTAAAGATGTCCTAATGCTCCATGAAAAAAAATATTCTTCAACTCGGTATACATGAGTAAAACTGCAAAACATTTTACGACACATTTATATATTTACGCGATCTAACCCAAAAACCTTTATTATGAAAAAAAATGTACTTCCACAAATGCTAGACATTAAATGCAATGTGTGGACCTTGAGCTTATTGGAGAAAAACAAGTGGTACAAATGAAACAGACCAAAAACAAATGGAGATACTGGATTGCAAACATAAGACAAAACAATATAACCCATTATATGCCCACTTGCCCTGCCATGATATTTCTAGCATCTTCAGTATGCTCTTAAACCACATCACAGCATGGATTATTATTAACCTTGCACACCTACGAATTATTTAAATATTGCCTTGGCCTTTCACGCCAAATGTCATCCTGATTATCGGCATCAAGTGCCACGAGACGGAGAATCCATTGGAATCTCTCACAGAACAGCGCAACCCTGTGTGTTAGAGAACAGCCCACAGAAGCAGACACCACAGAGCTTCCTCTGAAGATCCCGTCAAGTGGCCTCTGGTATACATAGTAGGGGGCAGCACTTTCGAATCCTCTTTGCATTTGAACTTGTGTCAGTGCGCGTCTTTGCATCTCCCTGCGCATGTTTGTGAGAGTGCACGTGTGTACGTGATGACGGAAATTAACGGTGGTCTCGACCGCCTGTAAAAGCCCACGTAATTGTACACTATCCCCTTGCGTAAATCCTGAAGAAAATTCGAAATTGGACACATCATGCCCTACGCAATTTATAGAATTGCCTAATACCCAGGACCTCAACCGTGCCAGCTCTCGATTGTGACCTGGGATAAGTGACCATCTACCTAAAACTATTTTTGTTTACCAGATAAGACCCACACTGGAGCTATATCGCTCTGTTTCAGAAGCAACCTGGCCACAAATGATAGCTCAACGAAGTGGCTTATCACGTGTGAAATGTACATCAGCCAAATATTATAAACGCATGATGATTCTAACCGTGGCTGGAGAAAAATCCACACGGCCACGGGAAGAGAAATAATGCAAACTCCAAATATACAGCAGGCGTCACAGGGTAGGGATGGAACCCACGTCCCTCCTGCATACGAGGCGAGACAGTTAACATCTGGCGCCCTCCATGGACGATGCAACCCGTCTCAAACTCGGCTGGGATGAATGTAAAACACAGATGTCTGAAGAAAGTTGGGCTCAAGTGCATATGCGGCAGGCACAATGCCATCTCAGAGAACGATGCTTCATTTTGTGCTCTCCTCACCAGAGTGGCCGTCTCGTTCTCCTTATCGGCGGCGTTCATGACCGCCCTTCCTTCCCTCCCTCCTCCAACCACCTTCAAACCCGGGGATTTGCAAAGGCAAAAATGATCAGCACCTGTAGGAAATGCACCGAGTTTTAGTTTATTTCATTTGTTACACGAGGCTTAGCCAGTTTCGCCGGCTATTCCACAGGGGAGATCCCTGGTGCGTGAGCACGATATCAGTGGTAGTAACACAAATATTTTGACGTTATGTCACGAAAGCACGGAGCAAACAACTATTATTTTGTAGATATGTGCCCAAGTTGCGAGCTGGTAATGTAAAAATAAAGTAAAGCTATTGATTACATCCCATGTGATAATTGATTATCCAAGTAAAAATATTTTAAATCAATGAAAATATTGTCAGCAATCTCGTGCAGGATTATATAAACACATAAATCGAAAGAGATAACAGTAGTGTGTTTCATATACCACACAATACCAAAAGGTGTACCGGGGTACACGCTGGGTTACCAGGCCGGTCGAATCCGCCGTGCCGGGGTCGCTTTCCTCGGCCAGATTTTCAGGAAAGACCGTAGGCGTCACAACTTTCTAGGCCTTAACCGACAGTAGGCCAAAGCGAAATCGGCTTTTGTAACAATGTTTTGAATTACTCACCTGTGTGTAATTATCACACAGCTGTGACTTGAAGCGGACACGAAATTTTAAAACGACAACTCTAAACTTACGTACAACAAACCATTCAGGTTACTCCAGAACGATACACACACCAATGGCGGTTGGATTTTGAATATTTATCGACCGATGATTGGCTGGCGAGTCTCCGCGCGTCGGCGGGTAACGAAGAAAGAATTGACCAATCGCAAGGCGTCAAGTCGACTCGAAACCACGCCCCCCTCCTCCGCGCGAGTGGTGGTGCAGTGATTAGCGCACCCAAACACCAACAGCCCCGGGCCATTCGTCACCAAGTGACGGCGCCTGTGCCAGGCTAGGTGCACTTTGAGGCTATCACGTGATGTGTCGAAGGCTCGCTGGACAGGAGGTCTCCGGACAGACCCAGGTGCCATGGGATGGCTGAGATGACTGGCAGGGAGATGCACACCAGCTGTACCACCTACTGTGCCACCTTTCTCGATTTTATCCGCCCGGCGCTCCGCTCGTTGTTGTGAGCGTCGCTCCTCTGCCCTCTGTTGTTGCTGGAGGGCGACTGCCTCCAACTGCCTGGGCTCCGGCTCACAATCAGTGGACTCTGAACCGCTCAAAGAATCAGAATATTTATACACTAGAGAAATCCGACGAGCTTTCAAGCTGTTTTTCATTGATGTCCATAACTAAAACGGCGTGGGGATGATCCCAAAGGGCTGTCATCAATATCAGTCATGATCAATCCACTGCTGGATGAAGCCCAGCAAATATCGAAACGTTGGTCCAACGGTACCAACCACTTGTCAACGTTGTCATGTTTGCTGGGACGCCTTCCAAAGTCTTCATCCAGCAAATGTGTTTATATCGGCAGTTAGTGGGCTTTACCTAGTCAAATAGAATAGTTTAGTTTTATTTGTACTGTATATACGTTTTAGCGATTTGCTTACCTTTCCTATACTTTGCATTCGTATTGTGTCGTCTCGTTTGTTGTTTGTAACGTTCTAACCCGCCCATACAAGTGGTGGGTGACTGCCTGACTGGGTGAGTGAGTTGATGGTTGAACCAGTGGTGGGTGGGTGACTGCCTGACTGGGTGAGTGAGTTGATGGTTGAACCAGTGGTGGGTGGGTGACTGTCTGACTGGGTGAGTGAGTTGATGGTTGAACCAGTGGTCGGTGGGTGACTGCCTGACTGGGTGAGTGAGTTGATGGTTGAACCAGTGGTGGGTGGGTGACTGCCTGACTGGGTGAGTGAGTTGATGGTTGAACCAGTGGTGGGTGGGTGACTGTCTGACTGGGTGAATGAGTGAGTTGAGGGTTGAACCAGGGGTGGGTGGGTGACTGACTGACTGGGTGAGTGACAGAGAAAAAGATCTTGATAGCTAATTGAATTCCTCCAGTAATAAACCCCCCCCGCTCCCCGTAAATAAATACACTGATGATGATTCTGATCCAAGTTAATTAAAATCCCTGGGTCCAAAACGCCAACTTCACCAGGCCACGCCCATCGCCCCAGGCCACGCCTACTCCTTGAGGCCACGCCCACCCCAGATAGGCCACGCCTACTCCTTGAGGCCACGTCTACTCCTTGAGGCCACGCCTACTCCTTGAGGCCACGCCTACTCCTTGAGGCCACGTCTACTCCTTAGGGCCACGCCCGTCATCACTAGGCCACGCCCACTCACTGAGACCACGCCCATCTAGCTAGGCCACGCCTACTCTTTGAGGCCACGCCCGCTCCTTGAGGCCACGCCTTCTCCTTACGGCCACGCCTGTCATCACTAGGCCACGCCCACCCCTGCTTGACCACGCCTACTCATTGAGACCACGCCCACTCACTGAGACCACGCGAATCCACGAGGGTGGCGGTCATCTCAGTGCCCCCTCCCTCTTCCGTGTTGTGGCTCCGTCCACTCGCAGTCAGCAGCAGCAGCGGCGGCTGTGGTGGTGGTTGATGGTGGTGCGTGTGCAATCTCCACCGTGACCACCGTCTCGTAGTCAGATTGGGCAGTCGGTGAGGGCTAGAGAGAGTCAGGGGCAGGAGCACCGTGGTGGTGGTGGTGGGGTTGGTTGGGAATGTCCACTTTGACAAGAGCGTCCTTGTGAAAAGGAGTCCACCGATTGAGAAGAGTGCTTCAGTTACGACCGTGTCGTCGGGGGCGGTCACTCTAATCGAGAGCAGCGTGTCGGTACTTTGTGCACCGTGCGCTTGAGATGACGAATATGCTCCAAGAGGCAGGGATTGACGAGGTCTTCGGTGGCGTCTTGACGGAAGGCTTTCAATAGCACGGGCCGGTCAGGCGAGGTCCAAGGAGCTCCTCCATCGCCAAGCTCACGAGTTGAAGGCGGGCGGACAGACAGCGAGAGGAGAGCCGCCGCTGGGCAATCCACCTGGGGGCGACACGATGGAGGGGGGGGACTGCCTGCTCGGCTCCGAGCTGCGTGTGAAGCGCAAGACGTGTGAGGTCCTCCTGGCCAGCGACCGCATCTCCTGGAGACCAACAACAACCACCACAACCACCACAACAACAACCACCAGCAGCAGCAGTGGCTCCAAGGCTCGGCGAGGTGAGCGCCTGGACATCGCCCCCCCCCTCCCCCCACAGACGACAGTGTCATTGACTCCAGTGCTCCACATTGGAGATGTCACATTCAATTCACCCCCACAGCAAACACTTTTTTAGAACTGTTCTCTTAACAGCCCTGTTGTGTTTCGTGTGTTGTCCCCACCCCCCCCCGCACGGTTTGCTTAAGTACGGTGCGAAAGAAGTCCAGCATACACAACGTGTTTGCTGTGTTACGTGTCAATTGAGACATCCTTGCAAACGACCTCTGTGCGCCCATGGGGATTGTGACCAGTGTTTCTTGTCCTTCCCACCCTCGCACCTCCGATTAGCACGGTTGGCTAACGTACGGTGCGAAAGAAGTTCAACACGGCACATCTCGAAATGAGATTTTGTTATGTTGTGTTTGCTGCTGTTGCTTGCTTTGATTCAGGAAGCTGCATGAAGGTTTTAAAGTTGTTATTGTGCTGCTTGCGATGTTAGTGCTACTTATGATCGTATTCTAATATGTGAAAGACGCGTAAAACCCCGGCATCGTCAGCTTAATCACCGCAGAATAATAATGCCGGCTGGAGAATCACGAGTTTCTAACAACAGCACACAGACGTATGTCAAACATCAGCATGCGACAACAAACACAGCCATCAGCAGTTCCCGAATAACTGTGTCGTTGTCATCTGGTCTGAAACTTGAGCTAATCTGGCCGACTGACACATCTCACCGACTGATGCAGCATTTTTGTTCGTGCGTTTTGCAAATATATTCAGCAGCTCGATGCGAGTGTCGAGGTCCGCTCGCCACTAAGCGAGAGAGAGATAGAGAGGGGCATGCAGGGAAAGAGTTGAGAGTTCGTGGAGTTTCGCTCTTCCTCATCCTTTGTTGAAGGAGCGCAGGTTACAGTGGGTTTACTGCGCGGTCCACAGTTCGGTTTGCATGGCCACAATAGCGCCACTGGATTGTGTCTTTAGATTTCCATTCGTGAAGGAGATGCGCGCATCGGCCCTGGTGATGTTCTGAACCAGGGGTGGGTGGGTGACTGACTGGGTGAGTGAGTGAGTTGATGGTTGAACCAGGGGTGGGTGACTGACTGACTGGGTGAGTGAGTGAGTTGATGTTTGAACCAGTGGTGGGTGGGTGACTGGGTGAGTGAGTGAGTGAGTTGATGGTTGAACCAGTGGTGGGTGGGTGACTGACTGGGTGAGTGAGTTGATGGTTGAACCAGGGGTGGGTGACTGACTGACTGGGTGAGTGAGTTGATGGTTGAACCAGTGGTGGGTGGGTGACTGACTGGGTGAGTGAGTGAGTTGATGGTTGAACCAGGAGTGGGTGACTGACTGACTGGGTGAGTGAGTGAGTTGATGGTTGAACCAGGGGTGGGTGACTGACTGACTGGGTGAGTGAGTGAGTTGATGTTTGAACCAGTGGTGGGTGGGTGACTGGGTGAGTGAGTGAGTGAGTTGATGGTTGAACCAGTGGTGGGTGGGTGACTGACTGGGTGAGTGAGTTGATGGTTGAATCAGGGGTGGGTGACTGACTGACTGGGTGAGTGAGTTGATGGTTGAACCAGTGGTGGGTGGGTGACTGACTGGGTGAGTGAGTGAGTTGATGGTTGAACCAGGAGTGGGTGACTGACTGACTGGGTGAGTGAGTGAGTTGATGGTTGAACCAGTGGTGGGTGGGTGACTGACTGGGTGAGTGAGTTGATGGTTGAACCAGTGGTGGGTGGGTGACTGACTGGGTGAGTGAGTGAGTTGATGGTTGAACTAGTGGTGGGTGGGTGACTGACTGGGTGAGTGAGTTGATGGTTGAACCAGGGGTGGGTGACTGACTGACTGGGTGAGTGAGTTGATGGTTGAACCAGTGGTGGGTGGGTGACTGACTGGGTGAGTGAGTGAGTTGATGGTTGAACCAGTGGTGGGTGGGTGACTGACTGGGTGAGTGAGTGAGTTGATGGTTGAACCAGTGGTGGGTGGGTGACTGACTGGGTGAGTGAGTTTATGGTTGAACCAGGGGTGGGTGACTGACTGACTGGGTGAGTGAGTTGATGGTTGAACCAGTGGTGGGTGGGTGACTGACTGACTGGGTGAGTGAGTTGATGGTTGAACCAGTGGTGGGTGGGTGACTGACTGGGTGAGTGAGTGAGTTGATGGTTGAACCAGTGGTGGGTGGGTGACTGACTGGGTGAGTGAGTGAGTTGATGGTTGAACCAGGAGTGGGTGACTGACTGACTGGGTGAGTGAGTGAGTTGATGGTTGAACCAGTGGTGGGTGGGTGACTGACTGGGTGAGTGAGTGAGTTGATGGTTGAACCAGTGGTGGGTGGGTGACTGACTGGGTGAGTGAGTTGATGGTTGAACCAGGGGTGGGTGGGTGACTGACTGGGTGAGTGAGTTGATGATTGAACCAGGGGTGGGTGGGTGACTGACTGGGTGAGTTAGTGAGTTGATGGTTAAAACAGTGGTGGGTGACTGACTGACTGGGTGAGTGAGTAAGTGAGTTGATGGTTGAACCAGGGGTGGGTGGGTGACTGACTGGGTGAGTGAGTGAGTTGATGGTTGAACCAGTGGTGGGTGGGTGACTGACTGGGTGAGTGAGTGAGTTGATGGTTGAACCAGTGGTGGGTGGGTGACTGACTGATTGGGTGAGTTGATGGTTCCACCAGTGTCTTAGAGGAGGAATCAGACGATGTATTTATACTGGAGGAATCAGACGATGTATTTATACTGGAGGAATCAGACGATGTATTTACACTGGAGGAATCTGATAAGCCATAAAGCTCTTATTCACAGATGTCCAGTAGGGGCAGGTCAGAACGTTACAGCAATAAACAATAAAACACGATAGGAGTGCAAAGTCTAGGAAGAGTACACAAATCACTTTCAAAAAAATATATATACAAATAAAAGTAAACTATATTGTTTTTATCTTACCAAGTAAATCTCACTGTGCTCTCTGAGGTTGTCTTTTATAGCTGTTTTATTAGAAGCGACCTGGCCACACATTATTGGAGGAATGTCAAAGGCAAGGGAGGAGGTGTGCGGATGATTTGTGCGTCTCGAACGGGCTATACTCTCTGGTTCTTTCGGTAAAGTCACGTAGGTAGAAATAAATCACGACGTTTCGATTGCAACACAAGCAATCATCATCAGGTGGGAAAACCGCAGCAAGACAAATTTCTTGGATTCTTGCAGTCACGAAAGCTTCAAATCCAAGATTAACTCGAACGAGCTGTTTGCCCAGTGCTCTTCCCAACGCAGCGTTAAACAAACTATGTTAACATCGCCTCCCAATCGTGTTTATTGTCGTACCATTACCAATCGCTAAATACACTACCTTCGCCAATATACGGTATTTTAAAAGAGTGAGCAGAGTTAATGAGTAACATCCAGAACACAAACTTGAGATCCAAGTCGCGATGCAGATAGTAGTGTTGTCTGCGTCTCAAAGGCTCGCCGGGATGAATTAATTGCATTGTCGTATTGCTCAGAGACCCGAGTTAGTCCTAGAGAATATTCACACACCACTGTGTGTGTGTATCTGTTTAGAGGAGTTTGTCTTAATGAGCGGTGGTGTAGCGGTGAGCGCTACGCTGCGCTACGAACCCGGCGTCCCGAGTTCGTATCCCACTCACGTCGTCCACCAACACCCGTGACGATTATTCGAACCGGTCCTCCCCTAGGTCGACTCAGCCTCAAATGAGTACCTGGTGCGGTGTGTAAACATCGCCACTGGGGAGACGAAGGGGGTCGGGCGTGGTGCTGGCCACCCACCACCTCATGCACCGTGCCAGCTTTCATAGGTGCGCGCTCAGAATCTGAATGTTTACTGGAGGAATCCCATGAGCTATGAAGCTCTTTCCCCCAGAGATGTCCAGTAGGTGCTCGCTAACATCACACAGACAGTTAAGGCTACACGGGGGGATGTCTTCGTCTCTGTTTGTCTTCAAGAGACTCGGAAAAGGCCCCGCGGTCCCCCAGACACTTTTGTGTAATCGAACGACTTTGATGTGCGGTGAGTGACATCACCGGCGTGGTGAGCACGCGCGTGTGTGTTGCTGGTTAGTTTTGTTGTTGTTGTTGTTGTTGATTGTCCTCTGTACACTCGGTCCGGCGTAGCAGCAGCATCAGCAAACAATTGGTTTTAATATCGAGCGATTCGTGCGTTAAAAAGTTACGCACATTCACCCAATCTCACCATCACGTCTGACTGTGAAATAAATAATGAGTTTGTGTACGGCATTGCCTCTTTGTGTTAATGAACGGGGTTCACATATTTTATTTGGAGTGCTCTTGCCAATAACAATTTGGTACTCTATCAGCGTTTGATTAACAAGCCTCACTCAGCTCATGGAAAGTGGAAACTGATCCAGAGTTTTCTCGCTTATGTAAACAAACATTGCTCGATAATATCTTCCCGGAAATTCAAGAAGGCTGATGGACTAACACTTACTGCATGTCGATTTACATTTGGAGATAAAGGATCTAGAGAGAGTTGTGGCTCTGCATTTGTTTTTACCCATAACGCTCTACGGCGATGACGAATGGGGGTTGTTGTGGACAATTCTGGCCATTGTGTTGCCATCAGTGTGCATCCAATGGGGACACCATTCATGTGCTGTGAAGAAGGACCATTGCCCGAAACGTCACCTGGTGTACACCTCTTATTTTGCGAGTGTGTTGAGTGTTGTGCGTGTGCACCACTGCCAATGAGACCTCACCGTTTAGTTCTGTAAAGCACTGTGACTACTTGGATTGTGCTTTCCAGGGTGTGACTTTCTATGGTTCTTTTTTTATATTTCACTTTTCTTAGACAGACGAATTTATTGAGAACTGGCAGAGCCGGTTGAGCTAAGAAGTTGTTCGGGTGTCTAGCCCAAACTGAATGTATGTTGAACTTTTTTTAGCACCGTATGTAGCCAGCCGTAACATTACATAGCAATGGGCGAAAATTACATTTTACCTTTTATATTTCTATAATGTTAATGTGTGCGTCATATAAAACGTAATCAGATCTCAATTAGGCAGACTAAGGCACACTTGGGGTCAGTAGGATTCCAATAGCATAGTCCATGGCTGAAAGAGCCACCAACTTAAAAACCGCTTCTTCATTTGGTAGAATTGCCCCCCCCCCCCGTCTCTATTATCTAAACAGGCTTTACTTGGCTGCCTTGTTTAAGTTGGTGTTTTAAATTGGTCTCGACAAATATTTTTTTCACACAGAAAAGGATAACAGAGAGAATAGTGCCTTCACAAACCAGCGGAAAGTAGGCCATAAACCCATCCATGGAGACCGTTCAAGCGTGCGCCCGTCACGCGTGTGTTTGCCAAGCAAAGGTCGTAATGGAAGCTCCGCATGTTTATTATTGACGGGGCACTCCACGTTTCATTGCCGGTAACCCGCTCATCCATCTGGGTGGAGTGCGCGGTGTGCAGTGGTTCTTTTGTTGCACAGAACCTGGCCACTCAAGTTCAATTCCCAGCCACTCGAGTCCCAATTCCCAGCCACGGCTCGCAGCAGTGGCCAGTGATATCTGAACTGGTCCTGGGTCCCTACGCCCCCCCCCCCACCCTCTTCATCAACTCACATTGACCAGTGTGGTGTATAATTATATGATTTTTGTTCCTTTTAAGACAGTATTATTGACGAACGTGTGTCACATTTACGATCACACAACCCACCCCCCACCCACACAAAAACCAACATGGGCATGGGGTGGCCTTCATCCAGCAGTGGATTGGCAAGGGGCTGTACATTTATTTTTTTATTGTCAGTTTATTTAGATTACGCGACATGTTGACCTTGCAGAAGATTTGACCTCCAGGGGGCCTTAACCACTGTTTAATCTGGATTGGTGGTGCTCTGTTACTGGGAGATTAAACATTTAATACGATTTAAATAAAGTGCCCTGATCAACCGTAAACACTTAGAGTGCAGTCGAAATGACAAAGGCAGCCTTCCAGGTTCCACGTGCCTCCTGTAATTCCTTAAATGCATTAATTGATCGCTTCCTACACACACACACTGATAAGGCAATGTTTTTTAGGCAGTGAATTTAACATTCTTGGGCTTTCAGTTACAAACTTGCAAGCTAGTCCATTAAGTGAGATTAATGGGCCCTGTGCAGGTATTGGATGAGGTCTTATTTTGGTTTTGGACCCACACCACATCGCGTCATCGTGTATTCAACTGTACATCGAAATCCCATCCAGCGTTCACTTGTCTTAAATCAATGCTGCTGAAATCATGCCCTCCCAGTACGCCATGCGGCTGATTGATCGTATAAGAAGAGATGCATATATGAAGAACGCATAGTCTGGTTATTTATCTTGTCACTTATATTCTCTACAACGACGCTAATGGTTATTTTCAGTTTATCACAAGTTCCATTCCAATCTGTGCCAACCCATAAAGCAGGGGTTTGGAGCTTACGACCAACAACTTAAATTCTTATGGCTTACGGCCCCATGAGGCTGACCACACACATTCCTGAATCAGTGTTCATGCCAAACATCCCATAATGCGGCACCCTTTTAATAGACACAGCAAGGTTCTTCCTGAGCAAATAAAGGACAATTGTCATTCAAACTTCAGACGCCGCCTTGAGGAGTGATGCACTAAGCAATGACAATAGGCAGCTCGCGGGGTCTCTGCTCACGCCGCTAGCATGGGGGGGTGGGTGAGTTGTTGCTCATTCCATTGGCGGCCCCGAGCTGTTTGTGAAATCGCCATGCTTCTGTGGTAGGCGTCAGGACATGTTGTTCTTGTTGTTGTTGTTTATATTGAAGTTTACTATTTGGATGTTATGCCTTTTACAGCGTCTGGAGATGCCTTTGTAATTTTAAACTTGTATTACATTCTTGGGTGGAGCGGTGGTGCAGCGGTTGGCTCACTGTGCTGCAAACCCGGCGAGGTTTACTTCGTTTTCCCCAGCCACGGCTAACATCAGCGGCGAGTGATATTTGAACCAACGTTCACCAGGCCGCACTGAACCGGCGTGGTGAAATGTGGCCAAACATCCCCCCCACGACATAGGTAGGCCTATCATCCAGTCGTGCACGATAAAAAGAGCCCCCGTAAGTAACATTTACAAAGACCTTGGGAAATCACTCTCAAACACATTCCGTGCTTTTGTTTATTGAGACTGATTACATAAACCCTTGCTATAAGTATACTCTGGAAGCCAACAGACAGTGCAATGATGGCTTCTCTTTGTGGATTGCTCCGGTTATTTTTAGGGGGCACGGCGTTTGCTCATTTGCACAGCGCTTGGAATGCTTCAGCTGTCTGCAGGTCTAACCGGTGGCGTGCCACTGCGTGCACGTATTGTTGTAGGTTCCATTGTCACGTGAATGCCATGCTGGGAGAGAGAGAGGTGGCTGGAACGCATGCATTGCGGAGCGGCGGGAGGGCTTCCTTTGGTCCCTTGGGGTTGTGGGTTCGGTTTGAATTGAATCTCGGTGGGGGGAAATCCCCACCGACAATACACAAGCTGCAGAGAAAGACACGGATTAGAACCTTTGTTTGCACACACTCAAAGTGCACAAATAAAGATCACCCGTATAGTCTCAATAGACTTTTTGGTGCAAGTGCTGTGAGCGAGTAGCACCTATGAAGGCCGGCACGGCGCACGAGGGGGTGGGTGGGTGTCCAGCACCACGTCCGACCGCCTTTGTCTCCCCAGTGGCGATGTTTACACACCGTACTAGGTAGTCACTTGAGGCTGAGTCGATCTATGTACGTATGTTGAACTTCATTCGCGCCGTACGTAGCTCGGGGCCGCCATGCTAAACGGAGGTGCGGTGGAAGGACATAGTGGAGGCCTATCACTTGTTGATACTAATACAATCTGTGGCGCATGCACACGCACTCGCCTGCGCACACGCACGGCTCGTGACACAGACGCGAAGATTCTAAACGCCGTTTTTACGCGGCCATATCAGTGTCACGATTGCGAATTGGGGCCACGCGGTAGTTTTACGCGCTAAAATTATTGTCATTAACCCACGAACCACCCGACGAGATTGCCCCATCTACAACGATGGCGTTCTCTCCATCTTGTCAAGGTGTACCTAGGCTTGAGGCGGTAGCTTAAAGTCGGGCAGTGGTGGTGCACACACCGCAGCTGTTGCGAAAAACTCCCTTCCCGTGAGCGTCGAGACGCCCATATCCCCTCCCCCCCATTTAATTATGTACAAATGTTTTTATTTATTAAGATTTCTTTAAAACATAAAGAAATATGCAAATGAGAAAAAAATGTTAGGGGTCAATTAATTGGGGGGGTGGGGGGGGTCACAATTCATATGGACTACCACCCTGTAGACTCCATCTGTTTCTGCCTGCATGGGATAGAGTGTTGTCCCCTCGCACGCATGGATTTGTTCCAGGTGCTCTGGTTTCCCTTGGTCGTTGGCTGAAGACATCTTAACAATTTCATGTTGGACCTCCCGATTAGCACGGTTGGCTGCGTACTGTGCGAAAGAAGTTCCACGTACGTACGTACACAGAGGACCGCAGAGCTTGGGCAGAAGGTGTCTCCAGCTCACCCGCCTGGCGAGCGTTCCCACTTATCTGCGGCTCCTCCTCGCGCCTCGCGAGGCATTCCCTCTCTTGGAGAGCGAGCGAATTTTTGTCTTGCGCGGCGATGCATTGCAAGATGAAATGACTTGTCTGATTTGAGCAAGACGTGGTTAAGACGCGCGTGATCAGGGGGGGCGGGCGGTCCACTGACGTCATCGCTGCAAGTGACGCGTTGCAAGGTTCGGGAGTTGATGCTGCACTCGCCGATGATGATACCAGGGCACTCCTTCGCTCTGACCTTTAACTGACTGCCTCTACTCATTAACACAAAAGCTTCGGGCTCATATTTGGCATTCTGGAACGCGTAGCCCGGGTTACTTACGCTACAGACCCGACGGGGTAACAGCCATGCGTGCGTTGGCCAAATTTCACGTAAACGCGCACAGGGTTGAGCCTGGATAATAAGTGCCTGGACGTGCAACATTGAGCACGTGAAAAAACCCACAAATCTATTCTTGTCCTGTCACCGTGGGCTCTCCCCACCCACCGTCACCGACACGCACTGCCCAACACCTTGTGGTCAATAACCCCGCTCGCAATCCGCACTGGCGGTGGTGTAGCGGTGAGCGCTGCGCTGCGAACCCGGCGACCCCAGTTCTATTCCCGCTCACGGCCACCAACACCGGTGACGATTATTTGAACCGGTTCTGGGCCTCCCCTAGGTAAACTCGGCCTCAAATGAGTACCTGGTGCAGTGTGTAAACATTGCCACTGGGGAGACAAAGGCGGCCGGGCGTGGTGCTGGCCACCCACCCCCTCGTGTGTCGTGCCGGCCTTCGTTGACGGTGCTACTCGCCAACAGCGCTCGCCCCGACAGTCGACCGGGGCTACACGGAGGTCTTTGTCGGGGAGTGGAGGGGACAGGTGAGGGGGGGGGGCAAATGCTCCAGATGCCTTTCCCTTTATTAAAATCCGGTTGTTTGAGATGTCACGACCGGAGGTGGGGGGGGGGGTGGAGGGGGGGGGCAGACAACAACGTCACAGAGCCTGTGGAGCCAAGTCCCGCCTCTTTCTCCAACCCACCGACGTCACAACACGCACAGCGGCACCTGACCACGACGCCAGCACCTCCGCCCGCCGCACCATTTTTATCCCGTTTTTCCTGACAGCCGTAATTCGTCACCCTACCTGTCACCCTACCTGTCAACCCGTACGATTTACTACCCCGTATTCCTGTACAGGGAAATTTAGTTTTCAGGTCCACACGGCATACAGACGTTTCAATACGGGCAAAACAATGTTCGTGTCTATGTGTTTGTGTTTCTCCCTTGTGATGGCACTTTGTAGGATGAACGTTGAGATTTATAAAAGCACGGGGTGACCAGTAAGGTCTGAATTGGTCTGTAGTAAGGTAGGGCATCGATAAGGGGTTGCCAGGTGTGTGTCCGTGACACGAGATGAGCAATTCTGGTGTATTGGCAACCGCGGGCACGAGTTTTACGCGAGCTTCAAGCCATGCACGTTGCTACGACGTACAGGAGGTGCAGCGGTTCGAGCCCCAGGGTGGTGGCCCCGATGGAATTTCGTCCGCGATGTGATGTCGGTGTTTACGACGCGATGTCAGCCTCGCGCGACGTTGCCGCCGTGTTTAGCGTGTTTCGTAAGGTTTTAGAAAACGACAAAAGTGGCCCATCGACTTTTGACTTGGGAGCAATGAGATTTGCTGACGATCAACTGGAGTTACCGACCTTGCCGTCCCCCAGTGTTGTATTCCCGGTCGCCTCTTCAAGAAGAAGAGTTTGAGTTTATTTTAAGCAGTCCCCTTCCCTCCTCCTCCTGGATCTCTCTTGAAGCCTCGCCTGTTCTCCACTGCCCATTATCTTCCCCTACCCCCACCCTTCCATCTCTTCCCTCCCCTTCCCTAACCCCCACGCACCCCTCTATCGTGGTCTCACCTCTCCCATGCTCCCCTATCCCCTACGAACCCCTCTATCGTGACCATCTCCCCTCCCCTAACCGCTACATCTACCCTCGATGGTGACCACCCATTCTTCATGCCTTGCATGCCCCTGTCATGTCAATCTTAAATTTTTTCTCGTTTTACCGTATTTTAAAATATGGTCAAAGGTGCCCAAAATATAAAATCACATTTGATTTATTAGATGTATGACCGCATTTAGCCAGTTGCCCCGGGGGGGGGGGGGGGGGGCTATTTTACGCAGGAGATCCGCGGTGTGAGCACAGCAGCAACCACAAAACAACTTTCAGCATTGTAGAGGAACGAGTACAGCGGTCATTAAGGAATATTGCAGAACTCGCAAACGCGGTATATGACTGCTCGCAAATGAGACGCATGAACAAACAAAAACCGACACATAATGGGAGAGCCCAAAACGCGGCAGATGAAAGTTACGCACACCTGTGCAAGTAAGCGTTGATGTTGACGGTGTTGATGGTGACGTGAATTCACGCTCAACTAAAACAAGACAGCGCCAACATGTTTGGGAGCTAGAGGCAGCAGACAAAACGTTCGGTACGGGATGCCAGTCAGCATCATTTGTTTTTTTGCCTCGGAGTTAAATAAAGAGGGGGAGTGAAGGGACAGAACCAAGCTGTAGATGAGCGGCCAAGGGTATCGCAGAAACGTGGAGCAGCAACGCGGAGAGACTTTTTGCACCAAACAAAGGGGAATTTTTTGTCGGAATAAGGAAGGCACGTTTGAGGCTACGGGGGAGTGAGGGAGGGAGTCAGAAGTGATACCGACATCCCTCAAGAGGAGGGCCCTCTCCGATGCATCCTCTGTTGGCCCGCGGCCGGCCTCACGTTTGTTTGGCACGACAGCTTGTCACGGCCACGGGAAAAAATAACCTCTCCGCAGCCGGGGGGGGGGGGGGGGGTGGGGGAGCGTCCCTTTAAGAGGCCCACTAAAAAGGGTCGCCGACTGCACAGGTGACCGGCTCGATGGGGAGTCTGCCGGCCTGCAGTGCGGTCACAACCGGTTGGAGAGGGGCGCAGATTGGCGTCCTTCTCGAACGTGACTTGAGCAATTGCTGTCCTGCTCCCGTGGTGACCTTCAGTGACTTAACTCTCGTCGCAGAGTCAAGCTGCGCGGGAAAATGTGCTTTATTGACGGCAAAAAAGAGGCGTGATTTGTTACTTGTAGGGATCGGTCTCCCCCATCATGCCTTGCACCGCCACGTGACACCGCCACGCCGCTTGTATACTGTAGCAGAGCCTCGCTTTATATTCTTAGGTTTTTTCGGTAAAGTCACATAGGTAAAAAATTAAATTAAAATTAATAAAAGTAAAATTTAAAATCACAGTGATTTTTTATCTTACTTTTATTCATTTTCACAGTGATTTTTTATTTTACTTTTATTAATTTTAATTTTATTTCTTATTTACGTGACTTCACCGAAAAAACCTAAGAGTATGAATCCTTGCAGTCACGAAAGCTTCAAATCTAGCCTCGCTTTAGACTGCCAACAAAAAAGAGTCAAAATTGTGGCCACGTTTTTTCAGAATCAATCAGAATCTTTATTTACACTTTAGGAATCCGATGAGCTATAATGCTTATTTTCACAGATGTCCAGTAGGAGCGGGTTAAAACGTTAAAACAAAAAACAATAAAACACAACATAGGAGTGCAAAGTATAGGAAAGGTAAACAAATGACTTTAAAAATATTTATACGAATAAAACAAAACTTTGTTATCTTACCGGGTAAAGCCCACTGAGCTATTAGCTTATTTTTTAGCAGCGAGACAACCGCATACCAGTTTCATCCTTGCTGGGAATCATCAGCAAGGGATAGCCACCATTGGGGCAGTGACACGGTCTAACTGGTAGCACGTTCACCGCTTGCGGTTTGCATCAGAGGTTCGCGGTTTGCATCTGTCAGGCCTCCCTGATTATTTGCTGTGGGTTCATTAACTGTCCAACACACATCAGTAGCAGCTGCACAGTGGACGTTAAGTGTCACGAGGAGTTATTCGAAGAGGGCAGCCCACTTGTGTGCAGGCCTTACGGTCCAAAATTGCCAACTTTGAAAATTCACACTGCACTATGAACCCAGCGACCCAAGTTCAATTCCCCATCACCACAACCAACAACCGTGACGATTATCTGAACCGGTCCTGGGCCTCCCCTAGGTTGACTCAGCCTCAAATTAGTACCTGGTGCAGTGTGTAAACATTACCACTCGGGAGACAAAGGCGGCCGGGCGTGGTGTTGGCCACCCACCCCCTTGTGTGCAGTGCTGGCCTTCATAGGTCCTACTACTTGCTAACAGTGCTTGCTCCAACAGTCTACTAAGGTTAGACGGGTAAATGTATTATCATTAGCTCTGGCGACTCGCTATACAATGAAGATTGTACCAGCTCTTGTACCGGCACGGTGTGGACTTTGAATGCAGAAGTGGTTAGTCGGCGGAAATGAATCGCAAGGCTGCCGAAAGTAAACCTTTGTCAGAATACAGGTCCTGTACAGAATTAATCTTTTCTACAAAGTTCAGCACAGCACCGCACTTATCCTTACTCACGACCTGCCGCCACAGTCGTATCGTTATCCAGTATTGCAGTATTGGGGCACGTGATGGTGATGATGATATGGCCACAGTCGTATGGTTATCCAGTATTGGGGCACGTGACGGTGATGATGATAGGCCAGCTGTGAATAAAGCGTCTCCTCCTGATGATAATGCCCGGTCGGTAACTCTGGCGAGGTCCTACACAGTGCACCACTATTATTAGTAGCAGTGCCCCCGCATGGTAAGTTTTAACCCCCACCCCATCGAAGGCAACTTAAACAATTCCCAGGTGGTTACCGATCTTTCTCTGCGCCCCTACAAACTACGGGCTTGGGTAGCCGGGGTAGCAGCGTTAACCAGCATCCTCTCCCCACGCAGACACAGGTGCAGCTGTTCTTATCTGGACCTGACGGGGTCAAGCCGTGTTAGCGAGCACCTGTTGGAGGCAGCACGGCACAGGTGCTACGCGGCTGGGTCCAACGTCGAGCTCGCCCAGCCTGGTCCGTCTCCCCAGTGCTGGCGCTCACGTCACCGCCCATATGAGATAGTGCTCATTTACGACTTCAGTGACCTAGGTAGGTGGTGGTGGGAGGTGTACATGGCAGGTTCATGTTCAGATAAGGTTTAGTGCAGGTGGTGAACGTTTTTGACCAGTATTCGAACCAAAGTCGCTGAGATTGTAGTGCATTGTGTGAACAATAATCGTCTTCCCACTGCACACAAAATAAGTGCAAACTCAACTATCAACTGTTTAAACTAAACTATTTTTTATTTGATCAGATTGTGCCCACTGAGCTATATCGCTCTTTTTCAGAAGCGACCTGGCCACAAATGATAGCTCAACGAAGTGGCTTATCACGTGGATATTTATAGCAGCCAAATACACTAAACAAGCGTTTCTGAATGTGGAGGGGAAAACCAGAGGACCCGAGATAAATCCACGTGACCACGGGGGGAGAACACACAAACTCCAAATATACAGCAGGTGTATGGGTTGGGATCGAACCCACGACCTCCTGTATACCAGGCGAGGTAGTTAACATCTCGCCACCGCGGCGCCCCAAACATTGGAATGGCGTGGCCAGCACCACACATGGATCCCTCTTCAGTGCTACCCACCGCTGCGTTTCCGACGGTGGTCAGGTTCGGTGAAGGGGCCCCGCACGGCTCAGATGTCGGAGTGCCGAGCCAGCGCCACGGCTAAAACCCTGGGTTCCAATCCAGGCAGTTGCCCGGCCATCATCGAACCCGGGTGGTCAAGTGCAGTGAGTGGATGGTCTCAGCCCGGTCACCAATGACTGCACAAACAAAACCAAAAATACTTGTCAAATTTTAGGTTCTCACTCAATTTAAGCATATTGTTTCTGAACAGCTCCGATCGTCGGAAATGTTGGTTTCTTTTGCATGCCACGAAAAAACACCCCACGACAGGAGGGGCCGCATGAAGGTATGGCCTCAGAGTAAGAGAACAAAGTCATGGAAGCTGTTCTTCTGCGACGCCGTCTGTCCTGGGCCACCCTCTCTGCGAGAAATGCGGCACTCGAGTTTCTCCCACCTGGCTTGGACGAAGGGGAACATCGCCTGGCGTGGCGTGACATTATGCAATCACGCAGCGGGGGGTGGGGGGGGGGCTGCGAGCGGGGCGAGACGTAAACGGGACACAAAGCACGGTGCGCGTCGGCCTTTCCATCGACAACTTGAGAGACACCAGCGCGGCGCCACGACCACACCTTTGTGTCCGTGCACCCCCCCCCCGCCGCCACCCCCCTCCCGGCATTGGCGAAGGTCGTCCGTGTGACTTTGTGACACGGTCTTCTCGCCTCTCCACCCACTGCGGCATGGTAACAACAGTGCAACGATGCGGAATTGGATTGTCATAACCTACGTACATACGTATGTACGTATGTATGTATGTCAAGCTTCCTTCGCACCATATGTAGCCAGACCGTGCTAATCGGAAGTGCGGGGGAAGGACAACAAACTAAACACAAAAAGCAGTTCTAAAGAAATGAGTTTTAAATTTCGATTTGAAAGTACACAGCTTGTTAGGGTTTGGTGGGTTTCTTGTTTTATTTGGAGTGCCGGATTGATGGATGGACGTTGTGACGTTTGCAGCAGATAAGGTTTAAAAAAAACATCTTCAAAGGTCAAAAGTTTGAAAAATGTCTCTCCAATTACTTAATTGGTAGAAACCACGTAGCAGCATCGCCACCTACTGGCAGACCAAGGCCCGTTCGCAAGCAGGTTCTGCATGCGCCTTGCGCCATGTAGGGACAGCTGCCACTGGGTGGGGTGGGACCCCCTTGGCTCGGCTGCAGCAGGACATAGAAAGAGTTGAGATGCAATGTGATGCAATGAGATGCAATGTGATGCAATGAGATGCAATGAGATGCAATGTGATGCAATGAGATGCAATGAGATGCAATGTGATGCAATGAGATGCAACGTGATGCCAGGCGCTTTGAGTTGTTGATGTGTGGACGCAAGCATACCTGCGAATCCTGAGAAGTGTCTCTTCGATTTGGAATCGGGGGGGGGGGCAGTCGTCTCCAACAATGGCACTGCATCTGTGGTGGAGATTCCACATTCCCTGTTGGTGGTGCTGTGGTCAGAGTGCTCGGCTTGCAATCACAAGGTCACAAGGTCACAAGGCCTTTGACGGGTTGTTAACTCGGCCCCATATTTCCTCCGCGGTCAATAAAGTGGCGAACAATTTGTCAGCAGCTGTCGTGGAAATGTTTCGTCATCAGCAGGATGAACCTGCTGCTGGATGAAGGCCTCACCGAGCCTGAGCCATCCTTCCCGTATAACAATTCATCTCGCGATGGATTAAGGGGGGTCCAATTTCATCGTTGCTTATCCAAATTGGACCTACTTGACATCTGTGAAAAAGTAGCAAACGCAGCCGAACGGATGGACCAGAAGCCACTGGCACAGGCAAAAGAGAATGGAACAAAAGTTTAAGAGTGCATTAGAAAGCATGCAATTAGGCGTGGTCTAATGCCTCTGGGTGTGTATGAGGCTTATTAAAATCTATTTCAGTACTATAATGAATTGCCTGTCCCACACACCCTTGTATAAATTGTTGTCGTGCCACATTTTCTTCCAAATGTTGATCTCCGCACTCCACCTGGCTTTGGCTAAACCGGAGATTCAAGTGTAGTGAGTTTGACGGCTTCTGCCCAGTCAGCAGTTTTTTTTTTATGCGAAGGCTGCACAGTTGCGCAGACCACGGCTTTGGGAAGCGCTCTTCTGCATTGACTGCCCCTTGAGCCAGGAAGTTACACATTTGCATTGGCTTACGTGGTTTATTCGAAGTTTGGTTTGTTAGGCCAAGGAAAGGGTTGTTTGTTACTATATTTCTACCAATGAGTCACCGTTCATGTGCCAATTTAAGACGGTGCATCTGAACATATTTTTTGTAAAATGTCATTTCTATCGGGGGCCTTGCGGTGTATATAGAGTATGTTGCAGTCTCCAGATGTTAGTATTTGTTTTATTTGACCAGGTAAGGTCCACTGAACTACACAGCTATTTTTCAGAAGCGACCTGGTCACAAAGGAAAGTTCAACGAAGTGGCTTATCAGCATGTGGAAATTGATTGCAGCCAAACACTCTAAACGAATGTTGATTCTAAATGTGGAGGGAAAAACTGGAGGACCCAGATAAAACTCCACCCGGGATCGAATCCACGACCTTCTGTATATCAGGCGAGGTAGTTAACAGTTGGTTACCGTGGCACCCACCAGAGATGCCTCTGCATTGCCCAAAACGTCACCTATTAGATACGTTTCCTGTTAGTGCCCCACCGTGTTATTGATGAACGTGTTGAGTTATTGTTTCCATGTGAACTTCTTTTTCACCGTACGTAGCCAACAACGCTAATTGGAGGTGGACCACGGCCAACGCAGCAGTTGCAGCAGCATAACAACAACAACGTGTTCATATCGTATATATCATATCATAACCGCCAACCAATACGTGCTACCCGTATTCTTGTCCAGGGAAATTGAGTTTTCAGGTCCATACGGCGTACAGCCGTTTTAATGCGGGCAAAACAATGTTTGTGTCTTTTTGTTTGTGTTTCTCCCTTGTGATGGGACTTTGTGGCATGAACGTTGAGATGTATGAGGGGCACGGGGTAACCAATCAGGTCTGAATTGGTCTGTAGTAAGGTAGGGCATCGATAAGGGGTTGAGGCGCTGTACAGTGAACTAATCAAGGTACAAGATGGTTGGTGAGATGAAACGAGATGAGTGGATGGGATACGTGTAAAATGAGGTGCTGGTGGTGGTGGTGACGATACGTGGAATAAACGGAGATGGAAATGAGATGAGTGGATTGATGATGGGTGACCAGGGGGAGCTGGGCACAGGGAAGGCGGCGTTGGTACGAGTGGGGAGGACAACGAGGGGAGAAGGAAGGGTGGACAAGAGAGAACGAGTGGGGTTTAAGAGCTGAGCGGAAGGTCGTGAGCGAGGATGATGTTTTGACGTGCAAGGGCAGTTGATTCCAGTGAAGAGGGGCTCGGAGATTGTTTGGTTTGTTTGGTTTACTCGCAGTTAACCCATTGCACACCAGGAGATATTTACCTTAAAGCTCTGCACAGGTAATGCCGGATTGTACAAGAGCATATTTCTCAAAACTGAAGCAACTTCTAAATTTAGGTCGCGTTTTGCACCGGTTGTCAAAAAAGAGGTATTCGTGTCTGCCTTTGCTTAGAGGTTATAAATACTTCCTGATATGAAGACGCGCAATTGCACCCAGCAGCATACATGGGTGTACGCCACTGTGTTCAAATCGGCAGGTTGTGAGTGGTGGGGTAAAGTGTGGGTACTCCCACCACCTTCCCAAGACTTCTGGCCGGCGTGGAAGACTAGGCCAAAAACACCCTCTCGAGGGCTGCCTCTAGTCTGGGCCTTTCCGGCAGCATTAGAAAGCAATGCCAGCTATCAGGACCAGCGACGCTGAGGATAGCGCACTGCTCTCTAAACCTGCACGCCCGAGTTTGATTCCCGGCCACGGCTAACATTCCCGCGCCTCCGATTAGCACGGTTGGCTACGTACGGTGCGAAAGAAGTTCAACGCACGTACATACGCAGGCATCTGGGCTTGAACAAAGGGAGGCGCTCGCTAACAGCGCTTGCCCCCAACAGATTGTTATCGGCTTCAGGAGGTTGCGTGCGGGGGAGGGGGGGGGTACTCTGTCTCTTGTCGTTGATGCTAACCGTGGGTTGTGGGGTTCCCGTCTGCGGGCGCAGGAGGCTGCCCCTCCTGGAAGGTGGCGCTGCTGTCAGAGGTGCTCGCCGTTTGGCCCGTGGAGCAAGCGCCGGCGCAGTGGCAGAGGTCGCGACCCCGCCCCGACCTGCACGCGTTCACGGGTACGCGTGGACAGCCGTAATGCCGTCTGCCCTCTCCATACGAGTGCCGTAGTCGCCCCCGATAGTCCGTTTAAAGTTTCCGGTTGTCCGTATTACCTCGATTCATCTGTAAGATAACCTGCGGCGAGGCGGCTGGCGCAAGTTTATTTGCGCGACTTCGTGAAATGTCTTCGATCTGCCGCGTTTATACGCCTGACTTTGCACCGATTTCTGATTGCTGCATTGCCGTGCTTCACCGCTAAAACTATAATCGCAAAAGCACTCAAACTTTCCAACACAACTTCCGAACACAAATTCCTAACACAACCCACCTTAAAATAATGATTTAGGATATACTCTTTTCACCAACCGCTAAACAGATTCGCCTTTTCACACCAATCTCACCTGCCAATCACAACCAATCAACTATCAACTAATTACTAAAGTGGATCACGGGCACGATTGTTGTGCTGATGACGTCACCGCACGGCACCTTCGTGAACCTGGATCAGGAAGATCAATCACACGACACGTGAGCTGCTGTTGCTACAACAGCCTGGGGATTCTGAATGTGATCGCCAGCGAAATGTCATTTAGACTTGTCACAAGTTTGCTTGTTTTTTATATTACTCTGGTTTGGCTAAAAAAAACTAAATCCATTTGGCATATTTGCCCGTGACGTGACAAGCTGATTTGATTGGCTCTGCCGGGTGACGGAGGGTTAAAGCTGAACATTGCCATTGTACCTGCACGATTTAACCCGGACGTTACTATGCACTTTAGTTCATTCGTTTTGCTGTTATCATTTTGGTGACTCTTGCAAATGAGGCCACTTGCAAATGAGGCTTACCCTGGTCTCTTGAGGACCCACCTGGTTAAACAAATTTTGAAACTTGAGCAAAGGCACACACACACACACAAGGCTATGTACACATCCAAATCAAGTTAACACATGTGTGCACGCAGGCACGCACACATTACAGGCACCTCGACAAACACACTCATGCAGGCAGGCACAAACCCACACGCAAAAGACAAAGATCATCTTTTTTGCCTTGACAGACTGTGGGACAAGTGCTGTTAGCGAGTAGCAACTATGAAGGCCGGCACGGCACACGAGGGGGTGGGTGGCCACAGCACCACCACACCAGGTGCTTCTTTGTAATGCTGAGCCGACGTAGGGTAGGCCCCGGGCTGGCTCGAATAATCGTGAATTGAGCTCGAGTCCATGCCGGGGCTTGTATCAATCCCGCACACCATGGCCACTCAGGTTTTGTTTCTAACCCCCCCCCCCCTCGCCGCCCCCCAGTGTACTTTGTGCGCCGTGAGTCTCGGCAGAAGTGGGCGGTGAGCGACGTGACCTTCTCCACGGAGCATGCGGACGTGGCCGCCCGCTGGGTGCAGGCGGTGCGCAAACAGCTGACGGGCCAAGGCAAGTGGCCACCACGAAGGGCACCGCACAAAGACAAAGATAAAATGAAGATCCCGTGTATAGCCTTAGCAGACTGTTGGGGCAAGTGCAGTTAGCGGGCACCTATGAAGGCCGGCACGACACGCGAGGGGGCGGGTGGCCAACACCATGCCCGGCCGCCTTTGTCTCCCCAGTGACGATGTTTACACACCAGGTACTAGGGGAGGCCCAGGGCCGGTTTAAATAATCGTCACCGATGTTGGCTGTGAGCGGCAATCGAACTTGGGTCCTCGGGCTTGTAGCGCAGCGCGCTAACCGCTGCGCCACCGCTCCCCCGCCACCATCCGCCGCCGCCGTTGTCCCCACCCCACGTGTGACTGACGAGTCATGGTCGTGCAACCGACGCATGATCAACACGCGACAGTCACGCCACCGGAACGCGGTCGATGGCGTGCGACGGATGTGCCATGGGCATCTCCCCCCCCTCCCACCAACCCCCCCAGGAGCTTAGCTCCTCCACCGAATATTTCCCGGGGTCGCCGCGAGACCGGAGCAGGCGACGCGTAACGACGAGAGGAGCCACAGCCGTAGGCGACCCGGCTGGGATTAGGCCCTACCGAAGCTGCGTGACAGCGTATCCAGGATGGGGCGGTGCATAGTGCACGCGCAGCCCATTCCACAGTCCACTGCCGGCTGGGGCCTCCCCACCCTGCGTCGAGGTTGCGGCCGGTGCGACCCACCGTGGGTTTGGTAAAGACCGGAAGCATCTTTTTGAAATTTTATACGAAAAGTTAATATTTAAATGTTCTTTGATTCGTCCCCCCCTCCGATTTCTCCCGCCTGCCCGCCCGTCGCCCCCCCCCCCGCGCCCTGCAGAAGTGGAGCGTCCGGAGAGGCTGCTCGTCTTCGTGAACCCGTTTGGCGGCCGCCGAGAGGGCGAGAAGATCTACCGGCAGCGCGTGCAGCCGCTGCTTGAGCTCGCGTCCATATACGCGCACGTCATCGGTGAGAGAGAGAGGGGGGGGGGGGTCAGGGTTCACGCCGCGGGGTCGGTCTCGACCGGGCCCATCGGCACCGCAGTGCTCGCGAGCGGCGACCGCCTCCGCAGGAGGGTCTCCCGCGTGTCACTAAACGGTGGATCCCTTCTCTCGTTGTCCTTGCCGCGTAGTGACGGAGAGAGCCAACCACGCCCGAGATTTCCTGCTCGCAGAAGACCTCAGCAGTTACAATGGGTATGAGCGTGTGTGTGTGTGTTTGTGTGTGGCCTCAAGGTGCACATGGCCTGGCACAAGCGTCGTGGTGATGTCACCGCCACTTAGTGGCGAATGGCGGTTGTTGTTGTTTGTGTTTTGGGGAGCGGTGGCGAAGCGATTAACTCGCTGGGCTACTAACCCGGCAGAGGCCCGAGTTCAATTCCTGCTCACAGCCACCAACACCTGTGACGATTATCTGAACCTCCGACTCGACCTCATATGAGTGTGTCAACAACATCGCCACTGGGGAGACAAAGGTGGCCGGGCGTGGTGCTGGCCACACCACCCCCACGTCTGCCATCGTGGCCTTCGTAGGCGCTCGCTAATAGCGCTTGCCAGAACGGCCTATTCAGGTCTATACACGTGATCTTTGTATGGTTGTGTATGTGTCAGTATATGTTTGTGTGCGTGTGTCTGTTCCTGCATGTTTATGTGTTCGTGATTGTGTGTGTTTGTCCTTGTGTGCGACTGGCTGTATGCGCGTGTCTGTGCATACAGTGTGTCATCACACGCGTTTGTGTGTTCATACACAACCTACGTGCCCTTTTATCCATTCGTCTTCAGAGGCAGTTGCTTTTTTAGATGCCACATCTATCCAAATCGAATCGTACGCCTCTACTAACTTCACCTGCCCTTTCATGTGTTTGTGCACGTGCGTACGTCTGCGTGCCCACCCCCTCCGCATCGCCCCCCCCCCCCACAGTGTGGTGTGTGTGGGCGGAGACGGCATGTTCAGTGAGATTATGCACGGGGTCATCGGGCGCACTCAGTCGGACGCCGGCCTCGACGAACACGACTCCGCCACTCCGCTGCAGCCGTGCCCCCTCCGCATCGGCATCATCCCTGCAGGTGGCAGCCCGCCCCCTACACCCCCCCCCCCAACCTGCTTTTCCACTGGCACATCCTTGTGGGCCCAGCCTGACGAGCCACGTGGTCCGGGTGGTTTTGTCCGCTGGCTATGTGCCGTGCCGTGCCGGAATGAAGCCGCGATGAGTCAGCTTCTCAAAACATCTGAATCTGGCTCGGGGCCAAGCAGGGCCGGGGGCGGGATTAATAATGTTTGTTATTGTTTCCGATGGCAGTGACGGTTGGCTACGTGCGGTGCGAATGAAGCTCACCGTACATACATACACGAAAATTATTTAATCATCAAGGTGTGGTGGTAATAGTAGTAACAGTGAAGCCACGAACGCTGTTGCCAGTGGTGGTGATAGTCATGTGATTTGCATCGTTGGCAGTGGTGGTGATAGTCATGTGATTTGCATCGTTGGTGGTGGCGGTGGTGGTGGCGGCGGTGGCGGCGGTGGTGTAACGGTTTGGTCGTCATCTCCCTCCAGGTTCCACGGACTGCGTGTGTTTTGCCACGGTGGGGACCAATGATCCCGTCACGTCTGCCCTGCACATCATCATCGGTACGCAGGCTGCCCCTCCGCATCCCTCCCGCTTACCTCACCGCCCATTCTCTGCCCGATCTTGGCACACATGCAATCCCGTGGCTTGAACGTGGGTTTTGGTGGATCGCACAGAGGCTAGTGCGGGTCTTTGGGTCTCTTGTGTGAGCCTATGGTCTCTGTGGGTCTGTGTGTTTGTGTATGAGCAAGGTCTCTGTGGGTTTCTGTGTGAGCTTGGTCTGTGGGTTTCTTGGTGAGCCTATGGTCTCTGTGTAAGTCTGTGGGTTTCTGTGTGAGCTTGGTCTGTGGGTTTCTTGGTGAGCCTATGGTCTCTGTGTAAGTCTGTGGGTTTCTGTATGAGCAAGGTCTCTGTGGGTTTTTGTGTGAGCTTGGTCTGTGGGTTTCTTGGTGAGCCTATGGTCTCTGTGTAAGTCTGTGGGTTTCTGTGTGAACGTGGTCTCTGTGGGTTTCTGTGTGAGCCTATGGTCTCTGTGTAAGTCTGTGGGTTTCTGTGTGAGCAAGGTCTCTGTGGGTTTCTGTGTGAGCCTATGGTCTCTGTGGGTCTGTGGGTTTCTGTATGAGCAAGGTCTCTGTGGGTTTTTGTGTGAGCTTGGTCTGTGGGTTTCTTGGTGAGCCTATGGTCTCTGTGTAAGTCTGTGGGTTTCTGTGCGAGCGTGGTCTCTGTGGGTTTCTGTGTGAGTCTGTGGGTGTTTGTTGTGAGCCGTGTTCCCTGTGCTGCCACTCCCATGCAGGTGATGATCAGCCCCTGGACGTGTGCAGCGTGCGACAGGGCGAGCGGCTGCTGCGCTACTCCGTGTCGCTGCTGGGCTACGGCTTCTATGGCGACGTGCTGCGTGACAGCGAGACGCGACGCTGGATGGGGCCCATGCGATACGACTTCTCGGGTAGAGCTCTCCAAACGTCCAGCGGGAGAGTGGGCGGGATGAGTGGTGGAGTGGGCGGGTTAAGTGGTAGAAAGTCCCAAGTTGGAGATTTGTTGCATGGATGATCCTATTTTGGCGAGTTTCCTGGCTATTTTACAAAAACATGAACATTGCAGAGGACGAGTACACACGCGGATGAAACAAATACAGTGCGAGGATAGTACGACAGCAAGACGTGGCAGAAAGACGTGCGTACGCTCTGTATCGTACTCGAACAGTGACATAAACGCACACAAATTGAGCAAAAAAAACAACAACGTGGGAGCAAGAGACGCAAGAATAAAGTTAGGTGCAAGTAAGCTCTGTGTTTTGGCCTAATACGGACATGAAAATCGGGGGAGTGAACCAAGCTTCAGATGGGCAGCAAGGGTGATGCAGCAACGTGGAAATACTCGGTGGAGTTGTGTGCGTGACCTGAGCTCGAACTCTGTCCCTTTGCTCACCCTGCAGGCTTCAAGACTGTCATGAAAAACTGTCGCTACGAGGGCAAGATCGAGTTCCGTCTGGCGGGGTCATCCTGGTCCGGGCCCAGAGACTTGAAGCGTTGCCGGAGCGGGTAACGCGACCTCACGAGCAGTCAGGCGACCTCACGCGACCTCACGCGACCTCACGAGCACTCACGCGACCTCACGCGACCTCACGCGACCTCACACGCCCTCACGAGCAGTCAGGCACCCTCACACGCCCTCACGTGCCCTCACACGCCCTCACGCGCCCTCACGCGCCCTCACGCACCCTCACACGCCCTCACAAGCACTCACGCACCCTCACGCGACCTGACGCGACCTGACGCGACCTGATGTGCTCTCACGTGCTTTCACGCGCCCTCACGCGCCCTCACGAGCAGTCAGGCACCCTCACGCGACCTCACGCGACCTCACGCGCCCTCACGCGCAGTCAGGCACCCTCACGCGACCTCACGCGACCTCACGCGACCTCATGCGACCTCACGCGCCCTCACGCGCCCTCACGCGCCCTCACGCGCCACCGTACAACAACAGCAACAAACAGCGACATCGCCGTTACAGCCCCTCGGGCGATCCGCTGCCGGACGAAGGCCCGCCCACTGCGAGGGGTTTATTTTTATCATGTATCGTCACTGATGTTTCGCCTCTGGCTGGGAAATCGGACTCAGGTGGCCGGGTTTGTGGTGCAGGCTGCTAACCACTGTGACGCCTGTTCCCACGCCTCTTCCCCGCCCCGCGATACGTAGAGTGAATTGTTTTATTGATGTATTTGTTTACCGTTTTATAAGAATGGCCCGTGAATGACTTTGGACCGTGACCTTAAATCGTGGGCAAGTGAATCGGAAATTATTTTAAGATTCATTTCATATTTCAATAAATCATGTGCGCGCACAACACCCACACACACAAGAACCACAGATCGATAATATAACGTTAAAGGCTTTTTGGGCAAATGCTGTCGGTGGAGTATCTATTAATGCCGGCATGGCACATGAGGGGGAGGTGTGGCCATTGCCGCGCTCGGCCGCCTTTGTCTCCCCAGTGTCAATGTTTACACATCGCTCCAGGTGCTCATTTCGGGCTTATTTGACCTTGGAGAGGCCCATGAATGGGTTTGCCACGCATGCCACCTTCTAAATCTCGTACCACGTTCTTGTGTTCATGACAACACAACCATTCCAGGTACTCATTTTAGGCCGAGTCTACCTAGGGGAGAACCAGGTCGCACTCATTACACACACAAAGTGCTTGCCATAAATGAACCACAATGCCTTGCTGATCTTATCACGGAGTATAAACCATCATCACGTGGGCTGCGGTCATCATGTACGCAGCGGCTTTTGGTTGGGTATTGAACAAAGAGGGTCACTGCATCGCGCGCTTTCAGATGCGCTTCTGCGGCCGTCTGGAATGCTCTTCCCTCCGATATTCTGAAGCCACCGGAGCGATGCACTTTGAAATCATGTAGATTGATAACTCATTTCTTTAGAACTTTCTTTTCGTATTTTAGTTTGTTATCCTTACCCGCGCACCTCCGATGACCACGGTTGGCTACTGTACGGTGCGAAAGAAGTTCAACATAATACAACATATATACATCATACAGATATTTAGAATTCATGTTGTTTTTCACTGAGGAAGCACACCACACGTGCTGGAAGGCAGCAGCCAGGCCGTGAGGCTGGCACTACCAACAACCGCCCGAGCTCTGCAGTCCTCTCTATATTAAGGTGTTTACCGCCAATGAATGAGTGTTCATACAAAGGCAGGCGTGGAATTCGGATCTCCTGCATCAAGGGGCGGCATGTCCGCCACCGCGACGCCACTCACTGTGGCCGTGGCTGCGCCCATCTCCCCTGCAGGTGTGAAATCTGCTCGCAGACCTCCGAGAAGCTCAAGGGAGCGGAGGATGAGGAGGAAGGGGGGGGTCTCCCATCCTCCGTGACGCCCCTACCCACCGATGACACGGGTACGTGCGACACGCACTACATGCACTACACACACTGCACACACACACTACACACACACTGCCCACACTACACACACTGCACACACAATACACACTGCACACACACCTATGTACAGGGTGCTTCAAAAAAATGTGTTAACACTTCTGAGAATTTGCAACAATGCCATAATAAATGTGCCTCCGCGCTCTGGAGACCACCTGGAGAAGATTCCAGGCGTGTGTTGACAATGATGGCGAATAAGTCGTAGCGGCGAGGCCGCCTTCCCACCGAGTCCGCCCCAGGTCACTCGCTCGAACCTCCGCGTCTCCGCCCGCTCAGCGGCGGTGGCCGGCACGGCTCGGAACGCGCCGGTGGGAAAGGGGGGAGACCCACGCCGCGTTGGTCTCTGCGCACGCGTGTGGCGCTAACCGCGAGATCCTCCGTGGCCCCGCGCGCGTAGACGGCTGGCGCTGCCTGGAGGGGGAGTTTGTGGCCGTGAACGTGGCCTGCATGAGCTGCGCCTGCCCCAAGAGCCCCCAGGGGCTCTCGCCGGCCGCTCACCTCGCCGACGGCGCCGCCGACCTCATCGTGGTGCGCAAGTGCTCGCGCCTCGAGTTCACGCGCTTCCTCCTGCGGCACACCAACAAGCGCGACCAGGTGCGACCTCGCACGGAGACACGCCGCACTGGTACACACCGACACACGCGACCAGGTGCGACCGCGCACGGCGACACGCTGCGCTGGTACACACCGACACACCGACACACGCGACTACGGGTGTCACGCGCGCACGCACGGGGCCGTGCGAACCCTCCCACCTCACCCTCTCCCCCCCGTGCTCTCCCCTCCGGCGTGGCCGCCCCAGTTCGACTTCCCGTTTGTGGAAGTGTACCGCGTGACGGAGCTCAAGTTCAAGCCGCGGCTTCACGAAGACGACGACGATGTCGGCGGCGGCGGCGGCGACGACGACGATAGCGGCGGCAGGGGCAGCGGCGGCAGCGGCGGCAAGGGCAGCGGGGGCAGCGAGCGCAGCGGCGACTGCGGCCTGAGCGGCGCGTCGGGGCGCGGTGACGGCGTCGGCGACGACGGCGGCGAGGGCTTCTTCCACGACCTAAACGAGAACGCGTGCGGCGCCAGCAGCGACGCCCTCGCCGACGCCGACGACGACGAGCAGCAGCAGCAGCAGCAGCAGTCGCTGTGCGCGTGCCGCTCGTCACGCAACACCAGGAGCACGTGGAACTGCGACGGAGAGATCCTCCACGAGACCGACATCAGCGTGCGGTGAGAGGGAGACGGGGGGGAGGGAGACGGGGGGGAGGGAGACGGGGGGGGGGGAGGGAAACGGGGGGGGGAGGGAAACGGGGGGAGAGGGAAACGGGGGGAGAGGGAGATGGGGGGGAGGGAGACGGGGGGGGGGAGGGAAACGGGGGGGGGAGAGGGAGACGGGGGGGAGGGAGACGGGGGGGAAGGAAACGGGGGGGGGGAGACGGGGGGGGGAAGGAGACGGGGGGGAGGGAGACGGGGGGGAGGGAGACGGGGGGGAGAGGGAGACGGGGGAGAGGGAGACGGGGGGGGGGAGACGGGGGGGAGAGGGAGACGGGGGGAGAGGGAGACGGGGGGAGGGAGACGGGGGGGGGGAGAGGGAGACGGGGGGGGGAGAGGGAGACGGGGGGAGGGAGACGGGGGGGGGGGAGAGGGAGACGGGGGGGGGGGGAGAGGGAAACGGGGGGGGGAGGGAAACGGCTGGGAGGGAGACGGGGGGGGGGAGACGTGGGGGGGGGGGGAGAGGGAGACGGGGGGGGGGAGAGGGAAACGGGGGGGGGAGGGAAACGGCTGGGAGGGAGACGGGGGGGGGGGGGGAGACGTGGGGGGGGGAGAGGGAGACGGGGGGGGGGGGAGAGGGAAACGGGGGGGGGAGGGAGACGGGGGGGGGGGAGACGTGGGGGGGGGGAGAGGGAGACGGGGGGGGGAGGAAAACGGGGGGAGGGAGCCGGGGGGGGGGGGAGAGGGAGACGGGGGGGGGGAGAGGGAAACGGGGGGGGGAGGGAAACGGCTGGGAGGGAGACGGGGGGGGGGGGAGACGTGGGGGGGGGAGAGGGAGACGGGGGGGGGAGGAAAACGGGGGGAGGGAGCCGGGGGGGGGGGGGGAGACGGGGGGAGACGGGGGGGAGGGAGACGGGGGGGGGGGAAGAGGGAGACGGGGGGAGAGGGAGACGGGGGGGGGGAGAGATGGGGGGAGACGGGAGACGGGGGGGGGGGGGGGAGACGGGGGGGGGAGACGGAGGAAGAGGGAGACGGGAGATAGACGGGGTTGGTGGGAGAGAGATGGGGGAGGGGGAGGGAGATACGGGGGGGAGAGAGACAGGGAGAGCTTGGGGGGGAGACGGGGGGGAGGTCGCAAGACAGACCCAGGCGCCATGGTTTGACTGAATGAGATGACTGGCAGATACACCACCAGTTCCCCCTACTGTCCCCACACAACACGCACGTTCACACACACACACTTTAACGTGGCTCCCAAGGAGCGCTCACACGTTTGCCTTGCAACTCCGTGTTGTCGCAGGGTTCACGGGCAGCTCATCAGGCTGTTTGCTCGCGGCATCGAAGACCAGCTGGGATTCGGCTGATGGCCACCGGGAGGGGCGGATGAACGGACGGGTGGACGCCCCCGCAACAAAACGGCCGGACAAACGCACAAACGCATCCGGAGGGATGGCGAACTCAAGCCGAGTCACAAGTTGACAATGTGTGGGCCACGGCCGTTCCCTCTCTCTCCCCTGCCCGCCTCCGACATCCCACTTCCTGCTGCACACCGACAGCCACCCAGCCTCGCTGCCCCCCCTGCAAGCGCAACAAACTGACGCGCTTACAAATAACAACAAACAACAACAACAAAACAACAACAACAACAGCGGTGTCTCCCTGCTCGAGCTGGCCGGCGGGAACCGCTTCCATGCCCTTCGCTTCTCCTTTTGGTGAAAGATGACTACATTCCTATGGCAGGGGGGGGGGGGGTGCGGGCAGTATTTACCGTCTTGTTGATCTCCACAGGGTGGCCACTGCCGACTCTGTGCAGAGTGGTGCCGGCTTTCTCGGCGGCCGGTGGGATGACGGCCGCTCCGAGAGACGGGCAGTCACCCCCCGGAGTCTCACGGGACGAGTTTGGGAGCGTGCGACGAGTTTTAGAAACAAACAAAAATATATTCGCATCATCCGTGGTGGATTCTTTAACAAACAAAAAAATCTTTCCATTCGAAGGAGCTTTTGAAATCGATCAAATAATATATATTTAAATGAAAGTAGAAGTATATATATTTATTGAAACGTAATTTAAAGGCTTCATTTGCACCGCTTGCGTCTGGATATCCGTAACTCTCTATGGCTGAGCCACATTCAGAGGCCGTCATGGTCGGTTGCTCCGGATGCTTCCGTCCTCCGCCACCGCTTCCGATGGCTGTTTGCAGGCATTGCAGAGTTGACGCCATTGATCCAAGGGCTACGATTACCGTCCCGTCACCATCACCACCTTGGCTTCCGCCCATCCCCTTGGACCTCAACCTCTGGTTGGCACCTCCAGTGCCCAGCTCCATAACCTGCTCTCCCCCATCCTGCACAGGTGTTCCCACCCATCACAACCTCCTCCTCCTCCCATTGACATCTCCAAATCTTTCCTGCGCCCCACATTCCGTTGTAATCCAGCACTGAGGAGCGAGGAGCAAGGGTTGGTGGATCACGCACAGATGGTGTGAAGCTCCCTTCCCGCGGGCGCCGAGGTGTTCGTGCCAGGGGAGGGCGGCACAGCAACAAATGTGGCCCCCGGCCTGCTCCGTCTGTGTGGGATCGAGCGTTTCCCCCTCGCACGCGTGGGGCTTTTACCGGGCACTACGGATTCCTCCCACGTGTATAAACGCACATTAATTGGCCGATGATGCCTTCATATATAGAGGAGCATAGAGCTTGGGGCAATCGTTGGCGCTGGCTCGCCTTCAAGCCCGTCTGTGGTTCCTCCTCCAGTATCTGAGTCGTCCACTCTCTCTCGCTCTGTGCGAGAGCGAGCGGGTACTGTGCGGCGGCTTCGCGTTACAAGTTGACATTATTCTAACATTGTTGTTATATTGTACATTTTTATCTTTGGGGGTGAAAAGCACAAGGCCCACAATGATTGCTGGGATTGGAAAGCCAGACGTGAATTTAGGACCAAGTAGACTTATGAGGCCAAGTGGCCTTCTGTAGCCGTAGTTGTGAGTGTAACATTTGGTGTGCTGTACATATTTACACTTTGTACAGGATTTATCGGTGATTGTTTAATGGTTGTGAAATTGTAGATAGCGTTGACCTTGCTTAGACGTGGCCACTCGCTGTGCCTGCTTTTGAGTCTCACAATCTCTGCGCGCCCCTCTGCGTGTGGTCTCTGCATTTTTATTTTTTTGTGCTCGAGGTCAAAAAAGTTGACGCGTTCACTTCTGGGCGTAAAGAACGGGAAAACAAAGTGATCGGTGTCGAATATACGCCGCAGGTAATGCCAACGCAAAACTTTGCTTCAGCAAAGCTTCGTGGAGTCTCAAGACTCTTTTCAAGAGAGTCCTGCCTTGTGATGCTCGGCCTTTTGGGAAAAAAAAAATTGTGCAGGAAGAAATGAGAGTGCCCCGGAGGAAACACCGCCCTTGTGGCAGGCTATCGACCTACTTGCTGTGCTGCATCCAACACGGCTGTTGTGACCCACCGACCCCCCATGGCAAGGCGCCGTGGGCGATGGGCATGCATCGCCATCGCCATGTGCCAGTCGGTCAAGCGCCACGGTGGCAAGATGTTAACTACCTCGCCTGGTATACAGGAGGTTCGATCCCGACCCTGACACCTGCTGTATATTTGTAGTTTGCGTGTCTCTCTCCCCGTGGTCGCGTGGATTTTCTTCGGGGTCCTCCGGTTGTTCCCTCCACATTTAGAATCGACGTGCGTTTAGACTATTTGGCTGCTGCTATAAATTTCCACGCGATAAGCCACTTTTGTTGAGCTATCATTTGTGGCCAGTCGCCTCTGAAAACAGAGCTGTATAGCTCGGTGGGACTTACCTGGTAAAATACAACATCTTTCAGTTTGTTTTTAGCAACCAATCGCGAGGCTGCTTCCTTTCTACGAATTCTGCGCAGGCAAATTGAACGCGTGAGGATTTCACGAGCGATCTTGTTCACGATAACAAAAACTAGTCGGGTTAGAGATCGCGTAATGTGCACACGCGTCTCACACCCCTCACCTCCACCCCCGACACACACCCAACTAGGACGGGTTGTCACCTGAACTGAAAGTGACAATTAGTTACTACTTCGTGTGTTCAGAGAGCAAACGTACAACGTTTATAATTCTATTCTGTGTAAATGTTATGGGTTTTGCTCTCTCATACGCAACTGGTGGCGCTGAAGAATTAATAAATTGGCACGTTCTGTTCACGTGACCGACCTTACCGATTTGCTGCGTTTCGGCTGGAGGAGGTGGGTTTTCACGACACACTTCACATTTACGCCACCTGCACCCACACACACAAAACAAACTTTACCTGTGCAGGCGATTTGACGGAAAGCATGAAACGTCGGCCGCTCGGAGCAGTGGGCTCACTTTGTGAAGTCACCGCGGTCTCCCAGGGACGCGATTTTGCCGTTGACGGCGATCGTCCGCTTGTCCCGAGGGGCCTTAATCGCCGATCGATGGCGAAGCAGCTGAGCTTGTATGCAATATAGAAACCCGTTGCCTTAGATGTCCGATGCAAATGCGACTGCGTGTGTGTATTGTGGGGAGTGGTGGTGCAGCGGTGAGCGGTGGAGCGGCCACCACCACCGGTGACCATTGTCTGAACCGGTTTCTGGGCCTCCCCTAGGTAGACTCAGCCTCAAATGAGTTCCTGGTGCGGTGTGTAAACATCGGCACCGGGAAAACAAAGGCGGCCGGGCGTGGTGCTGGCCACCCACCCCCTCGTGTGCCGTGCCAGCCATCGTACGTGCTAACAGCACTTGCCCCAACAGTCTGTTACAGGCTCTACAGAGGGTCGTTTGCGTGATATATTTTGAACTGAATGGTGCGTTTGGCGGCTACGTAGCAGCGGTGCGAACGAAGTTCAAGTTCACCGTACGTACACGCGGCGCTGTCGTCTCTGAGAAAGTCGACGTTTCTCTCTCTCTCCCTACCTACCTTTTTTCTCAAACAATTATTGCCGTGTAGCTCTCTTTCTCTCCCTCTCAGCGTGTCGTCGGAGAGATGTCGGAGAACGATTTTAATTTAATAGATAATCATTTCTAAATGAGCTCCGTGTTGCCGTGGTGTTGATGGTTGACCGGGTTCCTAAATCCCCCTCCCGCCCGTCCGCCCCCTGGTCCACCCGCGGCTGTGCTCACCACGGTTGTCCAGCAGGTGGCGTGTGTGGGGTCAAGTGTGGGTCAGGGTTGTCCAGCAGGTGGAGTGTGTGTGGAGTAGAGTGTGGGCCAGGGTTGTCCAGCAGGTGGCGTGTGTGTGGGGTCAAGTGTGGGGGTCACAACGTTTGGCCACGGCGTCGAAGGAGTCGGCCAAAACGGCACTGTGGTTTTTTTAAAGAGCTTCCTCGAGTCCTGGGGTGGTGAGGTCGGCCTTCAGCCAGCGTGAGCAGGCAATTGCAGGGCTGCGCCTTTATTACTCTTTTGTCTTAATTTTGACACACTCGTGTGTGTGTTTGGTTTTAGTGGGGAGCGGTACAGTAGCGTTCCCGGCCTGCGCTACGAACTCCGGCGACCCGAGTTTGATTCCCGCTCACGGCCAACACCAGTGGCGATTATCTGAACTGGTCCTGGGCCTCCCCTAGGTCGACTCAGCCTCAAAGAGTACCTGCTGCGGTGTGTGCACTGGGGAGACAAAGGAGGCCGGGCGTGGTGCCGGCCACCCACCCCCTCGTGTACCTTGCTGGCCTTCATAGGTGGTTGCTAACAGCACTTGCCCCAACATTCTTTCAGGCTTTACGGGGGATTCATATTCTTTGGTTCTTTAGGTAAAGTCACGTAGATAGAAAAATAATAATAATACGTAAAGTGAATAAAAATTGAAGCAAAAACCAGGACGTTTCGATCGTAACACAAGCGGTCATCAGGAAAATATGTTATTTTATTTTCATAATTTTTCTATTCACTTTATTAACATCATTTTTCTATCTACGTGACTTTACCGAAAGAATCAAAGAATATGACACGAAAGTTTTAAATAAAAATTTCAGCGGGGTGTCTTTGGTTTGGGTTTCACCTTCCCTTTCGTATAATCCAGGTCACGTGGGTGTGTGGCCCGAAGTTACACAACAAGTCGTGCAATGGTTGTTTACATCTTGACTTGAAGCTTTCGTGACTGCAGGAATTAATATTATTGGGTCTTTCGGTAAAGTCACCTAGATAGGTTCAAAGAAAATAACAAAAAATAACAAAAAAACTACGACGTTTCTATCGCAACACAAGCGGTCGTCTTCAGGAAAAGGGGGGTTAGCTTCTAAAGGCAAACTGTTTGTAAAGGTTTGATATGGGCAAAGCCCAAATGTCAGCAGCCAGTGATAATGCGAGTGGTGGACATCTAACCCGGCGGTGGTTGGTTTTCCACCAATCAAAGGGCTGCCAGGTGTTAAAAAGAGATTTAAAAAAATGGTTGTTTATTTAATCACTGCTCGTTTTTTTGTATTTATTCCTGGATAATTTATAATAGTTTTAACGTTTTCCGAGTGTTTATATTATTATTTTTCTCCCGAATGTGCAAATTGAGAATGTTTTAATGGTTAAAATACGGTGCGAAATAACATCACGTGTACGCGCGGGACTGATGCATTGTGGGTTATTGTAAACCCACACTGCTCCTCTTGAAAGCGCCTATTTTATGTATCGGTGCATCGGCTTGATTTAAACTGGCAAACAAACCTCCATGGCAATAGTAGCGGTAGTAAAGTGATCAGTTACGGAGTGATTCGCGGTTTTTCCCTCTCCACCACAATGGTTCAAACGGTCCAAGGCGGAGCTGTAGAGCTACAGGGCAGCCTCAAGAAAGGAAACTCCGAATATTATTTTATATTCACGTATGAAGCACCTTCACTCAAGGCGCTGGGTGTAGTTGGAAAAAAAAACGTACGAATTAATGTACGTTGAACTTCTTTCGCGCCGTACGTAACCGGCTGCACTAATCGGAGTGTGCGGGGGAAGGACAGCAGACTATCACACAAAGTGATTCGAAATAAATTAGTTTTCAATCGAGATGACTTAAGTGCATATCTCCCAGTGGCATCCTAATATCGGAAGAGCGTTCCAGACGGCCGCAGAAGCGCATCTGAAAGCGCCGCGCGATGAGAGATTCGAACGATTTTAGATGGCGTGGGAGCGCTTGAGGAATGAGTGACCCCGATAGGAGGGTTACTTAGGGAATCACGAAAGAGTCGGGGAGGGACGGTAAGGAGTGGAGGAGTGGTTGAGGGGAGGGAAGATGATGGGCAATGAGAGAAAACGGCGAGTTGTTTGTAGACAGTGTCAAGTAGTCGACTGTCGCCTGCTCGGTCACATCCGGTTGGCAGTGCTCATCTCGGTTGGGTGTCCCTGACCCATTCCACATTCTCATGGTTGGGGAGTGGATGTTTCCCTTCCGTGGCCAGGGCCAACTTCCTCTAAAGTGGTATGCATTTTATTGGCCTGGCGGGACGATGATGATGATGGGTGTAGTTGATCTGTTTGCTTGCGTTGTGAGTGCTGCAATTACAGGTTAAATGGTCACAGGGTAGCGATAACAGACACTTGGATGGAGGGCGTTGGCAGTGCCGGGTGTAGGTACAAGCTCGGCAAGCTACTGCGTAGGCCCTCGTATTATGAAGGGCCTCTAAATATGACCAAAACAAATACGTTTCAAGTCTTACATAATCGGTTGAAAAACAAGTAGATGGGGGGGGGGGGGAGGACTTTCCCAAACGGTTATTTTCATTCTGATTTGACAAAGTGGACGCGCATTAAACTTCTTTCGCACCGTACGTAGCCAACCGTCCTCACCAGAGGTGCGGGGGAAGGGCAACGAATGTGCAGAGCACATCATGTTCCAGCCCTGGGTCTAGGCCGGGCCTTATTGGTATGGTGCCTCCCCCCCATCCCCCCTTAATCAGGATCGCTGGTCCCTGTGACCCCACCAAGGTGACTTCAGCGCCAGTACACAGAGAGAGGATCCAGCACGGCCGAAGTCTGCGATGGATCCTCTCTGTTGATGATCTGTGGAGCGACTACTGGAGATTTGACATGCGTCAGTAGCCCGGACATTTCACCTTCACGTCGGCCATCATTTATAGGTTTTTTTTTAAATCCTTTATATTAAGTTCGCTTGCTTGCTTAGGACCGTGCAAATCTTTCGGTCGTTTTTTAACCCACTTCCCGTGATCCAATCGAGCTGACATTTTGCACACAGACTCGTTGTGCGTGACAATGCATTTTCGTGAAAAAAATTCCTAAATTTTACACTGTTTAGGGAAAAAATATCTATTTAATTACCACTTGTTTAATGCTGCCAGACAATCATCTGACCCATAGGTGGCAGCCATCTCAAGCCAGAGGACGAGAGGACTCTAGCCGCCCCGATGCCACGCATATACAGGATTTATAGTGAAAAACTTTGTTTTTCTGGGTTTACTTGTTCCTTTCTTTACTTTTATAGGGCCGCAGTGTTGTTCGTGAATGTGTTGAAGTTTTGTCGTTTGTGCCGATGCAGTATCGCAACAACAACAAAAACAAGCGATTAAATCTGGGTAGACAAGGGACTCGAATCGATCCGTTCATCATCGACTGCACTGAGGACTGATGGCCCACTCGTTCACATCGATTTGGAGGTTTCGTTTAATTTGACCAATCGCGGATCTGAAGACGGTAATGCAAAAGTGTTGGGTGGCTGACAGTTTCACAGATGTCCCTTACTGGACATCTGTGAAAAAAGAGCTTTATAGCTCATAGGATTTCTCCAGCACGAGTCAAATCATTCCGATTCGGACCTCCGGCAGACGCTTTGAAGGCGCCTCTCGTGACGGCTGAGTGGGGCCGATTGCAAGTGGCTGGCGACGACGTTGCCCACATCATTCGGCTCTTGCTGTCATATATAACGTCCGGTTAATCGAGCAGCAATGTGCTTTTAACAAGCGCGACTGCTGACGAGACCCCGAAGGTGGAAACTGGTCCAGAGTTTTTGCCTCCTTAAACTGAATGCCATTCGGTAATATTGGTCTGGGGACGCCGGTTGACTGATGGACTGAACGGTGGTATTATTCACGTCGGAAGACCGAATTGGATTCGTCCTCATATGGTGTCGTCGGTAATCGAATGGCTTCTTCACGTATTTACACCAATACTAATAACAACAAGATGCAGACACAATTGTGATTAGTTGAAATTGACAGACCTGGGCAAATCCCATTGGGTTTGCTGCCTTCCATACAAGAGTGGCGTTCACCCGCTGATGAGATTTATTCCGTAACAAGTATAACCCGTAAAAACAAAGTTTTTCACTATAAATCCTTTATATGCGTGGCGGCTAGAGTCCTCTCGTCCTCTGGCTTGAGATGGCTGCCACCTATGGGTCAGATGATTGCATGGCAGCATTAAGCAATTGGTAATTAAATATAATATTTTTGTCCTAAAAAGTGTAAAATTTTGGAAAAATGTCAGCTCGATTGGATCACGGGAAGTGGGTTAAAAAACGACCGAAAGATTTGCACGGTCGTAAGCAAGCAAGCGAACTTAATATAAAGGATTTGTATGTGTATATATGTTGTTGCAGATCGTATCGCAGCTGTTCCTGCAAACTGAGTTGTGTTTCTTCTGTGACCACCCCCCCCCACACACACACACCACGTGGTGAAATAAAGATTTTAACTCTTGGGCGAGAGCCGTTCCCTCTTGGTGAGTTTGTTTGCAAGTGGCTGAAAGAACGTCGCGATTCAAGTGTAATTGAAAGCGTCATTTAAGTGTGTTCTGGAAAAAAAAACCAAACTTCAGCCATTTGTTGTTGTTGTTAGATCATCTATCCTGGCCTCGTCTATGACTACATCACCCTGGGTGCGCCCGATCTTGTGAGATCTTGGAAAGCTCGGCGGGGTTGAGCCTGGATAACGCCTGGATGGGTTCCCTCCATGCAGAACCGGCCCTAAACCTTTGGGGGCCCTAAGCAAAATTTGGTTGGAGGCCCCTTTGATGTATGATTTTTTTCACCCACTCGCTAGCAGTGATTCTAGGGGGCCCTCTGCTGGCCACGGGGCCCTTTGCAATTGCAAGGGTCGCTTAGTGGCTGGGCCGGCTCTGCCTCCATGCATCACGGTGGTTGTCGAGGCTGCCTCGCTGTCGTGATGGTGGACGTGGCAGGCGCTGTCACTCAGTGCGCATCGCCCATCAGCGTGGTTGGCTTTGTACGGTGAGCAGTGCCGGATTATCCCAGTAGCAAAAGTAGCTACATATGCTACGGGCCCCGCACTTTCAGGCTATAAATTCCGGTTCAGTGATTCTGCACTTGCTCTATTACTATAGTACTATACTGCCTTCAACTTTTACGAACGACTGGGTGTTTAAGGTTAGTGATTTGTCGTATTATCTGGCTGTATAGCAAATGAAACAATACAATTACTTTCCTGTGCAAGTAAAAAATGTGTTTTAATATTTTTTTTTAAATTTCATTTAGGGGCCCTTTACAACATATTCTACAGGCCCCGAATTAGAAAGAAGTTCAACACAGAAAAAAACAAAAATCCCCCGTAAAGCCCTAACGGACTGTTGGGGGCAAGTGCTGTTAGCGAGCACCTATGAAGGCCGGCACGGCACACGAGGGGGTGGGTGGCCAACACCACGTCCGACCGCCTTTGTCTCCCTAGTGGCGATGGTAGGAACAACAGTTCCACACTGCCCACTAGGGATTATTTGTCTGTCTGTCGTGCATGGCCCCGCCCCACCAGAGCCCTCCCATTGGCTCGGGGGCGCCGACCAATGGGAGCGGTGGATTGGGGTTGATAGAGGGGGGGGGGGTAGTGGTGGGGGGGCACCGCCGCGACTCGGGCCAATCAGGAGACGGGCGATGTTTCATTCACAAAATGGAACTGGGGGAGGGTGGCTCCATTCATAAAATGGAAGCCTTGAAAAGAAAAAAGCGGCTCTTTTTGCCTCGTGTTTCTTTCAACATTCCTAGCCTCAAGGTGATTCAGTTGGGGGTGGGGCTGGGTGGAGAGGGGAGGGTGAGGAGGGGCTAGGTGGGGAGGGGCCGGGTGGGGAGGGGAGGGAGGGGCTGGGTGGGGAGGGTGGAGGGGTGGGGCTGGTCACCCCGTGGTGCACTTATAAAACTCAACGTTTAACCTACACACGACACTATACACGACACTTATACAGGTAGGAACAACAGCTTCCACACTGCCCACCAGGGATTATTTGTCTGTCGTGCATGAATGCGCTGTCCAACCAAGTTCCTACCTGCCTACTCCGAAGGAACGTTGACGACGACGGGGATCCCACTTAGTCGACAGCCCCGAGGTCCCCTACAGGGGCCCCTCTTATATACTGTCAGCGTGGCCTGGCTCCGCCCCTGGCCACGCCCCCTTTCTAGAACCTCCCAGCGGGTTCTCGGTGTGCCCCTTCTGTGACCTTTCCCCCCTAGATCTCCCTCTGGAGTATCACGTGGTCTGCTGACGTCATGGCTGCTGGAAGCCGCAGACCCCCTTCCCTGCCAGCAGCTGCTACATGACTTATTCTATGCCACGACACATTCGTTCTGCATCAGGGGCAGTGGCCTCGCAATGTTAAGATTGTGAGTTCATTTACCAGTCAAGTCGACTCAGCCCCATCATCAACCCGTCACGGTCGATAAAAAAGGGGCACTATGTTGTGAGATCTTAACAGTGGGTTGGCCTATGAAAGCATTGGTCCCTGCCATGGAATTTCTATCACCGACTCGGCAGGTTTTCGCCACGCTCATTTGAGCACCGGAACACTTTGACCTTCATGTTCGCAAAATTATTGCTGAAAATTGTAGACAGTTAACTTTATTGGCCTTTGCGCTGCAATTATAGCACGAATACCAAACGTTCTTTATTACGAACGAATGTCTTCGGTGATGGAATGTAGTTGTGTATTACAGATGTCATGGGTTTTGATAATCAACATTTTCTGCACATTCAAACAAAACTGATTTAATAGAAATGTCACACGTGAACAATAACAAAAACGTTTGGTCCCATTTGTACCACGAAAATCGGTCCCGTGAATAATTATAGAATGAAAAGAAAATGGATGAGAAAACAAGCCAAGCCATTAGGCCTTGGGTTGAACAGCATTGTCATCATAGTGAATGAACACCAGAAACTTACAGAAAACAAACCAGCATTCAATCACGAAAGTGGCAGTGCCAGGCTAAGTGTCCTCTTTCGGGGGCACACAACCGTTGCAGAAGGATCGCCGGCAGGGAGTTACAGCCGTGGGGTTCAAGCAATGAAGTGGGGTCCCTCCTGTCCAATCATAGCCCAGTCCTTGGGCCCCTCCTGTCCAATCACAGCCTAGTTCTTGGGTCTCTCCTGTCCAATCATAGCACGGTGATTGCTCCCCCCCCCGCCCCTGTCCAACCATAGCGCGGTGATTCGGCCCCCCTGTCCAATTAAAGCCTGGTGCTCGGGCCCTTCCTGTCCAATCAGAACATGATGCTTGGGCTTCTCTTGTCCAATCGTAGATCGGTGCTTACAGATTGCAACTTCTACATCGCCTGGATATGAAAGTTTCGAGAAAGAAATAATCAAATCATATAACCCCCATCTGTTTGGGTTCCCTCTTTCTTCAAGTCAGTAGTTCTTAACTCATGGGTGACCCCCACCTCTACCCTTCTGACCAAGTAAAACACAAAAACCTTTCGGGAGAATGCCGAGGCTGCGGCATGGATACCGTGCAGCACAAACTTCTCCTGCACGGCACCCACACGGTGTGAATCTCGTGCATCAGCGCCACCCTGTGGTGACAAGTCGCACTCCAGTAATTCGCAACGTGAAACAATCGCCTGACTTTGAACACCGTGTCGACTCGATGCGTGGGCCACGCGATCACTCGTGTGTCCTGCGCCTGAGGTGGCCTTGGGGTCACCTGAGGTCTGTTGGAGGGGTGGGCCAGTGGAGAGGGAGGGACAGGGATGATCAGCGATCTTGACTGCTTTACAATTTTGCTGCTATAAATTTCCCAACGATAAAAGCCACTTTGTTGAGCTATCATTGGTGGTCAGGTCGCTTCTGAAAAAGAAGTTAACACCTCAGTCGGCTTTACTTGGTCAGATACATTTTTTGTTAAGTTTCATTTGTAGATATTTCTGAAGTTATTTGTTTCCCTTTCCTATAACTTACACCCCTATCGTGTTTTGTATTGTCGTTGTAACATTCTTACACGCCCCGACTGGACATCTGTGAAAAAGATCTTTATAGCTCGAATTCCTCCAGTATAAATACATATTCTGATTCTGACTAGGGGGGGGGGGGGGGGGGGGGGGGGGGGGTGGTGGTGGGGAGGGGGGTAGGGAGCACCACACCAAGACGGTCGAGAAGCTCTCTGCTTCTTCAAGTCGAGTTCAATGGGAGTCGTGAAGTGCGCGTGTGTGTGGGGGCAGTTGTGGCCATGGGCTTCGCGGATCCAGTCGTGGCTGGCAACGGGGTCGTTGTCGGGGCGGATGGAGCCGCGACACGAAGGGGGGAGGTGGTGACAGCAGGAAAAGTTCCACGGCTGCGACTGTGCTCAACTAGCCACCTTGGGACGAGGGAGGGCGAGGGGGGGGGGGCAAAAAAAAAACACAAATGCAATAAAAGAGACTGTCGTGCAACATTAAGTCACAGATGTTTGCCAGTATTTATTTCGTGATTTGCGTGGATTTTTCTCCGGGTCCTCCGGTTTTTACCGCCACACGTTTAGAGTATATGGTTGCTCAATATGTCCACGTGATAAGCCACTTCGTTGAGCTATTATTTGTGGCCAGGTCACTTCTGAAAAATAACTATATACAGCAGCGCAGTGGGCCTTACCTGGTAAAATAAAACGTGTAGTATGTGATTGTTGGCATACAAGTAATTGGTGACCAGGCTGAGGCCATCAGCACACGACACTTGGAGAACCTGGCTCTAATTACATTCAGAAGCCTGTATTAAAATCCCATAATTAATTCAGCTGTGACGGCTCAGACCTCTGCGAGCCACCCGGTCACCCCATCGTGGTTGAGGCTAGTTCGAGAGGTACACATTTTGAAAACACATCCAATGTAATCTGGGATAATAAATCACACGATTATCGTATTCTCCACATTATCGACACACGTGTCGTCCCACCCCCCTCCCCCAAATTTTAGAGAAAAATCTGGGGGTGCATCTTATCATCCGGTACGTGTGTACATGTGTGTGTGTGCGAGACCAGATTTGAATAACTATATTGGCACAAATCAAGATTATATTGGCACAAGTTTGCAGTGCATTTTCAGGGAAGCTGAGAGGCAACGTCGATGACTGTCGCGGCGTGTGGAATGACACTCGCTGGGGCTCTCATTCAGCAGTCGAGCGCTGCTCTCCCGAGAGACGGTAGCGGGCTTCACACATTGGCCGAACATTAAAATTTTTAAGATTTATAGTTTTTCTTCTATTATTCTATTATTTATTTTTACCTACGTGACTTTACCGATAAAACCTAAGAGTATGAATCCTTGCAGTCACGAAAGCTTCAAATCTAGAATACATAAAAAAAACTTACTTTTTTTCCTTTTCTCTGTACATTGTTGCTATTCATGCAAATCTCGAGAGGCACGTGCCATCTTGCTCTCAATCGACTCCGTGTCGCGATGTTTGATCCCGATCCGCCTTCAACGATTGTCCTCAATAGACACACTTCATTCCGCTGTACGTATGTTTAACTTCTTTCGCACCGTATGTAGCCAACCACGCGAATCGGAGGTGCGTTGTCCAGTTGTGCCCATCCAAGCGACCTCGTTCCCGACTCTGGAGTCGTGTGAATCTTTAGAATTTTCACTTTTTATCCGGAATGGTTTATGAACACAACATGCCCACGTGGGAGTGTGTGTGCACGACGTGGCATTCACGTTTGATTGGTAAGAGTGAGATTTTAGTGAAAAGGAGAAAAGGACCGATTGATTTTTACACATCTCACTCGCACCACAAGAAATACAAAAATCCTGTTGGGAGTAAAGTGCCGTGAGCGAACACCAGTTAAAGGTTGGGATGATACACAATGGGGTGGGGGGGGGGGGGGTGTGTGGCCAGCACCACACGTTTCACCATCTCTAACCTGCACGTGTTCACGGTAACGCAGTGTGCCAGGGCATTAACTTAAGGCAGTCAACCTGGAGGAGTCTCAGACCAAGTGAAGATGCCGATTGTTAGTGGTCTTGTGCAATGGGCCAGGTATCGAACCCAGGATGCTGCGATTGTCGGGCACTGCACCACCACACTATGCACTCGGCAGATCACCCCTGTTGAGTCTATCGACCAAGTGGCTATTGCTGTTAGTGAGCACCTATCGGTAGTGCTGACAGGGCACACATGGACACAAGTGTTTCACACGCGCCGCCACGTCCATCACACACACACAGACAACCAACGCAACACGTGGAATTAACATGCGCAAAGAAGGAAAGAGAATCGGGAGCTGTAAGCGCATGAAAATAACACTTTTTATTATTTGTTCTAGCATGTTCAGCCACTTGCAAAACATATGCTTAGGCAAGCGGTCGATGTGGAATGTCATCGCGAACGATTAAACGATTCATTGCCGAATGATTGTACAAAGTGTTTGAGAGGGCCATGCCGTGCTTCAATTTTACTTTGTGCCTACAAGTGCTTTAAGACATTCAGATGTAACTTCTAAGAGGGTCAGGTGACTCGGGGGTGGGGGGGGGTGCTAATGCCATGTCAAGACACACTACGCTAAGCCAGCACGAGCGAGATCCTGGATTGAAATCCAGATTTAAGCCGCCCGCGATTAAACTGGATTTCTCAAGTGGAAGCAGATGAGGGTGTCAGCCTGGTCACCAATGATGATAATTCTAATCATCACCTGCACTTGGTTAATTTCAGTCGTCAAGATGTGCGAGTTCAGTGTCGCCGTCCGACTGCCACGTGATGAACATGTTGTTGTTGTTGACGGGTGTATAAAGAGTCACAGCCTCCCCTCCGAGTGGGGCTATTTGAAGTGGTTTCAGAAGTCTGTTCTGAAACCTCATCTTTCGAGGTGGTTCTCCGACACAAGGCGATCGGATTCACTCCTCATGCCGGAGAGCTCCAAAGGGAAATGGCTTTTGTCTCGTGACGTCACGCGCCGTCCGTCACGGACAAACAAGAATTGTAAGAAAAATCGAGCAGTTGGGCAAAACCACGTTACCCAACACACAGCGCAGCCAGGTTGTAGTTCGTCTAGTCGATTGCGTTGTTTCAGCGTAATGTGCACGCAAGCAACATGTGGGATTTGAATTCAGCGCCAGGCAGTATTGCATCAAACGTACTGCCTGGCGTTGAAAAACACACACAGGTAGTCCTCTACTTACGATGGAGATGCGTTACGACGACCCCATCGTAAGTCAAACATATCGTAAGTCGAAGATGGCCTAGCCTACCCAGGAGTCTTAAAGAATGGTGATAATTTAGCAAAACAGAGCAATTTACAGTACCGTACTGTATAAACTACATACTGTATGTATTTAGTAATTACAATACTGTATTGAACAGTAAAATGTAAAGTAAAAAAAACAAGGTAAATTCTTAGCCTACCTATATGAACTGCAATTTAATAGAAAGTTTTTTCAGGAAACAATCCTATCTGCACCACACAAGGCGGGAGATGCGTACATCCCGGCAGCGTCCCAACGTACAGTATCGTACCTCGCACGCTGCTGCGTTTGCCTGCCGCGCGAAATAAAAAATATTTTACAATTTAGTCGTATCGCTATCGCCATCGTAAGATCTAAATATCGTAAGTCGGACCATCGTAACTCGGGGACTACCTGTAGACACTCCCAGCCACCTAACAAAGGCCTTGAGATTTGTTTGCGCAGTCAACAGGCATCAATGCTCCAGCTGACAATCCGGTTAAACAACAAACGGCCGAAAACTGCTGGATCTCAGCAGCGTCAAATTAGTGCTTAGACATTTTCCCATTTTAAGCCACCCAGCGGGACCCATGATATAGTTTTTGAAATCGGAATTGCCACAACTATAACGAATCGTTGAAAAAAACTGAAAAAATTCCAGCAGCTCGAAATAAGTGCAGAAGTGCAGAGCTGCAAATGTGCGTTTCCGATTTCAGCTCCCGGAAGAAGTGCATTCAGAATCAGAATATTTATTTATACTGGGAGGAATCTGATGAGCGTTAAGCTCTTTTTCACAGATGTCCAGTAAACTAGCAATACAGCAAGCCTTAAACAAGGTAAATACAACATCTACAGCAATAGGTCTGAAGCCCTGATGATAAGTCTCACATAATTAAACCCCAGGGCTTGAATCCAGAACGCTAATTGATGCCGACTCAGTGCTCCGATACAGCCAACACGACCATCTGGTCAACCGTACACAACCCAGCCACAGCCTGATGTGGCGGCTCAGGTGTTTTTTTTCCACTGCAGAAGCCGAGCCGTGCCAACGTCGTGACACGTGACGGACGAGTTGAGACGCAACAAAAAAAACCCACCGGGGCCCCTGGCTCCCGCTTTGGCCCAAAGCCAGATTCAAATCGTCTTGCAAGGCCCGAGTTTCACCGTTTGTTGCTTCTGGCTCGGCGGAACAGCCGACGGAAAACCAATGGCACACGTACCCGCGAGCGGCCCTACACGCTGGCTCGGATGTGCCGGTGAAAAAGCGGTGAATCCGGGCTCACTGAAGGACACCCCCCCAGCCACCAACCCCCTCCTCCCCCACCCAGGGTCACTATACCCAGAACGCGGAGAAAGATTCTGGATCAAAGACCGTGGGTGGGAAGGGTGCCGCCTTCTTTGCCGTTCAACGTGGAGGACGGCTCGCATCCGCCTCTGACAAAACTGAGTCTCATGCATCGCACGTGTGCACGACACCCTGTGTAAACTCGAATTCCTCGCCTCCTCACGAAAACAACTACACTCGCTTGCTCTTACCATCGCCACACCCTACACCCACTCCCCACCCTCCCCCCCTATTTACGATACACAAGCGCTTACATTCGTACAAGTGCCCCTGCGCTAACAAACAAAAAACACCCGCCCCCCATCACCGACACGTCCCTTTTCTCCAAAGGTGAAACTAAAGGTAGGAAAAATAGAAAACAAATCAATCGAGCGGCTTCAGCCACGGGCAGCTGGGAAAGAGATTGGAGAGACGACGTGAAATTCAAGACGAGAGCGAGGAAGCAGACTACTTTTTCTTCGTACGAAAAAAGGTGACGACGGTGTTTAGAAAACGGTTTCCGGGGTGTTGGGGCCGAGGGGCCTAGCAGCGGAGTGGGCCGAGCTCAGAGCTTGTGAGGACTGACCCACTTGTAGGTTCCCTCGTAGCGAAACCCCACTCTGCTGAGCAGGTCGTCCGCCTCCTTGGGTCCACGGCTATGTGTGCGTGTGTGTACGTGTGTAGGTGCGTGTGTGTACATGTATGCGTGCGCGTGTAAGTGTAGGTGCGTGTACGTGTGCGTGCAGGTGCGCGCGCGTGTATGAGTGTGTGTGTTATGTAGGTGTGTGTATAGGTGTGTGCATAGGTGTGTGCATAGGTGTGTGTTTGCGCACAGGAAACAAAGCATTAGACCAATGTAAGCCGACACCGGTATTTTAAACCTCTGCGATCGATATTTCAAAGATTCAGATGTTTTTGATATAATCTCCAAGTTAACTTTTTAACCACCTGACAATCCCTTTAATTCACACTACGGCACCTGTTTTCCGGGCATGGCACATGGGGGTGGTGGGTGGCCAGCACCACGCCCGGCCGCATTCGTCTCACGAGTGGCAATGTTCACACACCGCACCAGCTACTCAATTGAAGCCGAGTCAACCTAGGGGAGGCTCAGGACCGGTTCAGATATTCGTCACCGGTGTTAGCTGGGTTCGTAGCGCAGTGCGCTAACCATTGCGCCACCGCTCCCCACACACACACACAAAAAGATATGCACACGCAGCACGCACATACATGGTCACGCACGCACCTGCCGTAGTCATAAGGAATGGGTTTGATCTTCTCCTTCTCAATCTTCTCCAGCAGAGGAGTGAATATCCTCCACGCTTCTTTCAGCTCGTCGCTGTTGAACACACGCAATCCGCCCAAACACACACACGCGCACCTATTCGCAAAACACATTCACGTGCGAAACGCCGTGCGTCAGTCACCGCCCGCGGTGCTGCGTTCCCCGCTTTGTGCCAACGACGCACGAGGCTGTGGAGTGGTGCGAGCGTTACCTGCGCACAAAGTGGATCTGACTCCCGCAGAACACGTCTAGGATGAGGCGCTCGTAAGCATCGGGCAGTTTCACGTCCTGCGCGCACACACAGACACATACACACACAAGTTCGCATGCACACATGTACAAGCATACATACCTCCTATGCACACAGCATGTATCTATGTATGTGTTGAACTTCTTTCGCGCCGTACGTAACTGCGCTAATCGGAGGTGCGAGGGAAGGACAACAAATTAATCACAAACATCCTCCACATGACCCAACACACGATCTACACACAATCTAAATACACAACCCACACATTCCACTGACAAAGATCCCCCGTATTGCCTTCAACAAACTTTTGGGGCAAGTTCTGTTCGTGAGCACGTACGAAGGCTGTGCTGGGACATGAGGGGGTGCATGGACAGCACCACGCCCAGCCGCCTTTGTCTCTCCAGTGGAGACGAGGATGGCTGGGTGCACTAGGTACTCTTTTGAGGCCCAGGATCGGTTAAGATAATCGTCACTAGTATTGGCCATGAGCGGGAATGAAACTCGCTGGGTTTGTAGCTCAGCGTGCCAACCAATGCGCCACCGCTTCCCACATTCCCACACGTGCTCACACACACACTCATACTCACTCGCTCGTGCACACACACTCTCACTCGCGTGCACACATACACAGACTCACTCGCTCGTGCACACACACACACTCATACTCACTCGCGTGCACACACACACACTCATACTCACTCGCGTGCAGACACACACACACTCATACTCACTCGCGCGCACACACACACACACACACTCACTCGCGCGCGCACACACACACACACACTCACTCGCGCGCGCACACACACACACTCACACTCACTCGCACGCGCACACACACACACACACACTCACTCACTCGCGCGCACACACACACACACTCACTCGCGCGCACACACACACACACTCACTCTCGCGCACACACACACACACACACTCACTCTCGCGCACACACACACACACTCACGCGGTAGCGGCTGCTGTAGGTGAGGTCAAGCTCCGACTCATCGGGAGCGAAGTGCATGCCGGGCTTCTTGGTCATCATCTTCATGTAGACCGCTTCGTTGGGCTGCACGCGGATCACCAGCTCGTTGCGCTTGCACTGCCGCTGGAAGATGTCGCCCGGCGCGTCGCGGAACTGCAGCCGCATCTCGGCCTTGCGCTCGTTCAGAGCCTTGCCGCAGCGCAGCACAAACGGAACGCCTGTACGGGGCGGCGAGGGGACGGGCCTCAGGATCAGAGGTCGCGTGCCGAAGCCAACGCTTACTGTAGCGACAGCGCCAACCAGCACCGACCGATCCCGATCGCCGAAACGTTACCAACCAACGTGAACATGAAAACTTACCCCAAGCATTAACACGGAATTGCCCTTCGCCGATTGCCCCGCATAGACGGCAGTGCACGAACACGATCCACAATTACAGAACCCTAGCAGCTGTCACTTTGCAGAACCAAAGGTCTCACTGCCTTCAACAGAGCCCCAGAACCAGTGCTCTGTCCTTGGGCCTCTGTGTTGCACGATGAGAATCACAATGCCTTCCCCCTTTGAGCCACGGGAACCTTGCGGCCTTCGATTTTCATTATAGGGCCGTAGGGGTCTCCGTTTGACAATTACAGCAGCACATCCGCGCTTTTTCTTCACGCACGACACAGTGGGGTTCTTTGTAACTGGTCAGGGCTTGTGACCTCTGCCGTTCTCCACAGGAAGCTTACGAAGCTCCTGCTCTGCTGAGGCGGCGGTTTCTCCGTGGGGGGGGGGGGGGTCCTCTGCTTGCCGCCTGCCGCTCACCGTCCCACCGCTCGTTCTGCACGTAGAGCACCACGGAGGCGAAGGTGGGGGTGACGGAGCCCGCGGGCACCGTGGGGTCGTCCAAGTAGCCGCCCTCCTCGCCGGGACCCGTGCCGCCAGGCCGAGCCACGTACTGACCCAGCACCACGTCCTCCAGCAAGATCTCCGGCACGCACTTGAGCACCTTCACCTGCGCACAGGGATATAGGCTTACACAGACACATAGGCGTACGGAGATGTACGCAAGCAGAGACACAGACGTACGGGGAAAAACCGGATGGACCCGGAGAAAAATCCACGGGACCACGGGGAGAAAGTGCAAACTCCTGCATACCAGGCGAGGTAGTTAACATCTCGCAACCGCGGCACGCTATTAGGGAAGCTCCTCCCTTTGTTTGTCCACTGCAGAAGCAGCTCCGTGCCTCCGAGGTCGCACGCGAGCGAGTGGGCGGGGGAACGCGACGAGCGACATACCTTCTCGTTGCGAACGTCGTCCGAGCTCGTGGACGTCGGTTTCTCCATGGCAACCAGGCACAGCATCTGCAGCAGGTGGTTCTGCATCACGTCCCTGCAAGGCGCGGTGGGGGGGACACAGGGAGGGGGGCAGGGATGCAAAGTGGTGATGCCAAAGGGGATGCAATGGGACACAGGGATTCACCCGGGGGGACAAGGCAGATGTAACCGGAGACATCCGGACGCGAGCAGGTAGATGTGGAAACACGTGGGAGACACAGGGGAAAGTAAGGGGATAATGGGGGGGGGGGGGATGAAAAGGCGACATGGTGGTAGGAGGGAACATGTGGACACATATCTACAAGTGTAGAATAACACGTCACATCACTTCCCAACAAAAACTGTAATGAAGCCATTAAATCAACACGATTTAAATTATTTAAGCAGAGGACAACATATATTATCTGTTTGATGTTGCGTCTTACCGAAACGATCTTAATCACGCCAGTGAGAGACAAATACAAATGTGACCCCCCCCCCCCCCGTGTGTAGCCTATCACAGACTGTTGGGACTCGCACCTTAAAAACTAAACTATTTAAAAATATTTTTTATTTCACCAGGTAAGGCCCACTGAGCTATGTAGCTCTATTTCAGAAAAGTGACAAATGATAGCTCAACGAAATGGCTTAGTGTGGAAATTTATAGCAGCCAAATACTCTAAACGCACGATTCTAAACGTGGAAGGAAAAACCGGAGGATCCGGAGAAAAATCCACGTGACCACGGGAAGAGAGACACCGCAAACTCCAGATATACAGCAGGCGTCAGGGTCGGGATCGAACACACGACCTCCTGTACACCAGGCGAGGTAGTCAACATCTCCTAGCCACCTGATGATGCCGAACTCGTCGAAGTATCCGCCGCGCCCCTCTGTGCCGAACGGCTCCTTGAAGGTGATCACCACCGACGCGATGTTGTCCCGGTTCCAAATAGGACCGAAGATCCGGTTCCCAAACCTGCGATGAGGAGAGCGACTGAGCATGTGGACAATCACAAGTGCGAGTAGAATCCATGAAGGCCGACACTGTGGGACACAAGGGAGTGGGGGTGGCCAGCGCCACGCCCGGCCGCCTTTGTCTCCCCAGTGGCGATGTTTACAAATTGCACCAGGTATTCATTTCATGCCGAGTCGACCTAGGGGAGGCCAGGACCGGTTCAGATAATCGTCACTGGTATTGACGCTTCCCACAACTCACGCATGGACAATACATTTTATTTGAATTGCGAACATGCGTCACTTTGGTGACCAAAGTCATGCTTGGTAACGAGACTTATCCTGGTCATCAATAATTACCTCGTTAAACAATATTAATTTGACAAATATGCAATAATACTCATGACCATAACAACAACCGCCATTCGCTACTAAGTGGCGGTGACGTCACCACGGCGCTTGTGTCAGGCTATAAGACACATGACCATACGTGCAAAAAGACACAAACGTACACGCACACATATGCAAACTAATGTATGACCACAAAGACCTAGGTGCCCTGTATTGCTATAGACCAGTGGTTCTTGCCCTTCACTGCAGCCATGCACCCCTTCGGTTCTCAAACGTAAACAAATTAACCTTGAGGCAGGACCCCGGGGGGTCCCATAAGCCCCCGGCTCTCGCATAAACATTTTATTATAATGTAAACAAAAACTTAGCTCTTTTTCACCAATGGGTTTGAAGGATGGTGGCAAGTGTTGTCTTGTTAAACTATGCCTTTAAAACTGAAAACTACTTGCCTGCAGGAGCTCTATTTAAATACACTATCTAAAAAAATATTTACACCCCTCCGTCAATCATCGTGTTTCTCAGTGTGGATTTGTGAACATACTTTGTAAACAGTACGTAAAATAGTACGCGTTGTCAATGCGCTGTTCATATTGTAACAAAGTTACTCCACAGAGTAGTGGGTCGCCGATCCTCTTATCAGCCTTGATACGAGTGGTATGTGGGGACTATGGCTTAACCGCAAAAAAGAAAAAACCTATCTGCACAGATGCATACGGACAAGAGAAGCATCAAACAGGAGGAATTAACGGTGCAACGCATCTCATCTGTTAAATATCTGCAGGTAATAGGATTGTCATCGATTGATGCTGGCTGCAGACATTAGGTCACAAATAATAATGAAGATAAGAGAGCAGTTTCACTCTATTATGCAAACTGTTATGACAAATGAAGGACTTAAGTCGTGTAGGCAGTTTGAGCAGCTTTGGATAAGACTCATGATCCTGCCCACACCCGAGCATGGAGCGCATTCGCTTGTTCAGCTCTTCTGCGCATTCGTCCTCGCCGCTGCGCTTGGACACGACACGGCAACAAAACGATCCGCACCAGGTGGGTCGCGGCGTTTATGTGCGCGGTGGGACGGAGTCGCCAAAAATAAATTAATCAATTGCGATTTTGACTTCCGTTTATTCGGGACCCCGGGGTCCCGCCATAAGGTTCAAATGCATGTTTATAAACACACAGCTTCCATGAAACAAAGTGGTGGTACTTACGTGCCCATGCTTAATTTGTTTCGATTGTTGACCTACAAAAATCTGGCCATGTCTTGCACCCCCGGGGGGTGCGCGCACCCCAGGTTAAGAACCACTGCTACAGACACCGATGGCATAACAAACACGCTTACAAACACAACAAAAACAGAAACGCAACAGCTCGAGGTTACGCCACTGGGGGGGAATGATATGTAATGGTGACGGCTTAGGGAACCCTTCATCCAGCACTGGATTGATCAAAGATGACGATGATGCGGAAAAGAGGACAAATCGATGTATTTATTTAGCCAGGTGACGACAGGGGGTCAAACACAGGGCGGCGCTCACCTGAGCACCATGAGGTTCTGCACCATCTCCTTGCCCAGGTAGTGGTCGATGCGGTAGATCTGCTCCTCGGAGAACAGCTGCGCCAGGTGTTGCGACAGCTTGTCCGAGCTCTGCAGGTCGCGGCCAAACGGCTTCTCCACGATCACCCGGTTCCAGCCGCTGGCGACACGCGGGGAGGCGACGACGATCATCGTTACGGTCGTCGTGGTCGTCGCTCCGCATCGAGAGTTCGTCGCACGCCACGTCAACGCAAGCCGGATTTACAAAAGCATCTAACATGAGGGCGAGGATTTGCATTTTACAAAGGAGCTCCGGCCGGCCAGGTGGCTAGGCGGCAGGACGAGCAGTTCCCAATCGCAAGGTTGCAGCAAGCTCAACTCCTGGTTGGGAGTTGACTCGGCTCATCAGGCCATCGGTGTCAATAAAATTAGAAACACTTTTTTGGGAAAGTCAACAGCGGTCGCCCTTTGGAGAGACTCGCCCCCATCATAGAAATGTGGAACTTCCACCAGTGGCCTGTAAACTGGAAACGAGCCCTGCCCCTATGCTCAATTCAGCAGAAATTAATAACGTTGACCTTTGTATCTGAACGGAGAGGAATTACTATGAAAACACCCACGGCGGACCCGACCATGTCTACCACCATCACCGCCCCCAACTCCCTCACCTCCACCACCCCCAACATCCCTACCGCCCCCACCGCCCCCACCTCTCCCGCTGCCATCGCCACCGCCCCCACCTCCCTCATAGCCTTCACCGCCCCCACCTCTCCCGCTGCCATCCCCACCGCCCCCACCTCCCTCGTAGCCTTCACCGCCCCCACCTCTCCCGCTGCCGCCCCCAACGCCGCCCCCACCGCCATCCCCACCGCCGCCCCCACCGCCGCCCCCACCGCCGCCCCCACCGCCGCCCCCACCGCCGCCCCCACCGCCGCCCCCACCGCCATCCCCACCGCCATCCCCACCGCCATCCCCACCGCCATCCCCACCGCCATCCCCACCGCCATCCCCACCGCCATCCCCACCGCCATCCCCACCGCCAACCCCACCGCCGCCCCCACCGCCGCCCCCACCGCCCACTCACGTGGTGCTCATGCAGGTGGAGCGCACGTTGGATGTGACGGACTCGAATACGCTGGGCGGCAGCGCGAGGTAGAAGAGGCGGTTAGAGAGGCGGCCGTGGGCGAGCGTGTCCAGCTGGGCGGCGAGCTTCTCGAATGGCTGCCGCACGTCATACTGGCCCGACACGTAGATGTTGCGGGTGAAGAACTTCTCCAGGGCTTCCTCCTCGCCCGCTCGCACCTGGCTCCAGCACAGACGCGGCCACACAACAGGCAGACGGGGACGATGAGTCGCAGTTGTTGACTGCTGGGTTAGGCCTCCGATTAAGCACGGTTGGCTACGTATGATGCGAAGCAATCACACTCTTAGGTTTTTTCAGTAAAGTCATTTTTATTATTAATTTTTAGCTACGTGACTTTACCGAAAAAACCTAAGAGTATGAATCCTTGCAGTCACGAAAGCTTCAAATCTAGATGTGAAGGAAGTTCAACGTACAGACGTACGTACGTAGGCCACAACGATGGTGCAGCCAAATTTCTGTTGTTGTTCTAAGAATCTCCACCATCTGACGTAGTCAAATAATTTGAAACTAGTCACGTGGTGTACGAGCGTTTAACGCACCCGGTAGGTTTAAGAACTATTCTTACGGCCAAATTAATCATATTATTTGGGTCTTTCGGTAAAGTCACATTGATAGGTTCAAAGAAAATAACAAAAAACTTCGACGTTTTGATCACAACACAAGCAGTCTTCATCAGGAAAAGGGGGTTAGCCTCTAAAGGCAAACTGTTTATAAAGGTTTAAAATTGGGCGTAGCCCAAGTGTCAGTAGCATGGGTGGGGTAGCTAATGTTAATGTAAGGGAAGTTGCTGCTAGAGGTGATGGTCGTTGTTGGTAGTGATGGTGCTGGTGGTTGGGTTTCCACCAATTAAATTCATCAATTAGATTTCATGTTTTGCTTCAAGATGGTGCGAAGGCCTGCGTCTTAAGAGGAGACAATGTTAACAAAAACATATAATTCTACGTTGGCAGGCGTACACAAAGTCAAATAACTAAATATCAAATTCACCAATAACACTGCCCCAAAGTGGGAACAAAATACAATCAGTCATGTCTTGGACAATGGCCCTTTTCCATAGCAGCGATCGCGAGGCCAGAAAAATCTCTGGACTCTCACTCCCGAGGTTCTCGTGTGTGGATTTCCCACCTGTCACCACCACCACCATCACAGCCACACACGGTACAACGTTCATTATACTCGGGTCTGGCTGCCTCATCATGACTTTGTCAGCGATAAGGGGCCACAAGGAGCCGGGTAGGTTCCTGGGTTGGCGTGTAGATTTCACACGTGTGGATTTCACAGGTGTGGATTTCACACACGCCACCACCGCCACCAGGAGCTCGGTTTGGCCAGCAGCTGCATCGGCAAGGAATTGCAGGGCCTGCACCTTCACCTTCGTTCATAAACAAAACATCTGACTCGAGCGAGGTCGTCTCTCCTCCCCGTCCTCCGCCGTCCCCCAACGGAGGCGGCTTCATCGTCACCTTCAGGAAGGGCAGGCAGCGCTCGCGGATGTCCTTCATGGTGATGGCGGAGCGTGCGTACCCGATCACGTACGTGTCGCTCGGCAGCAGCCCATCCCTGAACAGCCACCTTCACACACGCGCAGGCAATTCGAACAACGGCGGTTGACGGAGGAAAACTGCATCGCTAAGTGGCGACCAAATCGCCCGCATTTGGGAAATCGCATTGGGGTCATTCAAGTAGCCCAGCACGGTTCTGTCCGAAAACATGAATGTTCTCACGCTGAGATTTATTCAATAAAAGCAACATGAATAAACCAATTTTGGTCCGATGAACCAACTCTTTGTGTGTATATATATATCTTTGTAGACCGCATCCCAGATGTACATGCAAACTAAGTTGTGTTTCTTCTGTGACTTCATAATGTGGCGAAATAAAGATTTTACCAATTGGTGAGGCCCATTTGCATCTGGTGAGTTTGCTTGCAAGTCCCTGAGTGAAGGGTAGCAAAGCAATGGTGGCCTTAAAAGAGCTGATAATTTTTTGTTAGATTTTAATCTATTCTGGCTTCATCTATGACTAAATCACCCAGGAATCCACTGAATCTCATCAGATCTCGGAAGCTGAGTGGAGTAGAGCCTGGATAGTGCTGGGATGGGTGACCTCCATTAATTTAATTTGACCCGCCTATACTGGACATCTGTGAAAAAGAGCTTCATAGCTCATCGGATTCCGCCTACAGTCTAAATAAAGATTCTGATATCGGCTGCAAGGTTCTGCTTCGTTGTGTGCAGTGTAACAAAATCCATCGTTGTACTGTACTTCTGTGCCCCCCATCCGCCATCCAGTGGATTGATGATCAAGCAATCCATGACATGCCTACCAAAGACACTACAAACGAACACCCAGTTTAAACCACAAGCAGACGAAAACCAGATTCAAACCCAGGTTCTCGGCACCCGCTGGCGCATTTGCTCCAGCGCAGACATTACGCACCCCCCTCCCACCCTCCTGAGGACACGCGCCCACCTCACAAGCAGGACCTCTGGAGATAACGAGGGCATTCGATTAATTGGTGTTAATGTGAGAAAACGCGAGATGACGCGAGGGTGTCACCGTGTGAGCCATGATAATCTGAACTAATTAAAGTGTGGCCCCTTTGGTGGATTAAAGGCTAATGTTGATGGATGGAAAATGTGCCTCGTTAAGAGTTTAGCGTACTGGCCGTGTTCGCAGAGAATATTTGTGCCCCGCATCATTTGCTTGCTGCTCGCAACCAATATTGGAGAATATCGGTTTCCCTTTCAGGAAATAAAAAATATATAATTCATGTTTGCCTGTATCCGTGCATATTTGACCAAAACTTTAATTTTGAAACTACTTTCTAGACTTAATTGTGAAACGGCTGCTCGATTTAATGTATCGTTTTAACATTTCATGACATCTGTTCCGGCCTAACTTTACTCGAATGTCTAAATAAACCCTTCCCCCGAACCTCTAACACCAAGCCTATCAAATAACCCAAACACCTAACCTTTCACCACTCCCAATTAACCCCAACACCTAGGCAGTAACCCCAACCACCGAACTATAACATCTAACCCTAGCGTTTGCCCTGAACCTTGGGGTACACACATGTATGAGGGACCAAATAAGTCACCAAAATATCGTTTCTGGGGGCACAAATATTTTGGGGGAACCAATATTTATTTAAACCGTCAGGTTACACCATGATGGGCTCAAACGTGATGTCACACTCTAGGCAGGAGACAATCCACCCCATTGGGAATTTGATTGTCACAATTTGGGGGCCTAAATTGAAATCCACACACTCGATTGCCTTTTTTCCCCAGTTTTTTTTATTACCATTTCATTTTCATTGGTCATATTTGTTTTCTGTTTACAGTTTTGTTTGCCCAGATACAATACAAGTAGGTTAACATGGAAAGCTTTGCACAGATGGATTCAATGATTCACGAGTTGCACTGCCACCTATCTGTTAGCCACCTCACAGCCCCGGGGCTCTGACAGTTTCACAGATCCACCAACATTGGCCTCCACAGCGCTGCCTGCGCTGCCTGCGCCCCCCGCGCCCCCCGGGCTTGTGACAACTTTCCATGACATTTTTTTTAATGACCAAACCCGCCACACTCGAGCACCCAATTTAATCACGGGTGGCTGAAGCCCCGGATCCAAACCCCACATCTCAGCGGCGCTAGCTCGGTTTCGCTGACGCGACCGGACGATGTTATTCTCTCACGCGGGGCACCACTATTATTATTTTAATTTTCTAAAAGCTGACGAGCCAGCCAAAAGGTTTCAACTCGCTGCGGCGCACCGAAAGGTCATCCAACTGCTGTGACCCCCTTCGGCTTGTTGTCAGAGTGCACGATCGCTTGGCGGATGAGCGAGCGCGCCTTTTAATAAATGCAGTGCGTTTGATTGATGACGGTGGAACCCAGGGTTACCTCAGTCAGGTACATTCGAAATAATAACCGACTTGCGGCGACGTCACTCCCTCGCAAAGCTCTTCTGCCGCGCGGTCCCTTCTCACCAATTCACTTCTCACGACTCCGTCTCAGAGCGGTCCGCCAGCCCCCCACTATAAGGTTACCCCCCCCCCCCATTGCTTGCGTGCATCAGTGCGCCCACTCCTGGCAATTTAACCTAATTGGCCGAGGTGCGGAGGTGATGGGGGTTAATGTGCGAGCCGCAGGCAAGTCGGGTCACGCCTGGCACTTTGCACCACTGCTGTCCCATTGAGCAGCTCACTTTCTCCCTTAATAATACATTATAATATATAATTATTATATATATTCGCCGTACAGGTTTCCTTCGCGCTACGCGGGTTCGATTGGTGCGACTTACGCATTGTAAGTATGTGGCTAACGTATTTACACTCAAAATTCGCTCTGCGCGGTTTGAATCCACTCGGGTGCGGAGGCTATGCGGTCGAACGTGGGACAACATTGTGTGTGTGTGTGGTGTACACGATACTCGGCAGACAGCTGTCTCGTGCGGTGCATTGTGGGTTGGGTGACTGTACGGTCCGTGCTACGTGATCACGCTTTGTGGGCCCTTTTTTGGAACGAATCTACTCCCGCGGAGAGCGAGGGAAACCTGAATATAATTGCTTAGAGCAAATCGGTTCCTGAATACGCTCCCAGCATGTGGACAAAAACGTCGGGCATCGTGCGCCGCTAACCATAACGCCATTTGCACCTTCCCGGCACGTTATCTGGCAAAAACAAATTATAATAAAAACAAAAAGCAATCGGGGTTAATCCTCCGACACTGCAGCCGACACAATTTCCATAATGGTAATGCACATCAATTGTGGACTAATAGCCTATGTGCGTTTTGCATCCCAGCCAATTAAAGCAACGAATAAATGTCCTCCCCATACAACTGTAGCCTACTGCCGATTGCAGTCCGGCCACAACCGCTCGCACAAAATGAGGGGTACGTGCTGGGGAGGCCATGGGTTTAAGTGCCGTTGGTTACGGGGGCGCGAGGGACGGGTTTGACCGCACTTCACCACACCGGTCAGTGCGGGATGGTGAAAGAAAAACACATTCTGTCCCGTCTCCCTTGCGGGGTTCCCGACCGGAATGGGTGCCCCCCTACACGGGATAGCCACCTCGGGCGCGACCGGCAAACGAGCTCCAATCTGATCTCATGAGATCTCACGAGCTTGGATGGGTGACCACCATGCAACGCGAGGTTCTCATAGGCTGGCTGTGGAGTTGTGCGCCAGAGGACCGGTTCAGAAATGACTCGCCATTGATGTGAGCCGTGGACGTATGGTGAACGTCTTTCGTACCGTGAAGCTGCCAACCGCGCTAATCGGAGGTGCAAATCGCGGCCTTGGCTGGGAATCGAAACTCAGGTTTCCAGGTGCGTAGTGCAGTGTGCAAACCACTGCACCACTGCTCAACCACACTAGGAAATATTCAACGTGGGAGTAAGCCCACATTAAATCAACGTTCCTCCATTTCAATTATATTTTAACAACCTAGGGCAAGGTTGTGGGCTCAGTATCCACAAGAATCAAAACACTATAATCTCCCCAGTTGCGCTCAAAGAAGCCATTACAGAAACCGTTTGTGCGGTAATTCACAGCTTAATTATACAACTGGTGTTGCATGTTAATGCATTTTAATGAGCATCGTGTGTGTTTTGTACACAATTAACAATGCAATTTGTTGCATACACAGGTATAGGGTTACACTATAGCTCAGTGTAGAGCAGCAGCCCTAGACAAACAGAGAGGTTTGGAGGTTCAAACCTAGGCTTGGGTCAACATGGACCTATAATTAACATCATCAGCAGCAACATTACCATCCCCATCACGATTAGTAGAAACATAATTATCATCAGTACAAAACTCATCATCGGCAGCAAAGGTAGCACTATCTTCATCACAATCATCATCACCATCGTCATCAACAGCGGATCAAAATTAAATCGTGCGCATCGCCTCTTCACAGGAGCACGACCTGCTGAGTCTGCTCCACTTTGTACAGGGAAGTCAATGTGCTGCCTCTTGTGGAACTACAAAAAACCTGGACGCACCCTGTCATTGGCACCCACCCCCCCCGTCGTGTGCTGTTCAGGCCTTCATAGGTGCTCACTGACAGCACTTGCCCCAACACTCTCCTAAGGCTATACGGGGGATCTTTGCCTTTGTGCGAGCGCACTTCTCTTCATGTGATACGCCGCTACGGACGGACGGACTCGATGCCGGCATGGAAATGTGGAATTTCTCCAATCGCGCCGTGTCGCTCTCCCCTCGATCAGCGTATTTCCCCAGGCCTCGTCGCGACTCAATTATAATGGCAGATGCCGCACGAGGCTCGGGTTTAAATCGCTCGCCCGGGGGGGGGGGGGCACGCAGCTCAGCCGATTAACCAAAAGCGTGAGGGGGGGGGGGTGTTTGGATGGTCGTCTGTTCATCAGTCTATTTCATGGTTTTATTAAAATTCCTGTCTATCTACCGCATTCATTTCGACATCGACGCGTCCGTCGACTGCACTTTTTTTAATGTATCGGCCCCTGTATCCGTGTTAACTATTCTGTATAACTGTCTGTTGTTTCATTTCAATGTCCATGCGCGTCTATGTCAGCGATGATCACATTGATGTCTGTCGATAAATCCAAACTCACCGCGGCACGCCTGCCACGTCGCCGCGACACCACCGGCTGCCAAGCACCGTGTTCGGACAACTACCCCCGGAAGTGGATACTGCAGAGATACTGACGCCAGACCACATTAACCAGCGCTGAGAAGTACCAACAAAAAATAACGCCCCCCCAACCCCCATGAGCCGCAACGCACGAAGGAGGCCATCATCCAGCAGTGGATAGACAAAGGCTGTTGGGTGTGTATTATAGAGCGGAGAGTGCCGGTTTGACAACGCGAATCTCACATCCACCACCACCGTGTACAGTTGCCGACTGTGGCTTGTGCGTGCGCACGAGAGAATTACATGGGAAATCCTCTTTGTGAAAGCCGGCAATAAATAATCGGGTCAGGGCCATTTATAACGTGGCCCACATTTGACTGTCGAGTTGCCTGCTTTGGCATCGTGTGACAGTAAGGTTCTGAAAATGCTTCCAGTGAATATGCCCCGAACTCACCCAACTCAAGCACCCAGGCATCATTCTCACCACCAACTCTTCATCCACCGACTCGGCTACTTAATCAACATTCTCACATACTGCCGTCGCCAATTCATTTATAGACTCACTTGGGCCACACACTCCACTCATCACAGTATCCTTAGAGTCACTCGCTCGTCCACTTTACTCAGCGACTGTATTCACTTCAGTCACCGAATCACTCGCATAAATGCACCCAGTGACCCACACTGGACTATTCACCACTCACTCACTCACCTATAAACTCACTAATTAACTTAAACCGCAGGTTTTTTCATAGCCAATGCAAGGGTACCTTTTTTTTGGTTCGGCCACGGGGAAGGTTTCGTGCCAAAAGTTGTCATTTGACCCCTCAACCACCTCACATTTACAAAGATATTATTTATATGCGCCTATGCATTACTCATATTCTGACCAATAAAGCTCAGCTTAATACTTTAACAATAATAAGAAACAATTGAAATGCCAATTGAAATAGAAGACCAGTGAAATTGTTTTATTACAAATTTGTTTGAACATTTTTTTACGCGTAGGCTGTTTGAAACCAATATTATTCACAATATAGTTTTTGGGTTAGATTGCGTAACTGTGTAATCGGCAGTGAAAAGTCGTGCTCAATTATAAATGTTGTGCAGTGTTCTCTAACACACAACCGGTGTACTCAAACAGTAACTAATCGGCGCCCTTTGTTCACGAGACAACCTTACGAATTGGCCGTGTCAGGTTGGAGGTGGTTGTTTGAAATAATTTGCGTATTAAAAACGCAAACCTGTCAACCCCTTATCAGTGCCTACCCAATTCAAGACCAATTCAGACCTTATTGGTCACCCCCTGCCATTAGAAATCTCAACGTTCATTCAAAGTCCCATCACAAGGGAGAAACACAAACAAATACACTTTTTTTTGCCTGTATTGAAACGTCTGTACGCCATATGGACCTGAAAACTCAATTTCCCTGTACAAGAATACGAGTAAGCCGTATGGGTTGACAGCTATGAAAGCGACCAGTCCCATATGACGAGGCAATGGGACTGGACCCTTGCCTTGGCAGTTTCTGATGTCACGCTAAATGCACAGAGTCGCCCAGACCGATGGCGTTCAAGTAACGCGTTTTAATTGCCAACATTTTTCTCGTGGCGTTCAGCTCTCACGTTGTTTTACATTAAATATAGCCTGGTTGGTCACTGGAACAGTGTCCCGGATAGGACGAGGATCAATTGATGAGATTTTAAGTAAATTTTTATTAATTTTAATTATTTTTAGTCGAATATATATTGTTGATCTCTTAACTGTGATTCTAGAATATGCGATTGTTAGTTTTATGTTAGATGCCTGGGCGAAAAGTGAGCCAAGTTTTTTGCCCAGTCCTGGCCAGCTGACTCAAAAAACTAACTCAGATTATTTGGCCTCACTTGATTTTACGTGTCCGTTACCTGATGAAGGGGCGACACGGTGACGAGATGTTAACTCCCTCGCCTGGCATGCAGGTCGTGGGTTCGATCACAATCGTGATGCCTGTATATTTGGAGTTTTCATGCTCTCTCCGTGGTGGCGTGGGGATCTTTCTCTGGGTCCTCCGCTTTTTCCCTCCACATTTAGAAACACGCTCTTGGAGTATTTGGCTGCTATAAATTTCCACAAGCCAAGCCACTTCGTTGAACTATATAGTTTAAATAGTTTGAGTAAAACATCGTCATAAGTTGATGATAAAGTAATTAGTGAAAAGTGTCAAGCCAGAAATGAGGGAGGAGGGGCTTTAGCAGTCAGAATCTGATTGATACAATGGCATGGATAAATAATATATTTGTAAATGCAACAATCTTGTGGGGTGGTGGATGGAGGGTTAATGACGATAATTTTGGCATAAAACTCACAAATTAATGAACTCATGCATCCAGGCATCACCATCATCCTCACCTCACTCACCCACTCGCTCGCCACAGCACTCACCAGAGTGTCGGATAAATTTTCTTCTTGGCCAGATCTCCCTGTAAGAGATAGAATGAGACAGAAGAGTGCAAAACATTAACACAATTAAAGCCATTCCGACAGTCATAATCGCTTACTCAGAGTGACGCATATACACACACACCCTGCACGCACGCAAATAATGATGCGCCGATTCAAATTCTTTACTAAATGACAGCCTGATAATCATAACAGCACGAGTCTTTCGCGAAAGACTTCCAAATATGAATCTGCCCACGCCAGGTAGAACATTACTGTGTAGGCTGCTCACACGTCCCACCACACGTCGTCTCTTTGTTTCCCATTCGACAGAGAGCCGTACAAAAGACACAAACCGTAACAAGGGAAGGGGGCGCAGAAACCCCGCGGACAAAATCCCTGGAACTCGGTGCTCTTGGGACTTTAACGCGTTCCTTCAACATGAAAATACCCTCGTGTTCTGTGGTCGGCCGTTGACCGCACACGAATCAAACACGAGACGTGCCAATCTCCTAAACCCGGTGGGGGCCACGCAATCGGCAGGAGACGGCGCGGTGCGGCGAGTCGGTCTGAACACTTGTTTAAAATATCAATCAATTCGGTAGGCCAATAGCAACGAGAAACTCATTCCAAGGAATGTCGATTTCTCACTCGACTACCAACAAATAAAAAGAAATACACAAATGTTACCGTATTATACGACGAAAATAGTAGCCACGAAAAGCCAGAATAAAATGAAGTTTATAAACATAAAAATCTGATTATATACGTCCGATAGGCGCAGGATTTATTCACCACCCCCGATTAGCACGATTGGCCACGTACGGTGCGAAAAAAGTTCCACGTACAAAGATTGTAGAAGTTCCACATATACCAGAAACCAACGCAGTCTCTGAAATCTTCACTCATAATCGGCTTCACCGACAGTGGGGAAACCCCAAGCAAGCCACAGCTTAGAATGAAGCGGTGGCTAACACCAAACTCTCTCCCGTTACCCCCTCTCCATCTCTCTCTCTCACCGTGGCGCCGAACATCACGAAGACATGGCTCTGGTTGGATGACGATCCCACATGGCACTCGCGTCTCGCCGCGCCGTGCACGGAGCCCATGTGTGGGGGGTCTCACGCCAACTCTCCGCGCAGCAGCACGTGGTCCCCAACGCAGCCACCGCCACCGCTACCGCCCCCCGCCGATTCTCTGTGCGCACGTCTGCCTGCTCGCCGTCTTATGATCACAACTGCTCCTCCTCCTGCTCCTGAGCCCCCCCCGTCTGGACAGCTGTCACTGGTTTTAGGTGACTCTGCCAGTGAGACCCTCCCTCTGTCTGTGCCGTTGAGGTGTGTGGCGGGGGGGGGAGTGGTCAACGGTACGCTAAGTGGTGGTGGTGGTGGTGTTCATAGTGGCCGGTGGTGGTGATGATCGTTATTGTGGTCATGATGGTCCTGGTGACGATAATGGGTGGTTGTGGTGGTGATGGGGGAGTTGCAATACGAACCCACTGGGAGCAATGCCCGTTAGTGGCTGTTATATAAAAAAATCCCTAGGAAAATGTTATTCAAATTATTCGTACAGTGAAAAAAATCGTGGTGTATGTATTATGTAATGCTTTGCAACACGTGTTCGGGTAAGTATTTTATTATTTTATTCGTTCGACAGAAGCCAATGGATAGAAATAATTATTTTAGCATATTTGCAAATATAATTTTTTTCCAAGGAGTAGGTCTCCAAGTTTTGGGGAACACTTTGATCAATTTATCCGGTTTACAAGAGGGCAAAAACCTAATAAAAACTCAACTTTATACTAAAGTTTCGTCAACAATTCATTATTGTTACAAGCGTCGTGTGATGAAGTATTTAATTGGGAATGCTCACAGACCGAATCGGTACAGCCTGCGATCCAGGTTCGATCCCGGACCATGGATTATGGTCAGGCAACAACCTGAGCAATCCGCACGAACCAGCGTGGTGAAGTATGTTAAACAAACCCCTCCCCCCCCCATGACCAACATGGCTCAGGGCAGGCCTCCAATCCGGAGACGAATAAACGAACGGCGTTTTCGCAATCATACGTCAGTCGAATCCAGCTTGTTTAAATTACCAATGTGAAAAACTGATTGACTTGTTTCAAGCCACGCTTTGAGGACAGTGCCACACTGTCCACCCGCAGGGAGGAGCGATGTCCCGCTTGTCATTGATGGCTCCAGGCAGCTGCGCGTCCGATGGAAATTTTAGTGGCCAGATCTGGAGGACAGCCAGTGGTGTGTGTGGGGGGCGAGACCCGTGGCGGCAGGATGTCGACCTGACTGCTGCGGCAGACACACTGGGGTTCGTTTGGCCCCGCGACGCGAAATCCCACAGAAATCTTCAGGACAATCAGCAGCAGCAAAACGTGCCTGGGTCTTCCGAATTTCGTGAGTAACGGAGCTGGTAGCGCATTCGCCACGTGAATTATGCCTGCCGAGTCGAACAACCGAACGTGCACAGCGAACGGATGCTTGGACAAAGTTATAAATAGAGCGGCTACAGCTTAAGGGGGGTGAGGCTGGGGGGGGGGGACTTGCCGGGTTTTTTTTTCTACAAGAGAGTTGCTGGGGTTAGTGCGAGGCGCGTCGGAAGACGCCGTGGGATCATGTTGCGTCTGGTGAGACGCCGCTTGCAAAGTTCCTTATAAGTTGACAACTTGCCCGCCCGAGGGGGGCACGTGGGCAAGGCGGTGGTGCTCAACGGGCAGCCCCCTGCAATTGCTCACTCGCGCGCCGCTGCCGCTGGAAAAAGAGCCTCCCCCACTACCGAGGCGTGAAATCTTGAGAGCATCTCTGCAGGGAGTTTTGGCCTACTCTTCCACACTGGTTAGACGTCACGGAGCACCGACCTGCCAATCTGTCAACCCTTTGATAGATGCGTCAGGTTGACCATCGGGTAAGTCCCGAATAGCAACACAACTTGATAACATTGCATTCACATTGGATCACCCATGACTCTGTGTTACACACGCATGGACAGAGCTAACGTGACACTGCTTTCAACCTCAGTTGGAGAGCAACGAAAAACAAATGTAATTTATTTTTGAATTGCACCAACACCGCTCGTGACAACGGAAAGTCAGTTCTTAAAAATCTATCTTTTATATATATAAAGCTATTTTGTGCATTTTTTATTCCAGCTCTGTGGCAATTTCCTGCTGGTTTAATGTCTCTCCATGCCGTGTCAGTTGTGGGGATTGCTTGACCACACTTCACCACGCTGGTGAGTGTGGGCAGGGGGTAGGCGGAGTTCAGGACCAGTTCAGATATCATTCGTCATCTGATGTCAGCCAACGGCTGGGCATCGACCACTGGAATAAAGTCTATAAATGCCACAACCTTTATTTTTATTGTCCATCAGCATGCGGGCATTCAATACGAATATTTAAATCTCATGTACTGATGAATATGGTCTATTTGGAAGCAGACCGACTGCCTGAAGGCGACAGGACAATGACATTGGTTGAATTATTTAAAGCAAGTGTCTGAAATCGAAATGCCGCCCCCTGCCGATCTGTGCTCCTAAATGCAAATCATCCGGAGCGCCCCTTAGCGGCACAGTGTTGTTGTAGAGTGTAGGGCAATGATGGGCTGTGTTGGGTGGATGAGGACCAAACGACAAGACCCAGGGAGATATTAAAGTGCTTTTATCACCGATCAGCTTTCCCCATCCTTGGCTCGGCAATATCAGGGTTAGTATCATTTATGGTGACTAGCCGAGGCTCAAATGTAAAGGAGAAATGTGACGACCAGTTTGGCTCGACGACTACCACTGAGAAAGAAACTTGGGTGAGAATTCGGTTCGATTCAAGTCTTACCCTTTCTTTTCTCCAGTTGTATCCCCATTCTGCTATCGGTCTCCTGCCATGAAACTCAAGTTACGGGGTTCATAGCGCAATGTACAAACTGCCCTTATTCATATCCACATTATCTTGACATGCAAATATATTGTTCTATTAAGCCTTCAGACAGTAGGGACAATTCCTGTTCGCAAACTACTTATCTATATATATACACACACAATGGTAGCACAATTGTAAGCGCACCTGGCAAGTGATATCCAAACCGGTCCTAGGTATCCCCTTTAGTCAACCCACAATCTCCAGTGAAGTACGGTCAAATGACCATACATGCCTACACAAAGCTTACACTATCCGCTACAGTGATGTGGAATTTTCACGACCGGGCTAAGGGTTTTAAACAGAGATGAGAAGTGCCCCAAGTTTCTTGAAAAAGCGTGACTTTGAAAAATTGTGCAAAGTCATTGAGCAATGAGTAATGTTCAATAGCAGTGTGGCTGCACTGTGAGGATGTATCCTGTTGGCTCGAGGGGCTAAGAAGGCTAAGAGCGAGAGAGTAGAAAGCTGGTACACCAATGAGGTCCTGGATTAAAATCTGGGATTCGGCCACTCACAATTAAGTGAGGTTATGGTCTCAGCCTGGTCACCAATTACTGCACCAAAGACCCCGTCGCACAGCAAGGCTGCTTCGGGCCAGCGGGCGCTCTCCACTAAACCATTTTACATTGTAGTTGAGGGTTCAATCCCAACTACAACAGGCTATGGAGTGACCTCTTTAGGTGATAACAAATACAATTAAAGCCATTCTCAATACACTGCTGGATGAAGGCCTCTACACATGTCAGTCACGAGTTGTTTTTCCTCTCCAATGTCGGTCATGGGAGGGAGGGGAGGGCCGGTTCTGATACGACTCACCACTGATGTTACCTGTGGCCGGGAATTGAACTTGGGTTTCCAGGTTCGTCGTGCAGTGCGTTATCAAGTGCCATGAGGTCCACCCCCGTGGAATGTGATTAGTGCGTGAAGTAAAACAATCCCTCAATCTATCACAGGCGCACCGTGCACTCGGGAAGAGGAGAGCCTCCCCATGATGTGCAAGTCCTCATCTAGCAGTGGATTGATAAGAGCTGTGCATGCATTAAAATGTAATGCAGAAACGCATGGACTAGTAATGTGCACCCTCTGCTGGACAGTAGGTGGTAAAGACGTTACAACAGGGGGGCATTACGTGCTGTAACAGGTGTCGCACGTAACTCCACAAGTTGCAAAATCGAGTCTATAAACTGAAACGGTAATTTTAATCGTCTTTATTTAACCATTATTAGTCTTATGTCTTGTGCAATAAATTATAAAATTTTAATTCGTCGAATGGCATTATTGTGTGTTGTGTGTGTTTACAAGCAAATTATTTTAGTCAATCCACTCCAGAATGATGGCTCCTCCAAGCGCCACGTGGGTTATGGGAGTTATTTTCCCACGTCGCCACGCTGGTCAATGCGGGTTAATTAAGAATGTTCTAAAGTGGTGGACATTCCTCGCCGTGAGCGTACGGGTCGGAAAACGAACACCGACACAACGGAAAGCAATCTGAAAAACTGCGGAAGCGTGAAGAAGGAAAAATACACGCTCGGAATGACAGTGCGAGGAGGAGGAGGGACACGTGGACTTCGAGAGCACATGGGAATTGGATAGACAAGGCTGACGGTTATCACGAAACATTCAGTGGGCTTTGGGCAGGAGCGCATAGCAAGAAGGGACGATGGCCGATGGTCTGAAGGCAGCCAGAGTGTGGAACATGCCCCACAGTCCACAACACCACTGGACAACACGGAGCGATGGGATCGGCTCGTGTGCGGGCGATGCGTTGCGACATGGCAGGGACAGTGAGGAATGACGGCAGCATTGGCAGGCCTTCATGCAGCAGTGGAAAGATCGTGGCAGCCAATGGCTAAGCCTTCCACATAAAGACAATTAACGATGTGACAATTGCGTTTATATTACCGTACCCTGACAGAGGGATGTGGACCTACGTGGCAAATCGTCGGCATTGGTTCAAGCAAACTTGTCTCTGCTCACAAGACACTGCATGTCAAAACCGGTCCATAGTTGGCGTGTGTTGAACCAATGCTGCTGAAATGATGTGCTCCCAGAAGGTCATGTGGCTGCTAGGGATGTGTAAAAAACTTTTGTGGAGTGAGGCATCTTTGTCTGCTTATTTATTTTGAACCTAGGTAACAATAACCAGACGCTGTCTCTTTCGTTTATAGTCTTAGACATATAGATTTCGATAAGTGCATAACTTCAGTGGCATTGATACAAGAGGACTCCGAATCGGTTTCGACACACCAGTTGCCTCATCAGCACATATTGTCTGCCTACTTATTTGATTTACGACTGCAACAAAGATATGAACTGGGTAGCACCGGTACCATCGCAGAACGTCCATTAAAGAGCCTCAACTTATTGTGCCCTTCCTGCTGAAATAAATAAAATATATCTAAATCTACGTATGCATACTGTTACTTATATTCTCCACAACGACGCGAATTATGAATACGAACCTATGTAGCTCGGTTGTTAGCCGAGTGCACTGACCACGAGGTTACAACCCTGAGCCACAAAGGTGGGTACTTGTAAATACGGCACTGTTTGAGCAAGCCATGGGTTTATTGCAATCATTGCTTGCCAAGTTTAACAACTTGTTTAAAAATTTACCGAGTTGCGTTATTAATCCCAACGAGATTCACACCATCGGATTTAATTAAAGATTATCTCACCACGTAAACAATGTCGCATATATTATGCACAACCAAACAGAGAATTAGATATCTGCTATGAAAACACACGAGAGACATCGCTCTCCAAATCAAAAAAAGGGCCATCGCCCCTTTTAGTGTCGTGTTCTTAACGAAGGTGTTGAGTTTTGTGTTGTAATTTTCCAATGCAGCAACACAAAATATGGATAGCGCATTACATATTTATAATGCCACAAACGGGGCTTTGAACCCAGGCCCTCCGTTCGGTGGTGGTGGCGGCGAGGCGGTATAAACACATTCCTGCGGAGGGAGCTGGTAAGGAACGTTGGTTGCTCGGTCAATGGGCAGGGTCAACGACGGCGTGGTGTATTCCGCAAATATGCCCGACTGTGAGGGCGGGCACAAGCCGGCGTGAGTAGGTTAAACGTTGAGTTTTATAAGGGCACCACGGGGTGACCAGCCCCTCCCCCCACCCAGCCCCACCCCCCCCACCCTCCCCACCCTCCCCACCCCCCCCCTCCCCACCCAGCCCCTCCCTGCACGACGGACGGACACAATAATCCCCTGTGGGCTGGTGTAACCAGGAGGTTCCTACCAGTATCATCAGCATTACCAATACACTGAGCACACACAGTGTGGACCAAAGTACACGACGACAACAAGACTGGTTCCTCCTTCACAGCACTGCTGTAATAAGGTTGTGCAATATTGACTTCATGCAAATTATGTCATGGGCCCCAAAAAGCAAAGTTCAAACTCGCCCATATCCTGATGCGAAAAAAACCGCAATGCAAACTTTCTCTGATATTTCGTGCCCTTTCAGAATCAGAATATTTATTTATACTGCAGGGGGAATCCGATGAACTCTAAAGCTCCTTTTCGCAGATGTCCAGTAGGGGCGTGTCAGAAAGTTACACCAGCGAACAATACGATAGGAGTGCAGAGTATAGGAAAGGAATGCAAATCACAGAATAAAACTACTTTTTAAATGTAATTTACCGGGTAAAACCCATTCAGCCATTGCTATTGCAGGGCCTGCACCTTCCCCACAAGGTGAATAACACAGAGGACCAGGACTAATCAATGTAGAATATAGTCCACAGGCCAGGGCAGGTATTGGTGCAACGTAAGGTCGCAAAAGTTCAGTGGTTACAATTAATTTACAAGGCTAATACGAGTAAATTATTTCTTAACACACTCTTTGCACAATGCACTGTTATTGTCCACATAAAGACAATGACCCCACTCTAGTTACTACCGACAAGTCACACATCTCGCCTGGGCTTATGGACTGAGATTTGTAATGATATATTGTACGTATACGAAGTGAACAAACAGGTTATCAATTTAACCAACCAAAAACATCGTAGGACTTTAGAATAAGGCGCGATTAACTGGCAATTCCGTAAATACAAATATTGACGAGCTCCGTTCAACCTTTTAAAACGTCCTGAGTAAACGCCTCATTGGAAGCCCCCAAACATCGCAACCCACCCTTCTGGCTCTGACATTCACCTCCTCCAAGACAGTGGGTGTGTAAACACCATAAACAACATCAGAACATCACCAAATGGGAAACTTAAAGACACTAACCCACAGTGATTACAATCCAGCATCTGATCTCTGTATATTTGGAGTTTGCGTGCCTCTCTCCCCGTGGCCGCATGGATTTTTCTCCGGGTCCTCCGGTTTTCCCCTCCACATTTAGAATCAACATGTGTTTAAAGTAGTTGGCTGCTCTAAACTTACACGTGATAAACCACTTCTTTGGGCTCTCATTTGCCGCCAGGTCGCTTCTGAAAAAGCTATATATAGCTCAAGTGGGCCTTACCTGGTAAACTAAAAATAGTTTAGCCTTATAGAACAGTAGATAAGAGCCAATGTAGTCTGCGCTCCTTCAACGGATTATGAAGAACAGCGAACTCTGCAGGAATCTTTCAATCCCTGAAGCCCTCTCCCCCTGGACAATTGACACTTTAACTCTGTGCAGGCATCACGCGCAGAGATTAGTTGGTGATGCCAAGCGGTGGCGACCGCGTTATTTCAGAGTTGAGAGGTCCCTCTATTGGCAATACAATATTGAGTAGAACTAATGAAACTAAAACAATACGTACAATTAAATCGAGTATATGCAGCATCACAGCTTGTGCCGTGTGCGATACATGCACGGAAATGTGTGCGCGTGCAAATGCACATGAGTTTATTCATTTATGATGTTAGGAATATGGCACATGGCAAATGTATCTTTTAAAGTGAATACTTTAAAAGGGTAAAGGAGCAGCCCTACAATTGCTGGCCCACACCAGTGCTGGTGGATGGGGCCTCCACTATTGGGCACTCTGGAGGGCCCATTCTTCCATGCCATTCGGGACCGTCTGTACAAGAAAAAAGTATAACCCGTAAAAACAAAGTTTTTCACTATAAATCCTTTAGATGCGTGGCGGCTAGAGTCCTCTCGTCCTCTGGCTTGAGATGGCTGCCACCTATGGGTCAGATGATTGCATTGCACCATTAAGCAATTGGTAATTAAATATATTTTTGTCCTAAAAAGTGTAAAATTTTGGAAAAACTTTTTTCACGAACATTAATTGTCACGCACAACGAGTCTGTGTGGAAAATGTCAGCTCGATTGGATCACGGGAAGTGGGTTAAAACACGACCGAAAGATTTGCACGGTCCTAAGCAAGCAAGCGAACTTAATATAAAGGATTTAAAAAGTACTGCAACAGTAATTTTAACAAAGCCACTGTTACAAATCACCAGGTCGAGTGAAATGTGGAGTGAAGTGTGGGAAGCTCACCAAGTGACACGTCTGGTTAACAAGTTCTTGGAAGCGTAGGCCAAAACAACACGTGTACATCGTAAACTAAACCTATGAGATGACATCTCTCAGTAGCGAGTGGATTGCAGCGACAGTTTTTAGATGTTTATTTGACCAGATAGGGCCCATGAAGCTGTAATTAGCTCTGTTTTAGAAGCGACCTGTCCATCGCAAACTATAGCTCAACGAAAAGTGGCTTATCAAGTGATCGTGCGGCTTAGCGGCCAAACAGCACGCAGATCCTCGGCATCGGCACGAGCCAAGCAGTTGCAGGGGCTGCGCCTTCCAACGTCAAGACTCCTCGTTAAACTCTCGCCTCTAACATCATCATCCTCCTCCTTGCCAACATCATCATCATCCTTCACTCACACGCTCCACTGACCGCGGGCTTTTGTTGCGACAGGAACTCCGCACGACATTCGCGTGTATACCGCGCAGATATTAAACAAAAATCGAGACATCACCAAACGGGGTTCCGCCTCGTAAATGGATCCGCGAAAATAAAATGAACGGGGAAACGAACCGAAGCGCCCAGGACAACGAAAAAATGTGTCTCCTTCTCGTGGAAATCCTCGTCGTCTCGAAGCTCCTGCCGCAGGAGGTCCATCACGTCCGCTTGGGACAGGTGCTGATGACGGTTGTTCATCGATCCAAACCCCGTTACCGATCTGTTCCAAACTAAGCAATAAACCAAATAGAAAACAACGCAAAAAACCCAAAAACAACGCGCAACCAGCCCGGAGCCAAACACTTCCTCATCAACCAGAGCCCGAGGCGCGGGCGCCTTTAAGTAGTCCGCATGCCCCGCCCACAATTTCCGCCTCGTCCAATCGCGGCCGAGCTCTCATTGGCGCGAAACCGACGCCGCAGTGAGACGCGCGCGGCGATTGGACGAACACAAAAATTGCCCCGGTCCCTTTAAATAACAGCCCCCCCAACTACCTGGCGCCCGCCCCCCCCCCCGGCTTTCCCTGAACTTATTAATATTCATGAGACGTTATCCAATCAGAGTGGAGCTTTTATTAACTCGAGCCCACGCTGCGATGAGACGCGCGTATCGATTGGATGACAATATTGATCCCACCTTACACTCCCCCCCCCCGTATTTTCCACATCATCTTTTCCAAGCGGCGTTAATATTCATGAAGCGTTGTCCAATCACGAGCGAGCTTCCGTCGACGTGCCCACGCTGCGCGCGATGAGACGCTCGTTTGCCATTGGCTCGTGGCTCTTTTCTAGGGCGTGGCCACGAGAGCTTGCCCAATCATATGTCTCCGCGGTGACGTCACGCCTACGAGCGCGCCACGTGCGCTTGGGGCCACAGCGGCTGCAACGTTGGCGGGGAGCGGTGGCGCAACCTGCCGAGTTCGATTCCCGCTCACGGTCAACGCCGGTGACTATTATCTGAACCGATCCTGGGCCTACCCCTAGGTCGACTCAGCCTCAAACGGGTACCTGGTGCGGTGTGTGAACGTCGCCACGAGGGAGACAAAGGTGGCCGGGCGTGGTACTGGCCGCCTGGTGGTGTGCCCTGCCGGCCTTAGTAGGTTACTCGCTCACGGCATTTGCCCCAAAAGTATGTTGATTCCATACGGGGGGGGACCTTTAACTTTGTAATGTTATAAATTATGCGGTGTTGCGAAACGGCTAATCAAAGCTCTCTTTTATGTTTTGGTCCAGTCATGCCGTGTCAGCGCCGCACTCACGACAATAAATAATGGAACAGCTGAACTCACAAGAGTTAAGCCGAGCGTTGCCTAAGGCAGTGTGTTGTGTAATGTGAGGTCAGGTGTGGGTGTATAGACACACTCACACACTAGAGACCACCTGCATTGTAACAGGGTGGCTCACATGTCCCGTGACCCGCCATTTCATTCGCTAAAACTTTTTTTTAAAGTCAGGTTTATTTAAAACAGAAAAGGAACAAAAGTGTTAGGGTTAAACTAATTGGAGAGTCACATCTAAATTACTCTGGATTGGAAGGGTGGCTCACATGTCCCGTGACCCGCCATTTCATTCGCTAAAACTTTTTTTTAAAGTCAGGTTTATTTAAAACAGAAAAGGAACAAAAGTGTTAGGGTTAAACTAATTGGAGAGTCACATCTAGACCACTCTGGATTGGAAGAGAGCAGGACCCTTTGTAGGCCATGCGTCGTATCAGAATTTGGTAATATATAAGGGTAGCAAGCACATTAGTAACAAATGATAGGGTTAACAGTGTGAATTATTCATTTCTAAATAATTGCCGTCGTTGGCCACACAACGAACTTGGAACCACAATTGACACCCCTCCCATTGCTGCCGACAAGTGAAATATCTCAATTGGCCTTAACGGACTATTATAACGCCTATTTATAGCGACCTTAATGTGCCTTTATAGTATTTGCTGCGAAAAAATTCCCACAAGTCACTTAATTGGGCTATCATTTGTGGCCTGGTCGCTTTCTGAAAAAAGCTACATACACTTGAGCTAAGTAGGACTTACCTGGTGAAATAAAAAAGTGACAAATTAATAAAATTTCAACGAATTAAAATGTATTTGAACTATATAACTCTTTGTCAGAAGCGACCTGGCCAAAAATGACAACTCAACGAATGTATTGCAGCCAAATAGTCTAAACCTATGTTTCTATACGTGGAGGGAAAAACCGGATGACCAGGAGAAAAATCCACGCGGCCACGGGGAGAACATGCAAACTCCAAATATACAGCATGCGTCATGGTCGGGATCAAACCCACGACCTCCTGCAAACCAGGCGAGGTAGTTAAAATCTTGCCACCATGGCACATCCCTGACAGAGAATTGAAATGAGCAGTTTTGCTTCAAACCACAGTGCGACTTTGCCTTGACGAATGACTAATGATTTCAATAAAACAACACATCCTGGATTCCAATGTAAGATATTGGTCATTTATTTGCACATCACATTTGTCCCAAATCACAGCATACATCATACATCACGGTATAGTTTCGACACCTCGGTAATTAGTACATTAAGACATCATGACCACATTGATTAACATTTTTTGGGATGAGTAATATTTCAAATAAAACAAAGCACCCGTACCCAGGACAGCGAAACATCTTCCCTCATGTAAACAAGGCCATGGGATTGACTCTTTGGCAGAGAGATGCCAGATGATTCCAACCCAGGTCTTTTAGAGAACACGTCCATGACGGGCATTCCACCACCTGTGAAACGATGCAATTTGTGCAAATGTTTTGTTAAACGTTAATTTGACTTGGGCTCTCCCATCCCAAGTTGTCAAGCGTGCGTGCCCAATCGCAAAAGTGTGCAAACTGAAAGTTGTTTCACCAACGCAACCAAATAACCCCCAAAATATCTCCCGTTTTGTTTTATGTTCAATGGTGCTTGGTTCAGACACAAACCTCTGTCCTAAGGCAGCGTGGTTCCCAACCTGCAGTACGTGAACCCCAAGAGGTACATGCTGCTCCATCTCCAGGGAGTACGCGGGACAAATCAATCACAACGGCGGTTGGTTACGTGGGGTACGAGGATGCAAGTGGTCACCAAACAGTGCTTCGTTAACATACACATATTTTGTATTTAATTGCCAAATTTGGTTGTGAGAATTGTTATTCAGGTTAATAAAAAAAACGCTTGCACCACGTGACAATTTAATGTTTGGCTACGTCGGGTGGTGGAGGGTCTTATGACACACTCGGCCAGATTATTACGTGGCCTACCCCCCCCCCCCCCCAAAAAAAAATTCAATAATGAATGAATTAATTTGCCGATTTCGCTTTACGATCCGGCCTGCATTCCCCAACACCGAAAATGTTAGAAATCAAAAGCGTAGGCGGGCACGGGGACATTGCAATGTTGTACCCGGGAGTTGTGGCCCACCGCCCAACGTCACGTGGCTAGCTCCAGTGGTGGACTCAGCCAATCACAGACGCCACACTTCTTGCTGTACCCAACTTGCATTGCCCATCAACTCAAGCTTCTGGGAGAAATCGGACCAACTCGGGCGCACTTGGGTCAACTCGAGTTGGCCGTCCACGGACACCAAACTGAAATTAAAAGTCAACTGAAAGTCTACGTTAAAAAAGTACAAATGATATTACAGTAAAACGCTTGATGGCATCTTAAGAGAAATCCGTACGTTAGTTTACGAGCACATTCATCTTTCACTGAAGAAAATTGCCGCTCCGATCTGGAGACCTCTACACATATATATTTGAAACATGGGCCTGCGACCGCATATTAAAAGTACCATATACATAGTCGTTAAGTGTATTTTCCAATATAGCCACAGCAAACATCAATACACTTAATCACTTACACGATTCATATTTAAGACTGGGCTTCAAAACAAGCCTAATACGTTTGCTCCCAAAACGTTTTCACCGCCCGTCATCGTATGTCTCAGACGAATTTATGTGCTTAATATATTTTTAAAGCACACATACATAGAGGTCTAATTAGCCAAAGGGACTTATACCGAGTGCTGTTAGCGAGCGCCTATTCAGGCCGGCACTATGTACGACACGTGTGGTGTAATCGGCACCACGCACACACACAGCCGCCTTTGCCTCCCCAATGCAATGTATACGTCACATTGTGCCAGATGCTTGTATCAGGCCGAGTGAACCTAGGGGGAGGCCGATGCCACGTTAGCATTCCAATTGCCGGAAGTGCATGGCCTGGATTGTAATCCGGATCAATGTGATCAGAGAGAAGTTTGTGAACCCTGGCCCGTCGCCAAAACACCACGCGTACCCACGCACACATATACACTGCGATTGGACGTGTACCTTAAAAAATATACATTTATAAACAGTTAAGTATTACCCATCGATGGCTGTGGACAATGTTTTTTGGCACAGTTGTTAATGAGAAAGTCACGATCAAAAAAGTGCAAAGGTTATTAAAAAAAGATTACGAGACAGACGGACCAAGCACTCTGAATTAACTAACTGTTCATTACACTCCCACCCCCCACTGTAGCTCACAACAGGAGCAGTTGCCAAGAACCTATTAAGGCTGGCAGGTGACAGAGGCCTGCACCATAGATGCCTGGCCGCCTTTGTCTCCCCAGTGTTTGCTATTCACGCCTATGCAGTTATGCCCAGGCCGCCGTTGAAATAAGGAGGAAAAGTATCATTTATTTTAACGGGCCAATATTTCATCTCGTGCTTAAATAAAGGATATCACTGTTTTACCACAACAAGGGAGGCACTGGCCAGATTCAGATAACAGCAATTGTCACTGGCAATATAGATACAGGAATCAATGGCCAGGAATCAATCCCGGTTTGCTGGAATTGTAGCACAGAGTGCTTGCTAATCACTGCGCCGCCACTCTTACGTAGTAAGCACACACAAAGATCGACGATAACCGTGGACAGTCGGGGCCAGTGCCATTAGCAGAGCACTTATTAAGGCTGGCGCGGACACAACGCTGCGGGGATAGGGCGGTCGGCACCACGCACGCCCTACCACCTTCGTCTCGACGGCGCTGATCTTCATGACCATAGCGCTCTCACCGCACACGCAGGGAACACAATAGATCATTTTTTGGCTGAGCCAATCTAGGGGAGGTCCAAGCGCATGGCTATTTTAGCTCTTTTAACTGGTGATGGGCATTACTGTCACCAGTTAAAATAGGCAAGGTTGAGAGTTCAGACGGAATCAGCATATACTGGAGGAATCCGATGAGCGAGAAAGCAATTTTTCAGATGTTCAATATGGGCGGATCAGAAGGTTACACAGGTCGTGGGTAGCCTCAGCTCATCATCTTCACAGGGATTTGAAAAACAATACCACTGTGGGGAATCAACAATGGTTGTTCCAAGGAAATACTTGCTCCTGGCATAGGAATGGTGAATCTCCACTGGTGCTTTAGAGCCGGAGTGTGAAGACTTTTATTGTAGGTGCCACATCCAGGAATCAAACCTGGGTTCATGAGGTCAATTGGCAGAAGCCGACAGACATGACACCACATCACACCACATCATACGAGCACAGGAGCTGGCACTTATTCCATCCCGACCCTGGCAGCCAACTCGGCTCGTCCATCAATAAAACATCCGTGGAAGCCGCAGATCCCATGATCTTTTAAAAAGGAAAAATACAATGCATTAACCCACAACGCGCAACATTATACCGATGCATTTATAAACGGCAAATCCAGCGCACATTTTCACATATGCATAAAAAATGTACACCGCATAACAATGCTGTCCTCATGTAGAATTATTCTAAGTATCTGCGAAAATGGTTCACCGAAAAATAAAACGGAGGCTCTCTCTATGGACTGGGTTGCCTCGCTTGTTCGTAATTTGCAATCTTTTTCGCAATTGCTGGATTACTGAATGTGCGCACTGCGTGATAGAAAGGAGGAAATCGGACGATGGTGGCAGTCGCCGACGACGCTGGTGTCGAGTGACCGTTTCAAATGGGCTTTTTGTCAATTACGATTTTGCAAGCAGTGGTTAGTGCCAGGCTGTTGCGTACAATTCCACCACAGATACATAAATGCTTTTATTCATGAACCCAGCGACGGCAGCAAATTTAGATGCACGCCAATTAATCTGTATGGGAGGTCGGGGCTGGCTGGTGTGGGGAGACAGGCCATATCACCGATGCCCGTGTGAGCACAATGAACCACCACTTGAAATGCATATGTGCTGCACATGTGCACACGTGGACGTGTACATGTGCGGCCGTTTGTCAACGCAATGCTGGAGGCGCATCCCCATGCCATGTGGGGTCTTGGGGAGTTATTTGACCATACTTCACCATGCTGGTCAGTCAGGGGTTGGCAACATGGGGGGCTTAGGGAGGAGGGGGGTGGGGTACTGACTTGGCATCGAAGTACGGTAAAGCAACTGGTAACAATACACTAAAACTTTGCTCATCGCGTGATTTCCCATCGCGGATTTGACCTTTCGGGCCAAAATGTATCGAGGGTGCATTATGCATCGTAAAGAAGTACTGTACTTTATAACTGCTCGCAATGATGCTGCCGTAGAAGAATACACATGCCATCATCATCATCAGCAATAGCAAGCAAAAGTACGTCGTACTTTTTTGTACTGCATATTTACTGCACATGTCATTAACTCTTATCTTTATTTTCAGGTACATGTTTTCGTGTGTACAGTACAGTGCTGTACACTACGTTAATTAGTATAATTCTGTACATTTTACTGTACAAATTATATTTAGCACTCGAGAAAATAGTAATCGTAAATTACATTAAAATACTTCTCGTTTCATGTTTATAATCGGAAAGGAGCGGGTGTTGTATCACGAACCGTGCACCAAACCATATTTTTTCCATTGGCCTTTAAAGTGTGCGGATCGTGGGTTTGCCGATTGCGATGGGCAAGGTTTTGGCGTACATGGTGTAAAACCACGTGGCAATCATTTGAACCACACCGGTTTTAGGAACTGTGCATTCAAATTGATCAACTTTCTTTCCAGAATAACTTTTCACAGGAACACGATAGGATAGAGTTTCACAAACTCCAGTCCTCGCGACCCCTCACTACCACTCTGTCTTTCCCCGTTCATCAATTTACTGCTCCCATCCAAATGAACTCGTTCTACGCCGCACGCACCTGATGATTGTTAAGCACGTCCCAGGTGACGCGCTAAGATATGAAGCTGGAACACGTGACGCAGACACGTGCACACCGCACGCACGGAACCAGTGTACGCGCACACGTGTACGCGCACACGTGGAACCAGTGTACGCGCACACGTGGAACCCGTGTACGCGCACACGTGGAACCCGTGTACGCGCACACGTGTAACCCGTGTATGCGCACACGTGTAACCCTTGTACACGCACACGTGTAACCCGTGTACACGCACACACAGATCTCAATGTAACTGCTTAGCGCGTCACGTGGGTCGTGTTTAACAATCATTGGGCGCTTGCAGCATGGGCACAAGTTCACTTGAGTGGGATGAGCAACTTGGTAAACGCGGAAAGACATGGGGGTGGGTTGTGAGGATTGGAGTTGAAGAAACCCTGCGATCGACCCTGATTTTTTCAGATACCTGATCCACGTTGTGAAATCAGACACAAATTTATACTTTAAATCATCGAATGAACGAGCTCATGCAATAGACTTTCCGTCGCCGCCACCACCACCAGCACCACCATCACCGGTACGGACATTGTGAGTGCACATACCATCGTGGCCCCGTGCGATACATCGCCGGTCCGTGAACATTGATCAGGAAACATCGTGGGGCCAGCCGACGTCACCTTGCTTTTGGTACACACGCACGTTGCACGTACACACACACACACGCATACACGCAATGTCACATCAGGAAATAATCTTCCTCTTGCTGCGCGTCCCACCCCTGTGTTTGATGATTGTTACTAATAGAGGATGCTGCTGCTGCTGCTGCCATTGTGCAACGGTTAGCACACTGGGACTTGCGACGCAGAGGTCGCCTGGTTCAATATCCCGGGAACGTTTCTCAAATCCGCCGCCCTCCTCATCCCGCACCTCTGTCCATCCAGCAGTAGGAATGGGTGCAACCACAGCAAGTCGGTGGGCAAATGTCACGTCTGGTGGGGTAAAGCGTGGGGGAGACTCCCCACCTCTTTCTCAAGACGCCTGGCCAGTGCCAGTCAGACGGCATCAATCACGTCACCACATCAGGCAGCCCCAGAAGAGGGGACCAGAAGTGGAGATCACGGCGCTACTATTATTCTAGTGGTGCCCACAAGAATAGGCCTCTCGCCCAACACTCGAGGGGGGGGGGGGCGCTCCCTCACGAACGATCTCTGCAGAGTGGTTCGGCGGGGTGGCAAACAACCGAGGATATTGAAAATCTGAGCTGGGCTGGGTGGAATTAAAACCAAACGTAACATCGAAGGGGTTTGTGGGTGTGTGCAGTTATTGGTGGCTGGGCTGAGACCATCAGCTCGCTAGGCCTGAGAACTCCCGTTTCGTCAAGGGCGGCTGAAACCAGGGGTCACCACCAGGCCATCTCAAATATGGATTTTTAAATAACTGTATGATTGTTAGAATTGTCTCTACACAGAACTGGAAATGTTGCAGTCCCTCAGCCTCTCAACTTCCCAGAGCGATATTAGCCACCGGCTTCTGTTTAAGGATGCACACTGTGGGGACCAGCGTCAACTTTCTGGGTTCCATCGCCAGTCAGGCTTGTCAAACAAATCCTGCCAGATTACCAGGCGTTATTGGCAAGAGCACTGCACATAAACTATGGGACCCATTTGAGCGGACAACAAAAAAAGTTTGTGTGTTTTAGAGTGTGAACTTTCTTATTTGTGAACAAAGTTCTTTTCTGTTAAACACGATCGCACATGTACAACGTGGAAACGCTACTACGTAAAGCCCAACTCTTTTTTTTATCCACGCATGATGTGTACAAGGCTCTGGTAATAATGTACAAAGATTCTAAGAACATCAATATAATCACAGCAGCATCTGTATATATACTACACAGCACATCATTTACCTATCACACACCAATTCAAGGCTATATAGATCGTCTCACATGAATGTAAACACCGTTCCAACACTGAGCATATCGATCTGTTAACAGTACTCGTGTTGTATACATTGTGCCACGTATTTGTACATTCTTGGGTTCAATGCTAATTTCCCCCCGTCTCTTGCCCTCGCATTGTTCGCTCGCGTACGGTATCGACAGTTCAACCAAAATTGTGCTATTATATTATTGGAATCGTGACATTAGGCAAATAATTGTTCCTCTGCCCCGCCCACTCCTCACTGACCCCGCCCACCCCTTTACTAACCCCGCCCACTCCTCACTGGCCCCGCCCACCCCTTTTCTAAACCCCGCCCACTACTCACGAAGCCCTCTCATTATCCTTAATGTCGTTTTTTGGGTGAGAGTAAATATTTGTCGTTAAACCCGCCACCACCCGACACAGCCGATTAGTAAGGTTTGTCACGTAGACAAAACATACAATTCGTTACTAGTAGAGTGTGTTGGAGAGTAAACCCACAACATTTCCATCATCAGGATTTTGCCTGATGATGTAAATGTTGTAATTACTGGCGAAACGTCGTACTGGAATTGAAAACGTCTTAACGAATTGCCATGTTTTGTTTACGTGACAAACCTTGCTAATTAGCTATGTTGGGTTGTGGCAGGTTTAACAACACATTTATATTTACGCGATCCAACCCAAAAAACCTCTCTTATGGATATTGATCGCGAAAGTCGACATGTTAAAGCCCTACCCCCCCCCCCCCATTGCCTGCATCATGAGCCAAGCTTGAAACGGGAACACCGATTTTTTTGTTGGAAATCAGGGTAAGGTTATCAACCACAGCCCATAACATCTACAACGTCCTTCCGAGTGCCCGTCCTATTTCCACATTCGCCGTAACACTGGAATAAAGTACGACAGAAATTTCCTTGGCGCGTTCACCCCCTCTCAGTGCCCGTCAGCATATTTGCTTTTCTTCGACTCGAATGTTATCGTGAGTGGGGAGGGGGCGGCAACTTCTGCCTCCAGAAACATTGTACAAGTGCAGCAGATGATCAAATGCTGGGGGAGGGGGGTGGGGGGGGGGGCACCAGTGCAAGTAAGCGACTTGTACAGTTCATCCGAACGTTCATTACGCATGGTTAGACTGGACACGGCAGACAGAGGGAGGGGTGGGTTGATGCATGTGTGGTCTGTGGAGGGTCATGCTGCTGCCGTTGCTGATGATTATGCAGTTGCTATTGTTACTAAAGGAGACTATGATATTGCCACTGCTGCTGCTAGGGACATCACCGATACTGCTGCTGGTGATGATGATGATGACACCAAATATTCTGATGAGGATGCCGCAGATGAGAATGTTGTTGTTGTTGCTCCTACTGCTGTTGCCAATGGTGCCGGCGATGTCACTGATGATGATACCAGTGCTTCTAAAGATGATGATTGATGATTACGAAGATCCTGATGATGATATTCTTGCTGCTGCCCCCGCTGTTGATGCCAATGTTGATGATGCTGATCGTGCTGATGATGGTAAAAATCATGCTTCTACTGATGACAGTTAAGACAAAACAGCTCAAGTTGTTGTTTGAACTACTAACGGTCCTTCTACTGCTTCTGCTGCTGCTGAATATGGGTGGCAGAAGGAAGTTAAGGCTTTGGACACCAGGGCGAATAGAGGAAGAGGTTTGGGTTTGGAAATGAAAAAGGAATCAGAAAGAGATGGGGACAGGCACAGACAGACACAGCTAGAGACACACACGCAGAGACAGAGATACACAAAACAGCAACTGATACTCTTACGGGGAAACAGACGCGGAGATGGACAATAGGCAGAGCGATGCAGACGTGATACGGACATAGACATACAAAAGGACAGACAGGGAATCATAGAAGAGGGACAGAGAGACGCACGTGCACAGAAACAGACATGAACAGGAGGCACAGATATCGATTTTGACGGGAGACGCAGTGAGGCCACGGGCGGTGAGGCAGGAAAACTGAAGGCAGCCAAGAGACGGACGGTCGTCTGGCCGCTCCGCCGAGACGCACGGAACAACACTGCCTCCGTCGCTCGAAATCGGACAGACACGGGCAGGAGATGCAGGCACACAGACATGGACGGACAGGGTCCATTTGAACTCCAAATAATTTTAGTTTTACCAGGTAAGGCCCTCGGAGCTATACAGCTCTTTTTCTGAAGTGACCTGGCCACAAATTATAGCTCAACGAAGTGGCGGCTTATCACGTGCAAATTTACAGCGGCCAAATACTCTTAAAGGTTCTGATTCTAAATGCGGAGGGAAAAACCGGGAGAAGAATCCACGCGACCACAGGGAGAACACGCAAACTCCATATATACAGCAGGCGTCAGGGTCGGGATGGAACCCACGACCTCCTGTATACAAGGCGAGGTATTTAACATCTCGCCACCGTGGGTCAGTCCGTGGGCAGGTTGGGGGGGCATGGCGAAGCAGGCTGAAAAGAGAGGCGGCCAAGAGGCGACCGGAAGTCGGAGCAGACACGCGGCGAGTGCCGCCACCACCGCCTCCTCCGTCACTCGGCGTCGGAGGTGTCGGAAAGCTGCCCGTTGGCGCCCGTCACGCGGATGTACTCCACCTGCTGCGGGGCGGAGCCGGCGCCAGAGCGGCCGGGCCACCAGACGCACGACCCCGCGCCCGCAAACAGCGCCTCCATCTCCTCCAGGGTGCGCCCGCGCGTCTCCGGCACGCACGTCGCGATGAACAGCACGCCCAGTAGACCCAGGCCCGTGTACATGAAGAAGACGCCTGCGGGGTCGCGGGGTCGCGGGGGGGGGTTAGGGGGGAGGGAGGTTCAAACGACTGTCAGGATTTGTGGTGACGATTTGGGGGTCACGGTCTGGCCGACTGTCACTATTCACGGTCGATGAAGATTTTGGGTGGTGAACGGCAGTGGTTGTTGTTGTCGCGTGTAAGCAAGTGGGGAGCGTTCCGATTCCCGCTCACGGCCGGCATCAGTGGTGATTATCTGAACTGCTCCTTGGCCTTCCCGAGTGTCGGACGCAGCGTACAAACCTTAGTTTTGGGGAAACAAAGGCGGCCGGGCGTGGTGCCGGCCGGGCGTGGTGCCGGCCACCCCTACTGCCATCATGTGGCCGTGTCGGCCTTAACAGCCGCCTCGCCAACAGCATTATCCCCCCGAGCAAGCAGTCCGTGACAGGTCACGCTGAGGAGCTCTCGCCATTGTGCGTGCGTGTGCGCACACGTCGCCCACCGTAGTACGTGAGGCTCTGCGCCAGCTGCAGGAAGGTGAGCGACACCGCCAGGTTGCACACCCAGTTGACGGTGGCCGACATGGAGTTGCCCGTGCTGCGCGCCCACAGCGGGTAGATCTCCGAGTTGACGGTCCACGGCGTGGAGCCCATGCCTAGCACGTTCACACAAAGCGAGCAGCGTAGCACCGCGGTTATCCCGCTTATGAGGATGGGTAGCGGCGCTTCGCAAGAGTTCCGAATGGATTCTGCCCCTCCGCCCCGTGTCATTGACGACGCGACGGTACGACTGGGATAATCGGAAGTTTTTTTTCTCTCGATAAAAGCCCAAAGATCTAAGAAGCTCTTTTTAAAGGGCGATCCGGCCGGCAGACAACATAAAAGCTATCCGCAATTCCACATTTTAAAAACAAACAAACTCCATTACAGCAATTATGCCGTAAAACTACATTTACACTTACACGGAGAACACAACAAATACACCGCTCACGCTCTGTGACATTGCTGAACAAAAAGGTAAAAGAGTCTCACATTGTCTAAGTATGCATAACATTAATAGTTTAACATTATTCAACTGTACATACTGTTATTCAGGAACAAAGATCGGGCGCGAACGCTCACCGGGGGCAAAGCACATGAGGTAGAGGATGAGTCCGAGCAGCGCGAGCCACGAGTAGGGCGTGGGGCAGTAGTTGTAGGCCCACGAGAGGCCCGCCCGCTGTGTTGCGTTCGTGCTGCTGCACCTGCAAGGCCGGCGCCGGCGGCCAAGAGGAACGATCGCGTCAACGACCCTCGTCGCCAACTGGCGGCGGCTGTCATCGTTCCGTCCCGGAGCGATCGTGGCGGAGGTGATGATTATAATGATGACGGATGGGCCGTTGAACCCTGACTCGGGTGTGCTGCACAAGCAGTTGTGGCCAGGACCACGCCCCATCACCTTTGTCTTGTGAGTTCTGATGTTAACAGAACTGCAACGAGTAGTCGTTGAGGCCGAGTCGAACTAGGGGAGGCCCAGAAGATAATCGTCGCTGGTTGTTGGTGGCCGAGAGCGGGAATCGAACTCCGGTCGCCAGGTTCATCGCGCAGTGCACTAACCACTGCATTGCCGCCTTCACACACATATAGACATAGATCCCCCGTGTAGCCTTAACAGACTGTTGGGGCAAGTGCTGTTAGGGAGCACATATCAAGTCCGGAACGGCACACGAGGGGGTGGATGGCCAACACCACTCCTGACCACCTTTGTCTCCCCAGCGGCGATGTTTACACACCGCACCAGGTACTCATTTGAGGCTGAATCGACCTAGGGGAGGCCCAGGACCGGTTCAGATAATCATCACTGGTGTTGGCCGTGAGCGGGAATTGAATACTCGGTTTTCCGGGTCCGTAGCGCAGTGCGCTCACCACTGTACTACCGCTCCCCACACACATGGGCACGCACACAGTGACACATGCGCTCACATACATTCGTGCGTGCGAGTTCCCACCTGCCCCAGGTGGCCTGGTCCGTGTTGTCGGGGTCGGCGGGGAGGCAGGAGGAGTTGTCCACGTGCGATCCGTTCATCCCGAAGCAGAAGCCACAGCGGGGGTCCAGCATGCACGTCTCACACACGCTGCGCCCAACACACACACGGGCACAAAGACAAAGATCCCCTGTACAGACATAACACACTCTCGGGGCAAGTGCTGTTAACGAGCACCTATGGAGGCCGGAACAGCACACGAGAGGGAGGGTCGGTGGCCAGCACCACGCCTGACCGCTTTTGTCTCCCCAGTACTGATGTGTACACACCGCACCATTTTTAATCCAAGTTAGTAGAGAGGCCCAGGTCTGGTTCAAATAATCGACACTATTACTGGTCGGACTCGGGTTTCTGGGTTCATAGCGCAGCGCGCCAACCACTTCCCTACTAGTCCCCAATCCAATACCAACACCCGCCGACCGCCACTAAGTGGCGGTGACGTCACCGCCGTGACCGTGCCAGGCTGGGTGCACTTTGAGGCCACGTGAAGTGCCGAAGGTTCGCTGACAGTCACGGGACAGACCCAGGTGCCATCGATTGACTGAGATGACTGACAGATACACCACCTGTGCCCCCTACGGTGCCGACTTGCTGCGTTTTAGCCGTACCACTCCCCACACATGCAAACGGACACACGTGCGATGCTGTCACCTGTACGCCATGCATGAAGAGTTGGTGACTGCTGGGTCGTGGGGGTGCAGAATCACGGGGGGCGACGTCTGGGACGCGAGGAGGAAGGCGCAGCCCAGGAGGGCGAGGCTCAGCGTGGTGCCTGTGCAACGACAAAGACAAAGATCCCCCGTATAGCCTTAACAGACTGTTGGGGCAAGTGCTGTTAGCGAGCGCCTATGAAGGCCGGAACGGCGGACGAGGGTGTGGGTTGCCAGCACCATGCCCGGTCGCCTTTGTCTCCCCAGTGGAAATGTCATTTGAGGCCGAGTGGACCTAGAAAAGGCCCAGGACAGGTTCAGGCAATCGTCGCTGGTGTTGGCCGTGAGCGGGAATCCAACTCGGGTGGCCAGGTTCGTAGCGCAGCGCGCTAACCGCTACAGCGACGAACTCCGATTGCTGGTGGCTACACTGCACATGGCCTGTAGTAATGCAGCACTGTGCAAGCTGGGGTTGGTGGATCACACACACACACGTGTCCGTGAAACCTCTCCCCACCCGTCGTCATCGAGGTCGCCATCTCCTGGCTTTGCGGGGTATGACGGCGGTACAGCAAGTGGGTTAACGTCAACCTGCAAGAGGATTGAGTGTTACCCCCACCCCTCACTCCCCCCCCACCCCGTCCAACAACGCACGTGTGGGTTTTTTCCAAGTTATCCGGATAGTGAATAAGTATAACCCGTAAAAACAAAGTTTTTCACTATAAATCCTTTATATGCGTGGCGGCTAGAGTCCTCTCGTCCTCTGGCTTGAGATGGCTGCCACCTATGGGTCAGATGATTGCATTGCACCATTAAGCAATTGGTAATTAAATATAATATTTTTGTCCTAAAAAGTGTAAAAGTTTGGAAAAAAATGTTCACGAACATTAATTGTCACGCACAACGAGTCTGTGTGGAAAATGTCAGCTCGATTGGATCACGGGAAGTGGGTTAAAAAACGACCGAAAGATTTGCACGGTCCTAAGCAAGCAAGCGAACTTAATATAAAGGATTTAAAAATAAACATTAATAGGTGAGGTGGCCAATCAACATCCCAACGTAGGCCGACAGAGCTTGGACAATAGTTCCGCGCTGGTATCTGGCCCACTACCCGCCTCGCCTGCGTCTCCCCGAATGGTTCTCTCTCGCCCTCTCTCTCCGAGAGCGAACGAATAAGCGGCGCAAATGAAAAACAAAAGTTTGCTTTTATTGAACAAAAACGCGAGCCCCGTCACAGCCCGTCGCGCAAGTCTGGGAGTCAACAGTCGCGGAGAACCGTCCCGACGCGACGGAGCCGACGCGTCGCAAATTTAACGTCCGGTGAGGGGGGTTGGGGGGGGGGAGCCCGTGAGGACAATGGCACCTGCCATGCTGATGAGGCTGAGCTGCCTGCGACCCACGCGCTCCACCAGCCACACGCCCAGCCCCGAGAAGACGAAGTTGGTGAAGGCCGTGGCGGACGCCAGCCAGATGGCGGTGGAATCGTCCGCCACGCCGGCCATCTGCAGGATGGTGGCGCTGTAGTACCTGCGGGGATGGGCGGGCAGGCGGGCGGCACGGACGTACACGCAGGCACACGCGTGCGCACGTAGACACGCGTACGGACAGATGCGCGCGCACACACACACGCATGGACACACACACACATGCATGGACACACACGCGTACGGATAGATGCGCGCACACACACGCAGATGTGCGTGCGCACACACACGCAGATGTGCGTGCGCACACACACGCGTGCGTGCGCACACACGCACGCGTGCGTGCGCACACACACGCACGCATGGACACACGTACGCACGGACACACACGCACGCATGGACACACACACGCACGCATGGACACGCGCGCACGCACGGACACACGCACGCACGGACACACGCACGCACGGACACACACACACGGACAAAAACACACAAACACGCACGGACACACACACACACACGCACGCATGGACACACACACGCATTAGTAATTTAGGATTTACACCGCAACCCCCCAAACAACCCCGCACCTCCGATTAGCACGGTTGGCTATGTACTGTGCGGAAGAAGTTCAATATGCATACATTCACCTTCGCCGAGATATTCAATGAATCGTCACGATTTGGGGTTGGAATTCGATGCAAAGAGCATGCTATTTTTTCTTGTTCTCACCGTCCCATTTGTACTGTGGCGGGCGGAAGGCAGAGGTGTGAAACCGCGAGTGCACAGCCACAAAAAGACAAATATCCCCTGTACAGCATTTACAGGCTGTTGGGGCAAGTGCTGTTCGCGAGCACCTATGAAGGACAGAACGGCACACGAGGGGATGGGTGGTCAGCAGCATGCCCGGCCGCCTTTGTCTCCCTAGTGGCGATATTTACACATTACACGAGGTACTCATTTAAGGCCGAGTTAACCTAGGGGAGGCACAGGACTGGTTCAGGAACGGTTCAGATAATCGCCCCTGGAGTTGGTGGCCGCGAGCGGGAATCGAACTTGAGTCTCTGCCGGGTTCCTCGCACAACTCGCTAACCTACCTCCACAGTGCGCGTGCTTGCATGCGTGCGTATACACAGACACGCACATACGCACACAGACGATGGAATAAACCATCAACTTTACTTCTCGTGTTCACCGTCACCTCCGTACGCGCGCACGAGCGCACATCGCCAGCCTGAACCCGCGGCAATTCATCCAAGGGTGCCGGAGCGACACATCGGCTCGTGCGCCAGGGTACGGTGCACAGACACACGCCTCTGGCGAGCACAACGGAAATGACGACGACGCAATTCCTTTACCCATCGAATTCCGTATTGAGTATCGAGGCTGTTTTTTTCCCCGGAGCGTTCTGCTTCGGAATGTTTGGCCAATTTTGTTGTTGAAAGTTGAATACGGCAGGAAACCGTGGTACCTGGAGAAAACCCCATGCATGAGAAAGGAGAAATGCTCAAACAACCCCATTTAACTGCATTGTCATCAAACGCATCTGACTGTGGAGTTTTCCAGATCTGTGCGATTCGTAAACTTGTGCCTTCCCAAGAGCAGGATTACAGGCGTGAGCCATCACACGTGCACACATGCATCCATACAAACGCATACATGCATGCACATGGGCGGGCACGCACGCACACACACTGCATGCAAGCACGCAGACGCACACGATCGAACACATGCACGCGCGCACGCATGCACAGTCACGCACTTGACCCACAAGAGTTCAATCACGTTGCTGCCATCCTCTCCCGGCGATGAGTTCTAGAATGAAAGAAAGGTGAACCCTGAAAAAAAACAATCAAATGCTGCGTCTGCTGCAAGAGAAGTCACACACGAAAGTAGCATTCTCCCCACAAGAAAACACACGTCTGGCTTCAAACAGCGACTTCAAAGCGGCAGCTATCATGTTACTCTGCATTCATGACATCTCTCCACCTTGCTCCCCCACCTGCAGACAGCTGGAATTTAGAATACCTCAGAGCACTTGTCAGGAAGCTATGTGGCTGAGGGGTGAGATCATCTATAGACAGTAAATAAAGACCTTCATCTGTATGTCTCAAAACAGGTTATTTGAACACTTTATTTAGAATTTCACTGTGAGCTAAGAAGCTCCTGAATCGGGTTTCATCAACAAAATAGAAAAACTGTCACATTAAAAACACGACGCTTGCAACAGGTCGCATAAAAATTATAAATAGAATAAATACAGAAATGAAAAAAGTCTATTTTGTTTACAATATATTACTTAATTAGAAATTACATATTTAACTAAACTGAACATTAAGATTAGAGAAACATATTGCAAAAATAGTGCATCTAGAGTGAGGAATAAGATTCGATAAAATATTGCAAAACGAGGAATAGAAACGCCTTTGGAAAAATTGCTTCCCTGTGCAAACGACTAATTCGAAGTAGCACTAGTAACCATAACAATCACCATCATCTACTTGCTTCAGCAGTGGCAGATTGGCAGGAATGCACTTAAAAGAAGTTGATTTCAGATGATTGAGTGAAGGTGGTAACTGCGAATCAAGTTTTGTGGTGATATTGCTCCAGAGACGAGGGGCGGCCACTGAGAATGCCCGATTACCAAAACCTGTTTTGTACCTTGGAACATTCAACAAAAACAATAATGAGCTCCCTCAGGTTAGGTCTGGCGTCAACAGATCCAACAAATACTCTGCCGAATTGGAACCAAGGACATTTCTAATAAGCAAAGCCTGGTGAATGATTCTGCGATCAAGGAGGGATGTTAGGCCAGTCTATCTGTATAGGTCACAATGATGAGTTTTATCAAGGGCATCCAGAGCAAACCTTACAGTACTTCCCGACAAGGTGGAAAGCTGAAATATGATACTTAGGTAGCTTTTAGGACACAAACAACAGGAAAAATCTGAAAATGCGAGATTTTTCATTTCAAGGCCCCCAAATCTCGATTTTAAGTGCCACATGAACATGTTTGTGTGCGTCATTCAGAAACCTTTCAAAATAATATTTTGCGTTGTTTTGTATGATAGAGCATTAAATGGCAAATAAAATTAAAGCGAGAACCATTGGTTCTACAGTACTTTTATTGTTTGAGATATTTCGGACGCAAGCGGTTTTGAACGAAAAAATACGCATTTTATTATGTTCAAATTTGAATAATTCGAAAACGGTAAAATTTTAAAGTTAATATATATTTGTTCTTTCTAATAAAAAAGAACGGAATCTTTAAACCTCTTTAAATATAAGTATTTTTTTTAGTAGTGTTTAGTGTCTGATTGTAGATAAAAATTGTTCAAAATCATATCAGGTTAATTATATTCATTGAAAACGTATGACTGCGAAGACAGGCTTCATGAACTAGTTGTATATATATGTTGAACTTCTTTCGCACTGCACGTAGCCAACGGTGCTAATCATCCACTGCTGAGATCCGTGGGTAAAACCCAGGTTTCAGACAAGTGTGATGATACTAGTTTCTCGAGTAGGGAACTCTATCCCAGACGCGTGTTAATGTAATACTGTTTGAGATCACATTTGGGTTATTACTTCATTTGGCCAAATTCCAGCTCTGTGCATTTAATATTCGAGTTTGAGTAACATGTGACCACAACTCTTTGCAGTCCATTAACAGCTGTGCCTCCAGTGGGGATCAAGAGGTCCACTCAAGTGGAATCAGAAGTAGGTCTGTGAGATCTTTTTCCAGGGCCGCTTTTCTGACACAGGGTGGTGCGCGCTGCTTGCTGGCAGAATATCCAAATGTACATTCTGCCAATTGCAAAATCGGGATGGAATCGACAGAAGAAGAATAATCTGGGAATAACAATTGCCAAGGTGACCGCAGCAGTGGCGACGCGTCGTGTAGTCGTGCACCGCTCTGTGAACCTGGCGACCCGAGTTCAATTCCCAGCCACTGTCAACAAAGACCAGTGGCGAGCGACCTTGGAACACTAACCTGGGCCTATCGTTCAACCCGAGCCCACGCTGACCAGTGCGGCAAAATATGATCAAACAACCCAGCTCGCCAACAGGGCATTGGGAGGCCTTGATCCGGCAACAGATTGTCAAGGAGCTGTAAATTAGTAAAACTGTCCGGGCCTATGGGCACGAGTGTCTGTTTGCCACTTGCTCGGCTAATGAACTCCGATTTCAAAGGCAGCTCCTGCCCCATCAAACGAGCCACTTCCCCCACAGCTAAAACATTCATACCCGAACTTTCGTGATCTTTTTCCAAGGTGGCAATAAAATATTAAAGGTTTTTCTTGCATTTGCATGCCACACGTCCGATGTTATGAATAAATTTGGCACCGCGCATGTTTGCGCGCGTGTGTGTGTGTGTGTGCGCGAGCGTGTCCGTCCACCCATGGGCACCTGGGTCTATCCCGTAACCTCCAGCAAGCAATAATTCAATACTTCACGTGGCCTCAGGGTGCACCTAGCCTGGCACAAGTGCCGTGGTGACGGCACCGCCAGTTAGTGAACGGCGGTTGTCGAGTTGTGTGAAAGTGTGCGCACGCATCTGTGTGTGTGTGTGCGCGCGCATGAGTCGATGTGCATGTGTGCGTGCATGAAATGTTAAGGTAGTCTGTATTTAAAATAAGGGCCAAGGTAGCAACTCTGAAACATTCTTCGATTAGGCCAACATTTCACGGTTATGCATAATTCAAGAGCAAGAAACAATCTCAATCGTGAATTGTATTTTAATAAGAACCATCCTCGTGACTTTATATCTATTTACATAAGAGTGTCATTTAATATGTTCGCGTGTGTGAATGTGGGGAGCGGTAGTGTAGCGGTGAGTGCGCTGTGCTCCGAACCCCGTGACCTGAGTTCGATTCCCGCTCACGACCAACACCAGCGACGATTGCCTGAACCTGTCCTGGGCCTCTTCTCGGTCCACTCAGCCTCAAATTACATTTCCACTGGGGAGACAAAGGCGACCGGGCATGGTGCTGGCAACCCACACCCTCGTCCGCCGTTCCGGCCTTCATAGGCGCTCGCTAACAGCACTTGCCCCAAAAGTCTGTTAAAGGCTATACTGGAGGATCTTTGTCTTTGAGTGCGATTGAATGTGCCAAAATAGAGGCACAAGCTGGCACAGCCAGGAGCACAGGTGATGCATCTGCCAGTGATCTCAGTCAGTCAACCCATGTATGTATATTGAACTTCTTTCACACCACGCGTAGCCAACCGTGCTAATCGGAGGTGCCACCTGGGTTTGTCCTGTGACTTCCTGCTAACTAGCTTTCACACCTCAAAATGGCCTCAAAGCGCACCTAGCCTGGCGCAAGCGCTGTGGTAATGTCACCATCACTTAGTGGTGAATGGAGGCTGTTGTTATTGCACGTGCGTGTATGTGTGTCGGTCTTTGTATGTGTGCACGATGCAGCGTACGTGTGTGTGTGTGTGCGCACATGTCTTTGTGTAGATGTGCGGCAAATGGTGATTGAGTTTCAGGACAGGATCACCCCTAGGTCGGATCGACATTAAATGAATACTCTACATGGCTTATAAACAGCAGCATTCGGGAAGACAAAAGTGGCAAGGCACAGTGCCGGGTACACGACCACCCCTCTGGTGAATAGGTGATCGCGAACAGCACTACCCATGCAATCTCGAAGGCTGAATTGAGGGATCTCTGTCATTATGAGTATACGTTCACGGTATATATTTTAACTGACACATAAATGTTATAATGTCTGCAAGGACCGTGACGGCTAATCATTATCTGTCATCCGTAATGTCCGCTGGCCTCGCCGAGCGACGGCTCACGTGCGTATGTCTGTGCGTGTGTATGTGCGTGTGTCTGTGCGTGTGTCTGTGCGCGTGTCTGTGCGTGTGTCTGTGCGTGTGTCTGTGCGTGTGTCTGTGCGCGTGTCTGTGCGTTTGCCTGTGCGTTTGCCTGTGTCTGTGCGTGTGTCTGTGCCTGTGCGTGTGTCTGTGCGTGTGCCTGTGCGTGTGTCTGTGCGTGTGTCTGTGCGTGTGTCTGTGCGTGTGTCTGTGCGTGTGTCTGTGCGTGTGTCTGTGCGTGTGTCTGTGCGTTTGCCTGTGCGTGTGTCTGTGCCTGTGCGTGTGTCTGTGCCTGTGCGGGTGTCTGTGCATGTGTCTGTGCGCGTGTCTGTGCGCGTGTCTGTGCGCGTGTCTGTGCGCGTGTCTGTGCGCGTGTCTGTGCGCGTGTCTGTGCGCGTGTCTGTGCGCGTGTCTGTGCGCGTGTCTGTGCGCGTGTCTGTGCGCGTGTCTGTGCGTTTGCCTGTGCGTTTGCCTGTGTCTGTGCGTGTGTCTGTGCCTGTGCGTGTGTCTGTGCGTGTGCCTGTGCGTGTGTCTGTGCGTGTGCCTGTGCGTGTGTCTGTGCGTGTGTCTGTGCGTGTGTCTGTGCGTGTGTCTGTGCGTGTGTCTGTGCGTGTGTCTGTGCGTGTGTCTGTGCGTGTGTCTGTGCGTGTGTCTGTGCGTGTGTCTGTGCGTTTGCCTGTGCGTGTGTCTGTGCCTGTGCGTGTGTCTGTGCCTGTGCCTGTGCGGGTGTCTGTGCATGTGTCTGTGCGCGTGTCTGTGCACGTGTCTGTGCGCGTGTCTGTGCGCGTGTCTGTGCGCGTGTCTGTGCGTATGTCTGTGTGTTTGTCGTTATGTAGAACCTCTGGTCGCACCGTACGTAGCCTAGCCGTGGGATTCAGAGATGCCGTCATTGCTGAAGGCGGAGCGGCGGCGCAGTGATTAGCACAGTACGCTGCGAACCCAGCGGCCCGACTTAAAGATTCCCAGCAGCGGTGGCGAACGTCTCAACTAATGCTGGGTCTCCGCGAGGTCGACCTAAGCCTCCAATGGGGACCTGGCGCAGCGTTTAAACACCAGCACTGGGGAGACAAAGGTGGCAAGCGTGCGGTGCCGACTACCCCCACCTCCTTGGTGCGCTCTACTGCCCTTCATAGGTGCTGCTCGCTAACAGCACTTGCCCCAACAGTCTGTTAAGGCTATACGGGGATCTTGTCTTTGTCTTTTTGTGCGTGTGTGGGGGGTGGTGGCACAGCAGTTAGCGCATTGCGCACCAAACCCGGTGACCCGACGTCGATTCCTACTTACAATCAATAACGGTGCCGAATATTTGAACCGGTCCTGGGCCTCTGTCCGGTCGACTCAGCCTCAAATGAGTACCTGGCGTGGTGTGTAAACATCGCCACTATGGTGTGGTGCTGACCACCTACGCCCTTATGTGCCGTGCCAGCCTAACAGCACTTGCTCCAACAGTCCATTACGACTATACGGGGGGCAATATTTGTCTTTGCGTGCACGTGTTGGTGCGTACGTACATCACTGTGTTGATGCCGGCTAACTGCTGGAACATCTGCAAGCCGCAGCCAACGACGAGTGCTCGCCGCGTAGGAGGGTGCTTTATCATCTTCCACAGCACCCAGCCTTCGAGCGCGCGCACACACACACACACGGGGCACGGGGCACATGGAGAGGCAAGGTCAAGCCGATGAATGGGCAGGTGTGGCTATGAATAGCTCCGCCTGTGCGAATGCCCCGGAGCGCGTCCCATCTCATCAGATCTCAGCGGCAGCTAAGCAGGGGTCGGAGTCTGGACGGGCAACCGCCGTGTGTTCGAAAGCAGGCGGTCCGGCCTGCTGCAGCAAAGTCGAGATTTGAAGCTTTCGTGACTGCAAAGATTCATACTCTTGTTTTTTTTCGGTAAAGTCACGTGGGTAATGATAATAATAAAATAAAATGATAATAAATGAAAAAATAACTAAATTAAATCACGACGTTTTGGGGGCAACACAAGTCTCCGTCTTCAGGTGGGATCGTCACAGCTATTTTTTTTTTTACGTGACTTTACCGAAAAAACCTAAGAGTATGCTGCAGCAAAGTCGAACACATGTACATCTCCTAACTTCAACACACGCCTTGTAGGAGTGAGTCTTTGAGCTGCAGTGAAGCAATGATCTATGCCGATTAGATGTACTAGTGTCTGATATGTCTGTTGTTCAAAATTTCACTCAATAAAAAAAAAAAATCCCCAGTACTACAATCCCCGGCATTCATCGAGCACAGCGCCGACCAGCGGGACGAAGGAAGGCCCTCATCAAGCAGTGGATTGGCAGAACGGGCCGTAACGCATGCGAGATTGTTCAGAGCTCTAGACAAAGTGCCGTAAGTCAAGGTCAAGAGGTCACCACGCCCCGTCGTCGCTTGTGTTCTTCCGTTAGGTGCCAACGCTGTGACGCAGTCGACTACTTGACTTCCCAGGCTCTGCTGATTCTTATTCTTATTACCCATCTTAGATTTCTCTCCTTCATTAATTCATGAATCAATGATGGAGAGATCAAGTAAAACAAATTATGTTTATCCAGATGAGCTCAAGACACCAAGAAAGTCTCATTTGCAAGTGTGACCTGAATAAATTTCGATTTAAAGCTTTCGTGACTGCAGGGATTCATCTTCTTGGTTCTTTCGGTAAAGTCACGTAGAAGGGAAATAATAAAGTAATAAAAATAAAACATAATAAAATAATTCTCACGACGTTTCGGCCACAACGCACGCATCCGTCCTCAGGTGAAGAACAGGTCTGTCCGGAAGACAGCGTCTGAATGAAACACCCCAGGCTTGGAGCGTATATCTAAGAAGGATCTTAAAGTTTTGAGGAATCCCACCCCGTAGTGGCGGTTAAATTTCGATTTAAAGCTTTCGTGACTGCAGGGATTCATCTTCTTGGTTCTTTCGGTAAAGTCACGTAGAAGGGAAATAATAAAATAATAAAAATAAAACATAATAAAATATTTCTCACGACGTTTCGGCCACAACGCAAGCAGCTTTTATTATTTCCCTTCTACGTGACTTTACCGAAAGAACCAAGAAGATGTGACCTGAATAGATTAATGAATGAGTGAATTGTTGAATAGGAGAATTATTACATTTTTGTTTAACGAAAATGTATACGAATCAGCATATTGATAAATAAATGAGTGAATGGATGCACAGACAAATTAATGAGTGAAATTATTTATGAACATGTCAAAAGACGAATGAGTGAGCAGAGGAGTGAATACATGATCGAATGAGTTAACAAACTGGGAGATCCTCCCCTCACCTTTTCGCGAGTGGGGCTGGTGTGACATCGCGTCTCCCTCCCTGCTGCCATCGTCCTCCTCCTCAGCGGTGATGCTCGCCTGGATCATCATCATCGTCGTCGTCATCATGATCGCCGTCATCGCCGTCATCGCCGTCATCGTCATCATGATCGCCGTCATCATGATCGCCATCATCGCAGTCGTCATCGCAGTCGTCATCGTCGTCATCATGATCGCCGTCATCGCCCTCGTCATCGCCGTCATCGTCGTCGCCGTCATCATCATCGCAGTCATCGTCGTCGTCATCATAACCACAGTTACTGCGCTCGTGACAACGCTCCTGGGAGCACAATGCCACGCGGCTTTACTCGGAGGATCGTTCCGATGCAACTCCGATTCCTTGTAGATTTCTTTGGGTTATGCCGTGAAGTGATCTGGCCAATTTTTTTTATTAAATAACCCTCCACCACCCGATAGCCAAAACAACTAACATCACCGTCACATGTACAAGCGATTGATGCACCACTTGTATAAACAATCGTCATTCACTAACTGAAAACATATTCATATATAGAGGATTGCAGAGCTTGGGCAATTGTTGGTGATGCCGGCTCACTGCCTGGTAGCTGCCTTCCAGTTTGTCTGTTGGGTCGTCGGCGATTGTGAGATCCAATTATGCATGAATGATGACGCGATATAACATTATTAAAATTACTACAATTAATTGTTTCAACTCACCGCAAAGCTGAAGAGAAATTTACAGGCACTCCTCTAGTTATGAACATTCTACTTATTAACTTTCAGAGATACGAACGAAGGTGTTCGTACGTCCAGTTGCCTGTTCAGACCAAGTTTTTCATTAGAGTAGAGAGGAAACTAGGAGCACCAGAGAATTAGCATCTACATCTGCAGAACATAAAGAACCAGTGGAATCTACATCTACAGGTGATTATACAACTTTTAAAGCCATTCCCCGTGTTTAGTGAACATGCCGTACAACATGTTTGGAATCGACAAGAGTAAAATCGAGTTACGAACAAGACCTCTGGAAGTTTAACACGTTGGCTTTCGCGACCAATATTATCCATAAGAGGTTATACCCCCTCCCGCCGCCCCGGTAGCGGGTTTAACGACACATTTCACGTGATCTAACCCAAAAAAAACCTCTATTATGGATAATATTGGTCACGAAAGCCTACGTGTGGGTTAGATCACGGAAATATTAATGTGTTGTTAAACCCGCCGAGTAACCCAAAAAACGTATATTTTGGAGAACTCTGGAAAATAACTCGTTAATAAGTAGAGGATTCCCTATATTGTCATATTGCTCTGAGATGTTGGTCATCTTGGTGGAGCCGCCCCACCCACCACCACCACCCAAACCAGCCCAACCCTGTGTCTGGGGGGAAGAGGCGGGACCTATTCAGAAAGAGGCGGAGCCTGAAGGAGGAGGGGCGGGTCCTCAAAAGGAAAGGTGCGGGTCTGAAAGAGGAAGTGATGATGAGTCCTGATCACATGATCAGGAAGGGGTGGGGCCTAAGGAGGAAAGGCACAGGGCCTACGGAGGTTGAAATTGTTCATTGCAGGTAATAAAAGCGTAGAATTAATTCGTTCCACGAAAACTACTGTTAACTAAAATAACTGTTAATCGAATATGGGAATTACACGTTATAAAAGCATTAATCCGTTCCAACGTAAACGTTATCTTTCATTCTAGATTTGAAGCTTTCGTGACTGCAAGGATTCATACTCTTAGGTTTTTTTGGTAAAGTCACGTAGGTAAAAAATAAATAATAAAAATAAAATAATAGAAATAAAATTAAAAATCACGACGTTTCGGAGGCAACACAAGTCTCCGTCATCAGTAAATCTAGCTGTGATGGTCCCACCTGATGACGGAGACTTGTTTCTATTATTTATTTTTATTTATTTTTTACCTACGTGACTTTACCGAAAAAACCTAAGAGTATGTTACCTTTCATCAACGGCAATTGAAACCTCTATGGGAGGCGAAGCGGTAACGGAAAAGCCGTCAACCGATGTCACCGTTAAACCGAGGGGGGGGAGGTTGCGCTTTACCGCACAACAGTTACCCGGAGGAGCCAGCGGGGCAGCAACCGACCTGGATGCGGTCGAACTCCTCGTCGATGTTCTGCGTGCCGCGCATGCGGCAGAGGACGCGGCGCGCGTGCTGCGTGTGGCCGCTGCGCGCCAGCCAGCGAGGCGACTCGGGCAGGAAGAGGAAGCCCACAAACTGGACGACGGCCGGCACGCCCGCCAAGCCCAGCATGTACCTGCCGGCGGCAGGGGTGGGGTGGGGGGCACGAGCGAAATTTTTAAAGGGGATAAAGGTCTTCCCGTCTCAAGGGGAGGGAGCGAAGGCTGCGGCGAGGATACTGTGCAGGAGGAAATTTCATATGCACGCGGGGAATGTCGGCGCCACATTGCACACGAGCACACAACGTAATACTCTTACCTCGCAGAAAACATGCCTTGCTAACACTAAACACACCAATGCACGACACGTAACAAATGTGCTCACGGCTCATATCCACGAGCGACACGGCACAGGGAGGCCTTCTTCCAGCAGCGGATTCACAAAGGGCCGCACGATATTGTTATTATGATTACCCTTGAATAGGGCTACGATTTAGGTCAGGGTAATTTTTTCTGTGAAATAGAGTCGACAGCCGAGCTGCGAAGAAACAAACAATAATTCGAGCAAGGTCCAGGAATATCAATGGGGTGGTGACCGTTGTGAGTTATTGTTTTAAATATAAGCAATGTCAACTATGACAACGATTATTCATGGAATGTACGAATGAAAGTTAAATACTCCCTGTGCTCAACAGCAGCGCCAGGGGCACAGTGCCAACAAAACCCGAAATGGAAACGCGGAGCGGAAAATAGCGGTCGCAATTTTTTGTTCCAATCAATCGGCGCTTGGACATTTTTTCCCCTTCCTGCCGGAGAGAAAATCACTCGCCGCTTTGAGACGGACAATCGCCATCGCTAAACCCTAACAGCCACCCCCACGGGACACCACCACCACCCACCACCCACCACCACATCTGATGTATGTTTTTCCCCCCCCACCCCTCCGTCTTCCTTCTCCCCGTGTCATTTATCAGTTTGTGGCAGGCATGGACAGGTGGTATTAGGCACCGGTTGGGAGGATGTATTGGGGGGGGGGGGGCAGTGGGAGAGCGAGCGAGCAAGGGGGGATGTAATTGGAAGGTTTGGTGGCAGAGACGTTCTAGGGCAGGCAAGGCGGGTGGGGGGGGCAAAGAGCAAGCGTGAGAGGAGGAGGCTGCCTGCCGAAAATTCTCGCCGACAGCCAATTACGGCGCGACCCCTCGCGAATTCGGTTCGTGACCTCTCACCCCAAATCCGCCCACCTAATCCCGTCCCCGTCCACCCTGCCGACAATGACACCAGACGCAATATGGTGCTGCGGTGATACGGTTTTTGCCCCAAGGAGACGGAATAGAATGGTTGTTGTGTGTGTGTACGAGACCTGGCCGATGCCTGCAGGTCATTCGAAATTTATTCCCACCATACGACCCCCTTGGATCATTCAGAACCAGAATATTTATACTGGAGGAATGCAATGAGCTCTTTTTCACAGATGTCCAGCCGCGGTAGGTCAGAACGTTACAACAAACGATGCATTAAACGGGACACGAATGCAAAGCAGAGGAAAGGAAAAATCAATCACTTAAAAAATATTCAGGTAAGGCCCACCGAGCTATTAACTTGTAGATAATATCTAATATCTAGACGCATTTTCCATGCAGGAACCACGGCCCTTCTCTCTAAGGGGCGACTCCCGTGTTAAAATATCGAATCCGTTGCCCGGAGACTCGGGCAAGGATTCTGCCACGTGGGAAAATTTGTGCAAGAGAATAAATGAGATTCTATTGAGATTCTATCGCGAACCCGGCTCAGCAGAGGTTGGGCGAGTTGAGACATCATGAAAAGTGGATAAATAAAAGCAAGTAATTTTGTTTTTATTGCGATTCGTTTATAGTTGGTTGCATCCAGCCACCTCCGATTAGCACGAGTGTCTATGTACGATGCGAAAGAAGTTCAACACACATACAACATGGTGATGATTCAGGCCAATGCAGCATCACCAATGAAATTCATTGCCGATGGCTAGCCCACAGAATCGGACCGATTCCTATCCCGATTGCAGCGTGGTGTCATTCAGGCGAGAAGGGAGGAGCGATGGGGCCCAGTCTGCGTCGTGGAATCACCATAGAAAAGTGTGGCTGGTTGGAATCAAGACTCAATACCAGTGTAATAACAGCCATAGAGGGTTCACGTGGGGATTGGCTTGCCGGTCCTGCTTTGTAGCCAATAAGGGATGAGCCAGGGAGCATGGCCTCGGCGTGATCTCGGCATGTCAGCAGGGGTGATTGGCCTGGCCATTCGGGGCCCCAGCTAATGGGGAGCCGGATCAGAGGCGTGGTCCCGGGATTGACAGGGAACCATCGAGAACGGTCAACGCTGTCTATGGATGATTGGCTGGGGGGTACCACGTGACGAAGGGATTAAGAGAGAGAGAGAGAGCGATCGAGAGCAGACTTGGGAACGACAAGAGCAGGAGTCACGCGCGGACGGGGGCTCTGGGTGCCACGTGCGCGGTGGGGACTTGGTGTGAAGTCTGCCCTCTCTCCGTTGTCTGCCAGCAACGGAGAGTGTGTGAGTAAAGTGTATTTGTGGAAGTGGAAATAAAAAGGACTGATTCCGAAGCCGTCTCAAGAAGGATTATTACACCAGCGTCAATTCCACAGGCCCTCCTCTTTATTGATTGGACGTTTCGACGATTCTGCCAATTTCACCATTCCGCTACGAGCCAAGAGACCCGAGTTCGATTCCCTCTAACAGTCAACGTCTGTGGCAAATATCTGAACTGGTGCTGGGCCTCCCCTGGGTCAACTCGGCCTCGAACGAGTGCCTGCTGCATTGTGTGAACTGGAGCCCTGAGGGGACAAAGGCGGCCGGGCGTGGTCGTGGCCACACCACCCCCTTGTGTAACACGTCAGCCTTAATAGGTCACTCGCTAACAGCACTCGAAAGACAACGCGTGGCGTCAGGCATATTTCTGCGTTGTTCAACCTTCAATTCGTTTTCTCGCTGCAAGCGAGCGACCCTCGACTCTGGAACACAGAGGCAACGAGGCCGAGTGGCGGCCTGAATGGGTGCTTGCCAACAACACTCGCCTTTGTTGTCCTTCCCCCGCAACCTCCGATTGGCCGCGGTTCGCGACATACGATGCGTGCGAAAGAAGTTCAACGTACATACAATACGTACGGACAGCCTTTGGGGCGCAAACGACACACACTCGTGTTTTGTGCGCGTGTACATACTGCACGTCTTCTTGGTTCTTTTGGTAAAGTCACGTAGAAGGGAAATAATAAAATAATAAATATAAAACATAATAAAATAATACAATTCTCACGACGTTTCGGCCACAGCGCAAGCAGCCGTCCTCAGGTGAAGAACAGGGCTGTCGGAAAGACAGCGTCTGACAGCCCTGTTCTTCATCTGAGGACGGCTGCTTGCGTGGTGGCCGAAACGTCGTGAGAATTGTTTATTGTTTTATTATTTTATTATTTCCCTTCTACGTAACTTTACCGAAAGAACCAAGAAGATGAATCCCTGCAGTCACGAAAGCTTTAAATCGAAATTTATACTGCACGTCGTTCGTGACGTGTGTCAGAATGGCGCGTATCAGAATGCGCGTACGCGTGCATCAGTGAGCATGCATTTCAAGTCGGGCGCGGTAGTGTAGCGATTAAGCGCGTGGCCCTATGAACCCGCCGACCCCAATACAATTCTCGCTCACGGCCAACGCCAGTGACGGTTATCTCTACCGCTCCTAAGCCTTGACCCAGCCTCAGATGAGTACCTGGTGCGGTGTGTAGTAAACATCAAGGTGGCTGGGTGTGGTGCTGGCCGCCCTTCCCTTTGTGTGTCGTGCCGGCCTTCATAGGTACTCGCCAACAGCACTTGCCTCAACTGTCTGTTAAGTCTATACGGGGGATCTTTGTCTTTGCCATTGGCGAGTGGTGGCGCAGTGGTTAGCGCACTGCGCTGCGCATCTGAGTAAGAGAGCACCTTCATATGTGCTCGTGAACAGCAATTGCCACAATTGTCTGTTTCGGTCAGTGGTTCTTAATCTGGGGTGCATCACGCATCTTTTGGGAGGTGTGAGATGCCCTTTCTGGGGGTGCAAGACACGGCCAGATTTTTGTCGAAGGTAAATCATCGAAAACACAAATTAAGCACGGGCACGTAAGTGCAACTGCTTTGTTTAACCAAACCGTGTGTTTATTAAGTGTAAAAAAGATTTACGATTTGAGAACCAAAGGGGTGCAAGGCTGCAGTAAAGATAAAGAAGCACTGGTGATGGCTCTACGGGGGATCTTTGACTTTGTGCGTTTCAAGCCTTCGTCAACTTGCATAGTAATAGCTGAAAAGTTATGTAACCGACACCGGCCAGGATGGATTTTAGCGGGGGTGCTCATTTCCCCCCTAATGTAGTCTGCATTAGCAATTCAAGTGATATAACAACAAAACAAAAAAACACTCCGCCACATGGCCCGGGAGGATAACGCCACGGATTTGGCGAGTGGAGTCGGAGTCCGATGACGCACTCGCAGTGACGCTCCCAGACGAGCGGTGAATGAATTCGACTTTCTAGCATTCGGAGACGGACGGCTCAGAAAAGCAAATTAGTGGATTTTTGTTTTATTTTTTTGCATGCTCAAGCGATTTAGCAAATGGTACTGAACCTGTCAACTTCGCTACGCTAAGAGAATCCCGGTTAAACTACGGGCGGCTGAAAACTGGACTTGAACCGCGACGGAGACGTCGTGGACGAGGTGGGAGTCCCCACACTTGACTCCACCACACGAGACACGGGCAGGGGGGTACATTGCACCACCGTGCCAAGACGACAGGAGCATCCCTGCACTTTAATTCTAAACGGTAGAACAAACGAATACAAAGATCCCCCGTATAGCCTGCAACATACTGTTAGGGCAAGTGCTGTTAGGGCAAGCGAGCTCCGATGAAGGCTGGCACGGCAGACGACGGGGGTGGGTAGCCAGTAGCACGCCCGGCCGCCTTTGTCTCTCCCCTCCCACTGCTGTTGCTTACACACCGCACACAGATACTCGTTTAAGGCCGAGTCGACCTAGGAGAGGCTCTAAACCGGCTAAAAGTTGCACCAGTTATTGGTTGTGAGCGGGAATCGAACTCGGGTGGCTGGATTCGCAACGCAGTTCGCTAACCATAGCGCCACCACTCACCAATGGCAAAGACAAAGATCCCCGGTATAGCCTTAACAGATTGTTAGGGTAAGTGCTGTTAGCGAGCACCTATGAAGGCCGGCATGGCACACGAGGGGGTAGGTGGCCAGCACCACACCCAACCGTCTTTGTCTCCCCAGTGGCGATGTTTACATACTGCACCAAGTGCCCCTTTTGAGGCCGAGTTGACCTAGGGGAGGCCTAGGCCTGGGTACAGATAATCATCACTGGTTTGGTTCGTAGGGCAGCGCACTCACCGCTCCCCACCACTCACCAAAGGCACAAACGCACGCACAAAAGACAAAGATCCCCCGTATAGCCTTAACAGACTGTAGGGGCAAGTGCTGTTAGTGAGCACCTATAAAGGCCGGCACGGCACACCAGGGGGGGTGGGTGGCCAACACCACGCCCGGTCGCCTTTATCTCCCGAGTGGCGATGTTTACACATTGCATCAGGTACTCATTTGAGGCCGAGTCGACCTAGGGGAGGCCCAGGGCCGGTTCAGATAATCGTCACTGGTGTTCGCCGTGAGCGGGAATCGAACCCGGGTCGCCAGGTTCGTAGCGCAGCGCGCTAACCGCTACACTACCGCTACCCACGCACGCGCACACTCCACTCAGAGCTGAGATGTTTGAAAGCGGAAAAAAATACCCCCACCTTTAATGTGCGGCCCGTACTTAACGAGAGATCCCCGTGCCAGATTGCAATGCTACACGTTAGGGGGCTTCAATTACTCACATTGATCTTCCCGGCAGACGTAATTAATAGGTCGTCTCCCAAATCACGGCCAGGAGCCGACAGCGTGCACTCTCTTGCAGCAGAGGTTAAGAGCGGAGAAATAAATGAAAAGGAAACATCCCAAAGACTCTTCTTTCCGTAGCCATCCTCGCCACGATCCTCATTCTCCCCGTCGTGCCGGCACTCCCCCGGCAGACATCGGCGATGCGATCGCCGCGGCACGGTTACCGTCGCACGGCCCCGTCAGACGGAGGCCTGAGGAACCGAGTAATCAGAATCAGAATCTCGATTTCGACTGCAGGAGGAATCAGCTGAGCTATAAAGCTCTTCTTCACAGGTGTCCAGTCATGGGCGGGTCAGCAGCCCATGCTGGCCCTGCAGCTTACAAGCGTAATGACAATAGAGCCTGCATGCGGTGTGAAGGGACCGGTGGCTACGGGAGGTAATGACAGGGGAGTCAGCTGTGTGTGTGAAGGGACTGGTGGCTACGGGAGGTAATGACAGGGGAGTCAGCTGTGTGTGTGAAGGGACTGGTGGCTACGGGAGGTAATGGCAGGGGAGTCAGTTGTGAGTGTGAAGGGACTGGTGGCTACGGGAGGTAATGGCAGGGGAGTCAGTTGTGTGTGTGAAGGGACTGGTGGCTACGGGAGGTAATGACAGGGGAGTCAGCTGTGTGTGTGAAGGGACTGGTGGCTACGGGAGGTAATGACAGGGGAGTCAGCTGTGTGTGTGAAGGGACTGGTGGCTACGGGAGGTAATGACAGGGGAGTCAGTTGTGAGTGTGAAGGGACTGGTGGCTACGGGAGGTAATGACAGGGGAGTCAGCTGTGTGTGTGAAGGGACTGGTGGCTACGGGAGGTAATGGCAGGGGAGTCAGTTGTGAGTGTGAAGGGACTGGTGGCTACGGGAGGTAATGGCAGGGGAGTCAGTTGTGAGTGTGATGGGACTGGTGGCTACGGGAGGTAATGACAGGGGAGTCGGCTGTGTGTGTGAATGGACTGGTGGCTACGGGAGGTAATGACAGGGGAGTCAGTTGTGAGTGTGAAGGGACTGGTGGCTACGGGAGGTAATGACAGGGGAGTCAGTTGTGAGTGTGAAGGGACTGGTGGCTACGGGAGGTAATGGCAGGGGAGTCAGTTGTGAGTGTGATGGGACTGGTGGCTACGGGAGGTAATGACAGGGGAGTCGGCTGTGTGTGTGAATGGACTGGTGGCTACGGGAGGTAATGACAGGGGAGTCAGTTGTGAGTGTGAAGGGACTGGTGGCTACGGGAGGTAATGACAGGGGAGTCAGTTGTGAGTGTGAAGGGACTGGTGGCTACGGGAGGTAATGACAGGGGAGTCAGTTGTGAGTGTGAAGGGACTGGTGGCTACGGGAGGTAATGGCAGGGGAGTCAGTTGTGAGTGAGAAGGGACTGGTGGCTACGGGAGGTAATGGCAGGGGAGTCAGTTGTGTGTGTGAAGGGACTGGTGGCTACGGGAGGTAATGACAGGGGTATCAGTTGTGAGTGAGAAGGGACTGGTGGCTACGGGAGGTAATGACAGGGGAGTCAGCTGTGTGTGTGAAGGGACTGGTGGCTACGGGAGGTAATGACAGGGGAGTCAGTTGTGAGTGTGAAGGGACTGGTGGCTACGGGAGGTAATGACAGGGGAGTCAGCTGTGTGTGTGAAGGGACTGGTGGCTACGGGAGGTAATGGCAGGGGAGTCAGTTGTGAGTGTGAAGGGACCGGTGGCTACGGGAGGTAATGACAGGGGAGTCAGCTGTGTGTGTGAAGGGACTGGTGGCTACGGGAGGTAATGGCAGGGGAGTCAGTTGTGAGTGTGAAGGGACTGGTGGCTACGGGAGGTAATGACAGGGGAGTCAGTTGTGAGTGTGAAGGGACTGGTGGCTACGGGAGGTAATGGCAGGGGAGTCAGTTGTGAGTGTGATGGGACTGGTGGCTACGGGAGGTAATGACAGGGGAGTCGGCTGTGTGTGTGAATGGACTGGTGGCTACGGGAGGTAATGACAGGGGAGTCAGTTGTGAGTGTGAAGGGACTGGTGGCTACGGGAGGTAATGACAGGGGAGTCAGTTGTGAGTGTGAAGGGACTGGTGGCTACGGGAGGTAATGACAGGGGAGTCAGTTGTGAGTGTGAAGGGACTGGTGGCTACGGGAGGTAATGACAGGGGTATCAGTTGTGAGTGAGAAGGGACTGGTGGCTACGGGAGGTAATGGCAGGGGTATCAGTTGTGAGTGTGAAGGGACTGGTGGCTACGGGAGGTAATGACAGGGGTATCAGTTGTGAGTGAGAAGGGACTGGTGGCTACGGGAATGATCGATAAGGGAGCGTGGTCAGGCAACGGTGGAGACTGCCGGTGGAGCGAGCATCCAGAGTCAGCGAGAATGATGGAGAAGGGGGGCGTGTCCTCGTGTCCGTATGTAAGGGGGGGATGCACGGGAGACTCGGGGCCGTTGCGGTGTGGGTCTCCGCCGGATGTCAAGTGAACGCGTCTTCAATAAAGTGCCATCGCAAGAGAAGTTGCGTCAAGTCGTCATTACACAAGTCAATCGAGCCGGACCATTGAAGACTCAGAGCTTGAGTTCAGGAACCAAAAAGTGGAATCAAATTTTAATACGATGATTTTAGTTTTCTCCGTCAGGTGCAGTTATTTTATTTACAAGAACACAGTTGCTGAGAAACAGGCCCAAAGGCTGAAAACATCAAGCGTCAGCAACAAACGACACTGGTAAAAAAAAAAGTTGTAATCGATGTGTAAACGTGTTTCTCGAATTGAGAAAGGTTATCGTTTTGGGGGGGGGGGCACGTCATTTTGTCAATTTCTGCACTTAAGTTGTTTGGGAGTTCCATCTGTGGGGGGTTTTTCTTTCATGTAAAATAGAATAGGTGGAGAGTATTTTGAGATGCAATGAAGACCGCTTATGTTGTGATTGAAACGTTGTGGGTTTTTGCTTTTATTATTGTCAAATTTTTTTTAAAGAAAAAAATAATAAAATGTTTATTTAGTTATATATTTTTTGAAATGTATTGTGGGTTTTTTGTTGCTTTTATTATTTGAAATGGATTATTTTTTGTTTTCTATCTACGTGACTTCACCAAAAGAACCAAGAATATACGATTAACATGATATTCAATTAAACGATTATTAATACCATTGCCTGGATTTAAATGAGCAAGAGCACTGTTACAATGTCCACTGTCGTCTCACGATCTCTGGAGGTGGTCGGATGTTTTCAGAGGTCAAGAGCACCGAGCTGGCGACGCTGAGACCCTGAGTTTGAATACAGGCGTCTTCAGTCGATAGTCTCATTACAATTCTGAACTCAATTTGGCTGAATTCAAATTTTACGGTTGACCCAGAACATTGCCATGACCCAGAACACTTCTCTGAGTGGCAGGGTGAGTGGGTAAGTACTGCCCTCTGCTGTCTGGAACAGAGGGCACCTGAATGGGATTTCAAATGTAGCTCTGTAATATCCACTTCCACGGGCCGTCCTCTAAATACAAAGGGCTGTGGCTGCACTGCCCCGTGAGAGTTCCTTGGGACACCGTCTCACGACGTGACGCCCAGTCACAGCATCGGGATACATTCTCGCGAGCTGTGATATTTTAGGATCATGAGGATGCATAAAAGTCTCCCATTTCAACCAAACATGGAGCTGCTATCATCTCTATTGTGGGTCTTAAGCTAGGTGTGGAAATTCCACATTCCAATGGCAGGGAACAGTCCATGGTTAACGCAACAAACAGCGAGGACTTTGACCAGAGGCGAACATTGAACATAAAAAGACTCGAGAATTTCCGTCCGCTAGCCGACTAATCTAACCGGTGCGATGCGACGCCACCCCGGATTCCCAGCGCTAGACGCCACAGTGTGGGCTCTGGCGCTCGCAGGCACCTTGGCTTAGAGCGCTGCGCACATTTGCACATCTCCCCAGACGATGTACGGAGCCCGGCGTATGTAATTTAATTCCCCCCGCTTTATTTGCCAACCGTGACGGCCACAGAACCGCGACCCGACGGCCATAGAAGCGTGGGCGGCGGTTTGGTTTTGCCGGCAGAATTTCCTGCTCCAGGCGGCGGTAGTGGAGCAAGTAGGTTGTCGAGCGGGGTGCGTCCGGCATTCTCAAGGAGTTCAGAGAGTTCAGTCAGCAACTGCTGAAATCCAGGGTTCGAATCCAGGCAGCCGAATGTGATGCAACTGGTATCTCGTGTGCAGCGAGTTGAGGTGTCACAGCCCAGTCACCAAAAAATAATTCCAACGTCGTAAATTGGTTTTGCACTCCAATCTCCCGGGTGTTACAAACGTCCGCTTGAATGTCATGCAATGAACGCTACACTCGACGGCAGGCTGGCTGGGTGGGAAAGCTCTGCCCTCTACTCTGTGTAGACCAGAGGTCATTTGAAGAGATCTCGGCGGTAGCTCTGTGATATCCGCTTTCCAGAGATGCGAGTGAATTTCGTGGTCTCGTGACGCGACGCCGATAGCACAAATCGGGCAAAACCTTCGGGTCAAAAGAACAAAAATACCAGAACAAATAAATGCACAAAGTGGGCTACTCACCTCTTTGTATGGATGTTTACACATTATTCCATCACGTGCACGGGTTTAATCTGGCGTAACATTTTTCGCCCGCAGCAAACAGAGAACCTTTCGACTATCGAAGGCAGGAACCGAGAACGAACCGTGAAACTCAGCCAGGCGTTTGCCCGTACAGCCCTATCATCGATCTGCTGGATGAGGGGGTCCACCGTGCTGTACGAATAACGGGGAGTCATTTAACCATACCTCACATCGCTGGTCAGTTCGGGATGGTGAACGTGGCGAGCGCAGGACAGGGGAGCATAGAAGAGCAGCACAACTATCGATTTTGCTGCACTGCCTTCTGCTGCCCACCATTGTATTGTAACCTCCGATTTTGACCGATGTCACATCTTGCAAGCTGAGCAGAGCTGAGGCTGTGCAGCTCTTGGATGGGCATACGTACACCATGCCCGGCAGGAGTTACAGACTGCGAGGCTGTGTGGTGGACTGTTAGTATCTTCTCACGGTTTGGTTGGGCTGTACTGTGGTTGAAAGCCTCTCGTCCTTCCACGGTGGATGAATGATTAACGTGGAAGAGAGACGTGGCCAACCTCTCCGACGAGACCGCCTCCCCCGGTGGGAAATGCCTTTAAATAAATCTGGCCTTTGGTGCTGTTCAAAGTTATAGAAATCACACAATGAAAGCTTAAGTGAAGCTTGGGCAGGACACATCATGAGGCTTAAGGAACAAACGTTCCCGAAAGGAGATGGAGCCGTGAAATCGGTTCATGTGGAGGTGATAGACGGAGCGGTGAAATCAGTTCACGTGGAGGGGATAGACGGAGCGGTGAAATCAGTTCACGTGGAGGTGATAGACAGAGCGGTGAAATCAGTTCACGTGGAGGGGATAGACGGAGCGGTGAAATCAGTTCACGTGGAGGGGATAGACGGAGCGGTGAAATCGGTTCACGTGCAGGTGCTGTATAGATTGATGCATCGCGGGACTATGAGCAATGGCGACAGCAGCAGCGGATAGAACATGGCAGGTCATAATAGCAAAGTCACAGTGCCCCATTGCTCGTTTAAGCGGGGAGACATTCCGGCTCTCAGTTATAATTACTGGGGTTGTTACTTTCGGTTAAGACGGAACGGGTTAATGCACACTGTCCCCTAAGCGTGAGCCACATGCGTCCACACTAATCAGTTTCTGGACAGGTCTCATTATTCAGGGCGGGCTAATAGACGGAGCGCCATTTCCCCCCGCGGGCAGCGGTGTATGAATTTTAAATTTTCCACGGAAGGATGCCTATGGCAACAAGAGACTTCGTGAGAAGTGGCCAAGGGCACGGAGATCAAGAATGTGGAACACAGACACGTGGGCGCGTGAACACACAGACACGTGGGCGCGTGAACACACAAACACGTGGGCACGTGAACACACAAACACGTGGGCACGTGAACACAGACACGTGGACGCGTGAACACACAGACAGACACGTGGACACAGGAATACACAATAAACAAAGATCTCCCGTATAGCCTTAACAGACTGTTGGGGCAAGTGCTGTCAGCAAATGAGGGGGTGGGTGGCCAGGGCTATGCCCAGCCGCCTTTGTCTCCCCAGTGGCGATGTTTACACACCGCACCAGATACTCATTTGAGGCTGAGTCGACCTAAGGGAAGCCCAGGACTAGTTCAGATAATCGTCACCGGTTTTCGCCGTGAGCGGGAATCGAACTCTGGTCGCCGGGTTCGTAGCGCAGTGTGCTAACCGCTGCACCACCACTCCCGACTTGGAACACACACACACACAGACACGTGGGTGAACACACTCGCTTACACAGAAACAAACACACGTAGTCAGGACGTACATTGGCGAGTACAAAACTGCTCTAAACTTGTCCGCCTCTGCACCAATGCTGCCGGTCATCAGTTGGTCACAATTTGCTCACATTTATTTTGACGGCTACCTCAGACAACAGGACCAGGATGCACTTCTTCAGGAACTGCTGACGGGTTCGTTACGTTGTTGTTTGAAACTTTATGGTTTTTATGGCTTACGCAGTTTTTTTCATGTCACAATGCGTTTTGCTCGTCATTTATGAAGTTAGACAACAGTCGTGGACCGATGCTGGGACGTGGCCCCAGCCGACTGTCTGTCTGTGTGGCTTGTCTGTCTGTCTGTCTGGCTGTCTGTCTGCCTGGCTTGTCTGGCTTGTCTGTCTGTCTGTGTGGCTTGCTTGCCCTCTCTGATGGTGGTGATGGTGGTGGTGATGATGGTCATCATCACCAATCGGGCCGTCCTGTATACTATGGACAAGTTGCCTCGGTTGTTTTAGACGCCCCCCTCGGGCTATAGGTGGGCTCCGTGTTCACGGCCGGTCTAACAAGTCCGTGGAGTTTGGTGCGAGGTCTCCCGACTAACAGCAGGCACGTGATGCCCAATTCAGCAGCTGATGTGTTTGTACCCGTGCAACACTGCGCGGTACTAGGGAGTGGCGAGAGCACCGTGTGTGTGTCTATGTGTGTGTGTCTAGCGAAACGTGGACCCCCCTAATGGAGCATCTTCGCCGGTTAGAAACATTTAGGCTGGCCTGCCTACGATCCATCCTGGGTTTAACCAGGCTGGATTTGTGAGGAGCTCACAAATCCTTGAAAGATCTGGGCAAAGTCCCATCGGTGAGCTCCTCCGACAGGCAAGGCTGCGTTGGCTGGGTCATCTAGCCCACATGCCCAGCCACCGCATGCCTAAACAGCTTTTGTTCGGCCGGATCGAGGGGGCTAAACGGGCGCGGCACGGGCTAGAGAAGAGATGGAGTGATGTGGTACAGGAGGACGTGGAGCTGAGTGGACTTGCCGATGACCGGTACCAGCGGTGTCAAGATCGGCCTCTGTGGAGGAGGCTCGTGAAGGACGCTACTGGGCAGTTTGAGGCAGTCGCCCTCCAACAAAAACGGAGGGTGGAGGAGCGACGCTCACAACAACGAGCGGAGCGCCGGGTGGCTAAAGCACAGTGAGTTGGCACAGTAGGGGGCACAGGTGGTGCATCAGTCAGTCATCTCGGTCATCTCAGTCAGTTGACCCGTGGCTCCTGAGTCTGCCCCGTGACCTCCTGCCAGCAGGCGTTCGACACTTCACGTGGCCTCAAGGTGCACATGGCCTGGCACAAGCGTCGTGGTGACGTCACCGCCACTTAGTGGCGAATGGCGGTTGTTGTTGTGTGTGTGTCTGTGTGTGTGTGTCTGTGTGTGTGTGTGTGCATCTGTGTGTGTGTGCGTGCGTCTGTATGTGTGTGTGCCAGGGATATGGGGAGTGGTGAGCGCACCGTGTGTCCGTGTACTACGAAACCGGCGTCCCGAGTTTGATTCCGAGCCACAGCTAACAATGGCAACGTCCGTAAGCGGTACTGGACACCTCGTGGGTCGACTCAGCCGTCAAGGAATATCTGTGGCAGGGTGCGTGAACAATGGGCACTGGAGAGATCGCAGCTGAACCGTTTCTGGCCTTGATTGGTACTTTTTACCAACAGTACAAGCGCCCCACAGCAATTTGCATTTGCTACACAGGGGACCTTTGGCTCCGTCTGCAGAGTTTGCGTATGCCAGGGAGTGTCCCCGTAGCGCGCGTACGAGGGGCGAGTGAACGATGGGACAATGAAAGTGACGCGGACCGGCGTCAATAAACCGGAACACGGAAATCCGACACCGATCCGTCGGCTCCCTTTCCTGCCGAACATTCTGCCGCAGAACCCAACGCAGAGACACGGCACAAACTCAGTCCCGTCAACTCGTTCGGTTCAGCTTGTATTTATGTACGGGGAAATTTAGTTTTGAGGTCCATACGGCGTACAGCCGTTCCAATACGGGCAAAAGCATTTTTTTGTCTATTTGTTTGTGTTTCTCCCTTGTGTTGAGATGTATAAGGGCACGTGGTGACCAATAAGGTCTGAATTGGTCTGTAACAAGGTAGGGCACTGATAAGGGGTTGACAGGTGTGCAAACTGCAAGGGGTCTCCGCGTTCTCTTGCCAACGACAGCCACCTTACTCATCAACCAAGACCTCCACAATTTAATTTGATATATCGCCAACCCTAGAATCTCACGCGTTGTTACTTGTGGCGCTGAACGGGGGTTACATATTTTAGATTGTATATGGAACGCTGTCGCCAATAGTAGAACGGTGATCCATCAGTATTTGATTAACGAGCCTGAGGCTGCTGATGAGGCCCAGAAGGCCGAAACAGCTCCGGAGTTTATTTTCAGAAACAAATGCCGCTGAATGTTGTCGTCTGGAAAGCCAACAGGCTGACCGGACTTAAACATAGGGTAGGTTAATTCATAGATGTAGGTTTTGCTGATGTTTGCAATGTCATCTCTAGCACCGGTCATACTATACCGCCAACAGAATACATGAGTAGACCACAGTTAGTCAATGGGCAGGTTGAACTTGAACTTCTTTCGCACCGTACGTAGCCAGCCCTGCTAATTGGCAGCTCGTATGCGGTCAGACGCCTCTTGCAGTGCATCTGACCGTCGTGGAAGAGTAGGCCAAAAATACCCTCGAGAGGGGCTCTCTAGCGCTCCCTCTAGTGAAGGCCCTTCCGCCAGCAGGCGCGTGAGCAAAGCGGTTTCCAGGGCAGCACCCTCCAATACTGCGTCAATGTGCGGTGGTTTCAATGACAAACCAAACCCACAGCTCATCAAACCCTGGCAAGAGATAAGCCCTCGGGTCTCCGAGAGGGCTCCGTTGGAAATTGGGACCGCTCGCACACGACGGGATTATGTAGCTATATCGCTGGGGGATTTGTGTGTGTGTTTTTAGATGTACAGGGTGTCCCCACAAAAAGGCATCATCCATTATTAAAGTATTATAATGAGGCAGTAGTTTTGAATGAGGTCGATAAAACCCCCAGAGACAAAGGATCAATTCCCAACGGAGACTCCAACGAACCGTGCCGGTGGGGCATCCAACACAGCCCGGCGGACCTTGGCGGCACGGCGCAGCGACATTCCCACCGCCGGCTTCGGCACCGCCAACGGGGAGGAGCGTCAACCCCAGGCTCGCTCGCTTCGATCGAGAAGACAACGCTTCCGACTCGCGAACACAGCCACCGTTAAGTCGAGGGTCGTGAGCGAGTGCTCAAGCGCCGAGCGTGACGCGCCACGGCCGACATCTCGGGAGGACGACTTGCGGGTCATCGTCGTTACCGTGCCCGCACATCCTTTCCTCCCCATCGTGGGCGATGTATTTAAATGAGAGCCGTTTTTTTCTTTTCTCTCCAATCTTTTCCAATCTTCCTGATAAATGCCCGGATCGCCGTGCCCAGACACGCAGCGTGGTGCGACACGCGGGCAACCGCGTAAACCCGCCGGGCACGTGCGCAGACTTGCTTTAAAGGTACACGCACACACACACAGACTCGCTACCCCTCCCCACCACCCCCCCTCCACCCCAAGTGTAGGCTTGTAAACGGAGAGCTGTTAGCGAGCACCTACTGACGTTGGCAAGACACACAAAACAGGTTGGTATGGCCGGGAACCATGCAAGACTGCCATTGCCGCCCCGTTTCCCATATTTACACACTGCACCAGGGACTTGATTTTGTTTATGCCGAGTCAACCTATTAGAAGCTCACACCAGATTTGTAATTGTTAAATCTCAATAGGTGGGGGGGGGGGGGGCAATGGTTCGCGCATTACGCCATGAACTCTGTAACCTGAGTTTGACTCCTGGTCATGGCTATCAGCAGTGGCGAAGTAATATCTGCACCGACATTGGCTCCCCTTCATCAACCCACGTTGACCAGCCAGGTGAAGTATGGCCGAACAACCGCCGAGACCGACCCGGTGTCAAGAGGCCATCGTCCAGCAATTGCGCAACTCCGCTTAGCTTGCAAGGCAGGGATTAGATGGGGCGTATTCCAGACGGTTCGTTAATACTACATCGGCCATCACATATCAGTGACCAGTAAATTATATTCTGTATGAACGTTCAGGCACATCAAAAACACCTCCATTCTCAAATGAGTCTCAAGTGATGTCCATCACCAATGGAGCCCCTGCGGCCCGTGGCAACATTTCCACAGTCCTGTGGCAGGAGATCTTCACCCCATTCCACAACGGCTGCTCCCAAAGTGGTGCTCATTTTATAAACCCCTGGAGAGACGACGACGATGATGATAATGACGATGGGCTCGACTCACAATTTGCAATCGCGGTATTCCCATCACAAACGTCTATCGAGGCCGGAACGTTGCATGACGAGGGGTTGGCGTGGCCAGCACCTTTGTCTCCGCAGTGCACTCTTAACGACAACTGCAGAGCCACGTGGGTCACATCTCCAAATCCCTCTGTCATTCAACCCGGCGTGATGTTGACACGCATCGAATATTCAACAAAACCATTTCCATAATCCACTCTGCTTGTGGTTACCATTTGCAAATCGGAGGGAGGATAATTAAAAGGCATTAGGAGACGAAACCTGGCTTCAATTATTTCACAAAATAAGACTGCGTCCACAGGGAACGGGATTATGAAAATAAAAAAAATTAAAGAAGCAAGAAGCTCAGCTGGTGTGCAAGAAGGCAGGCAGGGGAATGACAGCTAGAATTGAAAGCTCATTGACCTGTCTGCCACTATGTCCACGTGGCCTTTCCAGATAACATTTCTCTCCACACGCCGTACTAACCACACGTGCACTTTTATTTCTTTATATACGTTAAACTGGCAGGGGGGGGGGGTTCAGTTATCGTGCGTGCCGTGTGCCTTCGTTTCGGTTGGGCAGCCCCGATTTAATTGGTACATCAAGGTGAGTTTCCATTGCCAATCCCGAGCGCAGTGGGCGAATCAGTGGTCATTGCTCAACGGAAAAACGTAAAGTGCAGCCCTGCTATTTGCTTGGAGATCTGAAATGTGAATTCTGCACACTTGCTGGCGGAAGGGCATCCATGAGAGAGAGAGAAGTCTAGCAGAGCTCCTCGCTACAGGATGGTTTGGCCGACTCTCTTTCATGCTGGAAGAGGCGGCAGTACCCACACTTTATCTCACCACATGCTACCCGCCCATCGACTAGCTGGTGTACCCATTTACCTTGTGCCGCTAAGTGGGCAGAGGCGTTGGGGGCGGGGATTAAGCAAACTGGCCATCGTTTCAGCTGCAGAGGCAGGAGATTGAATCGACCTGGCCACCTCCGGTTTGCAAGCGCAGCGTGCCGACCGCTACAGCACGCCGGGCTCCCGCTCAACAGTGCCGTGCAACAAGAGACAATCCTCAAACACGACGAGACAAAGGTCCCCCGTATAGCCTTACAACAGACCGCCCGGGCCAAGTGCTGTTGTTAGCGAGCTCCTGTGAAGGCCGGCACGGCACACGAGTAGGCGGGTGGCCAGCACCACGCCCCGGCCACCTTCGTCTCTCCCCTCCCATCGCCGTTGTTTACACAAACGCACAAGATACCAATTTTTAAGGATGAGTCGACCTTGTGGGGGGGGGGGGGGGGGTGCCCAGGACCGGGTTTGGATAGCCGTTGCTGCCGTTGTTGGCTGCGAGCTCGGGTCGGCGGGTTTGTCGTGGCGCGGCACGACGACCGCTGCGCCGCCGCTCCCCACGAAGACAATCGCGTAGACCACATTGCGACGCCGACGACACACGACACAGCGGTGCCGTGATAAACACTCGCGGCGTTAAATTGATACGACGCACGTCGATATATTGACGCGGCGCCACAAAGCGTATAGAGTCGCGCACTAATAACAGCCCGTCTCGGCGCTCAAATGGGCGCGCGTGGTGGCCACTTATCTCTGGCCACGGCCCTAATTAAGCAGTGGACACTCAACATATCTATGCTGGTGGGACCAGTCCCTGCCCAGGGCAACTGCTGTTGACTTACAACAAAGCGGTGCACATTTGATCGACCTCGGGAGGAATAATGTTAATGGGCCGAGACGATTCTGGAGGGGCGGGGGTAGAATTAGAATTCACAACATTCCGAGTGCTCTATCAATAAGCTGGCATTCCAGGTTTGCTCACACACGATAAACAAAGAACTGGTTTAAATATCGGAAGGTGGGAGCCGGTAACATCGTCAACTATTTTTTGTTTTGGCTATTTTATTTTACCAGGTAAGGCCCCACTGAGCTATGTAGCTTTTTTTTAAGTGACCTGTCTATCACAAATGATAGCTCATTATCATTATGTGGAAATTTATACCAGCCAAATACTTGAAATTCATGTCCATAAATGTGGAGGGAAAAACCAGGAGGACCCGGAGAAAAATCCACGGGACCACGGGGAGAGACACGCCGCAAACTGCAAATATACAGCAGCAGGCGTCAGGGTCGGGTTCGAACCCACGACCTCCTGTAGACCAGGCGAGGGAGTTAACATCTCCTAGCCAGCGTGGCGCACGAGGACGTGGCCGCAAGCCGGGCGGCTCACCTCCATCCGTCGCGCGGTAGGTAGCTGAAGGCGCCGTCGATCACGCTGGCGCAGAACTGCCCGCCGGTGACGAAGAGCGCGTTGATGGTGACGAGGCGGCCCCGCAAGTGTGGGGGGGAAGCCTCGGCGATGTACATGGGCACCACCATGGAGGCCAGGCCTGTCACGTGTGGGAGGTGGGCACAGGGAGGGAGGGAGGGGGCATGGACGTCAAGGAGGAAGTGGTGAGAGAGGAAGCGAGAGTCAGGATGGGGGACAGCAGTAAAGGTGTCGGCGGTGAGAGTGGGGGGGGGCAGCAATGAATGGGGCGGTGGTGAGAATGGGGGGGCAGCAATAAGTGGGGCAGCGGTGAGAGTGGGGGGGGCAGCAATGAATGGGGCGGTGGTGAGAATGGGGGGGGGGGGCAGCAATAAGTGGGGCAGCGGTGAGAGTGAGGGGGTCAGCAATGAATGGGGTGGTGGTGAGAATGGGGGGCAGCAATAAGTGGGGCAGCGGTGAGAGTGGGGGGGTCAGCAATGAATGGGGCGGTGGTGAGAGGCGACATCTGGGAGAAGTGGACAGCAGCGACAGAGAGCTGGGGCAGTTACAGACTCGCCATCGAAAGCAGCGGAAATCGCGGAGCCAATCGCCATCGGGTACGAAAGCAACTGCCACGAGTTGGGGGGGGGGGTGGGGGAGGAACCGCTCACCGATGCCACATCCGACGATCACACGCCCCACCAGCAGCACCACGGGGCCCTGCGCGAGCCCGAGCGCCAGCGACCCCACCGCGAAGAGCGTCGACGCGGCCAGCACGACGGGGCGCCGGCCCGCGCAGTCCGCCGCCCAGCCCCCGAGCAGCGCCAGCAGCGCCGCGGCGCCCACGGCCGCCGACACGAGGGCCGCCTGCCATGCGGCGTTCAGCGCGTAGCGGCGCTTCAGCAGCAGCATGGCACCCGACACCACGCCCGTGTCGTAGCCGAACAGGAAGCCGCCGATGGCCGAGAAGGCGCACAGCACGAAGATGAAGGTCGGCGTGGGGGGGCCGGTGCCGGCGGGCTCGGCGCCGTCGCCGCCGAGGTTGCTCTCGCTCGAGCCGGGACCCACGATGCGCCGGCGCTCCGTGTCCGAGCCACGTCGCCCGCCCATCTTGCTGATCGTCGGTTGGTGGGGGCAGTCAAAGCTTCTGCTGTCGCAACCCCCCTCTTGTAGCTCCTCCTCTTGGCCACCACCACCACCGTCACCACCGTCACCAGCGCAGCAGCAGCAGCTGCTACTGGAACCACCACCACCACAACATTGGGGTATGAGACGATGTTGTGGTTATGAGCTGAATGGAAGTGCTGGATGAGGAAGAAGCATTGGAGGTCAGAGTGCAGGTAAAGTGTCTCCCTGGTGAAATGAGCGCACGGTGGTAATGATCTCCATCAGCTGCCCTGAGCCAGTGGTGGAAATTCCACATTTTCATGGAAGGCACCACATCTCTACTGGGAACTGAAAAAGCCATTTGTTATTTCCCTGCCCCCCCCCCCCCCGATGCGTTTCCCAGGTTGTGCAGGAACGCCCCGTCCTGAGCGGTGACGAGGCACGACACTTCGTGTCACGTGACGAGCGCTTCAGTTCCCCGAAGACGTGTTGTGATGTATAATAATAATGATGCAATGTATAATGCGCAGTCCATCCCAGGATCCCAATGCGCATTGCATGAAAAGCAGGAAACAAAAAAAGAACCAAGGACAACCGACCAAACTAAAGAGGGAAGGCCACATTAAAGAGATGGGTTTTCAAAACCGGCTACCGACTCTGACTTCCTGCATGCGGGCGAAGGCCTTGATCCAGGGTCAACATACTGCAACATACTCCAGCGGAGGCCCTTCCCCCAAAGCGGTGGCATAGGCCAGAAATTGCAGGGCTGCACCTTTAGCTTTCGCGTAAATAATTCCCACTCGCACGCACTCAGTGCGCAGCCCATTTGTCAATCCACTGCTGGATGAGGTCCATAACTCCACCTACTTGACCATACTTCACCACACACCTGTCAAACCCCCTTGTCAGTGCCCTACCTTGTTACAGACCAATTCAGAGCTTATTGTTCACCCCGTGCCCTTATAAATCTCAACGTGCATCCCACAAAGTCCCATCGCAAGGGCTGACAGCTCTCTGGTCAGTGCCGTTGATCCGGCGAAAGGCGGAGAACGCAGACAGACGCAGGAGCATCCTGCCACAGTCACCAAGGCAGGGGACGGTGCGTGGCCGAGCGGCAGCCTATAGCACCTGTCTGTGTACGCCGGCATCAGCCGCCCAAGCGCTCGAACCAGGCTCAAACATAACCAATCTTCTGGAGACCATTCGGTCAAACACATTCCTGCGGAGGGAGCTGGTAGGAACGTCGGGTTGCTCGGTCAATGGCCAGGGTCAACGGCGGCGTGGTGTATTCCGCACCCCACCCAGCCCCACCCTCCCCACCCAGCCCCACCCTCCCCACCCAGCCCCACCCTCCCCCTCCCCACCCTCCCCTCCCAGCCCCACCCTCCCCACCCAGCCCCACCCTCCCCACCCAGCCCCACCCAGCCCCACGCAGCCCCACCCAGCCCCCCCCCACCCTCCCCTCCCAGCCCCACCCTCCCCACTCAGCCCCACCCTCCCCACTCAGCCCCACCCAGCCCCACCCAGCCCCACCCAGCCCCACGCAGCCCCACGCAGCCCCACGCAGCCCCACCCAGCCCCACGCAGCCCCACCCAGCCCCACGCAGCCCCACCCAGCCCCACCCAGCCCCACCCTCCCCCTCCCCACCCTCCCCTCCCAGCACCACCCTCCCTTCCCCACCCAGCCCCTCCCTCCCCACCCCCTCCCTGCACGACGGACGGACACAATAATCCCCTGTGGGCTGGTGTAACCAGGAGGTTCCTACCAGTATAACCACAGTGTATGTCTTCTACATATATATACGTCGTAGGCGCGGTATTTAGAAGGCACGACTCGCTGTCAAAGTTAAAGGCTCAAATCCTGGGTCCGATGTCGACTCATCGTCACCACCCATCACCTACATCATCATTGATCGGCGTTAGATAAAATTGGTACAAGGTTGTGTGGAAACGAGTCGTGCACTCGCTGTGGCAGAGCGCAGCGACTTTACGTAACAACACGGCGCACACCGCGAGTACGCAGAACGTGCCGGGCAACACGACATAGCCCCTAACAAGTCGACGCATGGTACACGGCGGTGCAATGTTGACAGCAGACACAGGAACTCTGTTCAACTTCTCTCTCTCTGCTGAATGGGACGTCATTCATCAGCTGCGCTTTCAGTCGCAAGCCGCGTCCACCGTGAATTAACGCACGAACGCGGCACTTGCGTGTACCGTTGGAGTGTGTACAGAGTAATATCCTGTGGGTTGTTGTTGTTGTTGTATAAATCGTAAATAAAGCTGGCGTACCTGTTGAAGCTGCGCTGCTCACGCTTCCTGTTGATCTGCCACGGGACCGGGGTGACATCACCTTATATACGACCACGTGACCGCGTCATCACGACCACGCCCCCCCCCCACCGCCTTCTCGCTCCTATTGGCTGGCAGGGAAATTAGACCAGAAGTTTAACGATTTAAAGCTTTCGTGATTGCAGGGATTCATATTCTTGGTTCTTTCGGAAGAGTCACGTATTATTTCCCTTTTACGTGACTTTACCGAAATAACCAAGATTATAATACTTAAGTTTAACGGTTGAAATACTGGCACGGTCATGAGAATGTGGAATTTCCACGGCTTGCTTTAAAAAAATAGCAGTTAGTTACGATAGTTTTCACGGTAAAAAAAAAGGTGAAACACGTTTTCAATGCACGCAGTTTTATTTCCACTCGAAAGATGAAATTAACTTATTTTGAGCCGACGATTAAACAAATTTGATACACTGAATTAAAGTGGGCGGCTTCCTTTCGATGTTTCAATTTCATTATGCAAGCCACCCACTTTTATTCAGCACATACAATTCGATTATTTCTGGGGTCAAAATAATATATATGCTACTTGAGTGCAAATAAAAGTGTGCAATTTTTTTTACTTTTCACGAATCTCAGAAACTAAGCGAGGATCAAAAACGCTAACCAACATAAGGAGCCATAATATTCAAATTGGAAAAAAAACCCCTCGATATTTCAAGAAGCGCAATGCATGCGAATACAAGACGGTCCTTTCATTAATAACGTCACACGAAGCAGTCCTGAGAGCCCCATGCGGCTTTGAAGCTGCAGGTTGCAGACCCCTGAACTCGGATCGGCCCCACGGTGGAGAGTTATGAAAACTGCCTTGCCTGGTATGCAGGAGGTCGTGGGGTCGATCCTGACCCCAACACCTGTATATTTGGAGATTGCATGTTCTCCCCGCAGTCGTGTGGATTTTTCTCCTGGTTCTCCGGGTTTTCCCTGAACGTTTAGAAACATGTGTTTAACGTATTTTGCTGCTATAATTTGCCACACAAGCCACTTCGTTGAACTACCAATGGTGGCCAGGCCTCTTTTGAAAGAGCTATACACCTCAGTGGGCCCTTACCTGGTAAAATAAAAAAGTGTATTTAGTGGATATTACTGGTAGGAACCACCTGGTTCCACCAGCCCACAGGGGATTATTGTGTCTGTCCATCCGTCGTGCATCCAAAAATGGGAGGGGTGGGGCTGGGTGGAGAGGGGAGGGTGGGACTGGGTGGGAAGTGGCTGGTCACCCCGTGGTGCCCTTATAAAACTCCCAGTCCCTCCAGAAAAACGCGGAGTTTTTTGGTGATTGTTGCGGGCAAAAATCGTTGATTATGCGGCACGTTTTCTTAAAAAATGCGATGGAATATGCGGGATATTTATGCAATTTTATGCGATTAAATTGCGGGAACTTGCAAAAATTGCGGGAACTTGCAAAAACTGCGGTTTGATGAAAAAGAGAAAAAAAAGTGATTCCCCCAACACCCTATTCACTAGGCTACTACTTTAATGTAAAGAGTCATTTCTTATTACTTCCTATGATAAGCAAGCATACTACATCACAGAAAGTGCTGGGAATATTTAAGTTCTCATCTTGTTTTATTTCAGACCTTAACAAACAGATGTAACACACTGGGAAAACTGCTTTGCGCGGTCTTTTGCGCTTATGTTTGTTGGCAAATGAGAAAGATTTGCGGGCTTCATCATGGTTTCATTGGCATCGCGGGGTTTGCAGCTTTTCAATGATGTCGCGTAATGAGTGACATCACTTCATAACGTTACCATGGCAACAGGGGAAATGGCTGCGCTTGTGTGAAGTAAACGCAACATTTTTTAACTTTCTGCTAAGATATATGTGACTTTTTGCAACGAAAATGCGGGGATTATGAAATCATGCAAGCCCGCATATTTTGCGCGCGGAAATCTGCAATTTATGCGGCAAAAGTGCGGCGTATTTGAAAAAACGCGCCTCCCGCATAAATATGCGGACTTTGGCTGATTTTGCATGGAATCATGCGATCGCATAATCGCGTTTTTCTGGAGGGACTGAACTCCATGTTTAATCTACTCACGCCGGCTTGTGCCCACCCTCAGTCAGCCATATTTGCAGAATACACCACGCCGCCGTTGACCATGGCCATTGACCGAGCAACCCAAAGTTCCCACCAGCTCCCTCCGCAGGAATGTGTTTTAGGAGTACCAGGTGTAGGTTTTGGCTTAGGTGGCAGAAGAGCAATTGTTTTTTTTTTACTCCATCTATGCAGGAACTTCTTTTCCTCCCTGATATGCGGTGGATTTTCCCCAGGTGCTTGTTATTTCCCACGTGTTACCAGCATGACGTAGTCACAATAACCCCCACAACCCACTGTGGGGAGGCCCTTATCCAGCAGTGGACTGACAAAACAGACTGTACATTGCGATGCCAGCACCAGATCAACCACCTCCATACCTGGTTCAATAAATTGTGTGATGCTTTGTGAAAAGTCGACAGTAGTTGAGCTAAGTAGACTGATCACTACATAGAAATGTAGAATTTCCACTACAGATTCAGGAATGCACAACACTTCAAAAAAATGTCCGTGGGGCGATGGTCGCCACTTGGCAATTCAGTTGCAGTGGTGACAATTCCACATTCAAGTGGCGTGGTCCATTTGACAACCAAATCATCAAACACACACCGTTTAATTATTATCCCCATAAACAGTTACAACAATTTTTGGCAATAGCAATGAAATGAAGCAAGTAAACAAATATATACATTTGTATGTACTTTATTTAACACATTTAACTTCCAGGGTTGGATAGCCTATATCGGTTTAAAACAAAAAGCAAAAACAATAACCCAGAAATGATCATTTGATCAAATGGACAACAGTGAGTCTAACACAAATGACATCTGTTGCTTGGATGGGCCAAACTTGAGCAAATACTTGAACTTTATTTCTTCCCAGACTTCTTTATTCCACCACCAGCTGAAAAACAAAGTGCATATTTAATTAAAGACTGACATGGCATGAGCCTCACAACCAGTGATAATTTCAATTACAAAACCAGAAAACTTTCTTCAACCAAATGCTTTTTATTTCGGTCAACGATGACGTTGCTTGGACGAAAAATTACAATTACCCACCAATGCATGACAGACGAGATGAAATCTGCTAGATTGAGTGGACATACAGACAAAGATTTAGTCACTTTATTCAAGACAGTGGAGCTCTGAGGAAGAAGCCTCTGTGCTAAAACAAACATTGGGGCAGAGATTCTCTCTATTGGCAACCATTGAGCTAGGTGGAAATGTCACATTCCCATGAAGCAGGCCAGTCTTTTAAAAGGATGACTGGATTTTTCAAAAAATTAACCCGTAAAAACAAAGTTTTTCACTATAAATCCTTTATATGCGTGGCGGCTAGAGTCCTCTCGTCCTCTGGCTTGAGATGGCTGCCACCTATGGGTCAGATGATTGCCTGCCACCATTAAGCAATTGGTAATTAAATAGAATTTTGTTTTCCTAAAAAGTGTAAAGTTATGGAAAAACATTTTCACGAAAATAAATTGTCACGCACAACGAGTCTGTGTGCAAAATGTCAGCTCGATTGGATCACGGGAAGTGGGTTAAAAAACGACCAAAAGATTTGCACGGTCGTAAGCGTGCAAGCAAGCAAGCAAGCGAACTTAATATAAAGGATTTAAAAAGTGGTGCTCATCTTGATCAACCATGGAGGGATAACACCGAGATGATTGCGATATAAACTGGCAACCGTCACATTTAAAACCGATTTCTTGACTTGACTTAACAAACCAAATGACGCAATGCCTGCATTTCCATTCGATTACATAACACTAAAAATCAACAGCCATTTTCCCAGGAAAGACAATCTCAAGACTAATTTTCAGATGCCACTTGCTTTGAGCGGTTTGCCCAATTGCTTATTGAGTGTTTTTAGTGGCCTAAGAAAATCCAGTGCTTATCGAGCGCTCAAAAGAAAATCAACAAACACAAAGGGACAACGCTCACAATTAACTTCTGCACACCTGCTCATATCAACGAATAAATATTGAATACATATTAAATAAATAAATGGCACAGCCCTGCATTTGATCTGCTCACATCACTGCCGGCGAAAGGGCTTCCACCCCACCACATGCGACCTGCCGATCGACATGCCGTGGTGTAGCCGTCTGTTCTGCTGGGTGGGCAGTGGCGGGTGGGGATTTAAGAAACTTGCTCCACCGTTTCAACCGGTGACCTCTGGATTGTAAGTCCAATGCGTCTTAAATAACACAACACAGCATTATCCCTTATTATTACGAAAATATTATACGTGTGGAGCAGCGATTTGGTCAGAGTACCCAACTCACAATGGCAAGGTCGAGTTTATATTCCAGTCAAGGGTCCCCGGCAAAGACGACAAAATGAGATGTACTGTGTGTGTGTGTGTGCGGTCGACCGTCATTGTGCTTTGAAGCGGCTGGGCCTCGTCACAGGAATACGGAATTTCCATCCCTGATCTAGGGCTACCAAAGGAGAGCACTGCTCCACATTATTTAAGAAAGTTCAAGCTTTGACTTAATAAAACAAAACAAGTTTAATTTGTTATATGTAAGGGGGAAAAAAAGACGCTTTAATTTGTTGAATGGATTTAAATATTTGACCTGGATAATCCGTTAAGATGGAACACCTTGTTTGTGCGTCCAGTATGTCATGCATCACATACATACCACTGTTAGAAAAAGTATGTATAGAAAGACTGTGTTTATACAATATAAAGTACATATATATATGCATCAACAACTTGTACAAGATGGCCGAGGTAGCGTGCATGAATGTCACACTGCAATCAAACAGAAATAAATGGTGTACACCGCAGGTTCATATCGGATATTTTCCAGCATTAACCTTTACAACAAAGGGAATAGAATCACAAAGTATCACACAAATGTGCGCACATTTTTTCGTAGAATGGCAGTCTATTCACTACATATTTCTCTTTAATTCATGCTTATACTTTTGTATTATAGATATCACATGCAAACATTCAATTTCCTTTCCTTCACAGAGTTATAGCTTTTTCAACAGTATGTTAAGTTGTTATCTGGGTCGTATGTGCTCGTGATCTGCAGTCTGGTTGGTGTATTACTTACCTCTGGTGTGGGGAGGCAATTCTTTTTTATGTAATGGGGGACACGTTCAAAGCCATTGCAATTTGCTCTCAAACATTTCAATTGCATTTGAAAATGATGTAGATAGCCGAGCGGCTCAAAGGGGGCAGGGGGGGGGGGTGTCGGGGGGAATGAAACTGCTTTCTCTAGAAGCCCCAAGCAAAAAACACTTGAGAGTTGGGTTCCAATTCAGGTTCCAACTGCCCATGATTACACCATAGTTCAGTGTTTGCTGCTTTCGGTTTTGTCTCCCATTGACAACTGCGCTTGAATTATACCTTTAGCGCTGTTGCAGAGCCCGACTTGCACTCTTTAGGTTGTGCATTCAAAATCTACAACATTTGTCCTATGGGGAAGACCCATCTCTGTGATAGAAATGAGGAATTTCGACCAGTGGTTCAGGGCTGCAAATGTAGAGGAGCAGTCCTTTGCTCAGCTGGGCAAAGGAGACCTCTGACCTTTATCAAAGGACCACTCCTCCAAGGAGCCTTACTCTACTCTGATCATATTCCTCAACGTAATGTATGCTCCTTCTTTATTCCCTCCACGTCTCTTTATCGCTTATTTCTTTCTGCCAGATGGAGCAACTGCTGCACAGTAATCCCCTTGATCGTTCATCTCTGGGTGCCACCCCAATGCCCATCTCCGCAACCTCCCTTCCTCCATTGTGTCCATGCTTTCTACCCTTCACAGCCTCCTCTCCCTGGTTAGAGATATAATGCTGTCTTGCCACATCATCCAAGCTTCAAAGTCAATTGCCCCACAGTGCCAGGAAATAATTAGAATTATCCACTTGCACCTAAACTCAAATGTCAGACGTATCTTTTTGAGTTGCTTTGTTAAAATCCGTCTCTCTGACCCATACATCCAAGAGACATTACTACCGCCTCAAACATCCATATCTTAAAACTAAAGGTGACCTCAATATTATTTGAAATTGGTTTATGTTGGTCAGGGTTCTGGAACATTTTCCTTATCGAGGGTTGAATAGGACTTTCATATATCGTTTGTTAGTGTCACACACACTAGGACACACACCTCGGTGTTATCCAATAATAATGTGAATTTTAATTAGGGCTCACATTTTCTGGTTGACTTGAGTGTGCTAATATTTGAAACAGTGTTGCCAAGTTGAAAATATTCCCCTCCAATACCAGATGAGTGCAGCTATAGTGCAGCTAAGGTGCTTGCAGCGATGGAAAAATATCTTTTGTGGGCCATTTCAAAGTGGTAGGCGCCATGTGGCAGTGGACCGGATTAAATTAAGTCATGGACCATAGGTCCCCCCACTCCTGGTATCACCATCATGCGTGTTCAATCCACTGCTGGGTCTTAGGGCTCCCCGAGTCGCCGCTATCTCTCAATTCTACGGTGTAATAATCCACGCAGCACCTGCCAATGAGCCGATTTCACTGTTCCATTTCGTCGATGGATGTCCTTAGGTTCCATTCCTTTATCTCCACACTAATGATACTTGACCATCAGCCTTCATCCCTACGAGTGACATGTCCTTCCCAAGCTCACTGGACATCTGTGAAAGAGCTTTATAATAGCACATCGGATTCATCCATTATACATATTTTGATTATGATTCACTTACTTTTCTTAAACGCCTCAACAATGAGGTCATTATTCCCGCATATGTTCTCGAATCCACGTGTCTCTTCATGTATCTCAATGTAATTCAAAGGATCAAAGAAACTTGCACCAATCAGGGTTTTACTTGAAAGATGCTAAGGGATATGTCTCTCCTCCGTACAGATCATTAATCATTGCCGACAATGGACCTCTACATCTTGAGTACGTACTTAGTGGTCCCTTTTGCCCAGCCTTGGCCTTTAGCTCCTCCAGTTTTTTCTGCTCCTCCTTCTTCTTCTGCTTGAATTCAGCATCATTCTGCAAAGGGGTTATAAATTGAACACACAGTGCACATACACAATTACCTCTGACCAGAAGCCATTATCCATCCACCGCTGGATGATCGACTCCCCCACAAACTACGTCATCCCTCATTGTCTTGCGAGGCCGCAATCCATCTCGCGACTTTGCACGAGCATATTTCATCGCGACATCTCCATGGTGGTCATCCTCTTGCGAGTGTTCTTTCCCTCGACTGCCATTCTGTAACCGGTCTCGTCATCGACCACCGTCCAGTGAAGTGTCCTGCCCAAGCCCAATTTACTTTCCTCAAGTCAATAAATTGTGTTAGGTTAGCATTTGTTCCACGATCAATGTATTCCTCAATCTATCAGTGCAATTCTTAACATGAATCTCCCCTTGCTTCTTGCATTCGTCTTAAGCCTGTGCTCCACTGTCAGTATCCATGTTTTTGATCTCTACGTTTAAACAGTTAATCATATACACGGATTGAAAACCTTATATTCCTGAATATTATTCCTAAATCTAGTTTTTGGAAAACATTTTAGGTCGCTGTGAATAGTTTTGTAGAGTGCATTTCTTTGCCCAACGTTTATATGCAGATCTCAGTCGCAAAACATTACAAATACCCATGGCAATAAACGTCAGACGAAAAGGAGGACATTCTAAACATCATACACTGCCCTTCACAGTATTAAAGCAGGGAAAACGCAAGGCCTCTATGGGATAACTGCGGATATCATCAACGACGTAGGCCCGTATTTAATAAACGTTTACAGATAAATGAAAACGCTCAACAGTGGACTGACGCCTCATTCTTCAACTCAACAAAACCGATTTTAAGACTTGCAGACCTCGTAGCTTTGTATCACCTAAACACATTGCTCATAAGGAATTAAATATTGGACAACATAACAAACCACACACGTTTTTCACGAGCCACAAATATTAAACAAGTTGGCTAAAATAATCTAAAGTACCAGTACGTCAAGCTTGCTTTATTAGACCAAGACAAGGATTTTTAATTAAGGGAAACCGATTAATGATTCAAGTTATCACAAACAATGTTCATGTTAACATCTACTTGGCTCTATTACCAAGAAGCTGACAGTGCCTAAACCCGCAGGCCTCAGATTGCTGTGGATATTCCATATTCGTATGCCGGGGGCAAAGTCCATCCAAAGGCAACCCACTGCTGATAGTCTACAAAACCAGTACCCACAGTTGCACTCGGTTACTGAAGAAAATCTTTAAGTAAAAAAATGTTAAGCCTCTTTATTTGCTATTATTCAAGGGGCCTTGTTGCAGAGAAAACATTTCCTAATACGGATAAGCGTCGAAGGCAACAGCCGCCGCACCCCATTGGCCGGATCCCCACGTCACGTGGCCGCAATGCGCCAATCACAACGGTGGACGGTGCACGTTACGCCAATGCACCGTACGAAATGTAATCTGTCCCGTGGTACTAGATTGCCATCATCGCGAGTTATCTTCATAATCTTCTACGTTTGAGTACTCGCCTCATCCTCCTCTTTCGCTTGCTTCTTGGGCGCCTTCAGAGGCTTCTTTTTGCCGCCTGTGGGGAACAAAGCGTTAAAAACATTAACCTTCAACGGCCTATTCTAGAATCCTTAAAACACCACGTTTCTCTCCCCCCCTCTCTCTCCCCATCTCTTAGACGACGAATTACGAAATTAAAATCCATTTCAACAACAAAAGGCAGGACGCATCCACGGCAAGCGAGTGTTGTAAAACGAATGAAACGCGGTAAATTAAAACGCATTTAACGCTCATACCTTCTCTTCCAGACATGTCGGAGCAGGGCAGTGCGCGCGAAGAACTGAAGATTATGGCAGAGGCGTGCGAATAAATGACTCCTTATATGGGCAAGGTGGGCGGGAACCTTGCGGGACGGTCGCATAAATTATGTTAATTTTTCAAAGAGGCGCGGCTTCAAGGTTTGCGGCTCGAGATCATCCACGCATAAATTATTCCTTATATGGGCAACATGGGAGGGGACCGTGCGACACTGGGACATAAATTATGTTAATTTATAAGAGGCGCGTTGTTAACAGATAAAATTAGTTTAACACGTAGGCTTTCGCGACCAAAATTATTCATAATAAACGTTTTTGGGTTAGATCGCGTTATTTATAAATGTGTCGTAACCCTTCACCACCCGACACGGCCAATCAGATCAACTTAATCCGCGCCCGAATGAATGATAAATTATGTTAATGAAGGGGTAAGCCAATCAGCGTCAAGGGGCAGTTGAATATGGGCTTTTTTGATCCACAAATTAAATCTTTAGATCTACAATTCGTCGGGTTCGTTCCAAAAATCACGTGACAGGAATCACCATGCTTGATCCGTGCTCGATGAAGGTCGATTCCCGTTCAATCGAGCATTGAATTATGAAAAACACGTGGATTCCCGTTCCAGAATTCCTTATATGGTCAAAGCCACGCCTCATGACTTTACCGAAAGACCCAGTCACGACTTTACCGAAAGACCCAGTCACGAAAGCTTTAAGTCAAGATCATTTCATCCTGTTACAGCGCGATATGGCTCGAAGCATCCGCACATAAATTATTCCTAATATGGGCAAAGTGGGTGCTTCATGCACGGTTGCATAAATTATGTAAATGTTCTATAAGCTACATCGTTTACGGATTCGGATAATCCGTGCATAAATTATTCCTTATATGGGCAACGTGGGTGCTTCATACACGGTTGCATAAATTATGTAAATTTTCTATAGGCTACATAGTTTATGGATTGAGATCATCTGCGCATTAACTATTTCTTATATGGACAACGCCGGAAACGTCGTTTTCATAACTTAGGCAGGCTTGGGCTTGGTCACGTTGGGAGACTTCATCAGAATATTTATTTATACCGGAGAAATCCAGTAGGGGAAAGGTCAGAATGTTACAACAACAAACAATATAAAAACGCGATAGTGCAAAGTATAGGAAATGTCAAACAAATCACTTAACAAAAATTTACAAATAAAACGAAACGATGCTACATCTTACTGGATGAAGCCCAATAAGCTTTTAGATTTTTTTTTGTTAGATAGCCGGACCCAGGATATTGAATATTTTTAATGCAAATTTTCTAATTAAGTCCAAAGTCAAAATAGATTTCGATGAACTTTTTTTTTTTAATCAGGTAAGGCCAACTGAGCTATTGAGCTCTTTTTCAGAAGCGGCCTGGCCACAAATGATAGCTAAATGAAGTGGCTAAAACTCTTTGGTTCTTTCGATAAAGTCACTGAGGTATAAAATCAATTAAGTTAAATCACGCGCAACACAAGCGTCCGTCATCAGGTGGGACAACCACAGCAAGAAACAATTGCTGATTTTACCGAAAGAACCAAAGAGTATGGATCCCTGCAGTCACGAAAACTTCAAATGTAAAGTGGCTTATAGTGTGGAAACGTGGAGGGAAAATCAGAGGACCTGGAGAAAAATCCACACGACCACGTGGGAGAGAGAACAATAAAAACTCCTAATGTGCAGCAGGCGTTAGGGTCGGAAGTGACATGTCCTGCCCAAGCTCACTGGACATCTGTGAAACTACTCGACATCTGTGAAAAAGAGCTTTATATTTGGATTTAAAGCTTTCGTGACTGCAGGGATTTATATTCTTGTTTCTTTCGGTAAAGTCACGTAGAAGGGAAATTCGTTCATGAGGCTATCCACATATACAAACACAGAGACAATTTCAACCGAGAAGATGGATTCTGGCTTAGCAATCATTGGAAGGATTTGATCAACCATTTCGGGTCTTAATTGATTGTGTTCACGCTTACGGTGACTTTCAGACCGCATTCCATTCTCTTCTTCTCCCCCCTCCTCTTTTCCGAACATAGATCGACTCGTCCATCTGACCAACTGCCAAATCGCTGTCCGTGGTGCTGACCTTAAGACAAAATCGCCACTTTTTTCAAAATTTCTTGCTGTGGATTTCACACCTGATGATGATTGCTTGTGTTGTAGTCGAAACGTCGTGAGAATTTTATTGTTTTATATTTTTATTATTTGATTATTTCCCTTTTTCCCTTCTACGTGACTTTACCGAAAGAACCAAGAAAAGAGCTTTATAGTTAATCGGATTCCTCCAATACAATTACAGATTTTGATTCTAATGTTATAAAAGTGTTATGTATTATGGGTTGATTAAGTACGGTGCAAAAGAAGGTCAACATACATGCATATTATTACGATTTGTTTCACCTATGAAAGACTCACCGAGTCCCAACGCTTTTATTAGGAAGTTCCTGCAAAGTTTTCGAAGTTGGGGGGGGGGGGGGATTGCTAAGTTTGCCGAGCATAAATATAATCTTTTAAAATTCAGAATCAGAATATTGATTTATACTCGAGGAATCCGACGAGCTATAAAGCTCTTTTTTCACAAATGTCCAGTATTTGTACCTTGACGCCCTCAACGTCAACCGTTAATATCGCAGCATTGACCAGGGTGGCCGAATCGAACCGTTGAACCGTCCAGGCTCCGAACCCACGTGGCGTCACAGGTCTCATGCGGTCGGCCTGGCGCGTTCCAGATGCTACATTGGTGGCGGGTTTAACGACGCATTGATATTTACGCGATCTAAGCCAAAACAACCCCCAACATTTTTCATGGATGCTATTGGTTCAAGTTCAAGTTCATTGATTAGGTATAGAGCCCTGTGAGCCATTCGGCTCTTGAATCGGGTGCAACCGCAACAAACAAAAAACAAAAACATGAACAAGAAAACATCTTAAAGTGAATATGTGACTGAGTGCCAACAGAAAATCCAAGAAAAGACAGCAAAATATTGCAGAAAAAAACACCGTACACCAACGCTGTGCAAAAATCCCAGTGGGATGCAAGTCAAACAACAATAACAACCACAAGACAACTTAGATTAAGGCCATCAGTCTTACTGCGTACTACAACAAACAAACATGGCCAAACCAGTAAACTTTTCGAAATCACCAAAATAAAGCAATGAAACAGTGATCATAGGAACTGTGACGGAATTTTCACAATAAACGACAAACAACATGTACTACCAAAACCCTGCAGCCATAGCTGGCTGCATGAGTCGCGTGTTCAACTGGTCATGTGCATTATTAATGAATGGGAGTTGTATCTTTCCAGTGACGCACACTCAGCAACAACACACTCGCAGGACGCTCTTTCTTCAGCCCCTTTATCTTCTTGTGGAGCTCGTGAGTTTTCGACAAACACCCCTTATCTCTCTCTCTCTCACTCTCCCGCATCTTCTGGAACTTTCCACAAGCGGGTTTCTTGCCATCTCCCTACCTCGTTGTCCGCGCCTTCATCAACCGCGTCCTCTTTAATTTACTCCCCTTGGCCATGGCCCCGTGTCCCCACGTGGCCCTTAAATCATCTTGGCTGTGGTGTCTTGTTCCGGCGCCGAACCTCAGCGTGACCCTGCACGACCCTAACACACACGACATTACTCGTGAAATCGCTCTACTGCGTCTTGAATGTATCGTGTGAAGACTGCAGTTCACACATGCTTACAGCAGACGGCGCTGTTGCCTCAATTATAACGTGGCCATGGTTGTGGTCAAGGAATGCAGAATGATGATTGTAATTCTTTTTACAATTGGAGCTGGGGTATCCAATTATTTCAGCACGTAATTCATTGCTATAATTTCTCCAGCATTGGTAAAGGCATGGGTCGGCAACGAAAATGACAAAGAAGAGCCATTTTTTTCGAATTTGGTTAACAACCCCCACCCTTCCCTCAATATTGCAAGAGCCGCTCCTGAACAAATAGGGGTCACGACCCAGCCCTTGAGGAGCCGCATGCTGCTCCGGAGCGGCAGGTTGCCCCCCCCCCCCCACCTGTGTTAAGGCAATGCTGACGAGGCTCTGAATTTCAACCCCGGGCGAGCGTTTGCTGGTGTGCCACCAATGCGGCTGGGATTATACACACTTTTTCTGGCATAAGGTATTCCAATGGTTATAAGGTAATTTTGGGGTGCTGATTCCAAATCTGGCATCAGTGTTTGTCTATCACATCAGGTTTTTGAGATATCAAATATTGCATTTTCAATAAAAACTGCGGAAGAAAAATATAAAATAAATGTGGATATCTACATAAAATGATATTATAAACACACTATCCTAAAAATACAGCACCATATTTTAACACTAAAGCAGTCACTGACTCGCAACAACTTGCAATCATAAGTCACAGAGTTAATATCGGGTAAAATCAATGAAAATGGGGTATGCCGATAGCATAAAAATGAGATGTGATGGAGCAAATCGCCTAAAATGCCGCGATGAGTCAGTCCCTCCTCCCCAACCAGGAGTTCAACTCGCAGCCTTCCGAATGCAAGCCAGCTCGCTCTACCCATCGGGCCATCTGGCCGCGGATTATTTTATATTTTGGGCGGTGACGCGGCCTAAGTGAGCAGGCAATTTTCAGCTGGCGTCAAGGTTCACATTTGCCAATTAAAAAAAAAATTACCCACAAATTACTCAAACTGGAATTTATACCCCGACCAATGCTCCGGGCCACTCTTGTAAATGAGTGTCATCCTGGTCTCTTGAGCTCTCACCTGGCGAAACAAAGTAAAATGTAAACCTACACTATTTTTATATTTTTGGGTTCTTTCGGTAAAGTCACGTATATAGAAAAAAAATGTAAGTGAATAATAAAAATAATACTGTAGCCTGGTTCTTAATCGAAGTGAGTGTACTGGCAGTCTATAATGTGGACTGTAGCTTGGTTATTAAGTTTGGTGAGTGTTCTTCTGGCAGTCTAAAATGTAGACTGTAGCAATGGTTATTAAGCTGGCTGAGTGTACTGACAGTCTATAATGTGGACTGCAGCCTGAAATTTTTTTTAATAGAAAAAAAGCCACGACGTTTCAATCGCAACACAAGCGGTCGTCATCAGGAAAAGGAGGGTTAGCCTCCAAAGGCAAACTGTTTATAAAGGTTTGGAGATGGGCGTGGCCCAAGTGTCTCAGCAGCACCAGCAGCAGCGTGGGTGGCGCAGCCAATGCCAATGCAGGAGACAACAACATCTTGTGTTTGTTCATAATTTTGGAAATATTTTTGGTTACCCGTGCTATGTATGGCAAGATGATGGTTTTGATTGGATCCTCAGATGGCTCCTTCCTCACTGTTGGGGTGATGGCTTTGCGGATTGTGTAGTCAGAATATCCATTCGCCTTGAGAGCCTGGTGTACGTGTTTGAGTTCACTGGTCAGGTGTTCATGGCCGAAGATACATTGAGCCATAAGGTGTAGCGTTTTGATGAGGGAATTCTTCTGGGACGGATGGTGGTGGGAATCAGGTTTTAGGTCGGCGTCAGTATGGGCTACTTTTCTGTAAACATAATGATTCATTGAGCCATCTGGTCTCTTTTTGATTAGGATAATTCCCTCATCAAAACGCGACACCATAGAGCTTAATGTATCTCCGACCATGAACACCTAACCAGTGAACTCAAACAAATTAATTCCTGCATTCACGAACGTTTTAAGTAAAAATTCTACGCAATTATTTTCAGCTATTTGTCAACCCACTGTTGAATGAAGGCCTCCTAGTGCCTTGTCACTCATGGGGGAGGGGGGGGGTTGACTAATTACTTGGTTAGTGAAGGGGGTGTGCCCAGAAATGGTTGGGATTATCACTCATCGCTGGCATTCAGTGTGACGTGGAATCGGACTCGGGTTACCCCAGGCTCGACGCGTGGCGCTCAAAGGCACTGGTGCCACCTCCCTCCATATGGGAAACTTAGCTACGGCATACTTTACGTCGTAGCTAGAAGAACTCGAATTGTAGATGTTGTGGGTTTACTCTTTAACACACCGGTGTGCTGAGCTAGCAATGCATTGGCATGTTTAGGCTTACGTGACGAACCTTGCTAATTTGCTCTGTCGGGTGGTGGCGGGTTTAACGACACATAATTTGCGCGATCTAACCCAAAAACCTCTATTATGTACATACTTTGCATGAAATAATATATTCCCGCCGCAAAAGCGTTGAGGTTTTGCCTTGTGGCCTAAAGGTAAAAGCGCAGCCCTGCAATTGCCTGCTCGTGCCAACGGTGGCAGATTATCCTCCACTGCAGGGAGCTCTGGAGAGCCCCCTCGAAAGGGTGTTCAGCCTAATTCCGTGCTGGTCAAACGTCGTGGAAGAGACGAGAGTACCGACACTTCATCTCACCACGCGCGGCCCGCTGATCGCCCGTGATGCACCCATTTATACTGCTGGGTGGACAGAGGTGGTCCGATAGGCCACTGTGCCATAAATGATTTACTATTTGACAAACCGCCACGAGGCCAAAACTCACGGTGATGATCGATGAGTGAGTGAATGAATGACAGCTTGATTTTTTTGTCTCTTATTTTCAATGCTAGCTTCGATTGCGGCCAACTTTTTCCTCCCGACCTATTGATTCAACCTTACTTTTTTACGCCGAATTTGAGACTACAATCTTGCAAAATGACCTTCCAAGGTTGGAGCCATGAAACTCCCACTTGAAGGCACAATTTTTAAGAACTGTCTTTAAAGAAAAAAAAACCACCCACCGGATGATAAGACGCTCCAGATAGTAACACACACCCTGAACTGGTGACCAGTGTCTGTTACGCACACACAGATGTATTGGATTATAAGACGCATCCCCGTTTCCTTTAACATACAATGGGGGATAACAGATGTTTTATAATCGGAGAATACGGTTTTATTAATTTAGAAATCATAAGAGCCAACACCACGGATATATATTTAAATTTTACAAACTAATTGCTATGCAGCCCCCAGTATCTCTACGACGTAGCAAGGAGGACGGAAAAGCAATATTGCCGCACAGTAAACCGGCCTCTCTTTACAAGTAAGCGACAGGAAAAATAGAAATATATATTTTAAAATACAGTACCAAGATTTGCCTTTGACCAAATCACCTGCGTCGGAAATCGTCGGCTCTCCGAAAGCTAAGCAAGATTCAGGCTGGAGTGTGCTTTGATGGGGGTGTTATAAGCTGACAAGTAGTACGCATGCCCCGGCGTTATAGGCAGAGGAGGCACACAGTGGGCAGTGCGGTAAAATCGATTGCCGTACCATACATATGTGCGCCCACGTCTATGCCAGTGTCGGATTATCCTGGTAGCAAAAGTAGCTACACATGTTGCTACGGGCCCCGCACTTTCAAGGGCCCCGCGCTAAATGCTTTCAAGCTATAAATTCCGGTTCAGTGATTCTGCACTTGCTCAATTATTATAGTACTATACTGCCTTCAACTTTCATGAACGACTGGGTGTTTAAGGTTAGCGATTTGCCGTATTATCTGGCTGTATATCAAATGAACACATACAGTTATTTTACTATGCAAGTAAAAAAAGTGTGTGTTTTCATATTTACGTGTTTATCAAAAAAAATGTATGGCCCCTTTATAAAATATGCTGCAGGCCCCGTATTCGCTTAATCCGGCAAAGGTCTCTGCTCTCCACACCTTCCGCCTGCACTGACCGGTGCGGCGTAGAACGGTCGTGAAAAAGCCCCCAACATCCGCGACAACACCTGGAGGCCCTCAGCTCGCACCGGACTGACCAAAGAGCTGTACACATGCACACAGTGGCCAGGATAAGACCCTCTGCTGGCGAGACTGCAGAGCCGGATTTAAACACGGATGAATGAGTCTTCCACTTGGTTGAATGTAACGCGTATTGGTGCTGAAGGTTGCCGTATGCCTTGCGTTACAATTGAATAGAAATCTGGATGAGTTATGCAATGTGATGATTCATGCAGTGGCTTACCTTTGCAGCACAGGCATCACCAGCTTCACCATTGCCAAAATTACCCGATAAATATCATCACCATTGTCATAACCATCGCCAACACCACCCCGAGGTACAGCACTAAACCAAGCACGTTGCTGCATGTCGTTTGAGGCTTACCCACTGGTTTGCGCGAGTTTTCTCCACGAGCACAAAGCACAAACCATCACCACGCGTTTTCCGCTCATCCTTGCAGCAGCGGATTTTGGCTGCTGGCTATCGAACAAAGACGGCCACTGCATCGCGCGCTTTCAGATGCGCTTCTGCGGCCGTCTGGAACGCTCTTCTTTCCAATATCGCGACGCCACTGGAGCAATGTACTTTTAAATCTAGATTTGAAAACGAATTTCTTCAGAGCTGCTTCTTGAATTGGAGTTTGTTGCCCTTCCCCCCGCACCTCTCGATGAGCACGGCTGTGCTGCGTACGTACGGTGCGAAAGAAGTCCAACATAATACAGGGATGTTTACGTATTTTTAAAACAAACAAAACAAGCAATTGAGACCCAGTGAGGCTTTCCCGAGTCATTAGAATCGCCGCTGTAGAGTTAAACGACAGAGAAGACAGAGACACCGATCACAGTTTTTTTCTAAGTTTTTTAATCATGACACAAATCCATCGCAGACATTTCCGACTTTCTGAGCGCTTGAAATCCGCGATTTTCGTTGCCACGAGGTTCAGTTGCCGTATGGGAAATTCACACCGAGCTGAACGCACACTGGTACAACGACTGTGCAACATCGTCTTAATCGCTACTACAGCATTGCACGTTTACAATTTTTTAAGACCACAATTTCCACAAGAAACTCATCAATTTCTCACTCGGTTGTACCCGCGACCTATCGGAAAAGCGGTTGTTTGGCTGGTAGCGGCGCTGAGCAGTAGCTAATCCTTCTCACCAGTGTCTGCGGAGTTACCGTCACTACTGGAGACCCATCTTGTCTTTGGTGACGCTATGATTACCCAGGGTCCCACTACCCCGGGGGAGACGCTATGATTACCCAGGGTCTAATTATTGCCGCTGCTGTGGTGCCGTCTCCACTTCACTCAGCTGGCCTTGCATACACGTACCGCATTCTCTGGATTGTAAGACGTAGCCAAAAACACACTCGTTCCCGGTGTCAACAGACCTTTACAAATCTGTCAGCGCGCACGCACACTGTTTGATTTGAAATATATGGGGGGGGGTGGGGGAGGGGGGTGCATACTAATCTGGAGAATGCGGTAGCTGGCTCGACATTCAAGAGCTGGTCCCAAAACACTTGGCCAGAGCCCCTTCAGGCGCACCTATGCTCTGCCCTTTGGAATCAGGGGTTGGTGAATCGTGCTAATGCGTGAAACTACCAAACCCACTCGATGTGGGTGGTGGTCAGGAGATCTAAACTATTTTTAATTTCCCAGGTAAGGTCCACGAGCTGTACGGCTCGTGCTCAGAACCGACCTGGCCACAAATGATAGCTCAACGAAGTGACTCATCACGTGGACATTTATAGCAGCCAAATACTCTAAACCAGTGGCTCTTAACCTTTACTGTAGCAGCCTTGCACCCCGTTACGTTCTCAATCGTTACATTTGTTACAACGTTAACAAATACACGGGGATTCATTAATCAAAATAGTTATACTTTCGTGCCCGTGCTTAATTTGTGTTTTCGATGATTTACCTTCGAACAAAAATCTGGCCACGTTTCGGCACCCCCAGAAAGGGCACCCCGCACCTCCAGAGGGTGCAGCGTGCACTCCAGGTGAAGCGCCACTGCTCTGCACGCACCTTCCTACGTGTGGATGGACCCAGAGATAAATTCCCACGCGACCACGGGCAGAGAGAACATGCAGGCGAGGGGAGTGGACGTCTCGCCACCGTGGCAGTACACAGAGCGGATTCTTGAATTCGTCTGTGCGGAGCATCTTTGAGTATTGTACCCTAGTAGTAGTGGATTGTCTCCAGGTACCGTAGTTTATTCCCACAAGCCAAATCGTTCTGAATGGAATGGGTCAAACAGCCCCACGCAGCACCCTCCTGAAGAAGTTTTGAGACTCAGTAAACTTTTCCTGGATTCATATTTTAATTTCTAGATATTTGATTCTGGGTCCCATTGGCCTTGGCCATCACTCAATTAATATACAGAGCAAGAACACTCCTGGGAAAAATATATAGATATTCATAACCCGTACAAGTTATTTCTGCAGAATGTAGACTTTTGCTGCATCGGGGAGATTAAGTGGATGAATCAAGTGAAATATTAAAATGATTGTTTTGCGGCCAAGTGTGGGAAGATAATATAATGAAGAAAAAACCCCCTTGCAAAAGTGGATAGTTGTTAAAGTGTTCTAATGAAAAAAAACTCAACACATTCCTCATTAACACATTGGCCTTAAATTGAAAAATATATCACATGCGACATTTCAGACCATGGCCCATGATATCACTTATTCATAGCACATGAGGGTGTATGTACTATGAACACGTGCTATTATTGATTAGTATTATTATGAAGAACCATTGCTTGTGCACCACTGGCAATGCAACATCGCTAACTAATGCGTCTGGCGACTCTCGCATGGCTGATCTTAAAACACGTGGGTCGTCAGGTCCATGTACACGGTAAGTCCTCGCTTAACGCGTGGTGTCCACACTATAACGGGTTGTCGTTGCAACGCGGTTCTTCCATCAGGGAATACTTTTCGCACAACGCGGATTGCGCGCACTATTTTAACGCGGAGTGAGTGCACCGTAATGACGTGGAACGTGCGCTCCCTTATAACGCGGTTTCTGAGCGGACGATGACGAACTACTTTCTTCAGCTGGGCGACTGAGCGGTGCGGTGCAGTACGCGGAATGATACAGCAACGCGACGGTGTTCCCTCGTTTATTTGTCCCGCCAGCTCACCGTGTGTGTGCGTAGTGGCACATTGTAACACGCGGCGCTTTTCAGGAACGCATTTACCGCGTTAAACGAGGACATACTGTATTCGTGGGTTATCAAGTTGTTTTTTTTTCCCCCAGGCCACGCCTGATGTCTCTTTTCTGGACGTACTGACAACAATGGATGCAATCACGCAGGGCTGGTGGCTCATCGAGCGAGACTATCAGCCTTGCGGGAGCATGAGATGGCCGTACAGCAAAGCAGGTTGCTGGAGTGACCGCAGCGTATTCGTTCGTTTGCTCTGGGGACGTGTTACGGGTTTCTCTGCTCGGTTTCCTCGCACGCAAATGAAACGTGCGCGCCAATGGAACTTTGCCCAAATATTCCGACGAAGGACTCTCCTGCAGAAATAAAAGAGTCCTGAGATTCAGCGAGGCTTTTTCTTTGATTGACAAAAAACCCCACAAAACAATACTATTTTAGAAACGAACTTAAGATCCAATCCAGACCCCTCTCTGTAGGGAGCAGAGCCTCATTATGTCACCACGCATCGTGTCAGGGCATTCACCGACTCTCTTCGAGGGCCGCTATGGTTACCCAGCCGCTAGATGGCATTCCCTGTAGCCACAATTTGCTCTGCTCCGCCAGCTCGTAAATAAATCATTATAAACGGCCTTAACCAATACGGGCACAAAATCAATGGTTTACTTATTTTAATGACGGGTTTTTTCAAAGCAGTCATTGATAACTGGGCTAAGACCGTCATCAAACCGGCTACACTTGAACTGGTTTAATCACAGATGGGAGCGTGGGATTTGAAAGGATCTACAGCAGGCACTTGCTCGGTGCTCTGACACGGCCATTATGAGTCCCCTGAGCCGTTCACCCATCTCCATCATCTATTTATTTATTTATAACAATTGTTTTTTTATCGGCAAAAACCGTTACGATCCGAGGCAACGTCATTTTTTAAAATTCGGAACTCTCACGGGCAAGAGGTGCACCGACCTGTTGTTCCCCGTGTCAGAAACTCTCCCCCTGGAAGTAGATGCCACAGAACGACTTCTGAATCCACTTCATGGGGCCTCTTATCCACACTGGCCAGTGCACCCTTAAATCCCCCCCTGCATAATATTGCGTTTGTCGCATGGCAATCAAACCGAAATCTTATGCCTCGAAGAAGAACCGTACCAAATTAAGCAACAACAAAAAATTATAAAATTTACGGGATTATTGTTAAGTGTGGTCATTGCTAACCGGCTTGAGACATGTGGCGGCTTGAAATTGAGCTCACGATCTATTGGCTGTGCGCGCTGACACGGCCATCGTGAGCCCCGAGCCACCGAGACACCTCCCAGTCGCCCGTCTTTTATTTTCAAATTCAAAGCACAAACAGCCATGCACAAATCACAGTTGGGGGAGGGAGAGCAGGCAAAGTGCCTGCAATGATAATTATTACCTTTCAAAAAATCAAACATTCAATTTAGCCAATCACTGGTGAAAGCTGCATGCGTTTATCTCAAGTAATCAAACAGATATCATTAATAACCAATTACTGACCATGGTAATCAAACACAAACACTACATTTCTTTTTTTAGTAATCTTTAAACCAACGTAGATACTAATTATTGGCCAAAAACAATCAAATTTACAGCACTTCACCTGATTCATGGCAGTGGTTTTTATCTTTCATTACGGCTATATTGCCCGGCATGTCTGTACACCTACTCCCAGAATGCATTGCCGCAAGAATGTTTTAGTTAGATCTGCAATCCTTAACTCAAAGCGGAGCCTGCTTAAATCTTTATCGAGTCCTGGGCCACTTGTGAAGTATTCTACAGTTTTTTTATGATTGGTGCCAGTTTTAGCAACAGGATGACGATGGATATCTTTGCACAAAGCGATAATCTTGGTAGAGGTGAAAATACACACACTTTGCCCCACCATACGCGACCTGCCAATCAACTGACTGCAGTCTACCTATTTATACTGCTGGGAGGGCAGAGGCGAGGGAAGGCAATCTTTTTTTGGAGTAGACATTATGAATTCAGCTCACAAAACAAATTAGTGTCTGCGTTTTTTCTTTGGACTTTAAATTAAATTCAAAAGGGCAATTTTTTTTTATCAGCTATCAAGTATTAGCAGCATGCCTAAAGTGTCCACTAAGTCCCATTCTTTTGAAATGAGGGAAATTGCTCATACCCAGGCGAGCAGATGGGCAACAGCGGGTCAAGACTTAGTGGCACGCTAATCCCGCGGAAACGCCAGGCGGATACAAACTTTTAATAAAGTTGTTGCAACACAGTGGGGCTGACAACAGGGAGGACTATTTTTGTATTATTTTCTTTTTAATCTCAATGGTAATGGCATCCTGTGTCGCATCCCTGTTACGATGTCCCTGCATAAAACAATTGCGATTAGCTTTTATAACCCGCAGCGAGTGCCTAAGCCTGCCCGATGCGTGTGCATTGTGTGACAATTTGGCGATGGCCGCGTTACATTTTGGCCATCTTCGAATTAACTTAACCGTGCGAGTCGTAGTCGTATACATTCAACTTCCATGCTAACTAAACTCTACTAGGAATATTGATCCGGCACACATTCCTATGGCGGGGAGACAGAATGTCCATAGGACAGCCTCCATCGACGTCCCACCAGTCATTGCGTAAGGTGCTGGATCTAAAGGGACAATGGGCCGAGTCACCCCCTGATCGGAAATTGAATTCGCAACCGTCCAATTGTGAGCCTTGTTACGTCACGCAGGACAACAACTTAGCAACAGCGCATTAGGGATGCACGCGATGCCACTGCCCTCCGTTGCAAGGGTGATGCTTAACCCTTTCCCGTTCCGATAACGTACGTACGTGTACGTCATCAATTGTTCTTCCAAGGGCGCTACGCCCCTATAAATAAAACTAACGCTGAGCCGCTTACGCATTACGGGATTCAGCAGTGAATGGGATACCACCACCCATCTTGCAATTTGCAGATGTCTCGGAACGCGAAAGGGTTAATGTAAAGAGACACCATTTCTGGGAGGCTCAACATGGACACGCGGTGAGCTGGAAGTGCCCCCCCTCCTCTGTTTCGGCCCCACCTAGTTTTACATAGCCATGCCCACTCGATCACTCGGCCACTCAGCCACGTGACATGTCTCTGCCAATAGGGTGCACGTGATTTGGATCGCGTGACTTTGTCCTTTGCCTTTTGACTGACGTCGGGTGATTCTGCAGGTGGCATGGCATTTACGATGAATAAATAAGATTACTATGAAATCACTAAGTTACGTAAGTTGCTTATCATCACATATATTATTTGCCTCTCTTATCGAACATTTCCATAGAATAAAGAGAATGCCTTTGTGCCACATGCATGACATTTTTTTCCCGCCATGTTGGATTTAACATCGCCACGTGCTGACCACGTGACCACGACCAGCCAATCAGAACGTTGTGTTACGTATGGGGGGGGGGGGGGCAACACATTTCAAAGCTTGGTTCCAACAAAGTTGCAGAGCAGCGTGCAACTTCATGTCACAACGGTGTTGCCGTCGATTGTTGGATCGAACAAAATGTCATCGACATTAGTTTACGGTAATAACACCTTAAAATCTTGACTTAAAGCTTTTGTGACTGCAGGAATTCATAATCTTTGGGTTTTTCGGTAAAGTCACGTAGATAGGTACAAAGAAAAAAAAACTACGACGTTTCGATCGCAACACAAGCGGTCGTCATCAGGAAAAATGGGGGGGTGGGGGCGCTTGTGTTGCGATCGAAACGTCGTAGTTTTTTTGTTATTTTTCCTTGAACCTATCTACGTGACTTTACGGAAAGACCCAAAGAATATGATAACAACTTTGTTGTTGTTTTACTGTTGGATTAAGATGCCATCCCGTTTGCAATCAGGGGAATTAAAAATCGCATGCATTCATTGCGTGCACGTTGTTTCTTTGTCATGCTGTGTCGCAAATGTTCTGCTGTGCAACTTTAAAAACATGTTCAAAGCCTTGTTGCTCCGTTACATTGGAAAATTTTTTTAAAAATAAGGGGATACGAAACTTATTTTGTTGTAGAGTACTAGCAACAGTATAGTAGTGATTGGATGAAGTCGTGCAGAGTTTTAATTAGACAACTGGATGAGTAAATATTATTTAAGGTAAATAACATGCCCAACTTATTTCTTTTTTACACATTTTCTCGTGTAAACTTGATTATCCTAAATACCTTAACACTGTTTTAGTTTGATGCGCTGAGCAGGAAATATTACCTCGCCTACATTTCTGCCTGGTTCCATTTAGTTCATTTGGCTGGGTCGTCTGAAAACAAAGCGACACAAGTGAGGCGGGTTGTGTGCAATTTAAAAGGAGGATTTTGCATAACATTGGGAAAAAGCAACGGTCCAGAAATATGGCACCATTCGACTTCAACCACAGGGCCACCGTAACGTAACCCCTGTCGTTACGCGAGGTGAATGCACGCAGCCTCGCTTCCTTTGCGCATTTAAACGTGTTCAAACAAAACATACTTGCAGCGAATGAACCGTGGGAGTTTCATGTGCAAATCCTGACCCCGCCCCCTGACATCGCACCCACACAAGCCAGCACACTAAACTCTGTACACGCGTTGTTTTTGTTGTTGACATCTTTACAAATTCTCAATTCTGGTGGACGGCCTCCGTTTGGCAGCGTACGCGTATTGTTCATTGACGACTCTGCCGCCATCGTCGTCGCTGTCGCCCTCGCTGCTGTCGTCGCCGTGCCGCTCGCTTTGGACATCGTTCGGCCCGCCGCGCCACCACCCGTGCCGGCGCCACCTCTCGGGGTCGGGCAGCAGCGTGTCGACCCCCCATGTCTCCGTCGCGTCGGCCGCCGCCCGCCGCCACCACCACTGCTTCTCCGCCGCCGTCGCCGCCGCCGTCGCCGTCGCCGCGGCCGCCGTCGACCCCTCCCCCCGCGCCTCTCGGCCGACGGGCCGTGCCACTTCGTCGTCCTCGGCGTGCCGCGGGGCCCCCTCCACCGTGGCGCTGCGTCGCTTCCTCCGCGGGGCGGTGCGGCCGCGCTCGCGGCTGCGCTCGCGGCTGCGTCTCCGCCGCGCCGGTCCCGTCGTTTCGTCCAAGTCCCTCCTGCTCCACGACGACGACGTGGCCGACGCCGTGGCCGACGCCGTGGCCGACGTGACCGCGCCGCTGGCCATGTTCCTCTGGTCGCCCGCGCTGGCCGACGTTCTTATCGCGGCCGTGCCCGCCGTGGCCCACGTGGCGTAGCCGCTGGACGCGGCGTTCCGTGGTCCGCCGCCGCCGCCGTTCGTCACGATCAGGTTCTTGCTCCCGCTGCGTGCCGGGATCCTGCTCGTGCTGTTGCGTCTCTCGAACATGTAGTCACTCGTCCTGTTCAAGTTCAGCCGGTTGCCAAGTTGGTCACCGCCCCTGACTTCGTTGCAACCGCTGCCGTCTTTACCGCGGCCGTCCATCGATCTCCCCCTGTCGACGACGACGTCGATGCTGTTTTTCCTTCTCCCGTCCATCGACCGTCCCCTATCAACGCCGCCGGCGCCGGCGCCGGCGCCGCCCTCTCGTCCCCGCCCATCCGTCGACCTTCCCCGGCTGCGCACGCCCCCACCCTCGCCCCTGGCGTCCCTGGCGTCCCCGCCGGCCTCGCCTTTAAAACGCTCCGTCCCGGCGCCGGCTGCCGCGTGGTGGTGACGCACGGAGCTTGCCCGACGCTCACCCCAGGCTCGCTCGGGGCTTTTGAGCCTCATGGACCCGCCTGACGAGCCCGCGCACGCGGCCGCGTCCACCCTGAGCGTGTCGGTTGAGTTGCAGCTGCGGCTCTCGGCCCAGCGCGGCCGAGACAGAGTCGCGCTGGACCTTCGCGTCGGAGACGCCGGCCGCGCTGCCTTCACGACCGCGACGCCGCCACCGCCGCCGCCGATGCCGGAGCTGCCGCCGCCGCCGATGCCGGAGCCGCCGCCGCCGCGCCGTGAGCCCCAACCGCAGGACACCATGATCTCCTCGGCGCTGCTGACGCCGCCCCCGGCGTCGCCCCCGTAGGAGCCGACCTCCCGGCTGCCCTCGTCGTCGAAGTCGACGTCGTTGAGGCTGCGCGCGCCCGTCGAGCGGCGCCGCTGCACGCTCACGTGAATTTTCCTGGCCCGCGCTTCGTGCGGGTCGGCCAGGCCGCCGTCGCCGTCGTCGCAGTAGAACCTGCTGCCGCCGGCGTCCAGGCTCTGGCGGCCCAGCGCGGACCTCTGGCTCCCGCCGCTCGCGTACTTCCTCTTGGCGATGGGGTGCTGCCTCCGCAGGCGGGTTGGGCGACCTCCCGCGCCGTCGTCGTCGTCGCCGCCGCTCTTGCCGCACCCGTCGTTTTGCACGATGAGGTAGCCCTTCTTGATGAGGTCGTCGATGATAGCGGCGTCGCGTTTGCTCGCCTCCTCCGCGCCGTCCGCCTTCCGGACGGCGCTAGGGTGGACGATCTTCGGTCGGGCGCGTTTGCCGCCGCTGCCGCCGCTCCCGTGCCCGTCGGCGTCTTCGTCGTCGTCGTCGTCGTCGTGGCACTCCAGCTTGGGGATGCTCACGTACACCTTCTTGGGGCGCTGCGTGCCGTCGATGTCTTTGCCGTCGTCGCCGCCGTCGTCCTCGTCGTCTTCGTCTTCGTCGTCGGCCGAGAAGCTGTGTCCCGTCGAGAGGCGCGCGCCCCGAGCCCGCGGGGGGCGCCCGGTGGCCTGCGTCAGCCCGGCCGCCCCCGCGCCCTCCCCCCCCCGCTGCCGCCGGCGTCCAGAACGTCGTCGAGAAGAACGACAGGACGACCGAGGAGGGCGACAGCGAGGCGAGCGTCGCGACCGTCTCCGCCGGCAGAGCCGCCACACCCAGCCGCCGGTACAGGACCTCCTGCACCTCCTCGGCCAGCATCATCCGCGCGTCGCCCTTGCGTTCCGCCGGGCCCGCCGCCACCGCCGTCACCGCCGCCCTGGCCTCCGCGAGCGGGGGGTCCTCGCCGTGCGTGTAACACGGGTTGTCGTACTCGTGGTACGACACCTGCGGCTGCAGGAGCCGCGCCTTGGGGCTCGTGCCCAGCTGCCCGCCCAGGTCGATCAGCACGTGGTCACCGGCGGCCCGCTCGAAGTCGCGGTCGCCGATCGCCGAGGATGCCGCCGCGCCGCCGCCGCCGCGGTCGCCCCTCCGGGTGGACGCGGCGAGGTCCGGCTCGGAGGCGCAGAACGCGGAGCCGTGGCGCAGCAGGGGCCGCAGGGACGGCGCGCGCCAGCCCGTCTCCTTGTAGACGAACCACACGTTGCCCGTCCAGAGCAGCCAGTTGATGAAGCCGAACACCTGCGGGCGAACGGCGGCGGGGGAAGCGTTTCGTTAGGGACTCGGCGCGGCGACCGCGGCGCGCCGGCGCTTCCCACGTCTCCGCCACGTGGTCACGATGGTGCCGCCCGACGCCCGGAGCTCCACGACTCGTGTTTGCCGATCTCATCGGGAATCTCACAGGCCAAGAGGACTGTCTGTAAAAAACAGCTTTATATAGCTTATTGGATTCCTTCAGTATAAATGTATTAAATGCTTACCCCGAGCTCTCAATACTCTGATAGTGCGCTGTTTTTGGTCCAACACTAATGGAGACTAGGCTCTAAGAAAAGCTGTCTCGGGTGTGGACCAATCAACTTCAAGGACAGTGCATATCATTATCATTATCAGAGTTGTTTCTCTTTGTTTGCATTTTGACTGCTTGTGTTGTGGTTATTGCAAACATGATGCCTTGTATAAAGGTGTCAGTTTTGTACCAGTTGAAAGGTTAAAAACCTACTACTATTACTAAATTGATTATGATTCTCCTGGACTTAAGCCCCGGGTAGTGCTTGAATGGGTGAACGCCATGGACAAAGCAGGTCGCCTTTATTTTATTCAGAATGTTTATTTTATTCAGAATGTTTATTTCTCTCTGAGAAATCCGATGAGCTGTGAAGCTCTTTTTCACAGATGTCCAGGAGTCACAGGCCTTACGGGGCTATGTGGTGGGCAGTAATTGTGATAACGATTTATAGCATTTATAAAGTACTGTTCACCACTATAAACAAATAAAACGTTGGCCAATGGGAGGACAAACTAAAAAGTAGCGGAGCGAATTTTTAAACCCAAAAGAGAAATTAATCGAATTTTGAGGAGGGGTTTTCACACCAAAGTGGAGAGCAGTACAGCCAAATCTAACGTTGCACTGTACTTCTATGCTTCTACATCCATGCACCCCCCCCACCAAACCGCACCGACCCGGCGTGTTGGGCCGCGGTCAAACGAGCCCCGTCCGAGCCGCTGGTGGCATGGAGAGAGAGAAGGGGGGGGGGCGGAGAGAGAGAGGGGGGCCGGGCCCCCCCTGAGGAGGAATCGCCGCGTGGCCCGACTCACCGCCGCCACCACGAGGGAGGAGAGCGTCGGCGCCGACCTCCACTCGCACCGCGAGCGCCCCACGCCTCCCGCTCCCACTCCTCCTCCTGCCCCCCTCGCCGCCGCCGCCACCATCCCCGCCGGCAGTGCCTGGGGGAGAGCGGCCGCGCGGGGGTCCCTCCCGGCGGCCGCGGCGGCCGCGGCGGCGGCGGCGGCGCGGCACGCGGGGACCAGCGCCCCGAGGTGTGCCGGCTGCAGGGAGGCGCGCAGCTCAGCCAGGCTGGCGGCCCACAGGCACGAGGCGAGGAGCCAGAGCAGGGAGAGCACCAGCGACACGGACACGTCCTGCGGCGGGGGGGGGGGAGCGGGGAGTTAACGCGGCCGTGCGGCTCACAAAGCGGAATGTTAAGAAGATTTATTTGTCCCGGAGGAATCCGATGAGCCATGAAGCTCTTTGTTTTTCCCCTTCCCAGAGACGTGTCCGGTCGTTGTCACAGGTGCGCTTCGAGTTGCAAGCACAAACACAGACTCTCGCCACCGACTCTGCCTGCTGAGTGCCGCGTGTGGACATCGCCGCTGGTGGGACAAAGACGGCCCGGCGTGGTGCTGGCCACTCGCCCCCTCGTGTGCCGTGCCGGCCTTCATACTCGCTAACAGCACTTGTCCCCAACAGTCTGTTCAAGGCTATGCGGGGTGGATCTTTGCCTTCGCATTCGCGGTGCCTGCGGATGTGTCTGTGTGTGCGCGTCAGTGGCCGTGTTGTTCTCTCCGTCGCATCCTCTCACCGTCTCTCTCGCGCGCTGTCATCGGAGTTGTGTGCCTCTAAGCGTCAGTGCCAGCGCGCATTAAATAATGCAGTCTGTGTCAAATCTGGTAACGGCATTTAAGCCTCTGTCAACACCGATCGCTTGACGTCCCACTTGTACGTATACGTGCGTAGATGTGGCACTACACGCCCGCGGTTATGTCAAATTTGGATGATTGCTTGCCAAGATGTGTATACCGAAAAGTATGTATATATTGAATTAAAATGTGCGATACGCATTTAACGTGAATTAAAACATATCCTCCGTTTACCCTTATAGGGTGGGTGAGGGAGTGGATGGATTGAGGGTGTTTATTGGTGGATCGGTGATTCTGCCATTCACCTACTCTCAGACAAAGCAATTGAATGGCTAAATGACTTGCGACTGAATCTCTCAGTTGCTCTCCATGGGCTGTACGAAAGAAGGAGACCACGTTTAATATGCGGAAGAAAAATATTTAAAATGGGGTTTGAACAAAGTTGAGTGCGTTGCAGATCAAAGTGTGTTGTAGTTCAAAATGCTAATTGTATTTCCTCGCTGTTGCAGCCAGGGCTGGGTGAGCGCTGGGACTTTAGAGGCAGCAGCCTGAGGCCTTGGATATTGAGGGCAACTGCCAAGAATATTCGCTGCTTAATAACAGCTGAAATGCAAGACTGGAGCACCACGAGAAATCCCCGAGCTAATTTGGTCATAAAAGCCTCAGCATCACTTCGTGTCATCGCTCCCAGCTACGTGCCCAACATTTTTATAAGTAAAACGCGTAGATTTTTGCGATCGATATTACGGTTCACGATTGTGTATTTTTTTAGGTTACATTGCACAACCATACAATACGCCATTTGGCCTTCGTATCCCTCATTAATTGACTGAAAATATCTTCATATATATCGAGGACGGCAGAGCTTAGGCAATATTTGGCACCGAGGCTTCAAATCAATTTCCGGCCGCGCGGTCACGTGCGCACGCGGGCACGTACGATCTTGGGGCCGCGGTTGTTGCGCAGGTAGTTGCGCTGGTAGAAGATGGTGGCGACGGTGGCGCAGAGGGAGTAGAGGAGCGACACCACCCCCACGGCGACGAGCAGCCGCGCCGACGGCACCACGCCGGCCAGGCCCGCCGGCAGCGCCGACGGCCGTCCGGCGTCCATCGCCACGGTCGCGCCGTCGCTCGCCAGACGCACGTGCAGGCCCGCGGGCACGCAGCCGGAGACCCGCGCCACCACCCCCAGCAGCCTGCGGGCGACCCAAACCGCACGCACGCACGCAACGCAGACGTCGCGGTCCCCTGCCGCCCGCCTGCCCGCCCGCTCACGTAGCCCGGGGTGGGCTGGGTGGGCAGGATACAGCTATCGTGCTGTGACGGTTCCACCTGAAGACGGAAGCTTGTGTTGCCTCCGAAACGTCGTGATTTTTATTTTATTTTACTTTTATTAATTTTAATTTTTTACCTACGTGACTTTACCGAAAAAACCCAAGAATTTGGGCAGGAGCGGTTGAGACGTCGCTCGCTGCCGATGATAGCCACGGTCAGGAATCCAACCCAGGTGAGCGGAATTGCAGTTGTGACGCGCTAACCGCTTGGCTACCGCTCCCTGCGTTCACACCGTGCCAACCTCCGATTGGCACGGTTGGCTACGTGCGGTGCAAAAGAAGTTCAACATACACACACAGACACAAATATCCCCCGTGTAGCCTTCACCGGGATGTCGGGGTAAGTGCTGTTAGCGTGCGCCTACGAAGGCCGGTGCCGCGTGCAAGTGGTAGCGCAGTGGGCCACCTTTGTCTCGCCAGTGCTGATGCTTCCACACTGCAGCGGCTACTAATCATACACGAGTACCTGCTGACCTAGGTGAGGCCCAGGACTGGTTTGGATATCGCTCGATACTGATGTTTTAGCCGTGAGCTTGGGGCATCTGGTTCTTAACGGAGCTTGCCAACTACTGCGCCACCATTCCCCCACGCCAGCAGAGGCGAGGCAGCCAGGCGGCTCAAGAGGTCAGAGTGCGAAGCCGGAACAGCTGATCTATCCTGGGTTCGAATCGAGGGCAGCCGCTGGAGTCTCAAGCGATGCGAGTTGATGGTCTCAGCCCCGGTCACCCAATGACGACACAAAACAACAAAGATGCTGCACTTAAATTTGGATAAATCTCAGCGCTGATAATGCCTGAAATATCGCTGTGACAGTCGTGCGACGAGTAGGGAAAGTGTTGCTCCCTCGATGCTAACTACAAAGGATCGCTGATCCTGGCAAATCTGCGCTCGACGTTTCGGCTCTTCTCCAACGTGAAGGAACATTCCACGCGAGTGGTATTTGAAGTCATGAAAAAGTTGGCTCCCGTCTGGTTAAAGGTGAATTATTTTCACGCAAAAAAATAAATTTTAGGATGAAAAAAAAATGATGAATCTAAATTGAAGTCAAACTGGAAGTTTTAAAAATCAACCAGTGAAATTGGGAAGGGCAAAATAAAAAGTCTCAGATCTGAAATAGTTTTGACGTTTTCTGCGCGGCATTTGAAAAAAAAAGAATGCATTTTACTGTGGCAGTGGACTCGCGTGTCCGAGCCGGCTACGCGGAGGCAACGGGGAATTGCTTACCAAGTAAAAAAAATAATCCACCGCAAAACATCTCGGAGAACTTGTGAACAAACGAAGGAAAACAAACCCTCCCTCGAATTTCCGATCTCTGACTTTTAGTGAGCACAAAATGAGCCCTCCTCCCCCCGCTTTGGCTTGCGAAGCTACGGCCTCTGAATCGGCACCCGTTGGCGATTCGTGGTCGGTGACGCGGCCCCTTCGCGCGCCGTGCCAGCCCGAATTGCGCTCTCCAGAAGCACTTTGCCACAGCGCTCTGCAATGATCTCCGCGTGATGCATGCGTTTTGTGTGCATGTGTAACAGTGGTGGGGGTAGCGGTGAGCGCTACGCTGCGCTACGGATCTGGCAGAGACCCGAGTTCGATTCCCGTTCACGGCCAACACCGGTGACGATTATAAGGATGGGTGCTGGGCCTCCCCTAGGTCGACTCAACCTCAAATGAGTACCTGGTGCAATGTGTAAATATCGCCACTGGGGAGACAAAGGCGGTCGGGCGTGGTGCTGGCCACCCACCCCCTCGTGTGCTGTGCCGGCCTTCATGGTTGCTGCTCGCTAACAGCACTTGCACCTACAGTCTGTTACAGGCTACACGAGGGATTATTGTCTTTGTCTTGGCCTGATTGTGGGGAGCGGTGGTGTAGCGGTTAGCGCGCCGCGCTACGAACCCGGCGACCCGAGTTCGATTCCCGCTCACGGCCAACACCGCTGACTATTATTTGAACCGGTCGCGGGCCTCCCCTGGGTCGACTCAGCCTGAAATGAGTACCTTGTGCGGTGTGTAAACATCGCCAACTGCGGAGATAAAACAGGCGTTATGCAGGGGACCTTCGGCTATGTATTTGTCGATGGTAATGGGAGATATTTTGTAGGTATTTGTTTATAAAAATCTAAACATAGATATTTTAAAAATAATACGCATGCAGTGCAGAAGTGTCTTTCGGAAATACCCTGATCGCTTCAAAATTAAAGTATGCATATTGTAAATGCAATTAGTAAATAAATCGCTCAATGAGGTAAAAATGCAATTAGAGCTGGTGAATAGATGTCGTCGTGTGAACGTGGGAGTAAAATAATTAATTGGCTCATAAAAAACACACACACACACGCAATGCACTGATGAATAACCCCGCGTATAAATAAGCATATAAATACATGCACATTAATTTGAAGCAGAAATTTATAAAAGAGATGGCGGGACAAATATCCGAGGGAACGCCTCCGTGTTGCTGTCTCATTCCGCGGACTGTATCACTGCGCCCAGCCACGCATCTCAAGAAAGTAGTCCCTCGTTAACCGCTCAGAAACCCGCGTTATAACGGTGCACATTCCGCGTTATAACGGTGCGCGTTCTGGGTTATAATGGGGTACACGTTCTGCGCGCTGTGCGAGAAAGTAGTTCCCTGATGGCAGAAGCACGTCGTGGCGACACCGCCGCCACGCGCTAAGCGGCGAGGACTTCGTAAACGAGCTTGGGCACAACGAGTGCCGGTTGCCATGGTCCAAATTACTCGGGAACAAAAAAAAACCCGTGCCGGTTGTAAGGAACTCTGAGCAACATTTGCTGTGAAGCAACTGCAGAGTGCCCGTCAATCGCCCCGTTCCCTCGTCACAGCCGTGCGCTACGAGGATCGCACGAAACATATTAAACGTCCTCCACGATTTAGTTCGATGAGAATTTATATATTTATATATTTTAATAAACACCACACTCGCTGCATGCTACTTACTTAATCGACCCAATATCCAAGCGGACACGCGTTGAGGATGTTATAGGGGAGGGTCCGATGTTTCCCCGATTCAATTTCGATTCCACGTGGACTACGAATGTTTTCATTGATTCACGTCACACACACACTGAGTTCACGCATTACCCCTGCAGACATCAGAGGCCGCTACATCCACAACCATTTTTAAATATCCGGATTGGTAATTACCAATCGGCAAACTTGGAATTGTGCCGATTCATAGAATGTCTGTGAGTGGCAAGTGATGTTTGAGCTGGTCCTGGGCTTCCCCTAGGTCGACTCAGCCTTAAATTGCCACCTGGTGCGGTGTGTAACTACGGGCAACTGTGGAGACAACGCTGAGGCCGGAGCGTCCTGACCGTTCCGGCCTCAACGAGGTGCTCGCCAAAAAAAAATCAACCCCAACAATCTATAAAACTGTTTCAACTCTTATTCTTGGTTCTTTCGGTAAAGTCACGTAGAAGGGAAATAATAAAAGAATAAAAATGAAACATAATAAAATGAAATTCTCACGACGTGTCGTAAGTATGTTTCATTTAATTATTTTATTATTTCCCTTCTACGTGATTTTACCGAAAGAACCAAGAATATGAATCCCTGCAGTCACGAAAGCTTTAGATCGAAACGTTTAAACTCTCTCTATTTTTTATTTTATCAAGTAAACCCCACTGAGTTAAATAGCTGTTTTTTTCTAGAAGCGTTCTGGCTATCACAAATGAAATCTCAACGAAGCAGCTCATCACGTGGAAATGTATAGAAGCCAAATACTCGAAACGCGTGACGTTAATTTTAAATGTGGAGGGACAATCCCGGAGGACCCGGAAAAAAAAAAACCACACGACCACGGAGAGAGAGAGAGAGACACGCAAACTACTAATTTACAACAGGCGTCAGGGTCGGTATCGGACCAGAGGTCGCAAACAAGTTTTGATTCTTTACCCGTACCCGTACCCGGCCGCACCAGGGTCGCAAACGGGTACGGGTATCGGGTACCTGATTGCGACCTCTGGGATGAAGCCATGTTGCAGGCGCGGGTGGGTTGATTCTAGGAACTTGAATTGTGAGAAGAGACAAGACGTTGGGAAATGAGTGACAAACAGTTACTCATCAGTGACTCACGGCCAACCCGTACCCGTTCCCGGCCGCACCAGGGTCACAAACGGGTACCCGTACCCGGCCGGGTACGGGTAGCCGGGTATCGGGTAGGGTACGGGTATCGGGTACCCGGTTGCGACCTCTGTATCGGACCCACGACCTCCTGTGTACCAGACGAGGTAGTTAACATCTCGTCCACGTGGTGCCCAGTCTATGCGTGACCACGTGGGGCACGCGCGCGTCCATCTCGTGACCGCAAGCCGCCCTCCTTTCGATGAGTAATTGAAGGAGGAGAAAATTGACACGAGCACTTCGGCTCTCGATCAATCGTCGCTAGCCGGGTCAGTGAAGAGATCCCTCGCCCCGATTTGGTGGCGGCATTCCCACCAAGAAGACAATTTGGATAAAAAAAAAATCGGCACTCCGCCAGGTCACCCGTCTCCTGTACCCCCCCCTCTCCACCAGTGCCAAACACTCGTTTAAGGCTGAGTCGACCTAGGAGAGGGCCACGGACGTTAGTCTGAAAATGTCGCGCCACTGATGTTAGCCGCGTCCGAGTTTCAATGATGACGAATGAAGACAAAGATCCCCCGTATAGCCTCTGACAGACTGTGGGGCAAGTGCTGTTAGCGAGTAGCACCTATGAAGGCCGGCACGGCACACGAGGGGGTGGGTGGCCAGCTCCACGCCCGGCCGCCTTTGTCTCTCCAGTGGCGATGTTTACACACGCACCAGGTACTGAGTCGACCTAGGGGAGGCCCGGGACCGGTTCAGATAATCGTCACTGGTGTTGGCCGTGAGCGGGAATAGAACTCGAGTGGGCAGGTTCGTAGCGCAGCGTAGCGCTAACCTCTACACTACCGCTCCCCACAATCTGGCCAAACACACAGACACACAGACACATACACACACAGACACACACAAACAGAAAAACACACAGACACACACAAACACACACACACAGACACATACACAAACACAGAGAAACACACACAGAGACACACAAACACACACAGACACACACAAACACATACAGACACACACAGAGAACCACACACAAACACCATCACAAAAACACACAGACACACACAAACACACAGACGCACACAAACACACACAAACACACACATAAACACACACAAACACACAGACACACACTCAGACACACACAAACACACACAGAAACACACACAAACACAGAGAAACACAAACACAGAAACACACACGTGCGGATGTCCATGTCTCAAGTGGCAATGCGGCGTTATCCCCCTGAGATGACACGCGGCGCCGCTCTGTGTGTTCATACCGCCGCCGCTATTGCAAGTGGCTCAAGCATTTTTTTGTTTGTCGGGGGAGGAAGGAGGGCAACCCCCCCCCTTCTCTCTCCAGATGTCGGTGAAAATTAAATCCTTGACCATGCGCCTGCCGCCTGGCCACGCCTCCTACCCCTCGCCCACCCTTCGCCCCCCACCTTCAAGTTACTGGAACCTGGCGACTCTCCGCATCTCAGGAGGCCGATGCGGGGGAATGGGCCGTGCCAGGGTCGCTGAGCCGGCGGCCGCAGGGATCATGGGACGTGAATCCGTGGTCTCGGCTCGGTCATCGATGTCTTGCACCGAGACACGGCAGATTCCCACAGAGATCCGCAGACTCCCATCAAGACTCATGTAGAGACCCGTGGGCTCACGTAGAGGCCCGTGGACTTACACAGAACAAGTTGTGATGAAACTGGGTTCTCAAGTGTAGCCAGGTGATGGTCTCACAACAGTTACCAGTGACTTACGCGGAGACCCACGGACTCACACGGTAACCCATGGATTCACATGGAGTCCCATAGACTCACATGGTGACTCATAGACTCACATGCAGACCCACAGACTCACATAAGAGACCCACAGACTCACATAGAGACCCATAGACTCACATGGAGACCCACAAACTCACATAGAGACCCACAGACTCACATAAGAGACCCACATACTCACATGGTGACCCATAGACTCACATGCAGACCCATAGGCTTACATAGAGGCCCATTGACTCACATAGAGACCCATAGATTCGCATGAAGACCCATATGCTCACATAGAGACTCACAGACTCACACGGAAGACCCATATACTCGCATAGAGACCCATAGACTCACATGGACACCCATAAACTCACATAGAGACCCACAGACTCACGTAAGAGACCCACAGACTCACATGGTGATCCATAGACTCACAGAGACCAAGTTGTGATGAAACCGGATTTTCAAGTGTGGGGAGTTGGTGATCACACGCGGGGCACCGTGAAATGCACACATTCACACATTCACACGTTAAAACAATCCCGCCGCCGCTGCTGCTGCACTCCCGCAGAGTCTACAAATCCCTCCCTCTGCACGTGTGTGAATGTATGTTGAACTTCTTACGCACCGTACGTAGCCAACCGTTGCCAGGGACCCGGAACACATTTCCATACCCAGCACAACAGCACGTCAAGTGGTTCAAACCCTCTCGCAATGGGGTCTCCATGTTGACCTGCGTCCCAGAATATATTGCTGCACCCAGCGCCCCAGAATCGAGTGTTTGAACATCTCACGATGACCGTGGCTATTCCAGTCCACCAGAGACCCGGGACGTATTTCCCTACCCGGCACACCACATTCAGTATGTGGGAGTTAGCATTTCGTCAATGCAGGGGTGCTGCGGTGGCCAGATGTTAACTACCTTGCCTAGTATACAGGAAGTCGTGGGTTCGATCCCGACCCTGACGCCTGTACATTTTAGAGAGTATTTGGCTGCTATACATTTCCACGTGAAAAGCCACTTCGTTGAGCTATCGTTAATGTTAGCCAGGTCGCTTCTGAACGAAAGAGCTATATATCTCAGTGCGACTTACCTGGTAAAATAAAACTAGGTTAAGGTAATGGGTTAGGTTAGTACATACACCTTTCGCAAACCTGTCAACCCATATGTGTTACCCGTATTCTTGTACAGGGAAGTCGAGTTTTCAGGTCCATACGGCGTACAGCCGTTTCAATACGCCCATACACAATGTTTGTGTCTATTTGTTTGTGTTTCTCCCTTGTGATGGGACTTTGTGGGATGAACGTTGAGATGTATAAGGGGCACCCCGTGTCACGCGCATCCTCCTCCTGACGCACTGTTGCCAGGCAGGGCCCCCACCAGGCGAATCCGGGAGCGAGGTTGACAGCTGAGAGAGATGAGAGAAAGACACACACAGACGGCACCCACCGGAATGGGTACTGGATGGGCACGTGGACATCTCCCAGGCGCTCCGAGCTGTTCCCGCACGGCAGCTGGAAGAGCAGCTCCCCGTGGTAGCCGCAGCATGTCGCGAAGGCGAGGATGGCAAAAATCTGACGGAAGAAGAGGGAGGGGGAGGAGGAGGAGGAAGAAGAAACCAAGAGACAACGCTTCGAGTTAAATTTTGATTTAAAGCTTTCGTGACTGCAGGGATTCATCTTCTTGGTTCTTTCGGTAAAGTCACGTAGAATGGAAATAATAAAATTAAAAAAATAATTCTCACGACGTTTATTTTATAATGTTTTATTTTTATTATTTCCATTCTACGTGACTTTACCGAAAGAACCAAGAAGATAATAAAAATATATTTTATAAAGTAATATACATATATATTTATTAAATAATAAAAGATATTTTATTAAATAATATATATATTTATTAAATAAGAAAAATATATTTTTTCTTAAATAATAAAAATATCTTTGTATTAAATAATAAAAAAAAGTTTATGATTAAATAATACAAACATCTTTTTCTTAAATAATAAAAATATATTTTTATGATTTTATTGTTTCCCTTCTACGTGACTTTACCGAAAGAACCAAGAATATGAACGCTTCAACTGTTATTGTTGCAGAGCTACGCGGTCCGGCCCCAATCGGCCGCCCTGGTTATTTGACCACACGGCACTTCCTACTCCATTCACCACAACTCCCCCCTCCCCGCAACCTCCGACTAGCACGGCTTGACATGCACCCCCACCCACCCCGCGCTTTCCAGAAACGATGCCGATGCTGATTGGCAGTGAACCCCCCCCACGTTCAACCTCTCGTCACAGGCGGCTCTGCCGGCAGGTGAGTGGTTAGAGCCTGGAGCGACCCACCACCGCACGCTGACATTGAGATGACACGGAGATGTCGACGGTTGTCCGGCTTCCTTAAAATCCATCTGGTTATCGATCCGAATAACTCTAGTTTCACGTTTGTTGTTGTTGTTGTCGCAAGTAATTGAACGTAATCCGATGAAAAAAAAATTCCACTGCTGGATGAGGTGCTTCCCCATGCTGCTGCTGTTGTCACAATCAGAATCTTTATTTAGATAGGAGGAATCCGATGAGCTATGAAGCTCTTTTTCACAGATGTCTAGTAGGGGGGGGGGGGGGGTCAGAAAGTTACAGGGACATGTGCCCACTCTGTATATTGGTGCAATTATGTAAAGCTATTAATACTTGTCTGTCTCTGGTGTAGGCCAATCAGTTTCAAAGACAATGCAAACATTATCAGAGCGTGTTTGTTTTACGTTTGTTTTTCCCACAAGCACGTGCGTCCACTTGGTGTGTGGACATCAGCATGGTGCTGCTTGAACGCTCACGTGATCGCCATTCCGTGAGCACGTCACACCCGTGCTCTTGCATTGGCTACCAATCAAATATCGAATTGATTATCAGGCCCGGCTATTGACCTACAACGCTGTCAATGTGTTAGCCCCCGCATTGCTTTCAGGAACTGATCCACTTACATACACCACCAATGAGGTCCTTGAGATCTTCTAATCACCTTCTTTTTAGTATTCTGAGGTCAAAGCTTCGTTACCTGGGGGTGATCGGGCTTTTGACAATGCAGCCCCCTGACTGTGGAACGCGTTGCCTCTGACACTAAGACGATGAGAATCTCTCTCGTGCTATTTAAATCTGTCTTCTCCCCAGAGCTGTGGACGTCTACGCGGCTTGCTCGATCTCACTTCCCTGCTTTCCAGACACGGCGGCGCGTTGGGATCCTTGGATGAAATACGCCTTCACAAATGTAAATTATCATCATCATTAGCACCTCCTGTTTTATTGGAATGAAGAGTGAAGTCTATTCTCATCCCTCCTCACCCCAACTGTCATCAACAGGGAATCTGTCTCGCTGCTGCCAGCCAAGATGGGGGATACAAATACAACAATTGAAACCTTT